>NC_090927.1:299287615-299887615 GCF_040938575.1 Ambystoma mexicanum
ATTCTTAATGTACTTACTAAAAGTACTAGAAAACAAAAACCTCAGTATAAATGAAATCTTCCGCACTTCATACAAGTGAAAACATAAATGCATTCTCTGCAACCATGTTTCACAAGAGCGCATCCCTAATGAACTATGTGTGTATATATTCATACCAAATTATGAATCCATTCCATTTCGCCAGCTTCTGCATAATTCAAATCATGGCATATTATGCCCTTTTTGCAATTCAGACACTCATTCCAGCATACAAATAAACTCACATGGCCAATATGAGAATAATAATGCTTCTAAGGTACAATGCAGATGGTACCAAAAATAACAACAAGCTGACTAGCTTTACACACAGCCAAGTATCTCTTGGCAAGAAAACCCCCACAACAATATACAATCTACCACACTGGTGCCACAACCACTTCAGGCCACTATACTGCATATGTCAAAACAAAAAAAAAAAGCTGGTTGGTTTGAATCTAACGACACTTCCGTTACTCCAAATCATAGGTTACCAGCAAATCTAACAAATGACTACTTAATATTCCTACAACCCAAATGTACTCCCTAAAGTATAGTACAATACACAGTTAGAATACACCAACGGGTATCTAACTACATTCATAATACTACAATTGTAATTTTAAAATCAGACTTCGAATAAGCCAACGAGTAACTACTTAAAAAATACCCTTCATTGTATTACACTTCAAATATGCCATCACAGTTATTGTTACTGCAAAACTTCCTGTAGAGTCCAATATAGTTAGAGTACGCCAATGGGTATCTAACTACTTTAAACATACCCTTAATTACAACACACTTCAAATAAACATTCTATCATACTTACACTCATACTTAATATATCCATGCTACCACAAACAAGTATTCTGTAACATGTACATTCTTTAAAACTATGTAAATGCCAAAAGCTATGTAATTACAGTCGTTTTTTTATCCACTAAGGATTTTACCAATGATTATTTCATGCCAATAGTGTACCACACACTAATGCTGTACCAAATATAGTACATAGAATGTACTATTTCTGAGGGTCAAAAAAGAAATTCTATATGTACAATTGTATGCAATTAAATGTTTTAACTATCTTGTTTAACAAATTATAGTTTTGTTTCACAGAAAAAGAACCAGAGATTCCAGCTTTATTACTATATGCAACTAAGTAACCATACCCAGTTTTATCCTATTTAATTTCTACACAAAGAAACAAATAGATTCCATAAGCACTATTCCCGATTCTACTACGATCATAACTACCACATACACTTCAATTATATAATTCCACCATATTACAAACACTGTATACTCCCCCTACAGTATCTATAATTACTATACACAAATTACTATAGCGTGTGTGGCCAGATTCTTGGGGGCCATGGCCTATGGCAATGTCCCCAACAATCTTGCCACTGGCCACAACCACCACAAAAGAATGAAACCATATAAGTACGCACAATACACCTTCAAATAACCAGACTCGCCCAGAACCCCGTTCCCCCCCACCACTCCAATCCAAGTGATGTCTGTGGACAGTAAAATTGAATGCCGACTCGGCGGCACCTGCACCTCTTTTTTTTCACCTATACCAACAGCGCCAGGTCATTTTTTTTTTTTTTTTTACACTCGCCCACCCTTTTCCAGGCCCTCTTTCGGCCACAAAATAACCCCACATGTATTTTTCAGACTTTTTTCTCACTGCGCTATCTGCAGACAAAGGTGGTGGTCCACGGATCCAATATGGCGACCGTTTCAAAAATGATAACGCACCTCTAATTTTTGAACATCCAATCACTGTGCGTCTTTGATGCCCGCAGACACTAAGCTACCCTCAGATTGGTCCAGGGGCATCCGCGGACTCCGAATCAGGAAATTAGGCTGCGGACCGAACCCAGACATCACTCATTTATTTGTACTTTTTGGACTACAACTCCCAAGTTAACAATCAATGCAGAGGGATTGTGGGATTGAAGGAACAAAAAAAGGAGAGAACTGGTGGTTGCCGATTCTGGAGTTAGAATAAGCTACGTAATTAGAAAATATAGCACTAATATACTGCCTTATAATATAAGGCCCTAAAAGTGCTTTAAAGGCTTTCCCTACTTCGAGGGTGGAGCCTAGTGCCCTAAGAGTCACAAGTCCCAAAGTTAGCCCTTTTTTGGAGTTAGGACTCCTTTAAAGAAACAGAATAAGCATTGGTAAAGACAACATGTAGGTGTAAGTGTTCCAGAAAGACAAGAACAGAGCAAGCAAAGTTCTTAAGGGGTCCTCTACTAATCCCACCACCTTAGTGAACGCCGAGTATGGGATCCTTAGTCAGAACTTGACTTATCACGATCACGCAAGGGAGAGAGAGTAGGACTTTGCACCTGTTGAACCATCTGGAAGCATGGGGTAGAAACAGGCATGTAAACTCACCCCGTGCTCAGATAGCATCAGAAACCACCCATGGGGTTTCTCAATCTGCTGGGTTGACTTACTTAGAGTGTTAGTTCCTCCGGAGAGGGTCCCAGGGTCGCTGGTGCAGAGGTAACATTCAGCATTGGATCCGGATAGTCTGATTTTTGGCACTGTGGCCAGATGGTACACTTGACGGGACAGCCGGACGACCCTGGTACGACGAGAAGAGCACTATGATGTGGATGGCCTCAGGAAAACCCTAGTACATGATGAGGGCGGTAGGAAGCAATGAATACTGTGCTCAGGAGGTAGAACGCGCCATTCATGGCTGAGGCATAGAAGCTGGTCCTGCAAATCTCTTCATACTGGAGAGATCCAACTTCAAGCGGGGGAATGTGGATGGCAACTGATGCAATGAAGAAGTCCATGAGGGAGCTGGTGAGTCAACAGGGTGCCATTAGGACACTTGCACCGGCTTCCTACGGTAGGATGCTCGAGCAGGGGTTGATAATGGCTGTTCCTATGTAGGCAAAGATTGAAGCACCAAAGTTCTTCTGGAGATCGCAACAATGGAGCAGGGCTTTGCTGGGACTTTGCTGTATGCAATGTGGGCTGCCTACAATGACAATACAGAGGTCTTCAGCAGAATACTCCTCTTTGAAGGGGTCTTCGCTCCAAAAACACTCTGAAGATTCGAATGGCTGTAGGAGGAGTCCTCTTATGCTAAATTTGAGCTAGAGTCAGCCTCAAGCCCACCAATAGAAAGCATCTCCACTTCTGGCCACCATATCTACCCTGCAATAGAGACACTTTGGTCAGGATGTGGCTGGGATCACAGTCCCAACCCCCACATCCAGCCACAAACACATACCACTGGTTTGCCTGTGAAAGCCAAGGCTTTGCCCGGGAATGGGCTAAACTTATATATGGCATATTTTGACCCAAGAGGGAACGAAGAAGGCAAAAAGGACAAGGAAAGGTTGAAAACGGGTGGCACAGCCATTTTAGATTATATGGTACTCTAAATGGCATTGTGGTAAAATGCAAAAGTGCATGCAAGAAATGTAAAAACCATGGTAGAAAAATATCTGCTGCAACCAGTCAATCTTGGATACATCATGCAAGTAACAGAAATGCTACTTAAACAAAAGAAAATGGAATACCAAGTACCCCTGCTTCACCTCACCGTGAGGTGATGAGTAGCTTAAGAACAAGGAATTTTGTAATGGGGGATCCCTGCACTGAAATACATGCGGGTCAGTACCACCTAAACAGATGAGCTAAGCCAGGGAAGTGAAACAAAAAGGTTATTCTAACTCTAAAAAAAAAAAGTCAGGGCATGCTCACAACAAAAGCAAATGCTTTGTGGTTCCATAGATGTCTGGACGGAAAGCAGCAAAAATCTAATCTTTACTAAGAATGTCCCACGAAGGACTAGCCAGTCCAACCAGCTAGGGGACTGCAGGATGCAATGAAAGAGTTCAACGGGGATTCCACCAGCAGGGAGAATGGAAAAAGGATCAAGGGTAGAACCAGTGTGGGCCACACCCAGATACTCAGCAGCAGCCCGTCTTCAGCAGCAGTCTTCCAGGAGTTCAGGTACAGATCTCCCTCTCCATGGCATGCACATGGCTTGGCCACAGTAAATCACAGCTGACGCTACCCTACTCCACAACACTATATCACTGTGGCAGTCACCATAAGACTAAATTAGAATGCTTAAAAATCACCTCTGCGCTGTTAGCCTAATGTGCAAATAAGGGAGTACACAAAAAAGGGATCATAGTGGCAGTGGAACATCAGTAGAAGTCACTGTAGCCACAAAAGGAAAGTTGAAAAACCATGGAAGACAGCAGATATTGTAGGTGACCAAGGAAGTTAAGGTGCCAGGACCCTCAAAATGACTAAATGAAATTCTGCCCCAACACGGCTTACTACTTCATGCTCAAATTGAACGGCCCGCAGATGATCCCCCCCTCTTCATCAACTCAGTACCATTATCCTGCAAATAAGAAGAAAACTGTACATTTTAACCTGTGCAATGCACGTTATTCGTTTGGGCTGGACTGTCCCATAGAATGGAGATGGGCAAGCTTTCATCTTAGTTGACTGGCCTCACACCTCGGCTATTATATAAGTGGACCCTACAATGGTTGACTGAACTAGGAGGAATAGGTGGGCCTTGAGCATTCTACATCTGATGGACAAGTATCTTAAGGAAGCCTTTGTATTCAGGCAGGTCTTTTTAAACTGCATTCAAAATGGTCCCACCAGGCTGTTACAATACTAAAGAACATGTGATGCCAAACGGAGGGAAGACTATTCCCTTGAGTAACAATAGAAACAGCTATTAAAATATATATTAGAAACTAGAGGTTGTAGTTTTACCTTTTATAGTATTGCTCTGGTGGGGAATAAACCCACCGTCCAAACCGGAATGAGAGGGAAGGTCAGAGTACAACATAGGCTGTATTTTCTCAGACACTGAGGGCAGCCAGATTGCTAGCACTCACAAAAGGTCTCCCTGAATTTTGGATATAAATGGAAAATAATTAGCAGTATCTACATTTCACACACCTCTTCTCCACCAAGCTGCAACTATGGTTATCAACCAGCATGCTTGCTTGTCCTAGATTGGCTGAAGAGGAGGTGGGATTCTTTCAGATGTTGTGGGGCTGTGGAGCAATTGCTGTTTTTTTTAAAATTATTGTGTACAGTTTATAAAAAAACGTTAAAAATATTTGATAAAAATATCCTTCAGAACAAGCAAATATCAGAGCTACAGTCACCATATTAGAATAGCAGTGTTAAAAATTACATTCGACACATAATTACCTTAAAAAGTCTAGTATAAAAAGATTCAATTCAAACAGTAGGAGTTTGATAAACAGTTGCGAGTCTTCGATACAAAATACTTTTTACATGTAAAAATACAAAATAACATAACTTTTTTGATGTAAAAGATAAATCTTGCCCTTTTCAAGAGGTTCAAAAATACCTGTGGTTTTCATAAACAATCATTTTCAGTGACCATATGACTAACAGTTCATTGATATTTATACATTTTTTTTTCATAACATTTTATTGAGTTTTTACAAAAGAGCATTACAGTAAGCATAACAGCAATCAGAGCAGCAGATATTTATACATTTTATACATTTTTCTCTTCAAAGACTTTTAGTTCTATTTCAATAGTTTGAAGCAACTGAACAAGAGCAAAAATCAGCGGTTTGTGTATTCCTATCATCATACTGGACCATTGTGGTCATAGGAGTCCACAAATACAGGATTTACAAATGTGTTCAAGTAAAACTTATGTTTCATTCTAAAGTGTGTACACTCCAAAGTAAGGTGTTTAAGAGATTCTACAGAACAATCACATTTTGGGAATCAAGATGCAATGGGGGAACTAACCCCTTTCCCATCCAACCAGTGAGCCATACGCTCCCGTGTATGAAATTGGTTGAGTTTTATCTCAAGTTGATCGACAAGGAAAGGAGATAATATAATTGCTACAAGGCACTCTTTTCTTATGAAATTTTGCATACTCTTTGAAGGTTTTATAAGTGCTCAACAAATCAGTAGAAGTAATCCAATCCTTTTCATATAGTTTCTTTTTTACATACCCAATTAGATTTAACGTGTCGTCCAGGGTAACACCCAGCTCTATAAGTAAATATTTCATACGTCTAATAAAAATATTGAATGATTGCAGCCAATTTTGTGAAGCTATTGTATTGAGATCTGTATATATTCTTAGGAGGTTGCAGAATCTTAGCATATGTCCATAGTTACTGCCATTTGAGACAGCTAGCTAAATATAGAAGACCAAACTCATAACGAATCAGGACATTCGGTATAGACAGAGCCAAATGGAGTGGGGTTTTCAAACGACATCCTTGGAGCGTATTAACGCAGTTATACATATCAGATAAACATAAATCTGCACAATATAGGATAACCACCTATTGCTGTGGAGCAATTGATGGTGTTTGAACCAGAGTTGATCAAAATAAATTGATACTAAAGCAGGCTTGGCTTTACAGCCAGGATCCCTTCAGTGCTGTTTGGGTGGTTACATAGACGTGTATTGAAGACATTCACAGACTCATGCGCCTGGCATTGTTACTGGCAGTAAGGTGCACATTGTTACCTTGGAAAAGTACATCTCAGCTCTGTGTCAAAGGGTTTTACCAATATGCTTTGGTATAATGTCTGAAGGTACTAGGGTGCGGGTATATCAATCAGCAAAATAATTATAAGTTACTCACCGTAGTGACTAATGTACTCTTGGTCCATAGTCCCCTGTCATGATCTCTGCTTCCAAAAGGTCAGGGTTTTCCCAACTCCCTTGGAAGCAGATCCATAACCCAGGTTCCGAGTGCCAACCAGTCCCAATTGGGACCTTTTGGACCCAGTCCTGGCGCCAGTGGCACCAGGCTCATAAATATGCCCAGTCCCAGCGCTGGAAGCGCCGGGCTCATAATGCTTGGGTGGACTTACCTTCAGCAGACCATGCTGCTTACTTGCCTGCCAGTTGAGCCTCTGATCCTCTTCTGTTTGGAACTACTTTTCCTGTTGGGTGGGGCTGGAGCCACTCCCTAGATTCAGAACACTGGAACTCTTCTGGAAGGCAGGAACTCTTTTCTTACCAGGAACTCTTTTCTTACTTAGGCGTGGCTGTGGAAGGAGACACCTAAGCACTACAGGAGGCTATTTAAACTACACCCGGTGGATGAATCTTGCTTTGCGTTATTCTGCAACCTCTGCAGCAGAACGCTCATCGTGTCTTCTGCATCCGGTCCTGGGCCTAAGGAAAAAGGCTTACCATCCTGAATCCAGTCTTCAGCAACACCTATAAAGACAAGAAAGAACAGGTTAGCATTCCGGCATCTGAAAGGCAAAGGCTTACCATCCTGAATCCAGTCTTCAGCAACACCTATAAAGACAAGAAAGAACAGGTTAGCATTCCGGCATCTGAAAGGCAAAGGCTTGCCTACTCTTCGGCGCTGCATCCCGCATCTGAAAGACAAAACAAGGTGCGTTTAAAGACATTGGGGAACTTTAATACTCACGTGCCATGACTCCTTTCCACATCTAATCCAGTGGGTATTCCGGCACCCTGCAGCCGCTCCGAACTCGTACCTGCAAAATAAAAAGACAGTTAGAGCGCATAGTGAAGCAGGCAACAAGCGCTTACTTACGTGCTTCCAGGCGCTTCTATTCATCACACGGGCTCCATCTTCAACTCACTTCAGCCCGTCATCCGCCATCGCCGGAACCCTGCAAAACAAGAGACATCATTACTAAAGACTTTAAAGACATTTGAATGACTCGAAACTTACCGTTCGTGCAGTAAACGACGGACAGCAGTCCTCTGAAGTCAAGAGGCCTGCGCTACCTATCCAGTGAAGAAACTGGTTACAGCACCCTGCCCCGAGGCAGATGGAGAGCTCGGCATTCACTTACCTAAGGTGAGAGCGTTAACCTTTGGGGGTCTACAGGAGAGGAGAAGAGGAAAGAGATAGGGACACCCCAATAACCCCAGTTCATTAACCCCATATTTTCTATCTGCAGACATCTTACTCTACACGTCAGGCATACAGTGCACAGAGGTCCAGCCCAAAGAGCCAACCGGGTGCTACACATCACCTTTGAAGATACGGTAGTCGCCCAGTCAAGACCGGCGCCTCTGCGAGAATCAGGTGAGCGTTACAAAACGCAAAGCCTACCGCAAAACTCTCGCCCAGGCGCTATGGAAACCTCGGATACTGACCCCCTAGCCCGGTTACTTGGGGAACTAAGGGCAGAAGTGCATGCAGCTCGTCAGGAAACGAATGCTCTAAGAAGGGAACTAATTATTTCCAAGGAGAGAACAGACAATCTTGCTAGACAAGTGCTACAGTCACAAGCCGGACAGACCCCGTTACCCGCATCAGGGGCAAATCTTCCTTCAACATCCTCTATGAATCCAGTGCAGATCAACCTACCTGGGAATGTACCTCTGGCACCGCCCGAACGATTTTCTGGTGACCCAAAGTGGTTTGCAGTATTTATCAATCAGTGCCGGTTGCACTTCTTATGCCGGCCAGCAGCCTTTCCAACTGATCAAGCAAAAGTAGCTTTTGTACTTTCGTACCTTAGTGGCAATGCGGCAGACTGGTCGATCCCTCCAGTTAATCAAGATGATCCGGTTCTCCATGATTTTCAAGCCTTTCAGCTTAGTATGGAAAAACTGTTCGCAAGACATTCACAGGGGCAGGCCTTGGACAATGAGCTTCTTTCATTGCGACAGGGTAATCAAGACCTTTTGGCTTATATTGCATCTTTCAATAGGCTAATAGTGGAAACTCAATGGCCCGAGGACAAAAGGATTACGCTGTTTTATAGAGGTCTACGTGGAGAGCTCAAAGACGTTTTAGCCCAAGTAGTGAATCCCCCACAAGACTGTTCGGATTATATAGACTTGGTCGTTCAAATAGATCACAGGCTGCAGAACAGGAAGGCCGATCGTTCCAAGTTTGATGCTCGAGTATTTTCCAAACCGCCAACTCCTTCCAAAGGAGTAGACTCCGGGGAACCCATGCAAATAGGGGGTCTGAAAGGTCCTCTAACACAAAGGGAGCGGGAAAGGAGGAAACAATTGCAATTATGCCTATATTGCGGAAACTCAGGGCACTTTCTTCGAGACTGTCCGGTGAAACCTGCCAAGAAGGCAGTAGGAGCTGCAGTTACCAAAGTTACAAACTCTGAGCAGGGAAACGACCTCGCCCGACAAGAATAGAGGTCCTCTTGCCGAGCGTGAAAACCAGTTCCGTGACCTCGCATTTCGTGATACCTATGGTCCTCATTAGCCCTGATAATCCGGATCGATTACATGCAATTGAAGCTTACGTCGACAGCGGTGCCATCGGCAATTATGTGGATCATGAAATGGTTTTGAGGATGAATCTAACTCTTTGTCCCAAGGCTGTAAAGGACGTCATTACTACGGTGGATGGTACGGAGATAGCCTCCGGGCCAGTAACGCATACCACTCAAGAGGTGACGCTAGTAAGTCAAGATGGACACCATGAGAAGATCGTGTTCGATGTGATCAAGGCCCCTCAGTTTCAGATTATTCTAGGAATACCTTGGTTAGAGAAACACAATCCTCTGATCGATTGGCGAGCAAGAACGGTCCAGTTTCCAGAATGTGTCTCTACTTGTCACCCTCCACCTGGTGTTGCACTGGCCGCAATTTCTTCAGAGACTCCCCAGTTACCTCCCGAATACCTAGAATACCAAGATGTTTTCCGAAAGGATCAGGCTAACTCTCTACCTCCTCATAGGTCTTATGACTGCCAGATAGACCTGATACCTGGATCTACTCCTCCTTGTAGTAGAATTTATGCCCTCACCGAGCCTGAGAACCTTCACCTTCGACAATACCTGGATCAATACCTGGCAAATGGGTTTATTCGTCCTTCCAAGTCCCCTGCTTCTTCAGCTTTGTTCTTCGTTCCAAAAAAGGAAGGAGACCTTAGAACTTGTATCGATTATCGCTCCCTGAACCAGATCACCGTTAAAAATAGATATCCGTTACCTTTGATCCCTGAACTCCTGGACCAAGTCAGAAAAGCATGCATATATACAAAGCTGGATCTTAGATGAGCTTACCACTTGGTACGAGTAAAAGAGGGCGATGAATGGAAGACGGCCTTCCGCACCAAGTATTGGCTATTTGAATATCAGGTCATGCCCTTCGGACTTTGCAATGCCCCGGCCGCCTTTCAATATTTTATGAACGATGTCCTCAGAGAGCTCATAGATGTATGTGTTGTTGTTTACATTGACGACATCCTCGTTTATTCTTCATCGGAATCTGAACATCGGAAACACGTGAAAATGGTCCTCGAAAGATTGCGTCACCACAAACTTTTCGCTAAGTTGGAAAAATGTGTTTTCAACGTGACTGAAGTTGAATTCTTGGGATTCATATTATCACCTGGCGGAGTGCGTATGGATTCAAAGAAGGTCGATGCAGTTCTCAAATGGCCATCACCATCCTCCGTAAAAGGTGTGCAAAGCATGTTAGGCTTCGCTAACTTTTACCGCAGGTTTATCCCCGAATTCTCTCGAATAGTCCAGCCCATCACTGCCTTGTTAAAGAAAAACAAACGTTTTGAATGGTCTACCGAGGCGGAACAAGCTTTCCAGGATTTGAAGACTAAATTCATCTCTGCACCAATCTTAAAACACTCTCGCCCCGAACTCCCCTACATCGTGGAAACTGATGCTTCAAGCCTTGCCATGGGGGCAGTTCTATCACAAAAGGACCCGGTAACCAATCAGTTGCATCCCGTGGCATTTTGGTCCCGCAAATTCTCGCCTCCTGAAATCAATTACACGATTACTGACAAGGAACTTCTGGCTATCAAGTCTGCCTTTAAGGCTTGGCGGCATTATCTGCTGGGGGCCCGACACACCGTTACTGTGATTACGGATCACCGAAACCTGCAATATTTGAAGACCGCAAAAGCCCAATCCTCTAGACAACTCCGTTGGGCATTATTCTTTGCCGAGTTTGACTTCATAATTACCTATCGACCTGGTACAAAGAACGGTAAAGCCGATGCCCTTTCTCGGATGGGAGTGGAAGAACACTTGGTCAACCCTAAACCTGTACCAATCATTCCCGAACAAAGAATTCTGGGTGTAATCGCCACAGAATCCATAGAGGAAGTTAAGGATAAAGCCAGGCAACTTGTAACTCCAGCAGACATACAGAATTGGCATCTGCAGGGAAAGGACTTTGCAGTAAAGGACAACTTATTGTATTTCCAAGAACGATTATACCTACCCAGCACAGATTTACAGAAAAAAGTAATCTCTTGTTATCACGACTCTTTAATGGAAGGTCATCCCGGTATAGCCAAGACCTCAGAGAAGATCAAGCGCTACTTCTGGTGGCCGTCTTGGAAAAAAGATATCAGAGACTTTATAATGTCCTGTGGAGTATGCGCCCAAAACAAGAGTCAAAAGGAAAGACCAGCAGGCCTTTTACGCCTTATTGACATCCCACCTCGCCCTTGGCATACGCTTTCTATGGACTTCATCACCGATCTACCTCCATGCTCTGGATACAATACGATTCTAGTAATCGTGGACTTATTCTCCAAGATGGCGCATTTCATTCCGCTCAAAGGCTTGCCAACAGCAGCAACTCTGGCCCGGGAATTTCTCGAAAACATCGTCCGACTGCACGGTTTTCCTTCGGTTCTAATTTCGGATCGAGGTAGTCAATTTATTTCTCATTTTTGGCGAAGTTGCTGTCGGTTGGCTCAAATTGATGTGAGACTATCGACCAGTCACCACCCTCAGACTGACGGACAAACCGAGAGGACCAATCAAACTCTGGAACAGTATTTACGCTGCATGCTGCAACAAACTGAAAAAACTTGGAAAGATATCCTTTGGATAGCCGAGTATGCCTACAATAACTCTGTCCATTCGGGAACTGGGAAAACCCCGTTTTTTCTTTTGTACGGCAGTCACCCTCGAACCTCGGAGTTGGATCCCCTCCAAGATCTTGAAACACCAGCAGTAGACTACCTGCATTCTACAATCACCCAAGCCTTTAAGGAAGCTGTTTCTCACCTTCAAAGGGCTAAAGAACAATACAAGAAAGGAGCAGATCAACATCGGAAGGAAGCCCCTCACTATCAAGTAGGGGATCAAGTCTGGTTATCCACCAAATATCTATCTCTAAAAGGGCCACGCACATTCAACCCAAGATACCTTGGTCCCTATTCCATCACTACCATAGTAAACCCAGTAGCGGTCAAGTTGGACTTGCCCCCGCACATGAAGATACATCCGGTCTTCCACGTCTCTCTATTAAAACCCGTGCAACCTCAAACCCGACTAACCAAATCTCCAAAACCTATCCTAGTGGATGGAGAACTCGAGTTTGAAGTCAAAAGCATTCTGGACTCCAAGATCTCCAAATCTAAACTATTCTACCTAATTGACTGGAAAGGCTACGGCCCCCAAGAGAGATCCTGGGAACCTGCTGAATATGTCCACGCTCCTCGCCTAATCAAAAGATTTCACCGAACATTTCCTGACAAGCCAAAACCCCCGGAGAAGCCCGGTTTGGGAGGGGCCTTGAGGGGGGGTACTGTCATGATCTCTGCTTCCAAAAGGTCAGGGTTTTCCCAACTCCCTTGGAAGCAGATCCATAACCCAGGTTCTGAGTGCCAACCAGTCCCAATTGGGACCTTTTGGACCCAGTCCTGGCGCCAGTGGCACCAGGCTCATAAATATGCCCAGTCCCAGCGCTGGAAGCGCCGGGCTCATAATGCTTGGGTGGACTTACCTTCAGCAGACCATGCTGCTTACTTGCCTGCCAGTTGAGCCTCTGATCCTCTTCTGTTTGGAACTACTTTTCCTGTTGGGTGGGGCTGGAGCCACTCCCTAGATTCAGAACACTGGAACTCTTCTGGAAGGCAGGAACTCTTTTCTTACCAGGAACTCTTTTCTTACTTAGGCGTGGCTGTGGAAGGAGACACCTAAGCACTACAGGAGGCTATTTAAACTACACCCGGTGGATGAATCTTGCTTTGCGTTATTCTGCAACCTCTGCAGCAGAACGCTCATCGTGTCTTCTGCATCCGGTCCTGGGCCTAAGGAAAAAGGCTTACCATCCTGAATCCAGTCTTCAGCAACACCTATAAAGACAAGAAAGAACAGGTTAGCATTCCGGCATCTGAAAGGCAAAGGCTTACCATCCTGAATCCAGTCTTCAGCAACACCTATAAAGACAAGAAAGAACAGGTTAGCATTCCGGCATCTGAAAGGCAAAGGCTTGCCTACTCTTCGGCGCTGCATCCCGCATCTGAAAGACAAAACAAGGTGCGTTTAAAGACATTGGGGAACTTTAATACTCACGTGCCATGACTCCTTTCCACATCTAATCCAGTGGGTATTCCGGCACCCTGCAGCCGCTCCGAACTCGTACCTGCAAAATAAAAAGACAGTTAGAGCGCATAGTGAAGCAGGCAACAAGCGCTTACTTACGTGCTTCCAGGCGCTTCTATTCATCACACGGGCTCCATCTTCAACTCACTTCAGCCCGTCATCCGCCATCGCCGGAACCCTGCAAAACAAGAGACATCATTACTAAAGACTTTAAAGACATTTGAATGACTCGAAACTTACCGTTCGTGCAGTAAACGACGGACAGCAGTCCTCTGAAGTCAAGAGGCCTGCGCTACCTATCCAGTGAAGAAACTGGTTACAGCACCCTGCCCCGAGGCAGATGGAGAGCTCGGCATTCACTTACCTAAGGTGAGAGCGTTAACCTTTGGGGGTCTACAGGAGAGGAGAAGAGGAAAGAGATAGGGACACCCCAATAACCCCAGTTCATTAACCCCATATTTTCTATCTGCAGACATCTTACTCTACACGTCAGGCATACAGTGCACAGAGGTCCAGCCCAAAGAGCCAACCGGGTGCTACACATCACCTTTGAAGATACGGTAGTCGCCCAGTCAAGACCGGCGCCTCTGCGAGAATCAGGTGAGCGTTACATCCCCTTTCCTCAATACTACATGGGCGTCCCTTCCAAGGGAAGGGAGAAAGAAACTTTCACCAGAAAAAACCTTCTACTTTAAATTTAGAAGCGTGCAGCTGTGCAGCCCAGGGAGCATGCGCTGCGCTGACTCCGCCCTCTGGCGCCACAGCTCAGTCCCCATTGACGCGTCGACAATAGATCTAACATTGCCTAATGACACCAGTATTATTAGTGGGGAGGTTGGTGGGACGTATGGAGGAAAGGGGACTATGGACTAAGAATATGTTAGTCACTACGGTGAGTAACTTATAATCACTCTTACTTCCCGTCCCCTTTCCTCCATACTGCATGGGCGAGTACAACTGATTGTAGCCCCAGGGTAAATACCAAATAGGTTCCCGAGAACCGCCTGTCCGAAAGCCGCATAAAATCTACAGCCAGCATCCAAACAGTAATGCTTGCAGAAAGCCGAGGGAGAGACCCAAGTGGCCGCCCTGCTTATGACATGCCAAGGGACATGGCGCTGGAATGCGATGGCCGTTGCCTTGGCCTTGACTGTGTGAGCATGCATGTTGGCTCTCAAACGCTTCCGTGATGGCAGAGACCATCCAGTGAGATATGGAAGCCTTAGAGGCTGTCTTGAGCCTCCGAAAGTGACAAACAGGGCGTCTGATTTGCAGAATCCCTTGGTCCTGTCCAAGTAGAATTTCAGAACACGTCTGACATCCAGGCAGTGCAGCCCTCTCTGTGCTTCATCCTTGGGATTGGGAAAAAACGTAGGAAGTACTATTTCCTCGTTCCAGTGGAAAGCAGACAGAACCTTGGGCAGAAAGGCCGGGTGTGTCCGCAGGACTACTTCGTCCTTGTGAAAGGTAGTATATGGTTCCGAGACGACTAGAGCCTGTATTTCGCTGACTCTACGAGCCGAGGCGAGTCGAGTCAGACTAGTAAGGCCGTCTTGATGGTGACCAGCCTGATCTCCACGGATGCCATTGGCTCAAACGGTTTGCCCGCCAGAGCGCCCAAGACTATGTTAAGGTCACACACCAGGTGCAGTGTTTCTTGACGATAGGATTGGAGGAGAAGATGCCTTCCTCCGAGGTCCTGTAAGCCCCAACGGGTGCGAGGTATGTGCCGCAGGTGTCCACCTACATGCCTGAGTGAGCGAGGTGCGCTGAGAAGGAGAGCACGTAGTCCAAGGTGCACGCCAGGGGGTCGATTCCCTTGGAGTCTGGCCAGTGGCAGAATCTGGTCCATTTGCTTTTGTACTGGTCCCTGGAAGCCTTGCTCCTGGCACCCTGTATGATCTCCAGATTGGCCTGTGAGAGGCTGAGATGCTGCAGCATTACCTGCTCAGATCCCACGCTGTGAGGGCTAGTTTCCCTGGTGTAGGGTGGATGACTCTGCCCCCCCTGCTGAGCCAGAAGATGTGCTGGGCCTGTCGGGAGGTGAATCAGGGGAATTTCCGAGAGACTGAGCAGCTCCTAAAACCATGGCCTGGCCAGCCACCACAGAGCTATTAGAATGATGAGGATTTGGAGAGACCGCTTGATTTTGCAAATTACTCTGAATCAGAGTTGTGGGCGGAAAAGCGTAGGCTTTTATGCCGGTCCACTGTAGGTGAAATGCGTCTCCCAGAGAGCCAGGGCCCTGACCTTGCCAGGATGCGAACTGGGGACACTTCTTGTTGTGCCAGGTGGCAAAGAGATCCACCTGGGGGTGACCCCACCTGTTGAAGATCTAATTAACAAGGTTGTTTAGCTACCACTCGTAATTGTCTGCTCCCAGCCTGCTGAGCCTGTCCGCTTCCAGGCTGGATTCCCCCGGGAGGTGGACTGCCGTGAGGTAAATGTCATTTTCCACGGCCCATTCCCACATGCCGATTGCCAGTCTGCACAGAGGTGGGGACCTGGTGCCTCCCTGTTTGTTGACGTAGTACATGCTGGTTGAGTTGTCCGCCTGGATGAGAACAGCCTTGCCTCTGAGCAGTGGTAGAAATGCCCCGAGCACCAGCCAGATGGCGTTCAGCTCTAGCCAACTGATGTGGTATCCCTGCTCCTGTCGAGTCCAGGTGCCGTGGACATAGAGATCGTCCAGGGTGGCTCCCCAGCCCTTGAGAGAGGAATCCATGGTGACGGTGGCCTGCGGAGTGGGAAGTCATAAGGGCTTGCCCGTCCGTAGGTTGCAGTCTCTGGACCACCAACTTAGGTCCGAACGGAGAGATGGAGGAAAGTTGATAATCTCGGATTGAGAGCCCCGCTCCTGGTTCCATGAGGCTGCGAAGTGCAGCTGAATCCTCCTCATCCTTAGTCTCGTGTGCGGGACGGTCAATAGGACCGCTGCCATTAGACCCAGGAGATGTTGGTACCACCATGCCGAGGTACTTCTCTGTTGAGGAAGTGGGTGGTGGCCCTCTTGATAGCCTAGATTTTATCCTCCGAAGGAAAGACCTTCTGGGAGCATGTGTCCCGGATGAGGCCCAAAAATGTCAGTCTGCATGGGTTGCAGCTGGACTTCTTGATATTGAGCGAAAAGCCCAGATTCGTGCAGAGTGTTCATAAGGGCATGGGAAGAGTGGTGAACCGCTTCAGGAGATGTAGCCCCGACGAGCCAGTTGTCGAGGTATGGGTAGATGTGGAGGCCCTGCGCTCTGAGGAGGGCCGCCACCGCATTCATGAGTCTGGTAAAGACCCTGGGGGCCGAGTTGAGGTCAAAAGGGAGGACCTTGTATTGAAAATTATAGCCCATGATCCTGAAACGAATGAAAGAACGATGATGCTGCCAAATAGGGACGTGTAGGTACGCGTACTTCAGATCCAGGGAGCACAACCAGTCTCCCCTGTCCAAAGTCTCCTCTATGAAAGCTGGCGTAACCATCTTTAACTTTTGCAGGGTTAAGCAGCGGTTGAGGGTGGAAAGGTCCAGCACAACTCTCAGGCCCGCCTGGTTCTTCTTCTGAATGGTGAAAAGTAAAAGTAAAAGAGTAAAAACCAAAGCCTCGCAGGCAGGTTGGGACTTCCTCCACTGCCTGGCTCTCTACGAGCGCCCGGATCACTGCCAAAAGAGTTGCTGTCCCCACCTGTGGGAGTGGATGGGAGGAGGGAGGAGAGGATGGGATAGGAAGGCGGTAGCCAGTGGATACTACGGAAAGGATCCAGGGGTCCGTGAAATTCTGGTGCCAGAAATGTGCATGGAGAGCAAGCCTGCCCCCCCGCCGGAGACACGTGGACCCGGAGGGGCGTGTCATGCCTTCTTTCCCTCGGAGGCTGTCGCAGGCACGGGGGACTGGAAGAAGCCCTTACTGCCCTCTCACCCCCTTTTTTTGCTTGCGCCGGTTCTGAGACGGCGAGCAGTCCGGCTGCCTGGATCTACGTTCCTGGAAGCCTCAGAACCCTCCATACGTACGACCCCTATCGGAGCGCTGCTGAGATTGGGTGTACACTTTGGGTGTGGTCTTTGTAAGGATGGATAAACACTTGGCTGTTTGTGAGCATTTTTCTTTTTGTCCAGATCATCTCGTCCGTGGAGGAGTGGAACAGGCCCCCCCCCACCGAACCTCCTCCATCGGAAGATCTAGTAAGCGTTCCTGGACGTCTGGGTGGAACTGTGTTGCCCGGAACAAGACTGTCCTTCTCATGTCTGTGGCAATGCAGATGGCACGGCCAGAAGTGTTAATCTAGGCCACTGTGGATTCCATGAGATCATGCGCCACCAGCTTAGTCTCGGCTAGCCCCACCTTAAAAAACGGGATTGGCTCTAGGTGGGGAGTTCCGGAAGGAAGTCTGCAATTTCCCACCATAATCTTTGGTTGGCGGCAGCCAGCATGGCTTCTGCATTGGCCTGACGAAGATGCAATGATGCGTTAGAATAAAATCATCTCCTCCTTGCCTAGCAGCGCCACAGAGGAGGTGGCGGAGGATGACTGAGGCTTGGAGTACAGTGATGCCGCAGCGATCACCAAGGAGTGCTGAGGATGGGCCGAGGGCAGGAGTGTATCCCCCTCCATCTGCCTGTATTTGGCGTCCAGGCGTCGATTGACCGGCTGGGGCGAGTGGGGTTTGAGCCAGCCCTTCTTGGCCAGGGAGACTACATCAGTCTGCATAGGAATCCCTGATTTGGCACAAGGCGTTGTGTGAGGACTTCCGCCAGAACCCCCTCTGCAGGCTGCTCGACCTCAGGTTGGGGTAGACCCAGATACTCCGCCAGACCAGCAAGACGTTTGTGGAAGGCCTTGGCTGAGGATGGCGTGTCCGGATCCTCATCCTCCTCCTCCTCATCTGTATCCTGCGGATCTGGGGGATCCTGTGGAGGAGGAGGAGTAGTAGTTGGCGCCGGAGGCTGGGGTTCAGGGACCGCGGCCGGAGGAGGCGGCGGAGGTTGAGGAGTTGGCTGGGGAGCCAGCAGAGGCGGCTGCGTCGGGGCGCCAACTGAGGCGTCTGTGGTGCTGCTAGCATGGTGGGAATGACTCCCTTGATGGTGTCTTTGAAGATAACACCCATCCCAGGTGACTTCATGAGGCCGAGGAACCTTTCGAAGAAAACCTCCGCACTGACTGAAGTGGTGGGAGGGGGTGCTGACGAGGTAGAGGGAGGCTGCTGAGGCCACTGCATACCCCGTCCATACGGACGCAAAGGAAAGCTGCCCTGCGCATAAGAGGGGTAGGCTGTAGGCCACATACCTGGTTGAAGCCAGTCCCACCTTGACACTCTATCTTCGCCGAATTCCTGGAATGGTGTCGGACAGGTGCCCCTTTCTGGCGCGGTGGCCATTTTGTCGGTCTGCCTGCCACGTGCCTAGGACCGGTAGGTGTGACACCCTCGACCCGGGGGTCAGTAGAGCTGCGTTTAGGCGCCCCCTCAGATGTACTGCCGGTATTAGGGCATAGCCCCTTGGCCATGGTGCTCAAAGGGCTGAGCCCCTCTGGTGAAGACCCGGTAAAAGTCAACACTGACACCGGGAGGATCCACGGATCCCTCGGCCCGGAGGCCGGTAGCTGTAGCAGCCTTGGTTCACGTGCTGGTATAAGGACCTGAGCGGTCCCTCCCGCACAGGAGAGTCCCTGGGAAGGAGTCTCCCTTGCGGGGTGCGATGGAGAATATCTGCCCTACTTTGGGCCTGTTTCGATGTTTCACGAAATTCTTGAAGTCCTCTGGAGGCAACCCCTGGAAAACCTCCCTCCACTTGGCTAGTCTGTTCTTCAGCGCTTTTGAGGACAGCGAGTCACACGCTGAGCAAGATTGCCAACTGTGGTTTGGGCCAAGGCAACGTAGGCAGAGGCCGTGGGGGACTGAGGTAAGGAAGAGACTGTTGCAGGATGGACACCTGTTAAGCCCCGTAGAAGTCGACGTGCGCCCGGGGAGGAGCGTGACGCCTCAGGACAGAGTACCTGAATGATAAAAAGACAAAAAAGAAGAAAAAGAGAAGAAGTATCCGCGCGTGGAATTACATGGCCAAAGCCAAACCCAGGAGCGCTGGTGAATTCAGCCCGTTCCCGCCGATGCAGAAAAGGGGACTGAGGTGTGGCTCCGGAGGGCAGAGACCGGACAGCGCATGCTCCCTGTGCCGCACCCCTGCGCGCCTCGAAATTTAAAGGGGGAGGTATTTTTTTGGTGAAAAGGGTTCCGTCTCTCATCCCTTGTAAGGGAAACCATGCAGTATGGAGGAAAGGGGACAGGACGTAAGAGTAAGCACTGTTTTCAAGTTTTATTTTGCAATAAAACAAATGTAATGAAAAACAGGAATTTGAGAGCAAACAAGTGAAAAGAAAGAGTCTAAATAATTGCCCCACATACGTAAAAAGGAAAAACACAGAACCTTTCTGCCGATAAAGACTGCATAGAGTACCAAAAAAAAATGGTATGGCTGTATGCCAGTTTGACACTGGTGGTTCTACTGATGGTTTGCCTGCATATATCCGCCCATGTATAACCTCCACTCTAAAGTCCAAGGTAATCATTTATATGGAGTGTGTCACCCAATTGCCCCAGCCATTTCCTGGGCGCTGATAGCCGACACTAGAAGCCCTAATTGTGTTGAATGAAAATGTTGCTTAATGTTAGTACATTTAAATGTAGTCATGCACTCAAACAGTATCTTAACGAGCAAAACCAAAAAAATATTTACAGCAAAATATCTTTAATTGCCTCACCGGTTTTGCTTTATTAGAGTCATAGTCCACCAAGAAGGTTTTGCAAAGTTCTGTAAGATTATTGGTCTGTGAAGAGGACAGTGGATCCCACACATGCTCCACAAAGTCTGAAACATAGAAATCAAAATGAAAGCAAAAAGTGATTAACAGAAACAGACCACACTTAAACAGATGTGTGGTTAATGTTCAACACAAACGGTGCACCAGCGCCAAGGGCAAATTGGCACTGACCCATTCAGGCATTCGCCCACTAGGCCGGTCCCTTCAAAGGCAGCAGGGGCTTCTCTGGTGTTGATTTAGGGCTGCCTCCCCGTGTGTGGTCACAGACCTCCCCTTACCATCTCTCAAGCCACAGTTGCTGCATCAGTTGACAAAGACAAGGCAATTAAAAAGGACTCATTAGCACAACCTAGGGCAAGCTACGATCGTCAAAGTAAACACTAGCCATCTATATGGTCACATTTACTTGAGGACAGACAGGTCACTCCACTGGGTGCATGTTGCTCAGATACATGCTTACTCTGCGAGAACGTGTTCGAGTCCAGGCAGGGCAATATCATTATCTTTTGTTGAGAAAACCTGTCCCATTAAAATGTCGAATATAACGAAAAGTGCAACAAGAATATACTTTTGTGAACTGGTGACACTGCCATGCTAGCAATGGGCTTTGATGTCTTCTTTTGTGGCAGTTCCTAATGTTCTGTGCGCAGTGGAATAATTTAACATTTGTGGGCGTCCAGTACGCCCCTGGTGCACTTGCATGTTTCAGTGCGAAGGCAGAGCTCCTCAATGGCTTAACATCTCAGCTCTTTGTATCCCCTTTCCATCCTTCCAGTGCAAATACAGTCTATTCTCCCATTCCAAAAGGGCTTTTATGGCTGCAACTCCAACATTAACAACCCTACCATCGCAACATTTAACAACTCTACCCACACAAACATTTCATAGCTGCATACATTTATTTATCTACTTTTCAATATTAATTAGAAACAGAGTATTATCCCCATGTATGTCTATGCATGTCCCTGAACTATACATAGATTTGTTTTGATATTTTGTTTATTGGACAGCATAGGCCAGCATTCCGAAAACCCGGCATTACACATTCAACAGAACAAAGACAATCATACAAACAAGCCCCCTTTAAAACGGGCAGTCAGACTTGTAACCTATTGAATCACCACTAGTTCTGTTGCCCTCATACAATAGAAACCTATAAATCTGGGTACAATCAGAGGGCACAGGGGCAGGGAGGGAAAATAAGCAAACCTAAGTATATCTAGCAAAATTACATCCACAACAATAAGACAGGCTAGATCCTGTGACCTGACCGTGTCAAGAGGGGATGGGGACTCCTCTCAGCTTAAGGTGGGGTCTACCAGAATGTTCACCAGAGCCAGTCCTACACCAGAGGTGGGGTGTTGGAGTTGAGAGAGCCCAGTGTGCCTGTCCTACCTCTGCCTGCATCGAGTACCACTACACTTCTTGCCCTATAGGACTTCAATATTCAGCATGCAAAGCAGTGAAAGAATCAGCGAGAAGCCTGCCTGCCTGGGAGAGAGACCATGTAGAGCCACCGCACATCAAAGCAATCCACAAAGCAGACCAGAAAAACAAATACAGTACACAAGATGGTTCAATCCGAGGAAAACGGCCCCAGCATCAGAGAGTATGCAGAGTGCTCTCCTCAGTATATCACTCAACAAAACCCACCATGCCAATACTCTTAAATGCGACGGGGCCGAGCAGCGTACCCAGTGTCAAACTGGCGTCCTACACACACCAGAAGCCCTCACACAAACTGGCACATTGAGCTTGATTCTCACTGCAGCGAGCTGTCATTTATTAGAGCCGGCGGGCCTGCATGCAATAAAGTAGTGGGGATTAAGACCCCCTTTGTGTTTTGGCTCGCCTAAACGCCTCCCCCTAGGGAAAGGAAAGCCAGCTGTTGGCTCAAGGAGCAAGTTAAGGCAGTGAGCCAATGGAGAGGAAGGTGAAGGATAACAAGTGGCATGGGAAACAGGAAAGTGTGGATTATTCGGAGCGGTCAAGGGAGGAGAATTAAGGCCAACATACCAAGCACTAGAAGAAGAGTGAAGAGAATTTCTGAAGGAGTGCAATGTGTGGTATTGGTTGGTGGGAGGTAATGGTACTTTGGTTTGAGTGTTCGTGCAAGCTGTGTGAGTGTAGTGCGTGTAAGAGTGTAGTGGGTGAATGATCAGGTGACTTGGGAAGTGAAAGGAAAGGGAATGAGAGAGGTTGTGGGTGAAGGGGAAGGGTAGAATTGTTGTGCAGGAAGGTTAGAGTAGTAGAGAGTAAGATTGGAGGATGGAGGTAGGGAGTAGAGAGAACATAATCCAAGGGATAGAAGAGGAAGTGTGAGGGAGAGAGGCGAGGTGGTAGGAAGAGCAAAGCGACACGAATAGGAGCACATGGGTGCAGAAGGAAGTGGGGAGGGAGAGAGAGAGAGAGAGAGAGAGAGAGAGAGAGAGAGAGAGAGAGAGAGAGAGAGAGAGAGAGAGAGAGACCGTCCTAAGCAAGCCCCTACTCCATTTTAAAAATAAAACCCTTTAAATGACTTCGAGAGTTGGTTTGTTCATGAGGCCATCTGTGGCAAATCCCTTTCGCACCACCTTGCACCATCTAGTTCCTGAAATCAGGACAATATCAGGTTGCTAAACCCAAAACTTCACAGCAACTGATCTTGCCACAGATTAAGTCAAACACGCTTTGTCTTCCCAGCTCAGAACAAAGTTACTGTATAAAAGTGAACATTCCAATCTCAGCAAATGAAAACTGCTTGAACGTGTGTGATCTTTCTAAGGTGCAAATAGCCAAACTTAGGAATGTCTTTGCCACTGGGCAGAGTGAAAACAAGTTATAAAAAAAAGACATCTAGACGGATAGTGCAAGGGTGATGATCAGCAGCTGAGACAGTCCCATGTAGTTGAGGTGGCAATATAGGCTAACGGAGTTCATGCAAGGTAGCCACTGCATATAAGGTGGATTCAAGACCTCAAAGCCACATCCTGTCCGGGGGACGATTATCCCACCAACATTTTCAAATAATCATCGGATCTTCTCGTTCCACGGCTCACCAAGATGATCAACTTGTCATTTGATGAGAGCACGGTTCCAGAGGTCTTGAAATCAGTATGGATAACTCCATTGCTGAAAAAAGAAAATCTAGATCCTACTAACAAAGACAATTATCGACCCATCACAAATGTACCTTTCATTTTGAAGATCCTCGACAAACTAGCATATATTCAACTTCAAGATCATGTTGAAAAGCAGAACATCTTAGGCAATCGCCAATCTGGTTACAGGGCTCGTCATGGCACGGAAACTGCCATGTTTGACCTTAAATCCACCCTAGCAGGCATAGCAGATAAAAACCAAGCTGCTTTGTTGATGCTGTTAGACCTCTATGCAGCCTTCGATCTTGTTGATCACACCGTGCTGGTGACAAGGCTCGGAGAGGTCGCAAACTGCTCCACACTTGCATCTAATTGGATTGCATCCTTTTTGGGACCACGCATGGCAAGGGTATGCGTTGGCAACAACCACTCCACTCCCATATCTCAAACCTGCGGCGTTCCACAGGGCTCTCGTCTGTCACCGCTCCTTTTTAAACTTGTATATTCGACCACTATTAGATCTCCTGATCAGCCTGGGTGTCCAATATACGAACTACGCCGGCAACACCCAGGTTGTCATTCAGCTCAGCGGCCAATACAAGAATGACGCAGAAACCCTTAACATCTACAGAACTGGATGGCCTGTAACTCCTTGGCTCTTAACAACAACAAAACCGAGCTTATGATTGGCTCCACCAAAAATACTCGGAATAAGCTCACACCAGACTACTCCAACTTCCTGATGGCAGACAGTGTTATAACCGTCCTAAGAAAAGTGAAAACACGGGGTGTTATCCTGGATGATGAACTCTCCATGTAGCCTCCCGTTTAACACCCAGTCAAGCTGTGGACTCATTAACAAACGAATACAGTAAATCCGACCTTTTATAACCACGGAAAACTGTGCTCTTTTGTCAACAGCATTAATAAATTCCAGGCTGGACTACTGTAACAGCCTGCTGACAGGCACTACGGCCACAAACATACAAGCCCTCCAAGTCACACAGAACAATGCGGTGCGCACCATCTTCAAGCAATCACGCCGTTCTCACATCTCTTTTAGGAATAAATTACACTGGCTCCCCGTAAAACACAGAATTACAAACAAAGCGCTCACATTAGCGCACAAATGCGTGGCGCCATCAAGCCCCATATATCTATAATGGGTCAATGTACGGCTGCGTTCCTGCCAGGATGGAAGTGCAGTAAATGTCAGGGAGAGCAAAGCTTGCAGCCACCGACTCTTACTCACCAATATCCATGTTGACGCGGCCATACTTGATGGTCCTGCCTCCTAACAGCCATGCCCTATGAATAAAACGCGCAGTGCCGGAAACCACATAGGGGAGGCGGCATTCTCTAAGGAATCGTAAAGCTGGTATTACTTGACTAATTCCTGCGTTGTTCAGAATACGTCGCAAGTACATGCATCTCAAACAATCCATTTTTTTTACATAGTAAATAAGAAATGCAGCATATTTTCCGATCCAGAGCCACACATTCGGCACAGCTCTAATTGTGACCCATGCCACTTCTTAGTTAGGAAGGCTAGTGGCAGGGATCCAAGCCTAAAGCAGATATTGAGAGATTTCTCACAGGGTGTAAGAGTGGAGTGAAGTAAGGAACAAGTCACTTACCTGTAACTGTTGTTCTCCAGCTTGGGTCTGGCATGGATTCATTCACATGCTCATGAATATTCCCGATCGTCAGGCCGGGAATCCTCGGTAAAAGAAAAAAACGTTTCACTTTCACTTACAAACTGTCTTTCTTCTATAAACCAATCAGTGAGCTCTGGTCATACTGCCCCCAGCCAATGACTGTCCTCTCTCTAAGCCCCTCCTCTGGCAGCCATCTTCAGATTTGGTAGCACGTAAAGTGGCAGTATGACCAAGAACAGCTGCAGAGGGGCAGGAGCGAGGGTTCGCATGTGAATCCATGCCAGGCCCATGCTAGACAACAACAGTTACAGGCAAGTAACTTGTTTCTTCTCCAGCATGGGGTATGGCATGGATTCACATGCCCATGAATAAAGAATACATAGCAGTACATACAACCACGGGAGGTGGCAAGGCTCAACAAAAGCAATTATTCTTGCCTCCGAAAAGGCTCACCTTCAAAGAACAACAGGTTTCGTAGCACTGCTTGGCCAATCCTGGATCCTCTCTGGAATCCCCGTCGACGCAGTAGAATCTTGTGAAGGTCTGCTTGGACCTCCACGTAGCAGCCCTCCAGATGTCGGGCAGGGGGACACCAGACAGGAACGCCGTTGTCACAGCAATCGCTCTGGTGGAATGGGCTCTCGGACAGAAGGCAGCGGTCGGTTTGCCAACCGGCGACACGTGTGTGATACAGCCTGAGAGCCACCTGGAAATGGAAGCCTTGGACAAAGGTTATCAATGGTTCACAGAACCAAAGTTCATGAAAAGTTGTGACGTCATCTCGAAACTCTTTGCGCAAGCCACATAGAACTTCAGAGCACGCGCCACATCCAGCGTTAGATTAGTTGAGGTGAAATTCCAA
The DNA here is from genome assembly GCF_040938575.1 of Ambystoma mexicanum. Lineage (NCBI taxonomy): Eukaryota > Metazoa > Chordata > Amphibia > Caudata > Ambystomatidae > Ambystoma > Ambystoma mexicanum. The sequence goes on from NC_090927.1 coordinate 299,313,393, forward strand.
CGGGACATTTGGCATAAAGGAGGGGTGCGTCTGCAGCACCACCCTCATCTCGTGGAAAGTCAGATACGGCCACTTGCAGCACAAGGCCTGGATCTCACCTACCCTCTTGGCGGAGGTGATGGCCACAAGACAAGCTGTCTGCCACGAAAAAGGAACTTGAGATGAGCTTGATGCATAGGCTCGAAGAGGGCGTTCACCTGTGGGAATAATCGAAACAGTCCTTTGAGGAACTCCTTGACTAGACGGTGTGACCAAAGAGAACACTGTCCCAGAGACCTGGCATGGCGGGAAATAGCCGCCAGATGCACTTTGATGGAGGCATGCACCAGCCCCGCCTTGGCCAAGGACAACAAGCATGGAAGGACCCGAGGGGCCGTGACCCTCATGGGGTTATCTTCTGCATCCAGCACCAAGTTGCGAAATGCTTCCACTTATGCCGGTAGCACTTAAGAGTCGACGACGCTCTGGCCCTGGCAAGGACCTCCCTGCGTTCTGCCAGTAGCTCGTACCCACCGAACTGTAAGGCTGCAGGAGCCATGCCTTCAGGTTCAGCGATCCTGGGTCGTGATGGAGGATTGTGCCTCCTTCTCTGGCAAGCAGATCTGCAACCACTGGCAGCTTGACTGGAGTGGACATCAACAGGTTGAGAAGGTACCGGTACCAAATCGACCTCAGCCACGCCGGGGTGATGAGCATCATCCTGCATCAGCACCGTTTGAGTTGATTGATGACTCGCAGCAGGAGAAGCAACGGTGGGAACGCGTACAGGAACAGGCCTTCCCACAGGAAAGAGAAGGCGTCCCCCATGCTGGCGAATCTCTGGCATTTGGAGTTCGTTGCCATCGCAAACAGATAGATCTGGGGTCTGCCTGACCTGAAGAAAAGAGGATGCCCACTTGATCCTGCTGAAGCTCCCACTCGTGGCAAGAGCGCAGCTTCCTGCTGAGGGAGTCAGTGATTGTGTTCTGGACTTCCACCAGGTGAAAAGGAAAGCAAAACATCCCCTGGGCGACAGCCCAGTGCCACAAGTCCTGCGTCTCTCTGGAGAGCGCTGGGGATCTGGTGCCCCCCTGCTTCCTGATGTAGAACATTGTGGTGGTATTGTCTGTGAAGACCCTCACCACCTTGCAGTTGAGGGACTTGAGGAACGACTTAGAGGGCCCAGAATACTGCTTGCAGTTCCAGGGCATTGATATGGCGATCCCTTTCCTCCAGAGAAGTCTGGTGGGGGCTTGCCAGGCCCTCCAGGGAGGCGTCTGGTGACCGTGTCCTGGTATGGGGGAATCTGGATATCCGTGCCCCCGGGGATGTTGGAGCGCACGCCCCACCACCTTATAGCTCAACGGAACTCCTGGTCAAGCACAATCCGGTCTGCAAAGCTTCCAGATACCTGGACCCACAGAGCGTCCAGGAATTCCTGAAGGGGCCGCATCCGCAACCTGCAGAGTCGAATCAGGCAGATACACAACATCATGCTGACAGTAGACTGTCGAGCCTGTATCCCAGGAACAGTGCGTCCTGCAATGGAATCGAGCAGGAATTTGGATAGTTCACAGAGAATACCAGATCCGTCAGCAGCCCGATGGTCCTGTACATATGTTCGACTGATTTCCCTCGACTTGGCCCGGATGAGCCAGACGTCGAGGTACGGGTACACCTGTATCCCTTGCAGACGTAGATGGGCCATGACTGGTGCCAGGCACTTCATAAACACCCTGGGCGTCAACTTCAGTATGAAGGGGAGGGCCTTGAATTGGTAGCGCTTTTCCTGTATGATGAAGCGTAGGAACTTCTGATGTTTCGCGTGAATGTGGACGTAAGCATCCTCTAGATCCAGCAACATCAGGAAATTCCCCCTTCCTCCAGTTGGCCAAGCGCATGTTGCAACATGACCATCCTGAATTTTTGGGACTTGAGGAACTTGTTTCGGCGCTGCAGGTCGAGAATGGACCTCCAGACCCGGTCTACTTTTTTTTTTTACTAAGAAGCATCCGGCGTAGACTCCGGAGCCCTGGAATCACTTTGGAACCAGCCCTATCGCCCCTTTTCTTAGCATGGCCCGTACTTCCTGCAGAAACTGCGGGATGTGGTGCTCCTGCTGGGCCACCAGTGGTACTCGTGGACACTTCTGCTGGAACTCTAGAGTGTCCGTGGACGAGAGCGTCCAGCATCCATCGGTCGGTGGAGATCTTTTCCCACAACCTGACTTAGCCCGCTAGCCGGTTTCACACCAGGGTACATGGGTGGGGGCCCAAACGTCCTGGCCGGTTCAATCCTTCCTCGGGGCCTGCGTGCCGCCTTGGGAGCAACGACGATGGCGGCCACCTCTGAACATCTTGGATGATCCCCTGCCGAATCGCTTTGACGGTCTACCGGATTTTACTCCTGATGCACGAAAGGAAGGCCGATGCTGCTGAAGCATGCCTAGAGCTTAATTGCCTGCAACGACTCGTCTACGGCCTTCCCAAAGAGATGGTCTCTGTCGAAAGGCATGTCCAGGACCCTCGTCTGAACTTCCTGCCAGAAACTGGTGGCTTTCAACCAGCCACGACAACTGAGGCAGACACCGTTCCCCATCTATCAAAACCCTGTGTCCGCAATGTCCAGGGCCACGGTGATGGCATGGTCCAATCGCGAGAGCATCTGCTGCCTTGACCGCCGTTTAGATCACCTCTCTACCCCTGGCGTCCAACTTCTTCCCCTCACTGTAAGGGGGAACAGAGGCCAAAGAAGATGGATTAGAAGACTTATTCCTCACAGCCACCGAGACCAGGCAGGGCTGCGAACGCAGGCACTTGGGTTCAGACTCAGGCCCCCGGTATTTCTTTTCCAGTGTCTCTTTTCGCCGGGGCTGAGGCAGGATTCTTCATCAGCGCCAGGCCCTCATCCCAAATGTCATCCAGGACGGGCACTGCCAGAATGGTCTTCCTCTTCGCCTCTCGGCACTGGTAAAGGAAACCCTCCTTCTTGGTCTCTTCAGGCGTCAGCTGAACGAGCTCAGACAAGCGGGTGACCATGGAGTGGAACAATCCCAATTCGTCCGGTGAAGAATCTCTCGACGGAGGGGAGATGCCCCTGCCGCTGTTGTCGTCCATGTCCATCGTCACTGTTTCCGTCCCCATATCCTTGGGGTGATGGAGCGGATTGGGGGGAATGTGAGGCGGTTGATGAGGAGGCGTGGAGAGCAGTTTCTGTCATGATGCCTACCCCCGGGCATCCAGATCGAGTCCATCAGCCCCAGGAGCAGGCATCCAGATACTCATTAAAACCCCAACAGCCCCGGCTGGGGGCTGTTTGGATTCAGTCCTTAGGCACCAGGCTTATAGACTTTACTTACCTTATGCAGACCATGCTGCAAATGAGTCCAAGCCAACTTGAGGCCTGGATGGGACTATTTTATTACACGGACTATTTTTCACTTGGGTGTGGTTCTGGGGAACTTCTTACCTGGGACTACTTTGCTGGCCATTTAAACCACGCCCGAACATCAGCCCATGCTTCGCGTTATTCTGCATCCAGCAGCGTGACGCTCACCGTGTCTGCAAGTCAGCATCCAGTCTTCTGCCACGCCCGTCTCGAATCCGGAGCTCCTAGACAAAAGGAAAAGAAAGGAGAAGAGGTTAGATCATGGACATTATTTGATTCCTTACCTGATTCCGGACCCAGCACATCTCCGAGCCTGGAAAGGACATTATTTCAGCACGCGTCGCTTCGCTAGCAGCAGCGCCGCGTTATACTCACCAGTCCACCGCATCTTTCGACTCGGCGCTGCCTCCGTCATTTTCTTCGTCGAAATCCAGCACTTGGGGGGAAAACAAAAGGAACAAGGTGAGCCGAGAAAACCGACAAAGTCAATCTCTTGCCACCATAGGCCTACCTGCTTTACCACCGGAGGTATTATTCTTTAATTCGCTGCATCTTCCTATGCCGCACCTATAAAAGGGAGAGAAAACGGCAAGTTAAACTCATGCAACTTTCACCGGACAGTGTTTGGTAATACAGACTCTTACCTGAACGCCATCAGCTGCCTCCAGGCACTACTCTTTTGGACCCAGCTGCAACCTAACGAGGGAATGGAACAAGAGTGAACATCGGACATATTGAACTCTTGGAACTTTATAGACACTGGAGTCAATATTCCTCCGGAACTCCTCCAGTACCTTCAACCCAGTGAAGTAACTTATCTCCGCGCCCCTGCATGCCATGCAGGATGGAAAGCTCATTTAAAAACATAAGGTGAGGTTGCCAAGGGGATATCGGAGGCAATTAGTGGGGAGAACGAGAACTGTTGGGGGGGCCATCACTAAAGTCCACGGGTGGCTAAATCCCTTTCTCCACTTGCAGGAGAATACTTCTAAGAGTCCAGCAGACAAGATTAGGCGGGCCAGTCCAGACTGTCATCTCTTCACTATGCATCACGCTGGTGGAGACCGCAGCTGTCCGGGTCCGATCGACGCCCCTGTGGGAACCAGGTGAGCGTAACAGATTCCTCTTCTTTGCCAGCGGGGGCCCACTGCCACTGGGGCCAGGGGTGCCGTCGCCCTCCACTTCTGGATCCCCGACACCAGAGTGTGGAGAGTTGACAGGATGTCCAACGACACGTCCCTGGGAGGAGGAGGGGGAGTATGCTTGTTAGGCCCAGCACCTACGTCGTCGATTCCACTGTCATCCTCCTCTGCGTTTCAGCCGCCGTCGTTCCCGACGTCCTCCAGGACCGTGTCAACGGACACCATGTTCTCTTGGTGCAAAGAAGAAATATCCGTGCCCTGGAGCACAGTAGAGGCCTTCACTGTCCCCCCCCACTTTTTGCATCCTGAGGAGTCGGGCCGGGCTCAGGGCTGGCATCCTTTTCTCTGGTGCCTTCTTCGCCGGTCTGCCCCTTTCACCTTCAAGAGGGTGGCCACCACCAGCTAGATTGTCGAGGATGACTTCTCATGGACTACCTGGGCCTTCAGAGGTAGGTCGGACACCTTACCATGCGCCTTCGTCTTCTCCAGCTTCTCCTGCATTTTACCGGGGTTAGCCAACTTTCTCTTCGAGGAGGAGCTGGAGCGATGGCTTGAGATGGCTACAGATGGGGATGATGAGTGTGCCCTGCTCGTCGCGGGATCCGCTTGCGAGCCAACCCTGACATAAATGGATGCAGTGCTTGGCCTGGTCTTGGGCCCCCACGGATGGAGCACCCTCAAAGGACTTAGAAGCCCGTTTCTCGGACTGGCCGGTCCTGGGTGAGGCATGCCCCTGCTTGCCGCACAGGTTAGAGGCCTTGGCGTTGAGCCACGCAGCCAATATACTGTGCCGATTGTTGACTGTGCGTTTGGTGAATCCCAGGAAAATTTCGCAATTTGCTTCCTTGTGATACGGATGGAGACATAAGAGGCACTGGGAGTGTTTGTCCTCCACAAACACATTCCTCAATCCGCAGCTGGAGCAGAGCTTGGAGAGAGAACATCCGTTCTTCTCCTCCGACATGGTCCGGCATGCAGTGTAGGCCCGATGGTCTTCTGGAATCTTCTATGCAAACACAATGATTCTTGCCTGTGAGGGGGCAATGAAAGATGCCAACAAACGGATCCCTGCTTGCCGGTCAAAGGAACGACAAAAATCTAACAAAAACACAAGGACTCCCAACACTTGAACGTGCGGTAGAAACCTGAAGATGGCTGCCAGACGAGGGGCGTAGGGAGAGGGCAGTCATTGGCTGGGGACAGTATGACCCAGAGCTCAGTGATTGGTTTATAGAAGAAAGACCGTTTGTAAGTGAAAGTGAAACTTTTTTCTTTTACCGAGGATTCCCAGCCTGGTGACGGGGAATATTCATGAGCATGTGAGTTCATGCCAGACCCCATGCTGGAGAAGCCTTGAACTCCAGTTCCACTGTAGTATCAAGGTCTTCCACACCAAACTTCAGTTTTGTGGCATCGACTCCAAGTTTATCATACATGTTTGTTTAACCTCGTTTCTTATTAATCAAATTCCTTACCAATGGTACCTGGGGTTTAATCCATAGCTCATGCTTGCCTAATTCTAGGAAACAGTCCTTCACATGTGCTAACCACTTCAGGCTTTTCCCCTCTTCATGGCTCATTACATGTGACAACGCCTTCCTATCTACTTACAACCTTTCCCCATTCCAGATCCTGGCCCAGAATATACCAGGTCTGTACAATATCCGATCGGCGATCCTGTTATCTAGTTCGAGATGGACCAGGGCTGATGGTGCTGACACGGATAGGAGTAACAATTTCTTTAGAAATGTATTTTCACATACACATAGATTGCAGGTGTTGGTATGTCCCCATAATTTCGAGCAATACGAGGTTGCTGGGACTGCTTGTTATAGAGTTCCAAGGCAGGGGAAATTGCCCCCCTGCCATGTTTTGTAAAGAAAGAAGAAATTCCGCCACAGTATTGGTTGAGAGATAGTAGTGATATTTTAACCTGTGGCTCCCAGCTACCAGATTCCTCCAACAGCACTGCGAGGTAGTCATAATGTGTGACTAGTTCAATACTGTCACCACAGGCACGTAATCTTAATATTCTCCTTTTTGCGTGCTGCGGTCTGAAGACCATCAATGTACATTTTGCCATATTTAGTGAAAGGTGTAATTCAGAGCATTTGTTTTAAAAAATGGTCCAAGCACACTTCAGGCCCTGGGGTGTTGTAGCCAGGAGGACCGCCTCATCCGCATAGAAGAGAGCAGAATATTTGTGTCCATTCTGGGGCTGTCCTGACATCCACTCATCAATTCATCGATCATTTCTTGGTTATAACTAATGAATATGAATGGGGCCAGGGTACAGCGTTGCCTTACTCCAATATTGACCCCAAAGTCATGTGCTGTGTCTCTTCACCCCTTGCCCCATATCTAACAGTAGCAGTATAGGCGGAGTATAGTGAAAGTATAATAGCAACCAGATCAGACAGGGCATTTCGCCTCAGCAGGATGTTCCACAATTACTCTCTTGAAACGGTATCAAAGACTGTTTTCAGGTCTACAAAGACAGCATAAAGATCCATTTTCTTCAATAAGATGTGTTTAGCGATGATCAAAAACAGGATAAAACAGTGGTCTATCGTACCCCTGTTTGACCCGAACCCCCCCGAAGATAAGTGATTTTATTTTCACAGTCTGCCTATTCCTGGAACGGGTCAAGTATTCATTTACCAAAAAGCTTACAGACTCCATCCAAAAGCGAGATGGAGCAATAATTACCTGGGGAATCTCTGCCACCTTTCTTATAAGTAAGTACATTGTTGCCCTATGCCAAGAGGCTGGGAACTCACCACTGCGCAGAACGGCATTAAACAATTTACACTGGGCCATAGCCCAACCTCATCCTTAAAAAGGTCTACTGGGATCAAATCAAGGCTGGTTGCTTTATTGTTTTTCCGATTGTTAATGGCATCCTCCACATCCCCAGTAGTAAAGGTAGCTGGAGTGATGTAGCATATATGTCGTCTGAAAATCACCAAATTCCTGGACAGGGAGTAAATGTTATGTTCTGTTACGGTGCATTTGCGTAGCACCTTATATAGCATTGGTATGATCTCAAAGCGCAGTAGGGTGAACGCTCTTGGGGACCGTAATCCAGGTCAGTGTAGAGAGTAGGATAGTATAAAGTGCTTGGGTGCACTTGGTATGTGTGCAGCCAGAGTGGTTTGCGCAGGGTTGGCTGCATCCTAATGCTAGGTACAGTGTAGTGGTTGTAAGAAATCTCGAATGTGTGCAGCAAGGTGGGTGGTCTGCGGGTCTGCATTCTGGCTGCTGGCGTGATGCCTGTGTGGGAGATTATGTGAACAGCTAGGCCGATTTTATGGGGGTTTTGCTGCGTTCTAACAGACTGCTGAGGTGTTCAAGGAGGAGTGTAGCTATGTGTGCAGCTAGGCCGAAATTGATCGAGGGGTATAGCTGCGTTCTATTGTTTGTTGGTGTAAGGTGGAGAGTGAGCATATCGCTAGGAATGAGAGTCTGATGGAACCACCGCCGAGTTTCGACTTGAGCCTTTGGGAACCGTAAGCTCTTCGTAGAAGGCACTCTCTTGCCGAGTTTCGTACATCTAGCATTCCTAGGTCTGGACACCGGAATCCGAGCCTATGCGGTTCCTGTGTCGCCCCGGTGTGGTGATGAACTTTGTGGGTGCCTTGCTGCTGTGCCCCCCTGTGCCCTAAAACGAGCTGCAGTGGAACCAGTGGCCTGATCCCTTCAACAGAAGTGGAGAAATCGCCACTGTCCTGCCATGGACTGAGGTCCCAGAATGCAGCCCCTCAAAGCCGGAGAGACGCACAACTGCGGGATTCGAACCTGCGTGCAAACTGGACTAGACTGTTGAAGTTGGGTCTGAACAGCATCGAGGGTCGTAAGTACTTGCAACCCTTACCGGTGGCCCCTGGCGCATCCACAGACTTTTACGCACAAGTGTCCCCCAAGGGCCACTCTCATTTTTTAAGGTAGTCTGTGCTCCCAACCTATTCCCAATTCCTGGAAATCGCTCTGCCCTCTTGTGGAGACCCTCCTTGAAAAGTGGAACTTTATTATCTAACCGCAAGATTGAGTGCCCTGGCACTGAATGTACTTTTGAGCACAAGGCTCCACACTTCGAGGGGCTGGACTGCCAAGTAAGGTGGGGTTTGAGTTGTTGAAGGACTGCCTACATTATATTTGTACTGTATGATGCCTTTCTGTTGCAGGTTCTGGATCTCTACTTGTTGGATATTACTTTAGACTAATAGTTACTGTTTAGAGGTTTCCTAGTATAGTGTTGTTTTAGTATTGTTAATATTGGTGAGTTTCATCTTGTGTTTGAGCTAAAAGGCCTTTAATAAATGTATATGTATTTTTGATATATACACCTGACAGAGTACTTTGTGGTGGTGTTTGCTGTGTGTGCTCATTGTGGACTATCGATCACCCTCACCCCTCCTGAGACCTAGTCTTGACCGCTGCCAATGCTACCTTGATTGGTCTGCCTTGTCCAGAAGGTTAACCTGTTCCAAGAAACTAGGCTGGCCTTCTGAACCTCTGCACACAAGGTCAGAATTCAGAAACCCATTTTAACAGCAATGAATTTGACAGTGTTGGTGCCAAGTTAGAGTAGGCCGACCCTCCAAGACTGGCAGAATTTCAGGCTGGAATAACTCGTAGAAGTGCTGTGCTTGATTTTAGGGTGCGAGTTGGGTGGTAGGGCATAATCGTCTATTGAAGGTATTTTGAGCAGGACTTGTGCACTGCTCGGTGGGTGATGCATAGGATGTTGAATGTGGTCCTTCGTCCAATAGGGAGCCAGTGAAGGGTGCAGAGGGCAGGCGAGATGTGGTTCCTACGTCCCACTGCAAGGAGGAGTCTGCCAGCTGCATTTTGGACTCTGGAGTTTGTTGAGTTGGTAGGCTGGTGCACCCAAGTCAATGGAGTTTGCATAATCCAGTCTGGACATGGCAATGGACAGAATAGATGAGTCTGTTGGGGTAGCTGCGGTAAGGGAAGATGTGTCTCATGAGCCTGAGGTGGTAGTGGCAGGATTTGGATGCATTGTTAGTCTGGTTGGACAGGATTAGGCCTGAGTCCATTGTGCAGCCAAGGTTTTGGACTGTGATCGAGGTAGGGGTGTTGTGGGATGTGCCGAGGGAGGGTGGCCATGGCAGTGGTTGCGGAACTGGTGCTGTGTTGCCACATACCATGATCTCTGTTTTCCCTGGGTTTAGGAGGAGGTGGTTTATTGTCATCCACAGGTCTATCTCTCTCAGGCAGGCTGCTAGGTCGGGGATCAGAGCTAGATTTGGGGATTATCAGGATAACCTGGGTGTCATCTGCGTAATTAAAGCAGGTGAGGTTGTGCGAGTGGATGATCTCTGGAAGCAGGGTCATGTAGAGGTTTAAAAGGAGAGGCAAGCGCCTTGAGGTACTCGTGTTCACAAGGCGAGCAGAGGAGGTAAAAGGGGCGAGGAAAGTGATTTGGTTCCTGTTAAGGAACGAGGCAATCCAGTTGAGTGCCGAGGCTCTGATTCCTAGGGAGTGGAGTCGGTCGAGGAGGATTGAGTGGTTAATGGTGGAAGGTTTGCCATTAATGGAGGCTGTGTTGTTCAGTCGCAGAATGTTTGCGTGGACGTGGGGCAATGGTGCAGGGTGGCTTCAAGAATCCCGAGTGATCCTGTGTAGCTCTTGATGCAGCAGTTCAGGATTCTTTTATAGTAGTAGGCTTTTTTGGCCTTTCAGATCTCATTTGTAGTTGCAGTGATGGTGGGTGAGCATGGATTTGCTAAGAGGGGTTTTGGATGTTCACCATTTGCGCTCAAGGGAGCGGTTGTGGGTTTTGAAAGTCTTCAGTTGGGGCGTGAACCATTTGGGGGTAGGTCCTTTACGGGCAGGAGGGGACAGCAGGGGGTGAAAGGAAGTAGTGAGTTGTTAAGCAAAAAGTCAAAGAATTTGATAGGTGGAGGTGTATCTGAGGACGGGAGTGTGCGCAGCAGGGCCAGATTAGGCAGAACGGTGACCTTGTTCCAGCACTTGTGATCGTGTGGGGGGGACAGTGCGTGCCTTGGGTGGTGGGGCTGGTGTGCGGTTAAAGGAAGGTAAGGCTGAATGGTCTGTCCAGATGAGGGTTTTGGGGCTGGACACAGACAAAGTTGGAGTAGCTGAAGATTGCATCAAGGGTGTGGCCTTCAGTGTGGGTCGGACATGTGACGTGTCGGGAGAGATTGAGAGCCTCCAGGCGGTCAGCCAGGGGATATGTCATGAGGTTGTTGGGCACATCAAACCAGATTCTGAAGTCCACCAGAATAGTGAGTGCTGGGTGGTTGACCAGAATGGTAGCTAGTGAGTCACAGAGATTGTTGACAAAATGTCTGTCGCATCCCAGAGGCCTGTATATGAGTAGAAAACTGTGTGAGAGAGTGGGCAACAGGGAGATTCTGACCAGAAGGGATTCACAGTTAGCTGTGCATGGCTAAGTTTCAGTGAGTGAGATGGAACTGGTTTGAAATCGTCTGTGCACCATGTTTTAGTGTTGAAGATGAGATTGGGATTGTCAGAAGCTAGAAGGTCCGGCATTGAAAAGGAGGCGGGTGACTTTGTGGCTCCCCTGATGCTAGTGGCTGGTGGGGAAGTGCCGGTAGCCACAAAGGGCGGTGTGGCCAGAGCAGTCGGCATGACTGGGTCCGACTGCAGGGTGGTGGGTGTGGTCTGGGTCCCGGGTACTGATTGAGGGGGCGGGAGAGTGAGATCTGTCGGGAGCGGGAAGAGTGGGCGTGCAGTGGCTGGTTTGCATGAGATGGGAGTAGGTGGAATGAGGGTGGGCTGTGGTGCCGGTGTGATGTGTGGGTTCCGGATAGCTTTTGGATCTGATGCGAGTCCAGAGGGAGATGTAGGTGTTGAGGTGGTAGGTGAGTGGTTGTGTTCAAAGAGGGACAGTCGGGGGGTATCTAGCAGTGGGGTCCAAACAGCTTGGTTGTGGGGACTGAGGGCTGATGCAGGCGGGGTGAGGGACCTTCATTTTTCCACGGTTTTGTGTGTTTGGGTGCAAGTTGTGCGAGAGAGGGTAGGGGGAATCAGAGGGGGGAAAAGGAGGAGGGGCTAGCCCTGGAAAGAGCAAGGCATGCCATGCTGAAAGAGGGGGAAAGATGTATAAGGGGGTGGTCTGAAGATGAAGGTTGATGGGTTGGGCATTGCAAGTGGAGGGGGCTTAACTGAGGGATTCACGGTCGATGGTGTGAGTGGGTCGGGCCTGCTTAGGGGACACTGGGTTTTCGAGGTTCTGGGGATAGGGGCGAGGTGGGGCGGGTTGGAGGTGAAAGGCAGGGGGGTATACGTATTGACGGGGTTGGTGAAGCTATGCAGAGCTGCCCACGTATGAGTGTTTGGTAGGGTGTGAAGAGAGGGAGGTACATGGTTTTCTGGCTGGGGCGGGGAGGGAAGAGGGCGGTGGAGCTGATCCATGAGGGGAGTTTCTGCGGGGAGGTGCAGATGTTGGGGAGGTGGCTGGGAGGTTGTGTTTGTAGCGCTAGAGCGTTCCTCTGGCTTGAGAGTTAGATGTAGCCCGGAGCAGAGTTCTGGTTAAGGCGGGAGGGATAAGGTTGGTGGAGCTGATCTGGGGGCGGCGGGAAAGTTACTGCGTGGAGTTGCAGATGTTGGGGTAGTGCCTGGGAGGTTGTATTTGAAGCGCCAGAGTGCTCTCCTCTGGCTTGGGAGTTGGATGTAGCACGGTATGTGGACAAGGGGATTGAGGGTGAGGGTTACTCTCAGCGGTTGACTGGGGGGACGATGGAGGGGTCTAAGAGGGGGGAGAATGTGCAGGGGTGTGTTGGAGCGGGGTAGAGGAGGGGCGGTTCATGGTGCGCCAGATTGCTCCTCTGGTCTGAGAGTTGGAGGGTGTGTGGTGAGTGGAGGGAGGGTCAGAGTGTAGGAGGGTTCTGGTGCCGGGGTGGGGGATGTAAATGTGTTGTGGCGTATAGCTGGGGTTTGTAAATGAAGGAGCTAGATTGGCAGCGGGGCGCATGGCGTGGTGCTTATTTGCTTGCCAGAGGGTTTCTTTCATTAGTGGCTTGGGATGCGTGTGGCGAGTGGCTGTGTGCAGGGTTGTTGCTCTGAGTGACAGTGTTGTGGATGGGTCAGAGTTGTGGGGGCGGAGAGGTGGTCTTGGTTGTCGCTGTGTACCTGTCAGATTTGGAGCCCATAAAGGGGGAGATTGGTCACAAACTCTTTCCCCAGCCAATGGATATTCACACAATTCCAAGAACTCCCAGCAAGACAAGCACTCAATCCCACAAGGGAATTATATGCAGGGTAAGGTGAGAACCCGCTCGTTGGCTCTCCCTCTTCTGCAGATAAAACACATTTATTAGCACTGAATAAACTGTCTCAGTTCCATAAGCTTCTCTGGCCCCCAGACTGCCTTCCTTTCGATAGGACACTCGAAATATGAACAGTATAACTGAATCATGCTGGATACACAGGTACACAGTGTTGGAACCGCCTGGTATGGGTCCCTCTTGTGATTTGGAGGCCAAAAGATGGTAGCATTCTTCCTGAAGCACAGACATGTGTTCACAGGCCTCCTTTCAGTTACTCAAGTGTTTACAGCCTGCTCAGATGCTCTAGTGAAGTGGCAAAACAGCAAGCTCTTTTCTCTCTGAAAGTCTCCTCAGCTCTCCATGGTCACCACCGGGAATCTCTTCCTGTCCCCCAGTGTGGCCTCAGCTAAACAGAGGGATTGGAGGGGGAATACAACCAATGGGAATCAAGACCAACGCGGCACAGATCCCTACCACTTGGCTTACCATAAGGCACGGTAGATAAATGGGACTGATATCGGTATTCCCTTTCTACATACCCTCCCAGTCCTAGTCTATTCCCTTGCTTGCATGCGCTGGACTTAGGGGAGGAGAATCTACAGGGAATGACCAGCCTAGGTGGGGCTGGGCACACTAACAGAGCACCTCCCGGCTTCCTCTTGTGCCTATTACCAAGTAGTTGTCACTGTAGCTGGCATCTTAGAAAATAATACAATAAAATCAGGATCCCACCCATTCCCCTCTTCCCTTGCCCAGAGTGGAGGGACCCTGGCGCTATTACAAAAACTCTACTGTGATCGAAAATTGCTTTTGGGCGGAGTGTGCTACTTGTGCCTGCTTTGGACGATCCCCCTGGATTCAGTGGTGTAGCTGTGAATTCCTTGCCTCCAACAGTTCCTTTGCATTCTGGGGTGGAAAACCAAAATGAAATGGGCCTGTCTGAAGACAGAGCGATTTCTGAGGAGTACGTTTTGGATAAGGTTCTTGGAGGCATTTGTGGACGTCCTTAAGTGCGACTCTGGTTGATTCACTAATGAAGTTGCGGATCAACCGCAGTGAGGGTGGAAGTGGGTTAAACTGGATATCGATCAGTACTCTTGGCTCAAAGATTTGCCTACAGATTTCCAGTGTGCAGCATTGATACACCAAAAAGATTACATACAGTAGGGTTAGGCTGTGTTGTAAATAAATCACACAAAAACATGGATTAGAAATTGGCAATTTCATTGGCAAATAAACCAATGAGTTATGAGCACACTTAGCTACAACAATTCAGTGAATAATTTAAAATTACTAACGTGAAATTTTAGGTATTATTGCTTTCTCAATGATTTTTGGTAGAATGTCGTCATCAACATGGTCTTCATCGTTTGATTCTGCCACCCTTTTAGCAATATCAAAATCTTTTATGCTTCTGAACCATGGCATCTGCTCCAGATCTAAAAAGCCCTGTCAAGTAAAAGTGAAGCAGAAATTATCCCTGGTATGACTTATATGCAATAAAGCAAAAACAATAATGTTAATCTAAGACAAGTCTTGCAAAGAAATCACATATTTGTATTATAGTGCAAGCCATTTAGAGAGGACGAGTAATGTGCACAATTCATATAAGTAGTTCCAACTGTGGTGTTTCCTTAACTTGTGAGGAAAGGTTGCTCAGTCTGCTAAGTAGACAACATAAGAGCATGGAATAGAGGTAGGCTTTGCAGATACTGGCACTTTAACGGTTGAACAGCAGGCCTGGGAGAGATAATGGGAAGCTACCAGGCTACAGAGCAACCCACACAGTAAATCAGTGGAATGAGTGAGTCACACCACAAAAAGAGGGTCAGTACACCGGCTTAACCGAATATGCGGGGCGGATCCCTCAGCATGACAACAAGTTCTGTGCACAAATAGCCCCTCTTGCAAACTGGCATTAAGAAACCTGCAAAACCAACAGGGATTTTGATTTCAGCGTGCTGCCATTGCCTATAGGCGGTGGGCCGGCATAGGAGAAAGGGGTGGGACTTAAGACCCCTTATGTTTTTGTCTACCTGGAACAACTCCCCGGGAGAAAGGAAACCAAGAAGTTGGCCCAGGGAACCAGGTGTTAAGTGAGCCAATTGAAAGGAAAGTAGGTAGAGGGAACAGGAAACAGCAAGGTGTGGGTTATTTGGGTGAGGAGAAGGAGGACCAACAGAAGTAGAGGAAGGTCGGAGAAGACCGTGGAGGAGAATTGTTGCAAGGTGAAGGTTTGGTTGGTGGCAGAAAGTGGATTGGTGGTGTGAATGTGCAATAGTGATAGAGGGAGAAAAGGGAGTAAATGGGGAGGTGAATAGAGATGTTAAAGATAGAGTAATTGAGATAGATGTCAGGGGATAGAGGAGTAGTGAAGAGAGGTGAGCGCTAGTGTAGAGAAGGGAGAGTAGTAAAGTGGAGAGTAGAGAGTAAGATCGGAAGGTGGAGACAGGGAGCGGCGAGAGGAAGATCGGAGGGAAAGCAGCGTGAAGGAGAGAAAGAATGGAGGATGGTTGGAGTAGCAGAGGAGAGTAGGACGAAAGTAGGGAGAGTGACGGTGACGGCGAGAGGAATTGGATGGAAAGGACCAAGTGGGGCCTGAATGTACCAATCCTGATGTTATATAACATTGGGGGAACTTAGATTAGGGACAACC
Source organism: Ambystoma mexicanum (assembly GCF_040938575.1). Lineage (NCBI taxonomy): Eukaryota > Metazoa > Chordata > Amphibia > Caudata > Ambystomatidae > Ambystoma > Ambystoma mexicanum. The sequence goes on from NC_090927.1 coordinate 299,328,836, forward strand.
TAGATGTTCCCAGAGGGCGTTGGAGAAGGTTTGTGCCTTTAGGCCATTACAGTCAGCATGTCAGATAGTAGGGGTTCCTGCTCTCCAGTGACAAACCTGGAGTTGAGGGACAGAGGAATTAAGGGCTATAGACAAGAGGGAGAGGGACGGCCCTTAAGGAGACACTTGACTAATCTATAAATAAAAACCCTTGAACTGTCTTTGAAAGATTGGTGTGTTCAAGAGGCCATCTATGACACTGCAAACATCAAGAGAAGTCGTCCCATTTGGGGATTGTAAAGGCAGTCAACTTTCTGCTTTTCCCCTCTCCTGCCATTGCAACCCTTTTTGCCTTACTCAAGGTATAGGATATTGGGTCGCCCTTAAGGCCCCCCCGTCCAAGTGGTGCTTCTCAGGCACCCCATGTTGGTCATAGGGTGATTATATCACTGTAGATTGGTTTTAAGGAGAAGTTTGATGGTAGCTGTACTTTAGGTGTGGCTTCACCAGTGGTGCAAGCCATTTTACCACACTTGTAGCCCAATGTACCTTTTTAGTAGCCATGGGCATTGTATTGTTCTTTTTTAAATTCATACATGGCGTTTGCCAAGGTGCTGCACAAAATTAGATCCTACAATTTAAGAAGCAGAATATTTTATGACAGCCTTAAACTAAGAGATAGAGGAGAGCAGAAGGTGTTTAAGATGTGAGCGGAAGTGGTAGAGAATGGGAGAGGATCTTATGCTGAGGGGAAGGGAGTTCCAATGTTTAGGGGCAAGAAGAGTGAAAGAGCAGTAGCTGGATCTGGTGCCTGGGGGTTTAGGAACAATAAGGTGAAACCGTGCTTGAGAGCAAAGAGGGTAGGGGGTAGTATAAAGAGAAATTAGGGAGGAAAGATAAGTGGGAGCAAGACCATTTATGAGTTTAAAGACCATACAAAACAAGTGGAAAAGTAGACCGGATTCAAAGGGTAGCCACGCAAGGGAACAGAGTGAAGACGAAATAGAAGTACTGGATGTCAAGATGGATTTGTAGACTCTGGACTGGTGGACAGATTTTAGGAGGCCACTGTTAGGGAGAATTCTCTGCTTAGGTTGAATTTCCTAACCTAGTGAGTCCCCCAGCAGCTTTGCTGGATTTTTGGGGTTTATTTTTTTCTCCTGCCACGAGTGAGACTCTTTTACCCTCACTCTTGGGCATGATTTGAGTGTGTTTCTTTGAATCTAGATGTGTTTAATGGGCTATGGGGTCTTTTACTCCATAGGGCTTCATGTGTTTTTGTGATGTGTGTTACACAGCACCCTCCGTGCAGTAACTCAGGGGTGTCATAGTGACCCCCCCAGTATAGACTCCATACCCTGGGACGGACTACTGTCTCCCAGGGCATGTAAAGTCACCATTGACTTTACTAGTCTTAAATTCTGAACAGAACCAGTACAAACCATCATATTGTGGACGTACTGGCTGGGGCAATTCAATTGCCCTGGGGTCTGTTAGTCAAGGGGGCACGTCTCTGTCCCCCCTGATCGAGTTTTGGCTGGTGGCAGTGGATACTACTTTTTATATTCAACTGCGAATATTTTCCTATGGGATTTCCCATTGTTTTAGGCTACTACCTTTATTTAATTATTTACGGTAGCCTCGAACATACCGCCGGTTTATTTAATTAATATTATTTCTCCGGTTGGTATTTTTTGCCAAAACTTGATTCTAAAATGGCGCTTGTGTTCTCTTCTGTGACTCCAATCCAAGTCGAGCCCTTTGTTCCACTTTTTGGCGGGCTTCTCCACAGAAGCCCTCCCAAAGTGGTGCCACTCTGTCTGGGGTACTTAGGAGGGGTGGAGGGAAATTAAGGCACCCTGGACTGAGTTGCCTAGGCAACTCAAGTCGCACTCCATCCTGATTGGCCCAAGTGGTGAGCCGGCCGGCTCACCACTTAGCATGTTTGAGTGACAGCTAGGCTGAGTGAATGGGGGTTTGCTGCATAAAAGCAGGGCTTTGTGGACTGGAACTTCAGAAGTCGCCACAGGACCTAAGAATCCGACGAGGGAGAAGCTGAGCCGACCTGCCACGACACCACTACCGGTGGAGCCCTGCTGGACTGCCTCACCACGTTTACCAACGACAGAGGAGATCTCCCGCCGGAGAGTCTTCTTCCTTTGACTGGTGGGGATAACCAGTTTACCCGTCTTTTCGCTTTCCCGACGTACCTCGTGGCCGCCTTGCCCGTGCCAAGCACCCCAGCAACCGGGATACCACATTTTACCACGACCGCGAAACAAAGGTACCACCTTTAACCGTAAAACTCAGCGGCTGGTTTCTGCCCTGGAAGTGCAACGACCTCCATCTTTCCTCCAAGTCGAGATCTTCTCTTCCCCTGGACGACGACGCAACTTGCACCCACTACCAGGAACAACTGCCACCGCTGGAGGATCCTTCCCACTTAAGGTACCGTGTCCCGCCTGGCTTCCCTTGCTACCGACTGTACGGGGTAGATTTAGCCCCCGGCTTTCGAACCTGAGTTAGCCTGGGACACCCTGGCTAAACTTTCCTAAGCCTCTGTAAACTCTTTTTGAACCCTCTGCAAGACTTTCTAAGCCTAGTGTAACTGTGTGATCTTGGGCGCATTTGTGCTCTGCTCTCTCCAAGAGTGGGCCCAGCCTTTGGAATTGGGTTCACCAGTGACTTTTGCTCTTCTGCCTTGCTTGTAGTGTTCCTGAACCTTAGAGTGGTGTACCTTTCCATATTCTGTCTTTCTCCCCCCCCCTTTCTCACAAACTTATTGGAGTGCAATCTAGTTAAGCGCTCACCTCTGTATGAAAATAAGTGGTGTTTTACCGTGACTTATCCGATAAGGGAAAAGGGGTGTATATATTACAATAGTAACTGTGTTTAGAATATTTTACAATAAGAGTGCTGGAGTGTTTCAAACTGAGTTTTTAAATAAATAATTATATACTTTGATACCAAAACTCTCGTCAGTGTTTGCTTGTATTGTTGTATCCGAGTGCCTATTGTGTATACTTTGCATACTGCCTAACTCTTCTTGAGGTAAGTCTGACTGCTCAGCCACAGCTACCAGGTAAATCTGGGTGGTACAGACTGCTACCAAGTGGGTTTGCTGCCAACACCTGTAGTCTTAAATCTTTTGCAGTGGTCCCTAAGGGAACTGCACAAGTTTCTGCCTAACAGCCACCTTCGTTATAGTGAGCAGCAGAACTCAGAGGTTAGCCAAAACCCAATCAAGGTACCAATGGAGAACAATCAAGGTTGTTCTCATGAGTGTGTGAGTGGGGTCATGGGTCCACAATGATTCCAAACAGTGAATAATTCAATTTAGACAGGAATGTGTACAAATACAGTGTTTATAAACACTAAAAAATGAAACAAGCAGGTGATATTAAATGCATTTTAAGAACCTGTGGTGACTATGCATGATGACTTAAAATCAAAAGAGGTAAGGAAAGTGATGCAGTAAGATGGAACAAAGTCACAAATGATATTCCCTAGCTTCAGCAGTCCAATCCCTAAGAAGAGTAGGGCTTTGTGCCCAACATTCACAATGCTTCTCCCCAGAATCCATGTGTGCAGCAGGTAAGTTTCTTATGTTGGTGATTGTTAAAAAGAAGAGATGAAACAAAGTTACTAGTCAAATGTGTTATCATCGGTCAGGTTTACTGCTCAGACGCGATGACCAAAAAGCAGTAGAATGGAGGGATACAAAGAGACGTGTTCTCAATTTTAACCTATGGAGGCCAGAGGGAGATAAATGCTTTGTCTTTACTTGCCTCTCAGACTTCGATTCCCAGATGACTGGATGACTAGGGGGGTGGGTCTCAGGAGGTTGGATTTCCTGTTGGTTCCGGTAAGACGTGCCCAGGAGCTGCGGGTGCAATGATTATTCTGGTCGGGCCCAGGAGCAGAATGCAACCATTGGCTATGGAGAAATGCATAGTGCACCAATGCAGCCCTCTTCAGGACACTTCACATGATGGGGTTAGGCGGGCTCCCATGACGGCCACCACAAAAAGACAACAGAAGGCGTCCTTCCAGTCACATTTGGAGAAGTCCTTCCAGGGCAGGATCCCATGAAGCTGAGAGGCTGAAATGCATCAGGAAGGCGACATATCACAAGCTGTGGACCACCAAAGTTGAGGATGCAAACAAGGAATGGAGACGAGTCTACTGAGGTTGCGCACTGGCGAGCTGGACAGTTCACTCAGTGGTCCAGGGAAACTTCCAAGGGCTTACGACAGCTGTATCCTAGAGAACATATTGAGACTGGTTAGTTAGACCAGTTCAGGGGTTGAAGCACTGGTAGGGCCTTTGCAGATCAGGTAGTCCAACAGGCCTTCACAGGGGTGCAAGGCCTCTTCAGAAGTCTTCTTTGGATCTTCAGTCAGCCGTTCTTCTACAAGGGATTCTTGGCACCAATGCTGAGCTGAAGAAATGGCCGTAGGAGTCCTCTTATCCAAAATACATACTAGAAGAAAATCCAACCCCACCAGTGGGAAGGATCTGCACCATTCAAACAGCCAGTAGTTGTCCAATCAGGGACACCTACTGGTTTCACTCATGCCCCACACCTAGACTCTCTGGATCCAGGAATGGGACCAGACAGACCCTCCCGCAGAGGTTAGGATTAATTCCAAACCTTCCACCCATCACCTCTTTTGTTTTGTGCAAGTCACCACAAGTGGGACGGGTATGCCCAGATGTGGGTCCCATGCACGCTGGTCCTAGAGACCCAAGCTACTAGTCACTGATGAGGCCGAAACATGTTTGGGGATGCTTGTGGTCTCGTGCAGAAGGGATGTGACCGAGCAGTTTAGGCTGAACTGCCCCTTTTGGGGTGGGACCAAGTCTGATTAGCATATGGTGTTTCCCATTTTGTAATGGCTTGGCAGGCGAAGAACAATGATCTGGAAGGTTGCCCAGAGCAATGCCAGGGGTTAGGATTAATTTCAAAACCTCCATCCATCACCTCTTTTGTTTTATACATACACACACACACACACACCCCCTCCCCCCCCTATATATATTGGATTTCATTTCATGACCTAGCAAGGTAGGAAGAGGGCCAAACAACAATATACGCAAAGGACAAGCAGAAATCTTGGTGCATGGACATTGTAGGGCACAAGCCACGGTTGGTAGCAATATGTGGTAAACACGAATGTGTGCCCTAGAAATAACAAGAATTATGAAAATATAATGGCTGCCACTATCTTGTCTTTAATTAGTCAAAAGAAAAGGCAGGAGTGCCCCATAAACTCACCAACACCAAGGGCAAATGAGCCAATAAAATAACAAATTGGTGTCACATGAGAACAAATAAGTCAATCAATTAATTCATATTCATTTTGCATACCATCATAGTGAAAAGAATTGGCTGAAATTTAAGAACTCTTATGCAAAATATTCATGATTTTATTGCTTTTTAGTTTCGTAAAATATGTTCAAATATATACAAAAACACAAATATAGAATTTAAAAATAGTTAAGAAAAGCTAATACAGATAACCCAACATACAACTCTCTTTCTTTCATACATACAAAATTCATTCATGTTTCATTTACTTGGAACGAGTGCCCTGCTGACTGCTTACTTACCTCGACTGCAGCACCTTTTGCCCTCCCAGCATTGCGAGCAGAGCTCTTGCTGGACATTGTTTGGCTTCCTGGAGGAGGCGGACTTCGTCGCGGTCACGTGACGAATCACGTGACTCACAGCCCGCATTTAGTGCCGGCCAAACCACCCTTGCGGCGTTAAGCCCTGGAGGCAGTAAGGGCTGGAGACGCTGTTTTGCTGTTCGGCTGTGGCCGTGTTCGTGTGCAGTGAGTAATTCAGTTCAGAGGTACTTTGTTCTGTTCAGATAGCTACATAAGCCCTCATTTGCCACAAGGGTAAGGGGGGAGAGACGGACTCTGGCAGCTCCTTAAGCTGTCGGGCGTTCCTTACCCTGCGGCTGGATAGCCCCGTGAAGTCCCGCTTTGGCGCGGCATCCGGGGCGAAACGGGTTCTCCTATTCTACATACTCACCTTTTTCTTTTCTCTTTTTACTATTTTTTTTTTTTATTTTCACTTTTTTCCTTCTTTCCCCCTTTCCAAACTTTTCCATCTGTCTGTAGTGTGTGGATTTAAATGATTGGCAAACCTAGCGAACCATATCGTCTCACAACGGAGATGCCGTGTGACATACGCCAACGGATTATGTCACAATCCCAGGCGCTCCCAGAGGAACGATCCTTTACAAAGGTGACAAAAAAGTTATGTTCAACTTCTAAGCAACCACTATCTAAAAGTAAAATAAATCCAAAGGAAAAGCTGAAAACGCCCAATAAACGCAATGTTGACATACGGAATTATGGATTTGGAGTGAAAAGTAAACCTGCTGCAAATCCGATTCCTGCTGCATCTGTGCCGCTGGTTTTACCATCTAATGTAAGTCTGCCGACTGATTCGGTAGTGTGCATGGCCAAGGTTGGTTCACAAAGCACTATTGCTGAAACTGCTGTATGTGTGCCAGCCGATTCCATAATGTGTTCAATTAAAAAAACTATGCCTATGTCAGATTCTTCTAAGCATGCCGAGGGAAATATCACTGTGTCAGAAATGCCTATCCCACTTTCTGATAGTATGTTATTAGAAAATGTTTCCTTAGGTGTCCCAGTTGTAGTAGCCCCCAATATGAATGGCTTCTCAAAGGAAATTACAGACATCACAGATACCAACAATATGAGTACCTCGATTAGAGTAACCAAATCTAATTTATCTAATTCTCCTGAGATGTTTAAACAATCGGAAAACAGCATATCCACGCTAGACATCTCTTATATCCCTCCAACCCCACGGAGGCTAAATAACGTCCCTCTGAGCTCGGAAAAAGTATTAAATTCCTCGAAATCTACAACGTTAACATTAGAAGTTATGAACATCGCCCTTATGGCTCTTGCGAAACTCTTTGAAACTGTTGATAGTTCATTGAAAAATGTGACTGAGAATATCAAAGCCATGGAAATAGATCAAAAGAAACGCAACTTAGTTGCCAACTCCAGACACAATGACATCTATAATAAATTGATTCATATTATTGATCATCAAAATGAAACAACACAGCGCTCGACTCAGAAACAAGATGAAAATCTAAAAACCAATATGATAGGAATTTGTGCTTCTACCCAAACACTTGAAGACCTTGACTGTGAAATCATAGAAGTGATTCTGGACTCACAAACATATCTCCCTCCCCAAATATTACATTATCAACAAAAGCCTAACTCGGACATTCCGTTTGTTGAAGGTATTATAAAAGAAAAAATTGTAACAGCTACCTCCACATATCAGCACGTGAACTGCCCGCTTTCACAAGGAGAACAAAGGTCAGACTGTGGACAAAAACCCAACCCACGTATTCTGTTTTCGACATGAAAGTGGCCAATGAAGCCATAATCAAGTCAAAAAAGAAGAACTGTAATAAACCCTCAGACCAAATAAAAAAGACAAAAAATGAAAAATCTGCAAAGACATCAGGAAACTCTTCCACCAAACAATTTATTAACACTCTTGCTAAAGTAAATTTGAGATCGACAGCGGCAGCGAGCCTTATAACGAAAAAATATGCTGCGTTAGCTAATTCAAGGAAAAAAAATAAACAAGCAGATTCTATTCAATTGTCAAAAAAAATTGCAGACCATCCCCCACTAGATGAACTCATCAAATTGGCTGAAAAACACAAGTCTGCTCATGATAAAAACCCTGATGCGAGCATGAATCCGATGCCAGTCATCGGTGGTGATCAGAAAATAGAGAACAATGAGGTTGTCAAAGATTTAGCAGATTCAAGAAAGGCCTTAAGACATGAAATTGATTCGTATCTTGAGTCTCGAACGTTTGAAACACCAATCTTCCCAATTATAACGGATGGTCCTGCCAAATGCTCTACTGCAACTCATTCTGACACATTGTCAAAGACGAGTGCAACAACAAATATTCCAGGAAAGCGAGTCTCGTTTGCTGAGCTCGCTTTTTCCGGTGTTGAAAACAAGAGCCAAACCCACACCACCAATAATAATTTATTACAAACAGATCTAAACGAAATCAAAGATTCTATTGCGCGTCTGTGGCAACTCAATGCTAGATCACAGACAGTATCTTCCTCAAAACAAGCAAATGAAAGACAATGGACAAGCCCGCAATCTGTTCCAAATATAAAATCTTCCCTAGGCATAACATCAATGCTATCTAACATCCGATTAGCAAAAGAGGAGAACAGGCACTCCGTGACACTTTCGTGTCGACGGGACTTAGGTTTGTCATATAATATGAATCGTCAAAGCATCCTAAGACTTTTTGGTGATGTGAAATCATTACAAGAAATTCAGTCACACGGTCTTGATCAAATTGAATTTCCAATCGCAGATGATAACACCACAGTCCTGATATGGTCCCGGTCACTAGTAATCCATAACATCATTTGGGCTGCGCGACAGGACTTATCTAACTTGGGATTTCTACTCACTCGTAACGGAAACAATCAAAAATAAATTAAATCTTGCCTGAAACCAACACCCAGATTTGAATCTTACATCCCAAGAATTCCTGCTGACCCTACAAAAAACATGTATAATGCTCAAAATTATATGACTAGAGTATAACTAGCTAATAATGAAGAGTTTGTAGAGCTAGCAGTTTTGAGCTGGAACACACGAGGGTTTAATCATTTAATCAACAACAAGGAGAGCATATTGGGTGATTATGATCTAATTTTCTTGCAAGAAACATGGCTCTCCATTACAACAACGTGGAATAATTATGATGTGTTGCTTAATCCAGCTATAAAAGCAACCAGAGGCAGACCTATGTCAGGATTGCTTACAGCGTCAAACTCTTTAGTAGACATTCAGCTCTGTTCTACACCTTCATCGAATGCATACATACAATGCTCTTACGTCACTATCAGCCTGATTAAGATTCCATGCCTTAATATTTATTGGAATCCCATAGGCATAACATCTGCTCAGTTCTTCAAAAACTTAACGTCTGCTTTGGAGAATGCTAGGCTGAAATATGAAACTATTCATTTGATCATTGCTGGTGATCTAAATTTACATCTTGTAAATAAGAAAAAAGTGAAAGATAATGAACGTATATGCATGTGGAACAAATTTATGAAATCTTGGGACTTAATCATGCTAAATGGTACGAGCGTGGCTGACTCACCTCCTCATGACACTTGGTTTAGGGAAAAACAATCAGCTATCATTGATTATATATTTGTTTCGAAAAGTTTGTTTGCACATTCAAACAACTTTGCTGTCAAAACATCACAATACAGCGATCATCGACCATTAACCTTTAAGATCAATCTACACCTCACTTCAACTGCACCAAGACATCTACTTAAAGGTCAATATGAAATTAATAATTCTTTAAATCGACTGAAATGGTCACATGAATCTCTAATTTCATATTATGACCATCTACAATCTTATAAATCATGAGTCATCTTCTGAACCAAATAAAATATCTCCGTTTAGCCTGATGCAACTATATGCCTCCCAACAAAGCATCAATACCAAAATAAGTAAAATCTCTGATAACATAGTTCGCACTAGGAAAACAGCATTCAGATCACAAAAAAGAGAAGCCATGAAATTACCAGCACATGTAAAAACACAAGCCATGAAATCCATCAAAACCAGCTATAAAAATTGGTTAAAAGAATACAAAATTACCAAACATCAGAATGATGGAGAACTCATGTTAACTGAAATTAAAAATAAAAACACGGCACAGCTTTGGCAACTACTAAATTCAGTAACCACCTCGTCCCAACTATCTTCACACATTAATGGTGTTTCAGAATCTGACTGGTGCCTACATTTTAAAAATGTGTATGCAGCGCCAACTGCAAATGAAAATGTGTATATGACCTCCACTCCGTTTTCTTTTGAATTTGACGAGGATGATATTTATCATTTTATCACCAAAGCCAGTATGTCCCGAGCCCCAGGCCCAGACGGTCTATCTAATGCCATCTTAAAAAAGAACATTGACCTATGGGCGCCGATTCTATTCTGTCTTTTCCAACTTATTATCAGTCATCAAAAAATTCCATCATCATGGACACAATCGATCATCGTTCCCATCTTCAAAAAAGGCAACAGGCAAGACCCGTTGAGTTATCGACCCATTGCCCTCCTTGATGTCTCTGGAAAAAATTTCTGTAGGCTGATATTGCGAGAATTAAACAACTGGTCACTACAGTTTAAACAAAGAGACCATTTTCAAACTGGGTTTGTTTCGGGCATGGGCACGGCCATTAATTTAACTATTCTCAATGCCATCAAATGTTCGTATGCCGTGCGGAAGCAACCACTTTATATAGCATTTGTAGACTTTCGCATGGCTTTCGATTCAGTGGACAGAGTGCTGCTAACTCAGAAATTGGTGCGATATAGCTGTCCGGAAAACTTGATAAGAATTGTGACGCTGTTACACTCTAACACCTCCGTACAAGTTAAATTAAACATGGAGGGCTTACTTTCCAAATCTATTTCGACTGCAAGAGGCCTGAAGCAAGGGTGCATTCTTGCATCCACCTTATTTAACCTTTTTTTACTTGACATGGCTGATGATTTCATGCGAACTCAATCAGATCCTCCGAAGCTGGGTGATCACGTAGTTCCCTGGCTTCTATATGCGGACGATTTAATCCTGCTATCTCAAACTCCTTCTGGTCTTCAAAAAATGCTGACTGCTCTCGAGGTTTATGTTGCGAAAAATAACCTCACAATAAATGAGACCAAGACTCAAATTGTCACTCTTGGAAAGCATCCAACTCATTCAAATAATAAGTTCCAGTGGACAATATGTGACAAGAAACTTCAAGTAGTTACTGAGTATAAATACCTAGGCGTAGACTTTAATAAACTAGTATCTGAAAAGACAATCGAGATAAAGCTTCAATCCAAATTGACAGGACTTATTTCCCAAGCAAGAATAATTCATGCTAGATTTGGAAAATTTTCCTGCATACCGGTAATGAGGTTTTATCAGCAGAAAGTATTACCTATAATTACATATGGCTCAGAATCTTTGTTACCCAGGTTTTCCAACTGTCTAATCAAATTAGAAGCTAAATTGTGGAAAACCATCCTTAATTTACCAAATGGCACCCCTAGTCTGTTGCTTACGTTTGAACTTGGTCTGTTGTCAATCCAATCATTGGTTACTTGGAAAATGTGTGTTCTGCTAAGAAAATGCATAATGGGTCTATTCAAACAAGATTGTCTAGCCATCTTAGCAAAGTATCTTCTAACATCATCTCACTCTTTTCCATTAAAATGGAGAACCCATGTATTGAATGCCCTTGTGGAGGCAAATATTTCTATCGACATATTACTCACCAATCCGAACCGGGCAAAAACCAAAATTTTCCAAGCTGATTGGATTATGACCCAAGACAAATGTTCTAAATTAAAAGATTTTAACAGGATGTTATTTGGTCATAAAGAATACCGAAGAATGGCAGACTATTTAGTTAGATGTCCATCTTGGAGCCTGAGACAAAAAATACTACAATTTCGATTAAATTTATGGCCTGTCAACGAAATTTTGCTAAGACGAGTACTCATAACTAAAGAGCTAAGTTATTGTCGATTCTGTTCTAATGGAACGATTCCTGAAACTTTGGAAGACATTATCATGCAGTGTGAAGCCTTTGAACCTCAACGTCTAAAAAATAGCTGAATGCTTAGCCTGGAATCTTGCTGATCACACGCTTAATGAAATATGGCATGAGATTTTTAGCTCCAGAAAGATTTCAGTTAGAATCGCGACAATGCGATTGCTTGATTTGGCCTTTCCGTTTGTGGTAAAGCTTGCAAATAACAACAACAAGAATAAAAATAAGGTGATTCCCTAGTAACTGAGAAGTTCCTTCTTTATATACTTAAGTCACATGAAGCGCTTGACAACTCAACATGCAAAACTATGTAAAAAGTGTCATATGTCATATATGCACAAGTGTTTTATTACATTTGTTGTCATGGATTTTAACTTATGTACTATCACATATTAGATGATCCTATGATGAAATATGGTGTGAAATTTAAAATGTTGTAACTTAATGTTGATTTTATTTGTTCATCTGTAAAAAGTGAAAAAAAAAAATTTGTAAAGTTGTACTAACAACTAAATCAAATTAAAAAAATAAAAAAAAAAAATTTTAAAAAAAAAAATCATATTTCAGAAAGTCTAAAGTGCAAAGCATGTCAATGCTTGTCATGGGACCAATATAACACCAAATTAATGCTGGTCAGTCTCTAAAACCATGAGTAAAATCAGGTCAATATCTAGAAAAAATAATCATACAAAAATCGTTCAAAGAACTAGGTCTACTAGCTGAGGTAATGCGGATGATCTTAATTCGTATTTTTTGTACATATTTGAATAAACCTATTTTACAAAACTAAAAGTACTTCAATTAAAAAAAAGAGTTCTTGAATCTCAGCCAGTACTTTTCACTATGATGGTATGTCATGCTATATGATGTAAATTTGTACAGCGCACAAACGCCCGAAGGCACCCTGGCGCGAAGAATGTGAACAGAAAACCTAAACAGCCAGAACTAAGAACACAGATGTCTTTAGTTTACGACGAAAGGCGAGGTGATCACTGGTTCTGCGCAGCGGCAAGGGGAGGGCATTCCAGGTTTTAGCGGTGCCAACTGAGAAGGCACGATTGCCAGTGCTCATCAGTCTTTAGGTGGTACAACAACAAGAAATGCGGATTGAGAGCAGAGTCACAGAGTTGGAATGTAGTGCTGGAATTTGTCCTGAATGTATTCAGGTCCCACGCCGTTAAAGGCACGGTGCACCATACACAAGGACTTAACAGAATCCGCTTTTCCACCGAGAGCAAGTGCAGCTGCCTCAGTAAAGGAGTCATGTGGGTGCCAAAAGGGGGCCGTAAAACAGCCATAGCAGCAGCGTTCTGCAGCAGCTGAAGGAGGCTCACCAAATAGCGTGGCTAAACTAAGTACAACGAGTTGCAGTAGTCTAAATCACTCATAACAAGCGCGGCTACCACCGTGGCCTGGCAGTATGCAAAGTTTAAAATGGCTGCCTTGCATACTGCCGCAACCTGACCATTCATGGTAAGAGAGGAAGAGCTAGTAACCCCCAAATTCTTCACAGATATCACAGGTACCGGAAGGGGGCCAAGTGCGGTGGGCCAGCAGTCATTAGTCCAGTAAAGAAGGGGTGACGTGGTGCCTACCACCAACACCTCAGTCTTACTGGCATTAAGTTTCAACCAGTTGGATGTCATCATTCCCGAACCTCCTGAAGACAACACCTAAAACAAGTGGTCATTTCAGCTTGGATTAACTCAAGACGAATCAAGATTTGTGTGTCGTCGGCGTAGGAAGAAGCCATGGAATAAAACGAGGGACAAAAGTGACTAATGTAGAGATTAAACAAAATAGGGGAGAGAGCAGATCCCAGTGGAACACCACAGGAGAGTGGAACCGGACTAGAGCGAAAAGGCAGGAGGGAAACCGATTAAAAGCGGTCGGCAAGGAAGGATATGAACTAGTCAAGGACTGGACTTTACCAGACAGCCCGCCAGAGGACAGCCTGGAGATCAGGGTGGGATGGTCAATTGTGTCGAACGCATTGTACAAAATGAATATTAATTAATTTATTGACTTGTTCTCACGTGACACCAATTTGTTATATTAACAGCTTGCCTTTAGGCACATATAAAAGGAACCAAAAATTCCAAGTGTAAAATGCTAGGGTGATAGAAAAGTATCACGATTGCACTGTATGGTAAGATACTGTGTCCAATGTTAAAAAGTTACAAAAAGTAAAAGACAAAAAGGGAAATAGTTTCCCAGTACTGATAGTGTGAAAGACTGATCAGTTTTCCAATAACAAATGAGCAAAAGGCAGGGTAAGCAGATGGCTTTACTTCTTAAAAAGTCAGAACAGGTTAAAAAAAACTAAGCAAAAAGATTAAGGGTCCATAGAAACTATGGAGAGAAAGTTGTCAAAAGAGAAATCTTCCCCAACACTGGGTTAGAGACAAAAGAACACGGATGGCTGAGTTAGAAATAGAGTGCAAAGGGAGAAGCTGAAAGGCAGGGAGACCAATAAGAAGAGCAGAGCAGTAGTCGAGGCGAGAGAGGACAAGAGTGGAAATGAGCGGCTTAGTGGCATGTAAAGTGAGAAAGGGGCAAGCTTTGCCTAAGTTGTAAAGTTGAAAACAACAAAAAGTGAGCAATGGAAGAGGTGAAAGGCGAAAGAGACTAATCAAAGAGCATAGCCACAACGGAGTGAAGCAGAGTTTTCTGTGACTTGAGGAGGTTGGTATCACGTTTGTGCTGTAATCCGGAGCCAATTTCCTATTTCTATTGCTGTGAAGGAGGGTCCGACTGCTTAAGAACCCCTGCAACCAGCGGAGCGGAGTGAAGCAGTGTGTTCTGTGTTTGGATGTCAGATGCCGCGTGTTGACAGCAGATCTTTTGAGTTGTTACATTAAGGCAACCCCCACTGGTGGAGTTGAAGAGTGAGTTGGGCAGGCTGTGCGGGCAGTGCACTAGTGCTCCTGTGGCCATGCCGTCTTTTTGTTGTGCTGGCCTGACACAGGGGTCTGAACTGTTCGGCTGCCAGCACTCCCCATCACGAGCATCTGTAAACTGCGTGTCAGATGTGAGCCTCTACAACCTGAAAAGTGAAAGCGCTAAAGCGTGATCACTGTCCTCAAGTCCTGTTTAAAGGGGCCTAACAACATTTGCGATAACTATTCTGTAGTCCCGGGGGTCTCGGTTTTCTCTGCAGAGGTGGACGCACTATATCTCCCCACCACCATTTAACCGTGTGTCATCACTACGGTCAAAGTGTGTGGTGGCAAGGTGAGGGAAAGTGGTGCCTGCGGGCAGAGGTAGAATACCTTTGAGCCGCCTCCCAAACCGGTAGGAGGTTGAAGCAGACACATTGAGGCGAGAAAGAGCCTTGTCGGATTTATTTCTGTGAGCCATGGTACTTGTATTGTAACCGCATAGGAGATCGAGGCGGGGCCAGCTGTCTGTTACTTAGAAACTTGGATCTTCAGTACAAGACAGGAGCTAAATGGCTTGGGTTCCTTGTCTGATTACTCCATTGCACCGATTATGTCCTTTGGTGAGGCCGGTGACTGCGGTCTTAGGCATTTGAGCCATGCCGCCTTACTCATGTTTTAGCATCTTTTGGGAGACATTATTGGATCCACGAGTAACTTTGATCTGAGCAACTGCTTTGACAGGCATTTAGAAACTATTTTGCTACTCCTGCTTTGACTTTAAAAAGGTATTACCTTTATATGCCCATGTATTGTATGTGTGTTTTTTACAGACTTTGCCTTTTTAGATATTTGTATTTATTAGATTTTATATAGCGCTTTAAACCAAAGCGCTTCACATAAAACAACAAGAATACAATAGAAGCAATAAGAACAATGAGTCAAATCATCAAGAACAGTAAATAGAACAATTTGAAGAGATCATTCGGTTAAGAGCCAGGTGAGGGGAAGCAAGGAAAGAGGTTGTAAAGAACAGTTAGGTGGGAGGATGAAGTAGGTGCGATTTTAAGGAAGAGCAGAATGAGAAGTAAAAAGAGAGAGCAGATAAAAAGGGATAAGGAGTTCCAATGGAGAGGGGCAAGGAACTGTAAAGAACAGAAGTGGGATATATATATATATATGGGATACATTACTCACCGTAATCGTATTTCTGATGCTTGTATCTGCTTAGATTCACATGCTGTGCATAGGCCGACATCTAGTGGAAGCTGCGGAGTATTACTCGAAAATGGGCGTCGACACAGGCGTGCCAGTAATACTATCCCTAGTGTGATGTCCACTGTACCCAAGATCGCTCACGCGTCTAGGATCCTCAGATTGTATGTTTTCTGACCTGAGGAAGCATGAGGAGTAGCGTGAGTACAGATAATCCAAGCAGATAGACAGAAAGGTAAGACTACAAGCAATCATGCGCCTTTTCTCGGAGGGGAGGAAGGGTGGGTCGCATGTGAATCCAAGCAGATACAAGCATCAGAAATACGATTACGGTGAGTAATGTATCCCTTCTGAGGCTTGTGGAATCTGCTTAGATCACATGCTGTGCATAGATTAGCGAGCAGTACCAGAAGAAGGAGGTGGGATGTGAGAAGGGTCATGAGCAAACAGGTGTCTTAGAACCGCTTGTCCCACTTGTGTATCTGTCTTGGAATGAGTGTCAATGCAGTAATGCTGAGTAAAAGTGTGAATAGAGCTCCAAGTAGCTGCTTTGCAAATGGTGTCGAGGGGAACATTTGCAATGAAAGCCAGAGTGGCCCCAATGCCTCTAGTAGAGTGGGCCCTTGGCGTAAAAGGCAGAGTTTTTTCAGAAAGAGTAACACAGCTGTATACAGTTGATAATCCACTTCGAGATAGCGCCTTTAGAGACGTGATCTCCCTCTCTGCCTGTAGCTACGGAGACAAACAGTTGATCTGTTTTCCTTAGCGGTCTGGTTTTATTTACATAGTAGAGGACCGCCCTACGCACATCTAGGGTGTGTAGTTTCACCTCAGCCGAGCTTTGCGGGTTCTGGAAGAAAGCCGGAAGCTCGATGGACTGGTTTACATGGAATTTTGATATAAATTTAGGTGAAAACCTAGGGTGTGTGCGTAAAACCAGTTTGTCTTTGTGGATAGTAAAGAAAGGATCCTGCACTGACAGAGCCTGAATTTCACTGACCCTTCTTATAGAGGTAATGGCTACTAAGAAGGTCGTTTTATAAGTCAGGTGTTTGAGACTACTTTTATGCATGGGTTCGAAAGGGGGGCCCATGAGCTTAGCTAGCACCACATTAAGGTCCCATCCTGGCGGTGGGTTAGAAATAGGAGGGTGAAGTCTCTTTACTCCTTCCATGAAGGCTTTAACTACTGGTACTTTCCACCACAACACCTTGCTATGGGATGTGGTGTAAGCCGAGAGGGCTGCCAGGTGTACTTTCAGAGAGTTAAAAACCAATCCTGCATCCAGCAGGTGGAGCATGTATGTCACAATGTTGGAAGGAGTGCAATCAACCGGGTTGATTTGTTTACTCTGGCACCAGATGACGAACCTCTTCCACTTGTCAAAGTAACAGTGTCTTGTGTTTGGCTTCCTAGATTCCTTTAGGATGTCCATACACCTCTGTGGCAGATTGAGATGGCCAAACTCTAGGACCTCAGGAGCCATGCTGCCAGGTTCATTGAGTTGGGTTGTTGGTGCACTGTTTGACCTTGTTGCTGGGACAGTAGGTTGTACCAGGCTGGAAGTTTGATGGGCTCGCACACCGCCATCCTGCATAGGTGTGGGAACCACGGTTGCCTCGCCCACATAGGAGCAACTAGGATGAGCGTTATCGATTCCTTGTTCATCTTGTTCACCACTTTCCTGATGAGAGGAGTTGGTGGAAAAGCGTACGCAAACATCCCTGACCAGTTCATCCACAGGGCGTTCCCTTGGGAGTCTGGTTGGGGGAACCTGGATGCAAATCCTGGGCATTGTTTGTTTTCGCTTGTGGCGAATAAGTCTATAGCGGGGAAACCCCACTGAGAGAAGAGATCTTCTACGACCTCTCTGAAGAACCCATTCGTGTTCCTCTGGGAGGGAGTCTCTGCTTCTTAGAGCATCCGCTAGGGAATTGAGCTCCCCTGGAACATGTTGCGATGACAGGAAGATGTTCCGTCTGAGTGCCCATACCCAGATTTTCTGGGCAAGTTTGGACAGATTTGGCGAACGAGTCCCTCCTTGCTTGTTCAGGTAGAACATGGCTGTCGTGCTGTCTGTCCGGATCTGCACCGACAAGTTTAGTAGATGGGGCTCGAACGCCTGAAGCGCTCTGAATACTGCCAGAAGCTCTAGCAGGTTGATGTGGTTCTTGGCTACTGAGTGAGACCAGAGACCCTGAGCTGTGTGGTGGAGAAGGTGAGCTCCCCACCCCGTCAGGCATGCATCTGTAGTCACCACTGCCTGTACTTCGGGATCGTAAAAGGGTTTTCCCTTTGCGAGATTCTCTCTTGTCCACCAGTGTAGGCTCTGCATAAGTGTTGGCGAAACGACCACTAGATCGTCCCACTGACCACTTGCCTGAGACCACTGTTTCGCCAACCATTCCTGCATGGGACGCATGCGCAGGCGCGCGTTGGGGACCAGGTAAATGCATGACGCCATCATGCCCAGTAACCGCATTGCTTTGCGTACCGTTATTTGTTGACCGGGCTGATAAAGTGGAATTTGCAGTAGTATATTCCGAATTCTCTCTTCCGAAGGGAAGGTCAACCCTTTCTGAGTATCTAGGATTGCTCCTAGGAACTGTTTTGAGGTGCTTGGCACTAGGCTTGACTTCTTCTCGTTGATTGAGAAGCCTAATTCGTGGAGGAGGTCGATAGTCCTTTGAATGTTTGTCTGCAAATTCCTGGGGTTTCCCCCGTTATGAGCCAGTCGTCCAGATAAGGGTACACTGGGATTGCCTCCCTGCGTAGGTGTGCAGCTGCCACCGCCAGTACCTTGGTGAATACCCTTGGTGCTGAAGCTATCCCGAAGGGCAGTACCTTGAATT
Source organism: Ambystoma mexicanum (assembly GCF_040938575.1). Lineage (NCBI taxonomy): Eukaryota > Metazoa > Chordata > Amphibia > Caudata > Ambystomatidae > Ambystoma > Ambystoma mexicanum. The sequence goes on from NC_090927.1 coordinate 299,347,451, forward strand.
GGTAGTGGCGACTGTCCATCTTGAAGCGCAAGTACTTTCTGTGTGCCGGGAGCATGGAAATATGAAAATAAGCATCTTTCATATCCAAGGTTGCCATGTAATCCCCTTTTTTTTAGGAGGGGGGATTACCTCTTGTAGCGTGGTCATACGGAATTTTTGGGGCTTGACATACTTGTTGGCAGGCCGTAAGTCCAATACTGGGCGCATTGTCAAATCTTTCTTTGGCACAAGGAAGTAAGTTGAATAGATACCCTTGTTTACCTGGTGTCCTGGGACGAGTTCTATCGCGCCCTTTACTAGCAGAATGGCGATCTCCTCGAGAAGGATCTTCTGATGTTCTAAGGAGTGTACTCTTTGTCGTGGAGGATGGTTCCGGGGACGCTGCAGTAGTTCTATACAATATCCTGTGGACACTGTTGACAGCACCCATCTGTCTGAGGTGATCCCTTCCCAAGCCTGGGTGAAGTTGGAAATGCGTCCCCCTACTGGGGTTGCGTGAGAAGGGACCCTGAACTGAGCGTCACTGCTTTGGTGGAGGCGTGCCGCCTCCCTTGTTGGGGCTGCCTCTGCCTCTTCTACGACCTCTTTTGTTACCCCTGCCGTAACTCTGGGTAGACTGCTGGCTGTTGTTCCACTGTGTACCCTGTCCCTGGGCATAGTTGCCTCTTTGTGAATTTTGGCCGCGTGGGCGACGAAAATTACTGTTCCCCCTCTGGTTAGGGGGTTTGTTGGTTAGTTGGCCAAGGGATTTCAGTGTTTCGTATTCGTCCTTGGCGTTTTTCAGTGCGTCTTCGACCGCTTTACCAAACAATAGATCGGGTTCCACCGGCTTGTCTATTAATGAAGCCTGAGTTTCTGTTTTGAACCCCGACTGCCGTAACCACGCATGTCTTTTGATAACAGTACCTTCTGCTATCAATCTCCCTGCGTTGTCCGCGGCGTCGAAAGTTGCTTTCAATATGCAACCAGACACGGCTCTCCCTTCTGCCGAGATCCGAGCCAACTGGCCCTTTAACGGTTCAGGAGCAGAGGCTATGAATGCTGCGACTTCTTCCCATTGATGGCAGTTGTAGCTGGCCAACAGGGTGGTGGAGTTAGCAATCCTTGCTTGGTAGGCGGACGTTGAGGCTACCTTCCTGCTAAAACCGTAAAGTTTCTTGCTCTCCTTGTCGGGAGGAGCTTCTGACGACGACAAGGGTGTTCCAGCCCTCTTCCGAGTGTTGGTAACAACTAGGGAGTCTGGTTTAAGATGTCCTCTTATATAGAGAGGGTCAGACTGGGCTGCCCTGAAAAGTTTTTCGACCCTGGGGTTGACTGCTCAGGTGAGGTTTGGGTTCACCAGGGACGGATCTATTCTTCGCTGGATGGATTTAAGGATAGGGATGGTCTGAGCGACCGGCCTCTTCTCTCCCACCAAATCTTCTGCGAAGTCCCTTTCCTCCTGTACACCGTGGGTGTCGATGTGAAAATGTTCTGCTGCGCGAGCGAGAACCTCATTAAGGAGGGGCTGGTTATCGACTGGCGAGTCGGTAACTGGGGCTTCGTTCTCTACCGGGGAATCTACTCTCCTGGTCCTCATCATCCGCATAGTATTCCGTCCCGGTTTGTTCCTCCATAATTTCAAACTCCTGGTCCCCCCCAGGGAAAGGCACTCCTTGGTACCTGGGGTGTGGAGTAGAGTATGGAGTAGAGTAAGGCTGCACCTGGAAGGGTTCAGGCCTTTCGAACCGGGCCTTCTTACTTAGGGGGATAGGATCAGTGGAACCTGAGGGTGTGGCCCCCTGTGGGTCATACGAGAGGAAATGCTCTGGATTCTTGTCGTAAAAAATCAGCCAAGGAAGACATCCTTGACATGACTCTGTCTATGTCTTCACTGGACTATTCTTTGGAACAGGGGATGACTTTAGTAGGCAATTTAGGGGACTTATCGAGGTTACCCTTGCTGGATGTTGATCTATCAGTAGACTTGCATTTGTCTGTCTGCTTAGGGAGGGGGGGGAAGGATGGTCTTACAAGAGTGGAAGAATGTGCAGGTAGTGCTTTCCGCTGTTTCCCCCCCTCCTCCCCGTGCGTGGAAAAATGTTTTCCCTGTCCCTTGGAGGCCCCGGAGACTTTCGACGCCTGGCGTCGAGGATCGGAAGAGGTATCTTTGTTTTTCGAGCGTGGGGCCTCGCTGGTGTTAACTGCGGGCTCCGTCTCTTGGAGCGCGGCCTGGGGGTGGAAGTCGTCTTCGTCCTCCGACGATCGAATTTCCGTTAGTCTAGGGAGCGAGGCACTCTTGGCAAGAGTGGATGATTGCCTTGCGTCATGAGGCGATCTCGATCGAGAGCGCCCAGAGGACACCGAGCCGGACCGTTCTATCTGTGCCTCTTTCCGAGAAGTCGACGTCGTCGAGGTTCGGTTGGACTTAGTGTGCTTAGTGTGTGTAGGGTGTGTAGCGCTTGCGTCGCCGGGGGTCTTCCCCATAGCCGCCCTGCCGGACGACCTTCCGAGGTCGGGGACCTGCGCTCGGCTGTCTTTCGACGCCGTAATGCCCTCCCCGTCCGAAAGTACGGCGTCGCTGCCATCGCTGAAGGCGCCCTCCGCTGCCATGGCCGCCTGCCTGGCGTGGTAGGCCCAACGCTTTGTCGATTGGTCCTTAAGTGTCTTAGGTTTAAACCTACTACACGCTCTGCAGTTCGCTTCAGGGTGGTCCCTCGGCAAGCAGAGATTGCACGTGGCGTGCCTGTCGACCCAAGGGTATTTGCGGTTGCACTTGGGGCAGAATTGGAAAGGGGTACCCTCCATACGCACCTTGAGGCAGCGGGCTAGTAAGTGTAGGAAATATATAAGGTGTACCTATATACCAAGAGTGAAGAGTATGTACCACCCCCCACTCTCCCTACTTGTAGGGCCGAGGCCAGCGGCCTACCAGGCCCGGGCCGAGGCCAGCGGCCTTCCGAGGCCCAGATCCGTCGTGCAGCAGCCGACGGTCGATGTCTTCTCCAGCCGTCGTCGAGGGTCGACGTTGGGGTGGGGAAGGATGTCAATAAAGAATTATAAATTACAATTATTAGCAAAAGTATGGCTAAGGCCAGGGGACTCCGCAAGATGCTTCTGACCAGTATGGCGGAAAAAAACAATCTGAGGATCCTAGACGCGTGAGGGATCTTGGGTACAGTGGACGTCACACTAGGGATAGTATTACTGGCACACCTGTGTCGACGCCCATTTTCGAGTTTCGAAAAACAAACTGTAATACTCCGCAGCTTCCACTAGATGTCGGCCTATGCACAGCATGTGATCTAAGCAGATTCCAAAAGCCTCAGAAATATATATATATATATATATATATGCGATTCTATTGTGTGGGCATAAATTCTACATGCGCTGCGGCAAAGGGTCTCAATTAGCCATAAAATCACTCATTTTGGAAAGACAGACAGAAATTTAATAGGTTGGTGTCTGTGAGGATATATCTGCTTTGGCGCGATCGTTGGGAGTCTTGCACGGGAGCATAGGGCCAGCTTGAGTAGATCCTACCTCTATGGGTTCTGTGGATGGTTACAAGCTGTTCCAAATAAATTGTACATGTTTATGTAGGATGCTTTTCATTGGTTTTATTAGTTTGTGCATTTTATAGATTTCTCCTTTTTAGATATTTAAAGTGATTTGACTGTACCAGCATTAAACGCGCATTGACTGTGGCGGAGGACCTTGATTTACCACCTAAATATTTGTTTATCGACAGAACTATAGGCAACTAAAGGCTGGTGACTGTAGGGCTTGGTGTGGTGGCTGTGCTGTCTTTGGCTTTCTTCTTCCATTTTGAATTTTGTTCACTTGGGTCTGTCATTATGGCATCTGGCCTGAGAAGTAAATTTACCCGGGAGGGGCCGGCTGTGGGTAAATCAGTAAAAAAGGCCAGTAGCCCGAAGCCACCATTGTCGGGGAAAAAAAACTAGTAATAATGGTGGCGCAGGTGCACGCCCCTAAATGCCGATTCACCCACAACAAGCGTCAAAGGAAGCTTTCTTTGATTCTATGAGGAAAGCCTGTCTCCTCCTCTCAGGCATCGGGGACGAATCCCGGACTTCGTCATGTGCCTCTACCCCGATTCCTCCTAGGATGGCTTGTGTGGCCTCCAGTAATGCTCTACCATACATTGAGGACCAGGGAGTCGTGGATTTAGGGCAGGTGGACCTGTTTCCGGGTGTTGTGTGGGAACAGGTCGGGACGGCCCACGGGTGTGATAACTCAAGAGGGCTAACTCAACCACATGAAGAAATTACAGACCTGGAGTTGTTAGCCTGCAGGGAACTACCTTTTTCAGGCTGCCCAGTTGAGAAGGGGCTGTTTAGGGCCCCACCCTGGGGGTTGGGCTAGGGGTAAATGACCACTTGAATAAAAATGACCCAAATATGTCCCTTGGGGTGCATGTGCCAAGAGACCCTCCCGGTTCAAAACAATCAGGTAATACATGCGAGGGAGAGGAGCGGACGATAATTTCCATTGGACAATCTTTGTCCCAAAAAGGGTGTAACCCTGAGTGGAGCTACAAAAAACAGACATGGATAGTGAAATCAGGGCAGAGGTTTTGGGGGCACTAAATCAGATTGACCATGTTCATAGCCCTTGTGACCAGGGGGATAATCCTGATAAGTTATCCCCTCTGTCAGAGGATCGGCAGGAGGGTATACCCCCCCCTCACACCCACCCCGATCTTTAATTTGGGGGAAATTTAGGGGTTGGGAGCTTTGCTTTCCCTAAAAGGTTATCAGTGAGGGCTGATGTTCCCAAACCACTTAGACCGGTGGGGACGGACTCCCACAAAGTGAGATGGCACGTTGTAGCCAGACCTCCGCTGTCTGTTACCCAAAAGGAAGGAACAAGTTACTTACCTGTAACTGTTGTTGTCCAGCATGGGTCTGCCATGGATTCACATGCTCATGAAGATTCCCCGTCAGGCTGGAAATCCTCGGTAACAGAAAAAATATCAGTTTCAGTTTCGTTTCTGAACTGTATTTCCTAACAACCAATCACTGAGCTCTGGGTCATACTGCCCCCATCCAATGACTGCCCTCTACCTAAGCTCCTCCTCTGGCAGCCATCTTCAGATTTGGTAGCACGTAAAGTGGCAGTAGGACCAAGAGGAGAGCCGCAGAGGGGCCTATGCCAGACCCATGCTGGAGAACAACAGTTACAGGTAAGTAACTTGTTCCTTCTTCAGCATGTGGTCTGGCATGGATTCACATGTTCATGAATAAATAATACTTAGCAGTACACACATGAACAAACACAGGAGGTGGCAAGGCTCAGCATAAGCATCTCTTATCTCCTCATCAGGCTCGCCTTCAAGCGAACAGGTTGCGCAGCAGTGCTTGGCTGTCTCCGACTCCTCCCTGTAATCCCTATCAATGCAGTAGAATTTCATGAAGTTGTGTGACGACCTCCACGTCGCAGCCCTGCATATGTCCAGCAAGGGCACACCATACAGGAACGCCGTTGTAGCAGCGATCGCTCTGGTAGAGTGGGCTCTCGGATGACCAGGCAGCGGTCAGTTTGCCAACTGGTGACAGTGGGAGATACAGCCGTAGAGCCACCTGGAAATGGAAGCCTTGGACAGGGCCTTCCCATGGTTCACAGGACCAAAGTTCACAAAAAGTTGAGAGGTGTTCCAGAAACTCTTTGTGCGGGCCACATAAAACTTCAGCACTCTGGCCACATCCAGCAAGTGCAGAGTCCTTTCAGCCGGCGACAAAGGCGTCGGAAAAAACTAAGTAACACCAAGGGCTCGTTTAGATGAAAGTCTGATGGCACCTTGGGCATGAAGAAGAGGTGCAACAGCAGCACCACCCTCGCGTCGTGAAAAGTCAAGTATGGTGGCTTACTGGACAGAGCCTGACTCTCACCCACCCGTCGTGCAGAGGCGATGGCCACGAGGAACGCCGTCCTCCACGACAAGAACTTCAGTGGAACAGTCTGCATAGGTTCGAATGGAGGGCCCATGAGCCTAGTCAGTACCACATTGAGTTCCCACGCCGGGGCGGGAGCCTTCACTGGCGGGACTGAACAGATCAGTCCTTTGACTAACTCCTTAACCAGACGGTGTGACCATAACGATGACCGTCTCGGAGATCTGGTGTAGCGGGAGATAGCCGCCAGATGAACCTTGATGGAGGCATGCGCCAGTCCTGCTTTGGCCAACAACAGCAAATACGGTAGCACCTGCAGAGCTGTGACCCATAGAGGGTTGATCTACGTATGGCACCAGGCGGCGAACCTCTTCCATTTATGTCCGTAGCATTTCAGAGTAGACAAAGCCCTGGCCTTGGCAAGTACCTCCTTACAGTCCGCTGGGAGATCGTAACCCCAAACTCTAATGCTGTAGGAGCCAGTAAAAGTTGTTAGTTGAAAATACCCAAACAAGAGAAATGTAGCACTCGTGTATATTGTGAAAGACATTTTACTCACGTAGAAAGCAAACGCTGCTTAAATCCATTGTTCAATCCTTCAAAGACTTACTATTCGTGTCACTAATTAAGAAGAGTGAATGCTGCGAAGACCATTACCTTAGACTTAGACGCCATCTTATCTATGGACAGGCAAGTCAGCGCCATTTCATCTTCAGCCGCACTCGCAACAAAAATTATAAACGCAGTTAAACCCCACCTATCACCCACCAACTGCCTCAACATCGCGAGAGCTACTATTGGCGCTAAACTTGACTACTGCAACATCCTACTCCTAGGCACCTCCACAAAGAACATTGACAAACAGCACATAACAGCGCCCTCAGAGCCGCCCTTAGCATTCTCAGGAGAGAACACATCTCAGGCGAGAAAAAATGTCCACTGGCTCCCAATCAAAGAACGCATAACATTCAAAGCCCTCACAATCACTCAAAAATGCATTGCCCAGACTGCCCCTGCCTACCTGACTGAAAGAATACACCATGCTCCAGCCCACAGACCAAGACGGGACCAATACTCCCACCTACTATCAGTCCCAGTATTCAACAGAGTCAAAGCGGGCGGCTCCAGTTTTGAAGTACTAGCCCCAAAAGCCTGGAACGCACTCCTGCCCAAGCTGAGACACGAAGAATCCCTCACAGTTTTCATAAAGGTACTAAAAACTAAACTATTTATCTAAACCACTCCCACAATGCATTTTACCTGCATTACTGCCCATGTAAATATCTGTCTCTAATCTGTATCACTGCTCTGAAATTTAACCTGTAATAAGTGAATATGCTGTAACAGCGCCACGATGCCTCCTTTGGCCACTGGGCGCTTTATAAATTCAAATAAATACCCGAATACCCAACCTTGACAATACAATTGTTGAAACCTTTAACTTGTGGAAACTACATAAAGAAGTGGTCACGTGTGCCTAGTTGCGATTCCCAAAGGAGGACTGAACTTTATCCTTTACTTTCACACAGGAATACAATTTTATTTATTTATACAATTGAACACAAGTCTTTAAACCTTGAAAACTACATTAAGCAGTGGTTGCATGGGCCCAATTGTGATTCCTATAGCAAGACTGAACTCTATTCTTTACTTTAGCAAGGCATACCTTTCATTTCTGAGACGTTCAAGTGTATAAACTATTTAAGAAGAGAAAAGCATTACCCAAGCTAAGAGTCTCCCCACATTAACAATGAAAATAGCCTTTGTAAGAGTTTTAAAAGCAATCCAACTTTACTGTGCAATTGATACCAGTTTATTGGCCCAAGATACAAGTGGGCACGCATAACCTGAACCTAAGAGTGGCACCAAGGCTTCTGGGTAATTAGTTGGGCTGCTAACGGTCAGAAAGGTGAAGGGTAACTGGCTGCTTGTAAAGACTTGAAGTTGACACAACATGTAGTGCCAGAAACTGTGGAAGACAGAACTGTAGATTACTGACAGTTGTGAATATTGCATTCTTTTTTTTAACTGTGGCAAGTCTTTTTGAAGATGTGACAACGCATCAGGCTGGGATTACCATTGGTGCTATTTGGTCGAAGTGTAAAGTAGATATTTCACCAAGGAGAAGACAGTTGCTATTATTGGAACTTTGGTTAATAAACTTTTACATTGACTTCGAAATATCAAGAACTGATTTGAGACATGTGTTACTTTGGTCGAACACTTACAGAAATGACCTTGAATCCTTGGGTAGGGAAATCACCCAGGACATTAGAAGGTTATTCAGAGACTATGAATGTTGTTCATGTTATGTGGTTGCCACATATTGTTGCTTAGTGTGAGGGCCAGTTATCCTGTGTTAAAGTGTTTTCCCATAGCTTTGGTTAGGCAGGGAAATCCTCGGCAGAGTAGGTCTAGTGAGGTATTTTTTATATTTTCTTTAAGAATCAAATAGCATATGTTGATAAATCAACAAACAGTTGTCCGCCTCACATTACTGTCCCCTCACAGCTTCCTGAAATCTCCTGCACCCTCCCGCCATCTGCTGGGTCGAGCCTTCAATACTCACTGTTTATTGTTGATTCTCGCCATTAACCGTCTGAGTCTACTGCCTGGCTGTGGGTTCCTGCCATCAACTAGAGCAGTGCTGTGACACTAACAATAGCTAATCTGCTGCTTGGGACATCTGCCTTCAGCCTCCAGCCGTCATCCCTGTCCTGAGATTGTTTTCTGCTGAGCTGCCTTTCCTATTTGTGCACCAAGCTGCCAGGTTCTCCTGCCTTCCCAGAGTTTTCCTCATTGCGTTTTTCGTTCCAGGCTTGAAGGTGGATGTTGTGGGAGGACCTTTGTTCCTCTTCTTGGTCGTGTGCGTCTCCCTGGGCCACAGTGCAAGCCCCTGAGTACCGGACCCTGTAAAAGCTAGAATTCACCACAGGAGATATACCTCCAAAGACAACTTGGAAAAGGAACAACAAAAGTTCTGTGTTGGACTACATATTTGTATCCAGGTGGTTATCTGAGAATATAGGATTCTTACAGGTCCACGAAATGCAAAATAGTGATCATGACTTGGTAAAGATTGGGATTCGAAATCATCAATCACATAAAGATCAAATTTCATTTGTTCCCACTCTTGAAATAGCCCCGGGTCGCACTCGCTTGAGAGTAAACAACAACAACATAAAGGAATTGACAAACTATGTGGAAAATGACAATGATATGAACTATGTCCCGTTCTTGGAACAATACAGAGAAGTAAGGACACACAATGAAAAATCCAACTTTGCACCATGTCATATCTTTGATCGAGAAGTTATGATGAAAAAACGTGCACTGCGACAGAATATCCGTTTATTGAAAAGTAACAAAAAGGATAACAATCGAAATGAGATACTTAAAATCATGAGATTCTATAATAACTGGATAAAAAGTCACAGAAGTCTAATGTTACAAAAAGATGCTGAGATAATGCAACAATGCTTATCCAAAAAAAAACAACAAGAGACTTCTGGTCATTAATAAATAACATTGAAGTACAACAAGAGGCGCTATTAAGCAACATGGTTAGCGAAGCTCAATGGATCCAACATTACACTGAATTGTTCAAGAGCCAGGATCAAACAAAAAAAGTTATGTTTGATGAAGAACTGCCTTGGAACATAATCACTGAAAGATCTGACATTCGCGATAACATCAAAAGACTAAGTTCTTCACGGGCATGTGGCCCTGACGGTTTAACAAACCATATGTTAAAACAAAACCCGGATGAGTGGGCTGAGTTTTGTGAAAAAGTCTTTAACATCATCATCAAACAAAAGCAAATACTGATGTCATGGCAGAGTGCCATAATTGTTCCGATTTTTAAAAAGGGAATTCGATCTGACCCTAAAAACTATAGGCCAATTGAACTCTTAGATGTTCTGGGAAAGATCTTTGAAACACAGCTCCAGCAACAACTGACAGCATGGATTAAAAATTCAGGAGCTTTCGACACAAGACAATCAGGATTCATCAAAGGTGTCGGTTGCAACCTGAATTTATTCATGATCAACTCACTGAAAATGGAAGCAATAAGAAAGAACAATACCATCTTTGCAGCATTTGTAGATCTTGCTCATGCTTTTGATGCAGTTGATCGCAATCGGCTATGGGAAAAATTGAAAAACAAACACTGCCCAGAAGGCCTTATCCGTTCGATTAAGCAACTGTACACAGATACTAATATAAGAATTCACCTGAATAGAAAGGGTTCACTCTCAAGTGCAATAAAAACTGAACGAGGAGTGAAACAGGGCTGTCCGCTGGGAGCAGTCCTTTTCAACTTTTTTATTGCAGATGTGGGAACTGCCTTTCATGGCATAAGATCGTTTTCGCCAAAAATCAACATCAAACTTGAGTGGATGCTCTACGCAGGCGATATTGTTCTCTTTGACCTAACAGAGATGGGCTTAGAACGAAAATTAGCGGCTCTGCAGTCATGCATCAAAGAGAATGGCATGGGTATCAACAGCCCAAAAACTGTGATTATAGAACTGAAGAAATTGCAGGGTCAAAAAAGAATTCGGAAAGTGAACTTTCAATGGAAGATCGGATCAGATAACTTAAAAAGAACAAGTGAAATAAAATATCTTATTGCCATAGTAACTGCAAATATTAATGATGAACCGATGGCGAGAGAAGTAAGCAATTGACGGCGCAAGGATTGCTTATTAATGAGAACTATAGCAAATTTAGCCTAAAGCCGGTCATTGATTTTTACAAACTTAAAGTGGTACCAGCTTTAATATATGGTGCGGAGACTGCATGTGGTTGCACATATAATGTATGGGAAATATACAAACATCTTTTTGGAGAAAAAATCCTACACCTGGGAGATGGAGTCCCAAAAGCTTGCATAGGGTATGAGCTGGGATTAACATCAATCACAGCAAAGATCATTTGGAAATCATTGTCACTTTATGGTAAAATAATGGATCCGAACTCTGCGTCACAATTTCAAATACTTAAAATGAACAATGGAATAGATGATCAATCGATTCAAAACCTCTGGGTAATAAACTGTAAGATGATTCTTGAAATTCTTAACACTCCTGAAGAAACACTATGGAGCAATCCGAACAAGGTTAAGTCAAAACTATGGGAATGGGATTGGCTAGAAACCTGTCAGCAAAGGTCCCTACATAAATGCATGGAACTTGTACCGATAGAAGCTAGAGCTTATAAAAAGCTTACAAGCTATATAAAAAAAGTTCACAGATAAAACCTATTGTGATGTCTAAGGTTCAGGTTAAACCAATTCGAAACCAAGGAAATACTAACACAAAGAAATAAAATACCAGCAAATGATCTAACTTGTAGGCTTTGTAAAAATGACAGAGACCTTGAAACATCTTGTATCTTTCTGCCCTGCCTTACAGGAAAAAAGATAGTTAACTTTTGGAAAAGAAATTGAAAAGCGAACGTCTTGGAGCTGTGAAGATTGGTGGTCAGCATTATTCGAAGGATCAAATAATAAACTGATTTATGCTCCGATCTATTTCTTAGCTCATGTGAGAGATGCTCTACAAATCACAAATCATTTAACATCGAACTCAAAATGCAATAAACCAACAATGAGTACTTTTGTGCTCTAGGGACTAACTTACGTGAACATTGAAGAATCAATCTAACGCATTTACTAATGAAGGAAAAGCAAGGAATTTAGTTGAAATCTTGAAGAAGCGAGTTGCAATGAAGATATTTTTCATTTTCATATGATCTTTTTTTCTCTTCTCTGTGAATATGTTTGTTTAAAAACATTTGTAATAAACTGAAATAAAATACAAATAAAAATAAAAAAAGGAAAAGCTAGAATAGAAGCCCTATACTTACCAGGTTGTTTTGTGCTGCTGGAGCAGTTTTTTACCGAAACTGCAGATTTGAATACTTACATCTGGGGTCTGTGGTGGGCGATTATTAAAGATGTTGTCAGTGCTCCCGCTGGTCTGGGCTCAAGGTTCTCTGGAGGCGAGTATCGACTGCATTTCCTGTTTACTTATATTGGTGGTCTTTCTGCTCTACTGCCTCTGCCTCTGGGGCTTTTGGTTCGCACCCTGAACTCTGGATCTCTTAACTGGAGTCTGCTCTGGTTTTCCCTGGGGTTGTTTGCTACAGAACCTCCACATGTGGGCTAGTACAGACTTGCCTCCTAAGGGAGAAGGCCCATTGGCTTTATCCCGTGGATTCCTTTGGAAATTTCTACCTGCCCTGAAACTCTCCTAAATTGACACTGGGCATTTTATCCTGTACCCACAAGTGGCTCTGGACCAAGAACTAGAATTTCAGGACTGACTTCCAATTTCTAACGTCATGCTCTAACTTCTCTCAAAGGGAATTTGTCACACTGTAGCTAATTTTGGTAACTATATACATATTTTTCCCTGAAGTACATTGCAACAGTAGCAATTTCTAAAATGTATCTTTAATTCTTGAAGGCTTTTTGCTATGGTTTTGAAATGTTTCCCACCCTGTAGGACTAGGTTTAATTACTATAGTATGTCGATTTGTATTTTTTCATGCTATGTTCTAGAAGGTCAAAATGAATGTTATGTATCAGTGTTGCCATAGGTACGTTTTAGGAAACTTGCCCTGCTGGTAGAAATGTCTACATCCCTTTTTCCCACCCCTATAAGTTTTAGGTGCCAACAACCAGATCTAGGACCTCATAAATTTAACAGGAGTGGATTGTGTCTTTAGGAGACTGTACATATTTGTGTAGCTCCTGGGGGGATTTACCCACTTGCTAGGGTGTGCTGCCCCCTCCACTGCTAATTTATGTTGGGTGCCTATCTGAGAGAGCAGACCCATATAAAGGCAGTGGGGTGAAGAGAGTCCTGTTAGAATTTGCTGTTTTTATAATAGACAATGGATTTTTTAATACTGTGTATTATGTACAAAGTACTAATTTTACCTGAGATCTATATGTGTAGCAAAATAAAGGTCTATATTTTTCAGTATATTGGTTTGGTGTATTTACTAGAGATCAGTGTGTGGAATAAGCTTATCATTGTGTCAGTTTTCTACCCTTACCTGAGAGTTAAGCCTGGTCATGTTACTTAACTCTAAAAGAAGTGTGGCTTCCCTTTCTTGCCCAGGGTTTTGGCCACAATTAGGTCAGTGGTTGTAGCTCGCACAACATAGGGTTGTACAAAAAGTGCTTTATAAGTAAAAGACCTTGATCACTTAGGAAGTCCTACACTACTATGCAAGTAGGCCTAGTGCCTCTGAAAGAGTCCTAATCCCGTTAAGTACCTGTGCCCAGAGTTGCAAGTCTCAAAAAGTCCCAAAATAAGTAGAGGAAAAGCCAACAGGTGAGTAAAGCTTCCTGATGTAATGCAATTAAACTGATTGAAGATAAGTAGAAAAGGTTTAGGGGTACTCTTCCAATCCGATCATGCTAGTGTTTGCTGGGATAGTGGGAGGGGGGACCCTTGGCCTGAACTCCACCAATCACAACCAGGTCAGGGAGAGTCAGGCAGTGGACTTTATTTACACCCATACACTCCTTATGGCAGGAGGGGGTGGAAAAAGGTATGCAAGGACCCGCCCCTTACTCCAATTTTCTGAGAGACCACCCCTGTAATCCTCAGAATTGCTCTGCCAACTTACTTGTCAATGGTCGTGGGGTCGTCATGGTAGTGTGCCGGTTCTGGCTTTGGAGTGAGGTGCATGCTGGATGGCAGTTCTGTACTCCAAGATGGCTCCAGTAGGCTCTATGGGATACAATCGCTGGAAATATCAAGGGTGACTCAATATTTTTTTTGAAGGCACTGAACACACTTCCCAACATATTTTAGGACTTGTGCAATTATATAAATAAACTCCAGTCCTAGACTATTTGGGGAAGTGTTGGACAGTGCCTTTAAAGAAAATATTGAGTCACCCTTTATGTTATTTCCAATGATTATATCACTGGATATCGTTCCAACAGTGTTCCAGCAGGACAGCCAAGGCAGCTCAGGACAGCAGCCACAGCAGGTCCCACTATGACAGGAGAAACCCAGGACATGAAAGACAATAAGCAGTAATGTTCACCCCAATCAGGGGGCAGCAGGCAATACTAGTGGTGTTGAGGAAGGCCCCTCTCCGTGCAGGAGAGCAGCCTTCATACCTGCCTCAGATCATTTTGTGAGCCATATTTGAACTTGGGTGCGTTTGGTGACACCCCAATGGAGGATAAACTGATTTGGTAGGGCTGAGTTTCAGGTAGGCACTTGAGAGGTGGAGAAGCAGTGTTTCAACTGTTGAATGTTGTTGATGCAGTTGTCCAGTGTAAGGAACTCATGGAGGCAACAGTAGCGACAGACAAGTGATCACAGTTCAAGGGTGTTTTTGACCAAAGAGTGCAGGGTGGAAAAACATCTAAACCTAAATCTAAGATGGGAGCAAGCGTGGACCATCAAATTAAAAATAACGCAGTCTAGTGGCGGCGTGTCAAATAAAAGTGCCTATACAAAAAAAAAAATGTTTTCAAATCCTTACAGCTAATTCATAAAGAGTGTGGGACAGGGTTTCAATAACGAAAGAAGTGTTCTGAAATAATAAGTCAGGATGCGATTGCCAGGGGCTTCTCCCTTGCCCACATTTACAGCACAGAACAAGGTGGGACCTTGAAGCACAGCACACACTCGAGCCTTCTCAGCACGAGCAGCCAGCTCTGCATCAGCTGTCAGGTTCCTCGAGGGCCAAGCCTCTTTTTAAAAAAAAAAGGTCTCTTGCTTTCAAGGCCTGATGTATCCAACAAAGAAACAAAGTTCTGCTTCAAGTATACCTTGGGTGATGGTTTCACCCCTGGGTCCCCCTCTTCCGGGCGTAGACCCTTCACAAAATCATATTCCTTTTCAATGCACTTTGGGTGACAACTTTCCACCCTGGATCTCCCTCTGCAGGGCTCAGACCCAAATGACTAGGGGTACAGTTCACTTCCCCTGGCCTTCCAAAACGTCTTGTAATCACAAATCCTAATGTCTTATTAAACAATTCTTCAGGCTTCGTGCCTAGGGTCTCTTTCTTCCGATCACAAATCGTGTTCAACAACTTAACTATACAGTTTTCTTTTCAATCACCTTTTGGGTGGTAACTTTCCACCCCTGGATCACCCTCCTTTGGGCTTGGACCCCTTTCAGATGTCAGCCTCCCTCTTCAGGCTTCACTGTGGCATTTCTTCTTTTCACAAAACAGTTCACTGTGGACAATCCTCTGTTGGATTCACTCCGGTCAACACACTGTTCATAGGGACTTCAAGCTTTGCCCTTTTCGTCAGCATCCCTCCGCCGGGTTCATTCTTGCCAACCTTTCTAACACTGTTCATGCGTTCATTTCACCATGCAGGGTTCATTTCCCATAGCTTCTCAAACATCGGTCGGTCAAAGACTTTCGACGTACAGAGGATTTTACATGACCCCTGTATGACCACTGTGAGGAACTCTTGGTGACAACAGTAAGACAGACAAGTGATCACAGTTCAAGGGAGTTTAACTGTATGCAGGGTGCAGAAAAACCTACTCTAAACCTAAGATGGGAACAAGCATTGGCCACCAAATGAAAAATAAGGCTGTCCTTGAGATGTTGTGTCAAATAATAAAGGCCTATATTAAGAAACCTATTACCAAACCTCACAACTAATATAAAAAGGGTGTGGGATCGTTTTTAAGAAAAGAAAGCAGTGTTTGTAAATAATATGTCATGATGCGGTAGCTTGGAACTGCCTTCCCCACGTTTAAAGCACAGTAAGATGGGCGCTGGAGCACAGCACAAACTAGAGCTTTCCCAGCACAAGTTAATAGTTCCAATGGCAGCTATCAGGACCGTTGGAGAAGTTTCGTTTCTTCGGTTTATAGTCATTCCATCGACAGCCAAAGCATCGAATGCCATACCATCTTAAAAAAAACAAAAAAAAACATCTAATGCATTTAAAAAAAAGAAAGAAAAAAAATATTCCTGGGGGCCCCCCACCCATTTTTTTTTTAATCTTTAATACCCATTTTTATTAAACTGAACCCTTTACCATCTAAAAAAAATGCATTAGATGCTTTTTCTTTTTTTTTTTAGATAGTTTGGCTGTCAATGCTTTGGTTGTCAATGCAATGACCGGATAATGTTTCTTCTTGAAAGTCTCTTGCCTTCGAGGGCCTGAGGTATTTACAAAACAAACACGAAAACTCTTCTTGCAGTTCACATTGGGTGAAGATTTCACCCTAAGGTCTCCCTCTTCTGGGGCTGACCCTTCCAAAACAGTTCCTCTTTTTAATGGATTTTGGGTGATGAGTTCACCTCTGGATCTCCCTCTGTCAGACTCGGACCGTCTTGACTGTGGCCTTCCTCTGCACAGTTCCTTATGGTTTTCTGCAAGTCTTCCTACTATGTTACTCACAAACGTCTGTTCAACAGTTCGCTGTGAACCTTCTTTTCTTGGGTTCACTTGATCAGGGTGATAACTACTCACCCCTCGATCCCCTTCTTCTGGTGCTGATCCTTCTTTGACAAGCAGGACAGTACTTCTCTCTAATGTCTCTTCGTCTGGCCCGGATTCCAAAACTACCAGCGGGACAGTGCACTTCTCCTGTCTCCCCTCCTTAGCATCTCAATATCTTTTCAAACAGTTCATAGTGGACATTCCTTGCTTTGTCGAAACTGTTTCTCTGGACTTTAGACTTTGCCCCGTTCTTGTTTCCACCCCTCTTCTGGGTTCACTCTTGCCAATTTCACATTCACTTTCACTTGTAATGTTTAAGGGATTCATTTCCCCTTCTACTTTCACCATGCAGAATTCACTTCCCTGTTTCTCAAGTTTGCGGATCAAAGTCTTTCGATTGAACAATGATTTTACTAGACCTCCAGTATGACCACTTTGACCTCTTTTGGCGGCTCTTCTGCGGCCTTCTGGTTTCTGTAATTTTCTTCAAATGGGACTCGACGAGAGGAGCTCAGGGGCAACGTGCTCACCTTGGAAGCAAGACGACACTGAGCAACACAGGTTCAATCACCGAGGTATTACCTCTTGGTAATAAGCGCGTAATAAATAACCTATCATATCATATCATTTATCACCCACGTGGTGCCGGTTCCCTCTGCAGCTGGTCTTCCCTCAACACTTTTAAAGTTCTTTCATTGTTTAATGCAGTTTCACCTTGCCACTTTGCGTTTCTCATTCAACACAGCCTGGCTTTTATCGGTTCTCCCCTCGACTCACCAGCTGTGATGAACCGGTTGGCCTTCTGCTTTATTGAGTCAAGGCCGGTACCACAGTAGCAGGAGTTCCCCCCCCCCCCGCTTATCAGCGTCGACACGCTCCGTGTACCGTCGACATCTTCTGCAAGACACTTGTGCTATTGTCTGCAGTCTTAGGTACTAAGGTTCTGCGACGAAAAGGGCAAGGTCACTTCTCTCATCGCCACCCTCTCGCTTCCCGCCACCTTTCTCCTTCTCTTGAACTGCCACCCTTGGGAAGCCGTCTCGTCATGCTGTCTGCCGTGCTCATAGTGTGTTCTCTCGCTACACCTTTTATCCCGGTGAGGAAAAGGAAAGGTTGTCAGGTGTGCAGGATTCAAGTTAATTGTCTGACTTTGCCTGACCCTTGCGTCGGGACATGTCAGGTAAACAGGTTTATTACAAGTGTATGGTTTTCTATATCGGAGAAAAGTGTGGGTATCAGAAATGATAGTCTTTTCATTGGAAAGGGGAGAGGTTGGAGTGTCAGAGTATCCTACAGGACATGATGGGGGAGGTTTGCAAAATGGACGAGAATGACCAGGATGTAGAGCAGAACAGAGGGGACTGTGGGAATGGTAGTGAAAAAATGGTAGTTGTCAAAGCAGGTTGGGAATGCGGAAAATGATCATCAGAGGGACGGGAAAAACAATGGGGAGTATTCGAATGGAGACTGGTGAAACAATGAGTTATGCTTTTTGGGTGTAACTGGGTTTTGGACCGTAGAGGATTGATTACGTACGGAGGGGATGTTGGATCGGGGCAGGAGAGGTCTAACGGGAGGAAGGGAGGCAGATGCAATGAAACCCATGAAAGCCTCAGATATCTCTCCCTGCTCTGGCAAGATAATGCGTCTCCCTTTGTGCAGCCTCCTGAGCATAACATTGGGATGCCCTACTCAGGTGATCTGTTCCCTCTCGTCTGCCTTTAGGATCGGGATAAGAGGAGGTCCTCCATTTCTTGGCCACCGGAATACGGGACTCTTGAGGGTTGCCAGGTGAGACACCCTCAGGAATTTCACACCACTGACCTCTTTTTGCCTCTTCCCAAGGGCTTCTGGTTATGGTAGTCTTTCTACCATCAGGTAATCGCCCAGAGTAATCCTGCCTGAGCGCCCACGTGGTGACAACCACCTCTTTTGCTGGTTTTTTCCCTCTTTAGCTTTTCAAACTTCAATTTAGCCACTGGCTATTTATCATTCAACATTGTTCAGTTTCCTATCAGTCTTTTCCCTCAACTCAACGAAATTGATGAACTGTGTCTTTCTTCTCCTTCGAGACAAGGTCAGTACCACAGAGACCTGTGTCTCTCCCCGCCTTGGTTATCAGCGGAGGAGGGTCTTGTGTACGGTAGACATCTGCAGCAACATATGCTGGCCTTTGTTTGCGGTCTTATGTTTCCATTCGCAGAGGTTTCACAGGCCTGCATCGGAAAGTGCAAGGTCACTGTTCTCCTTGTCTCCCTCTCGTTATTCGCGTCTTTCGCCTCCTCTTGAACTGCTGTAGCGAGTTAGCCCTCACGTCATGCGTCTGCCTTGCTCGGCTTGTGCTCTCATGCACCACCTTTTATCCCTGTGGGGAAAGGAAAGAAAAGGGCCATCAGTGTGTGTGATTCAGGTCAATTGCCTGGCTTTGCCTGACCTCCGGGTTGGGACAGGTCAGGTGAACAGTTTTAGGGTTATTCCATGGTTTTCTATGGTGTGAATAAGTGTTTAGTTCAGAAAAGGGGGGAGGGGGTTAGGAGTGTCAGCATATCCTACGGGGTAGGATGGGGAAGAGGTGGTATACAGAATCAGGAGGATTTACAACCTAAGAAGGGGGAGCTGGATTAGAATGGCCGGGATTGTTACTGTGAAAGGAACAGGAGGGCTGGGGGGATTGTGGGAACGGGAGTGTTTAGTCCAAGTAGAGTGGGTGTTCAGGACAGAATAACCAGAGGGACGTGGAGAAGAATGATGGGGAGTAGTTGGATAGGAACAGGAAAGCAGGAATTCTGAGAGATGGTTTCCGAATGCACCAGGGTGTTCAATCCTAGGGGATTCGTTATATACGAAGGGGTCTGCCGATGTGGGTAGGAGAGATTTAATGGGAAATGGGGGTGGGTGGATGTGGTACAGCCCACAAAGGCTCGAGGGATCTCACCCTCCTCTTCTCCCTCTCCGGTATAATACCGCATCTCACCTGGGCTATTCCTCCAAGCATAGCCCTGGGTTCCCTTACCCAGGTGATCCTCCCCCACTCGTACACACCCAGGGTTGGGATCTGAAAGCGCCAGCCCGTCCCATGCCACCTGAATAAGGGATTCTCGAGGTCTTCCTGGGAGAATACCCTCAGGTTTCTCACAGCAGTGTGGGATGTTTTGACCCACTTTTGCTCTGCTATGCGGCATCACCGTTAAGATGGTGCCAGAAATAGCAAAATGGCCGCAAAACCCTTGTGCGTGCCAAAACCTCTGAAAATTGCGCTTTGCAAAGCACAAAAAGATGGTTGCCCAATCTGCCACGCATGCCAGTGGTGGAACGGAGATCTCACTCCTGAATATGTCACTGGACTCCACAACATTGAAAATGGAGTACAGAAGGAAAAAGCAGTGCTTTGCTAAATGAAACCCAAAATCTTGTTTTAAATCTTTTTCTTTGTTGTTGAAACTGCAGAATTCCGGTACAAAACACCCTCAAACATCCAAAATTCTTGCTGTGTGCTACAATTCACTTATTCTAAGAAAACATTGTCAACGTGCAAGGTCCTGAAAAGCTGAAAGCATAAAGGAATTTCCACAGCAAAAGTGGCAGGTCTATGGATGTAAAAAAATCTCTGTGCAGCAGAGGGCCGCTGGATGACAGCTGTCAGGAGCCTGCCTGATTAAACTTTAACATGTACTGCAGGGAGACAAAAAGAGGTGGAGCTAAAACAAACATTTGTTGCTCAACAAGGACAAAGAACACTTTTTTTTAAAAGACTTCTAGTTGCCAGTTTAAAATTGTGAAAAATGTAAAAACAACAGAGTTGTGAATCAAAATTTGCACATTTCAAGAGGCGGAAAAATCGTGTGACATGTCCTGGAAAGAAATGGCAGGAAATGTGATTTTACACCAAATGTATTTCTGCTAGAAGCATGAAACTTTATACACTTATGCCCATGTTAAACGCGCACACTTGTAGAATTTTTCTTAAGAATTGGACATTGTGTTCCTGATGAAAAGGGAAAAATTCTGTGAAAAGCTGAGACAAGGTACCACAGGTCCGGGGGTTTGAGGAGTAGCTGCTATGGAAAATATGTAATCTGTATATGTGATTGTTATAGAGGTTGCACATGTGTAAATATGTATTGTGCCAAAAGTAGATTTTGTGTTCAAGGGATCAGGGGTGGAGCCTCATAAAATCACACCATAAAGGTGACACACTGTTTCTCTCCTCCTATCAAGGCAGAGAGGAGACTCTGACCCAATCACCTGTTAAAGAGGCGAGCCTAGGCTAAACCAGCCCACACACCCCTTTATCATAGCATAAACAGACAGCTCACCACTAAAAAAAAAAACGGACATATTCACTCACTATTGCGATATGGCGGAGCACCCTGCTGCTGAACTCTACATCTTCCTTGCTTCAGACTCCAGAAACTTAGCAAAGCAGAAACCCATTGCATAGCTGAAACATTTCAGCTAGCCCTCAAATTCCAGAACCAGAACCCCACAAACCTAAGGGGAAACATCAAAATACAGCCGGGCTGCTCTGTACTGCTTGCCTGCTGAAATAATTATCATCCTAACCAAGAAGGGCAGATCCAATCCTGTCCTGTGCTGTGACCAGAGCGCCTTGCTGATTGCAGATCCCGTCCGATGTGCCCAGCTGTCTGTCCTAGAACCAGATCCAATTCCCTGACCAGAATCTTGACGGACCAGATTCCTGATGGCTCCATTTAAAAACACATCTAGTGAGTATCTATAAATAGAACTGTGTCACTAGCATATGTACCTTGCTTAGTTAATCCCCATCTTAAACCCCTCCCATCTTGTATTCAGAACCCGTATTGTTAGTTCAGACAATTCAAAATACTCCTCTCTATCCAAACCATCCTATCTTCCTCCTGTACTAGTATTGCTAAAACTATCTTTGTGCTTATCTTTTCTCATCTGAAGAAGGCGAGACCTATGCAGGCAGTCATTCTGATCAAGTGGTATTCGTTTTGTTCATAGTCATCCTCTAGTGTAGGAAATCCTGTTGTCATTTTAAAAGTGCACTCCTGTTTTCCATTCTTGCACCTATCTCGAAAAAACGACCTCCATTAAAACGTCCATAACTCCCTCAGTTTTTGTGCTAGAAACAGAACCTGCTTGTAGCTAACATCCACAGCTTTAAATCACATCTAAATCCGCATTCCAAATCCATACGGTTCTCCCGTTACTGCGATTATCACGCAGTGAAAAGTTTGCCGCAAATTTTCGTTTAAGGAAATTCTTACACGTGTAAAACAGCTTTTGATTACTTCCGACTTGAATTTTAAGATTTCAAATTGTTTCTTGGTATTAAATCATCGCTTGTGTTTGTGTGCAACTATCCAAAGCGGCTCCCATAAGAATTTATGACAATTTCAGCAATTTTGACCATATTTGGTGTTTTGCCCTGTCCATTCTAAGATAAAGTTAAAAACCATTCTGACAGCTTGACAGTCAATTCCGTTTTTCTCTTGTGTTTGCTGGGGGAAGTGGGATTGATATTCTGTTTGATTTTGCCATTCCTGAATACCTGCTCTCTCCACCTATCTCTTTACATTGCCTATAGGGGCTTGAGGGGTGTGTAGAGGGAACCTCTTACCACAGTGCTATATGATCTGAACACACACACAAAAGTATTATTTCTGTGCTGAATTGTTTTGCTCACTGTTACTCCTTGTGTATTAAAGAGATTATTCAGTGTTACATCACCCTATTGGTGATTATTGTGTACCCATTAAAACATAGTGGGGGTCATTCCGAGGTTGGAGGTAAGGTAAAAACGATGCTGGTAATGGATTACCAGCATCGCTTACCGCTACGGGCTATTCTGACCAACCAGACCGCTATTTACGGCATTGTACTTTACGATGCCGTAAATAGTGGTCCAGGCGCACGTGCGCGACACAACATGCCGGCATTACCGGCATGCCGTAAACCGGAGCTGATCACAAGCCATGCGGACATGCAAATAACGGCCTACTGAAGCCCGAAAAGTACCTTACCGGCATGGAGTAAATACCAGCATCTCCGAGAAGGTGTTAAGAACCCTGAGCAGTGTTACCAAGAGCCAAAGGTGCACACAATCAGCACAGGTGGAGGCAATGGAGTCTGGCACAGCACAAAAGGAGCACACCCACACACCACACCCATTCCCACACCAAGATGATACCAATAGTAGTAGCATTACTGGAGCTGAAGGCCGTGCTTGCAAGGCAGCAATAACAACCACAACCATAGCCCCCACCACAGAGGAGACACAGGAGGAGAAGGAGGGTGAGATAGGCCCAGCATTCCCGCACCAGTGCAGCCACCGTTACCATGCCGGCAGCCACCAATCCCTCGCATCAGAGCCACCCCCTTCAACCTAACACCAGAGCAGATCCACACCCTGTACCGGCTTCACTGTGACACCACCATAGTGGACCTGATACATAACGACATAGTGAGCCTCATTGAAATACGCACCGCCATCCCCCCCCTCTACTGAAGGTAGTGTCTGTGTTACACTTCCTTACCACAGGCACCTACCAGCACACAGTGGGGCACATGCATGGCATATCACAACCCTTATTTTCCCGGATACTGAACCAAGTGCTGGATGCCCTCCTCAAACACACAAGGGACTACATATCCCTACCACGGACTCCCCAGGAGATATCCGATACAAAAGTTGCCTTCCATGCACTGGCAGGCATGCCAAATTGTAAAGGTACCCTCGACTGCACCCACGTGGATTTGGTGGTCCCGCATGCCATGGAGGTGGCATATCGCAACCGCAAGCAATACCACTCCATCAACGTGCAGATGGTATGCAATGCCAACAAGATCATCACACATTGCTGTGCCCGATATCCAGGATCAACGCATGACTCTTTGGTCCTGCAGAACTCCACGCTATATGGAGCGACATGCTGGACGACGTGCCTGGCTGCTTGGTGAGTTGCCTGACTGGGCCACGGCAGTGCATCTGGGTTGTGGGAGGGGGGGGTGAGATGCATACTCCACCTGGGTGAGAAGGGGGGGGGGAGATGCATACTCCACCTGGGTGGGAAGCATACTCTTTGCTGAGGTTTTGCTAAATACTTACTTTGTATATTTTTAAGTATTTATTTGGTGGGGTCTTTTTACTGAAATATAATACTAAATTAATGTGTATATATATTTGAACTACCTCGAGCATGGTAAAATGATTTTGGAAATGATCAACCTCTGCCTAACGAACAACAGTTTCCTTTTTGACAACAAGTTTTATACACAGTTGCAAGTCACAGCCATGGGAACAACATTTGCTCCTTCATATGCAAATTTAACGATGGGCTGGTGGGAGAAATTTGTAGTATGGGTCCCTTCTAATAAAGACTTTACAGACAAAATTGTCCTATGGCTTCGTTATATAGACGATTTATTTGTCATTTGGGATGGACCCACAGAAGAATGGGTGGACTTTGTTAAGTCACTAAACTCAAACGAATACAATTTACAGTTTACTGAGTGTCACAGCAAGACCACTATTGTCTTTTTAGACATAACTAACTGTGGCCCAATACAGTTTAGTGACTGAATTGTATCGTAAACCCACAAGTTCTAACACACCTCTCCATGCCAAAAGTAACCATCCAACATCGTTAAAATGGAGCATCCCTTATGGCGAATTCATTCGAATTAGACGCAACTGTTCACAATTGGAAACTTTTGACAAGGAATGTAAGTTTATGGCACAGAGGTTCCAACAAAGGGGTTATCCGAAAAAAGTGTTGGACCGTGCCTATTCTAAGGCACGACAGAAAGATCGTTCAACATTGTTGATGCCTAAGGTACAAATTGCAAAAGACATAGAAGAGACGGAAACGCGACTCATCTTGACATTCAGCAAAGCCTCTAAGTACATTCGACACATAATGCAGAAACATTGGCACGTACTTAAGCAAGAGGAGCATTTGGGGTGTACCTTGGGGGCTAACATCAACATTACTTATAGACGATCTACCTCTTTGAAAGACAGCTTAGTCGCAAGT
The DNA here is from genome assembly GCF_040938575.1 of Ambystoma mexicanum. Lineage (NCBI taxonomy): Eukaryota > Metazoa > Chordata > Amphibia > Caudata > Ambystomatidae > Ambystoma > Ambystoma mexicanum. The sequence goes on from NC_090927.1 coordinate 299,371,822, forward strand.
TATATATGAGTCCCAAAAGTACATCAGTGTTCCCAGGTTGGCTGGGAGCAAATCCTGAAGGTTTCTATAAATGCACAAAGTGTAAGGCATGCAAGTTTGCTAAAAAAATTAAGAACTATCAACATCCAATATTGAAAAAGAATGTGAGCATAAAATCTAGAATTACTTGCGACACAGAGTTTGTTGTATATGTCCTTACCTGCCCGAGTAACCAATGGTATGTCGTAAGTAGGATTTGTAAGCTAAAATTGCGTATTTTACAACATATAAGAGCAATTAAAAATATCGTTCCGACATACCCCATGGCTTTACATTTTCAAGAGAAACACGGAGGGAAATTGGAAGGCTTTGGATATTTTGGAATACATGCCATCAGTAATCCTGTAAGGGGTGGAAATCGGGAACTCCTATTGAGACAAACAGAAACTAGATACATTTTGGATTATGAAACAAAGAAACCATATGGCCATAATCTGGATGAAGAATTATATACATTCCTAGGCACCTGATTGATGAAATGACATTTGAAACTAGTTTGATGCATGATAAGATTTTAACAAACCCCTGACTCCAACATGGTTGATTTAGTCCTTACATCCTCAAATAGTGAATGGTTTCCAGCACTAATCTAATGTTTAATTTAACTAATAGCCTCATGATATCGTAAATGCAGAATATATTAGGTTGCTTGCAGCTTATCTGGTAACTATGCTGTTCACAAGTTCAAGGGTGCGATGGTCTCTCAACAGATTCTTTTTTACATCATTGGATAATTTCATGCATAATGAATCTCCAGTGAGGCCTGGACGCACTTTATTTTAAAGTATTTTAACATTTATTTTTATATTACTCTTTCTCTTTTTTTGGCAGGGCTAGCATTTTATTTTTTGCTTAAATATGCATGGACACAGGAACTTTACCACTTATACGCTCATTTCTCTTTCCAGAAGGGTAAATTAGAACTCTATATTCATGCAGTAAATCATGACACATGTAAACTTTAATGTACCAAAGGGAAGCCTTTTATGCACTAAGCACTTTATTCCATATTGAAATGGAGAATTTTAATGACGGTCATTAGATGCACTAATCACTTTATTATCCGGAGTTACACTCCTTGGAGGCTGCTAGCACATAGCACTTTAACAGCATTAAGCTGTACTGAGCATGTTTTGCACAACAATTCCAAAAAGGTACTACTGTATTAGAATTTGTAATTTAAACATACTTGTGTCTTAAAAATGAAGAGTTTGTGTGCACTATAATCCTTTCTTGTTTTTATCAAATGGGTAAAATAGCTGCATTGATTCAATTACGTTAAAAACTTAAAAATCAAAAGATTTAATATTGATGTGACTTGAATATGTTTCCATTTATGTTCAGAAATGGTCGTTTTGAACACATGTTCTATTTGAATCTACTAAAATATGTGCAAGTTTTTAACTTTTTACCTTTTGAGCCCAACGTAAAATGGTGGATATGTGAAACGAACGAATAGAGAATGAGCCTGACTTTCTACACTGCAATCATAGAGTTTCAATGTGGATAAATTGTCCTTCCTTAGTGTTCATTGCCCTGAACGTGAGCAAGCGGCCAGTTGCCGCGAAACGCGTCGTTTACCGTGCGTTTTCTTTTTCTGTCCTGGACATATGTCCAAATAAAGTACAATTTTTTGACTGAACTTAATGGATTGCTGCCTCAGTGTTTTGCCGTAATTGTTACCAGCAGAACTCGCTTCCTGGAGTGCCTTCCGCTTTCCCTGCACTCGCATACAGGGTTGACATATATATATATTTATAGTATATTTCATGTGGCACATATTTTACTGTGCATGGGACTACTTGCACTTTGGTACCAGCCCATCCTGCTCCTAAGAGTGGCGCCTAACTGACCTGCTAGTTTACCCATTGAAAGAGTTTTGATCTTACTTGGTGGACATACTGGTCACTTACGAATATATCTTGTCACACCCCTCACCAAGTGCTGTCGAAAAACATCCCTACCATTCCCCTACCTTCCTCGCGTTTGTGCCAATTCCCCACCAAGTAAAACAGTACCAGTTATCCCACCAACCACTACCACTTTCCGGTCCTTCATGTCGCTGTTCAGAGGTAGAGCAGATGCCTCAAGCATTTCATTCTTACAGAGCCTCTGCTCCTGTCTAAAGTTAAGCATTGGCGGAAACCGCTGCTCTATGAAATGAACAAGCTCAATCTTCTGGCACTTTCAGAGAGCTGCAGACTAATCATTTAGGGTGGGAACGGGGGCTTCTCCGGATGGAAGGCTGAGACAATGCTGCATTCAGCTGCAATGATGTTAAGGCATTGGAACAGAATTTAGATCCTCCATTGCAGTGACATAGGAGGATACAGGCATGTCAAAATAGCTTTCTATAATAATGCCTTGCTATGGAAGATTTATAATTTACTTGATAGGAGTAAATCGTTCTACCTTTACGCAAGAATAGTAAAATATAAAGTATATTTTGTTTTAAGCTTAGCAGTGTTAATATCTACCTAGCAACATTTAGGAACATCTAAAATGGAACGTTTTTTAACTAAGTGAATTGATTGTATTAGTGCACTGAGCTGCATAGAAATGAGGTTAAATGTAACAGTCAATGTAATTGTTACATTAAAAATACTTTTTGGATGATGGAGGGACTTCAGATATTGGCAGCAAGTTTTAATTTTGGGGAGGCTATGGCATTTCGGGAACTGGAGCACAGTTCCTGTGGTACATGCTGCTGTCTTCTAGGGCAGAAAGTGCAACTACTGCAATTACTCAAAATGACCGACTAAAGGCTTTGGAGGAAATAACTTTTTTTAAATTAGTTTTTTATTGAGGGTTTAGACAGAAATAAAACACATTCCATGCCATTACAATTGTTTCCCCAGGTTATTTTCTCTCAAATCACCCCGTCCCTCCATGGTACCCCCCTCCCCAACAGGAACAAGTGATCTAAAATGGCTCTCACATTTTCAGGCATGCCCTGCTACTGGGAAAATGACTCCCATACAACCATACTACCTCCTCACAGCCCCTTAATCCCATCAGGATCCTCATTCCTTTACCCCTTCTTATTTTTCCTCACTATGTTAGGAGCCTCCCCTCCAGTCCCTCCCAGGGACATCCAGCAAGTAGCTCACCCAATCTCAAACCTCCCAGTCCCTCCTCCCCATCAACATCCTACAAGTCTGCTGGGGCAGCAGGTAAAATCGCCTCTTGCATTCCCCATTACTGCTCTAATGAATGCCCCAGCCCTATTTCTGTATGACTGGACCCCATTCCTCCCTAAAGGAGCCCACGTAGTCATTGATCATAGCTGTCAATTTGTCCATTGTGAACATTTCTTTAAGTTTCTGAAGCGAGTCCGAGTGACCGGGGGTTCCAGTGCTCTTCCATTTGTGGGTTAGGGCCACTCTACCTGCCCTAAACATGGCCTCCCACCTTCTAGGATATTTACATAGTTGCTTGTCTGCCAGGGGAACACCCAAAAGTAGCTGAAGAGGATACATTTAGAGGCGTTTCACTGTAACTTCAGTCATCCACCCCAGCAGGTTCCTCCAGTATCCATACACATTTGGCCAGTGCCACCACATATGAGCTACCGAGCACATGCCCCCACATCCCCTTGGGCATAGCGGAGAGGCGCCTGCCCAAGAGGATGTGGGGGCATGGGTTCCCTCGCTCATATATGAGACCCACTGAACATAAATATACAGTGGGTCTCGGTGCCAGCAATGTAAGATCTTAAAATTGTGCTCCATTGCCTCTGTAAACAAGCGTGCTCTAGCACCTTGAAGCGTCTTTGTGCTAGATGGCATTACCAATAAAATGTCTCAGACAAAATAACCAAACAGACTCAAAGAAGATGGTAAAATACTGCTTTTATCTCAGTGAAGGAAAGCAGGGTGCATCATCATTCATCAAATTGATTCATGCAGGATCACAATTTCTTTTTGATTATACTTAGTTTATATAATGCTAGATGCGTCATCCTATGTGGCATATTACAAAAACATATTGAGGGGTGGAATTAGATTAGGCGAACATGTATACATATAGAATGCGTGAATATTAATCTCTCATTGGCGGTCCCTTGCCTGTATGACATGCCCTGAGCTACTTCTAAATATGTATAAGACTGATTACAGCAGAGAATATGGCAGTGGAATAATACTTTGCAACATTGTATGTAAAAGTGCATGGCAGGATTTTCTGATTGACGATTCGGCTCGCTAGCAGCATGTGCATAGAAACTAAACCCAAGTGCTTGGAGATACACCAGCCCTCCCCTCGTTTTCCCAATTAGTCTACCCTTGCTCAATGGTAGGTCTCATGCCAGTGTCCTCTGTTTGAAGGCTGACCTTGTAAGTCTGCACTGTCTTGGAACATTCCAGGGAGTGTTGGCACACCATTATCTTAGCTTCAAGCCTAATGAATAGCCCTTGTTTGAAAGCTCTACGTCACGTGTCACAAGACCACGAATATGTCCATTTCGACAGTACATTCAACATTATTTGATTCAATTATAATGGGTAAAGTTTCTCCTCTAAGAACATCCTTCTTGATATCTTTCCTCCATTATGTCAGCTTCTGGATACACTAAATGGTTGCATAGTGTCTCTCATATGCTCTACGTGGTACAGGAATATTTCTTTTTTTAAATCTTTAATACTGGCAAAAAGACAGAGGACAGTAGGGTTACAGTCTGCATTATTGAATTTAGCATATTAAGTTCAGACAACTATGCATACCAGACAGCACAAGAGGCATAAATGCTTTACTTAGTTACAATGTGTAGGAGATAACATATTTCAGTTCGGTTTGGGTAGATCAGGAACACAGAGGTAAGAGCGGAAGACCGCCCAGGCATCTCGGGGTCTGGAGTGGTAGGTGAGGGAGGAACCCTATAGGTCTTCACACTCTTGAGCCCATGTCACTACAATCAGCTATTCTTTTGCGCTGGGGGGATTCCGGTCTTTCCATTTCAATAAAATAGCTCTCTTCACGATCATGCATGCCATATACACAAACGCGCGGTGAGTTTTACTAGTAATAGTTGGCCAAATGCCAAAGAGTGTGCTTGGGGTCTCGGTCAAGTGGAATGGTCAATACCTGTAAGATTATGTTCAAGATATGGTCCCAGTATTCTCCTATCCGAGGGCATGGCCAAAACATGTGAAGGTGGTCTGTAGGAGAGTGTTGGCATCTTGGACAGGCCTGAGGCTGTGTATGAGCCATCTTTGAAAGTCTGGACAGAGTGTAGTACAGTCTTTTCAGAAGTTTGAACTGCATACATTTGAATCGAAAATTCAGTGAGACTTTTTGGGAGTGCATACACATGCGAGTCCATTGGTTATCTGTAATTTCAGAGCCTAGTTCTCGGGACCAACCCTGACGGAAGGTATGGGGGGCAGGGGTAGTGTCTATTAGTATCTACAATCCCCCAAATTTGCAATATAGGCCAATGAAGCAGTCTCCGGGGGTTCGATCGGGTAAGAGGGCCATCTGGCGGATATGGCCGCCCGCAACCTATAGTATTGGAGGTGCTCCATCCCCGAGTTCCCGTGACCAGGTTTCCAGGTGGCAGGTGCGATGAATTGGCCCTCTGGGACGAGGTCCGCCAAGGCCATGTAGCCTAAGCGTTCCCATGCCGACTGGATCGCCCTGTCCCATGTGGGTTTTATTTCGGTAAATTTCTAGAGGGGGAGCCAGTGGTAGTAGGCGTTCCCTGTGCCCATGTGAGCGAATAGTAAGCGCTATACACGCAATCTGGAGGCAACCGGGTCATAGGAGCAGTCGTCTTTATAGCAACGATCAAGTATCAGCGTTTTTAGATCTGAATCAGTTGCAGCTAGTGTCTCCAATTTTACATGTGGGGTGGAGTGGGGAGTCATTGTTACGCTCACCTGGTATCCACGGGGACGCCACCCAGCCGGGCTGCTCGCTGGTATACCTCAGTGGTTCCCAGATGTGGTCTGCAGGGAAAGGTTCCGCCTGAAAATACAGGAGGGCTGTGTTCAAGACTGGACGATCGAGGTAAGTATCCCCCCTCCACCCCGTATGATTTCAGCCCCTCTGGGCCCTCTCCTCAACTTGTGGTAGAATTAGGAGTGCTCTCCGTCCTGCCTTCTTTGCAGGGGCACGTGCAGTCCAGTTACTTCACTGACGCCAGCCCGTTTGATGTCTTTCAGGTAGGTCTTATTGCTGTTTTTTCGTATTGTTATTCCTGCATGCCTATCTTCGTTTAATAATGTCTCTTTTCTCCTTTAGATATGCGGAGCTTCAGCGTGGCGAACTGCCTTTGTTGAGCCTCGCTGGTAAATGATGGCGCGTAATGAGCGCTATGATGCAGTAAGTGCTATGCGCAGCGCTGCAATGTCTTGCCTTTGCTAACCTGTTTTCTTTCTTTTCTCGTAGGCCGCGGTGTTCTCCCAGCGCGTGTGGAATTTCCAGAGCAATGCCAGCCGAGTGGCGACCAGTCAGGTAAGCCTTTTGAGCAGTTCGTAGTTTGCAATGTCTCTAATGCCTTCTTTAATGTTGTCTCTACCTTCCTCTTTCAGGTCTTTCGGTCCGGGAGGCGTCCGGATTCAAGGAAGCTGTTCACAGAAGCTGCGAGCGGATAAAGATGAGGAATGCAGGTAAGATGCTGCTGCTAACGGTGTTCCTTTTGTCTCCTTGCAGGTTCTGCTTCTCCGAGGCTCGTGGGCATAGTTGGACACGGAGCGGCACGTTGCAGACTGCAAAGTAACGCGAAGCGTGTTCTCTTGTTTGGGTGTGGTTTAAATAGCCCCAACAAAGTAGTCCAGGTAAAACGGTCCCTAGGCCACCAAACCCAAAACACTATACCGCATAGCTTGGTTCCTAGGAGCCAAGCTATGTGGATGCCTCCATGTTGGCTGAAAGCTTCAATAAAGTAGTTCCCTAAGCACATGTCTTTCACAGTGTATGAGCCTGGTGCCATAGGTGCCAGGACTGGCCCCAAAAGGGCTTTTGAAGTGGATGCCAGGCCTTAGAGCCCCGAGTCCTGATGAGGGTCGTGACAGTCATGGGGTACTAGAACGTGGCAAATTGCACTTGGGCCGCTATCCAGTACAGTTCTAGATTGGGGGCAGTGAATCCCCCCTTTGCCATAAGGGTATGTCATCTCTACCCATTACTTGCGGACCGCCCCGGGGTGCCATAGAAACTTCCCAAATAGGGCATGCATTTTGGCAAAGTATGGCTTTCCCAGCCACACTGGGACATTAGTGAAGGTGTATAGCAACTTGGGGACTATTACCATCTTGATTAGTGAAGGTTTAGCAGCAGGTGAGAGCAGGAGGGCCTTCCATTTATGTATTTTGGATTCTGTATATGAATTGAGTGAGGTGTAGTTGTCCTGTAGCATGGATGGATGGGAGCGCAAAACTGTCACTCCCAAATATTTGATGCGGTCTGGGGACCATCTCAAAGAAGTACCACCTCAGCAATCAGCTGTGGCATCAGTGAGGGGGAATATTTCAGACTTAGAGAAATTAATCGTGAAGCTCGAGAGTCTCCCTATCCATGCGATATCCTCGAGGATTGGGGTCATGTTGGTTATGGGGTCTTGGATGTACAATATCACATGGTACGCATAGAGGAAAGACAATCTCAGGGGGTGGGGGGATTCGGTTAGCCGGATTCCAGGGTGACCGTGGTGTATCCTGATGTGTTCTGCCATGGGCATGATGGACAGGGAAAACAGGAAAGGAGAGAACAGGCAACCGTGTTGGGTTCCCCTCTCAAGCTGGAAGGGTGTAGAGGTGCAGGCATTAACAGGAACCCTGGCCAGTGGTTGTGTATATAAGAGTTTAACATACTTTATCATATTTGGGCCGAATCCCATTGCTATAAGTAATCCCAAGCGACCATATTGAATGTTTTTTGTGCACCAATCGTTATCGCGACTGCTTGTGTACCGGTGTCAATCCTAGCTATTATATTGACTAACCTCCTGATGTTGAGGGTGGTGGATCTTCCTGTGATAAAGCCTGCTTGGTCGGGGTGAACCAAGCGTGGCATTAATGGGAGAAGGCGATTGGCCAGGGTTTTTACATATATTTTAGTGTCGCAGTTGATGAGGCATAGGGGTCTGTATGAGCCGCAGTCATTGCTAGGCTTGTTCGGTTTCAGCATTGCAGTGATTAGAGCTTCCCTCAAGGATTCAGGAAGAACATGGAGACGTAGGGAATCCTCCCAGACCACGAGGAGGATCAGGGCCAGGGTTGCAGCGTATTATTGATAGAATTCGGCCATGAGCCTTGCTTTTGGGTAGGGCAGAGATGACCGCTACAATCGCCTCAAGGGTGATCGGAAGTTCCAGTTCCTCTCTGATTTGGGCATTCTAGGAAGGCAATGGGGTATTCTGGAGGAAAGATCGAATGGCTTGTTCATCGTTTGGTTTAGGTGCGGTCTATAGGGTGTGGTAGGATGTGCAGAACACCTTGACCAAGTCGGTATCTGACCATTTATTGTCCCCATACATATCCAGGATGCAGCCCACTCGGTCCTTGCCAAGTTTGGATCGGATCACTCTTGCCGTGTCCTCCCCGGCCTATCGCCTTCGCCATACTTCTTGGCCGCCGTAGGGCAAGAGAAGAACAAGTCACTTTCTTACCTGGTAACGTTCTTTCGATGGGAGGTCCGACGACGTATTCCATATCTATGACAGGTAATGTCTACAGCTGTGCTGCTTCGGAAAATCTTTGGCGTCTGCGTCCTGCGTCGATGACGTCGATGCGCCGTCCCCGAGGACCTCCTCCGACGGCCGACGTCACCCGATGTGATAAGTAGGACGCACGACGCCCATAGCCTCAGTTATAGTTTTTTCCCAGAACGTGTGCCATCAGTTTTCTGCCAGTCAGACACACAAGGCCTTGCGGAACGCAAGCTGCAATCGCAAAAGAAATTCTGCAACGGGGAAGGCAGGGAGGGAGCGATATGGAATACGTCGTCAGACCATCCCATCGAAAGAACAAAACCAGGTAAGAAAGTAACTTGTTCTTCGAGGGGATTGGGTCCTCCGACGTATTCCATATCTATGACAGACTCCCAAAGCAGTACCAAGCAAGGAGGTGGGAAAGTATTTAGAATACAAATTTAGCATGCCCAATCAAATTGCGGAATAGAGAACTGCCTTGCCAAAGGCCAGATCTTGCCCTCTGATGGAATCAAGGGAATAGGGACGTACAAAAGTATGTACTGAAGCCCAGGTGGCTGCATCACAGATGTGACGAATAGGAACTGCCCTCTGCAGGGCAGTAGATGCAGCCACACCCCTGGTAGAATGGGCCCGCAAGCCAGCCGGAGGATCCTTACCCGCCAATCGGTAACACTCAGAGATAGCTAAAATAATCCAACGAGACAAAGTCTGTTTCGTCACAGCTTGTCCTAAATGCTTCCCAGCGTAACAAATGAAAAGTTGATCGTCCACTCCGACCCGGGACATGCGCGAAATATAAAAGCTCAACGCTCTCCGAGGATCAAGCCTATGGAGCCTCTCCTCTTCCTTACCAGGATGTGGAGGAGGATAGAACGCCGGAAGAACAACCTTCTGGCTCAAATGAAATTCCGAAACCACCTTCGAAAGAAAAGAAGGACGAACTCTAAGGACAACCCTGTCCTTGTGAAACACAGTGAAGGGTGGCTTAACTGAAAGTGCCTGTAACTCACTCACTCTGCGAGCGGAAGTAACCGCAACCAAAAACACAATTTTCAGAGTCAACAGCCTCAAAGGGCAAGAATGTAAAGGCTCAAACTGAGCAACCATAAGAAACTTAAGAACAAGGTTCAAATCCCAACCTGGCACCAAAAAAGGTGACAGAGGGAATACATTAGTGAGCCCCTTCAAAAACTGTGAAATTAAAGGAATCTTAAAATATGAACACCTTTCAGACGAGCGCTTAAATATGGACAGCGCCGCCAGGTAACCTTTAATGGTCCCCACTTGCAAGCCCCTGTGGGCCAAAGAAAGCAAAAAAGACAAAACCGTGGGAATGTTGCATTCAGAAGGATCCACATTCTGAACTCTGCACCAGTCGCAGAACTTACTCCAATGGCAACGGTACAGAGACTTAGTTGCCGGCCGCCTGGCCGAGAGCAACACCTCCATCACGTCTTCAGGGAGGTCCCAATCCTTATACCTCAACCTTTCAGAAGCCAAGCGTGAAGATTGAGGGATCTGACCTCTGGATGGAGAACCTGACCCCCCCCCTCCCGTGAAAGCAGATCGTCTCGGTAGGGAAGACGACGTGGAGGGCAGATGGACAAGTCTAGAAGGTCCGGGTACCACGTCCTCCGGAGCAATGAGGATCATCTGGGAACCGAACCTCCGTAACCTCCGCAACACTTGCAGGAGGACGGGGACTGGAGGAAACGTGTACAGCAGTGGGAAAGACCACTCCACCACGAACGCGTCTCCTAAGTATCCTTTTGGAGGAAATTCCCACGAGCAAAACCTTTCGCACTTTCGGTTGACACTGGAGGCGAAGAGATCCACTTGAGGGGTCCCCCAAAGGGCAAAGATCTCCAGGAGAATCTCCAGAGCCAGCTCCCACTCGTGAGAGATCGTGCTCTGCCTGCTCAGAGCATCCGCCGTCTCGTTGTCTCCGGCCAGATGAACTTCCGAGATCGAAACTTCCTGCTGGATGGCCTAGAACTCGAGCTGCATCGCCTCCCTGCACAGCGGGAGGACCCTGCCCCCCCCCTTTTTTTTGAGGTAGTGCATGGCCACCGTGTTGTCCGTCAGAATCAGAACACTCTTCCGGCGCACAGTCGGCAGAAAAGCCTTCAGGGCTAGCCTGACGGCCCTCAGCTCCAACAGATTGATATGGAGTCTGGACTCCGACGGAGACCAACGACCGCTGACTGTCAGCTCGTTGGCATGAGCTCCCCATCCCGTGAGGGATGCGTCCGTCACGATTGTCACCTCTGGCCAGGGCAGCCAAATGGGGCACCCTTCATCAGATTGCCCTCGACGGCCCACCACAGAAGGTCCTGGGCTACCGAGGGCGGCACCTGAACAGGGTCCGACAGCCTGCCGGAGGACTGAGACCACTGGAGCTTGAGTGCCCACTGCAAAGATCTCATCCGCAAACCAGCCTCTGGCACCAGAAGAATGCAGGATGCCATGAGGCCGAGCAGTCTCAAGAACTCGGACGCTGGGAGATTCTGGGCAAGTTGAAACTTGTGCACCATCTGCTGAATGTGAAGAGCCCTCACCTGGGGAGGAAAACGCTGCCGCAGGGACGTGTCGAGCACTGCTCCGATGTACTGGAGCCGCTGCGTTGGAGTCAAATGGGACTTCTTTAAATTGAGGGAGAAGCCCAGCCTGTGAAGGGAGTGGCAGGTGACGGACAGATGCTCGGGATCAACCAATCGTCCAGGTAGGGGTAGACGTGAATCCCCCCTTTCCTGAGATGCGCTGCCACCACCACCATGAGCTTGGTGAAAACCCTTGGGGCGGAGGTCAATCCGAACGGCAGGACCCGAAACTGAAAGTGCGAGTCGCCAACCGCGAACCTCGGGTACTTCTTGTGCTTGGGATGGATCGGCACATGGAAGTAAGCATCCTTGAGGTCGAGAGACACCAACCAGTCCTGAAGTTGAAGGGCCTGGAGGACTTGAGAAAGTCACCATCTTGAACTTGTCCTTCCTGAGGAGTTTGTTCAAACCGCGCAAGTCCATGATGGGTCTCAATCCCCCGTCTTTCTTTGAAATCAAAAAATAAGGGGAATACCATCCCTTGTTCCTCTCCGCTGCAGGCACCAGTTCTATGGCGCCTTTCTCCAGCAGGGCTTGAATTTCCTGCGCAAGGAGCGGATCTGGACTCTTCAAAGAGGTTCAATGGTGGATTGTCGTGAGGCCTCTGCCGAAAAGGAAGACAGTAGCCGTGGGTTATGATCTCCAGAACCCACACATCCGAAGTAATGGCTTGCCACTCTACAAGATGCTGCGCCAGCCTTCCCCCAACCGGCGAACCATGGGACCTGGCCTCATGACTGAGTGGTAGCGGCTGCGACGTTACCTGAGGGCAAAGAGGCAACTGCCCGGGCGGCCTTGGCACCTTGAGTACCTTTGTTTCGACCTCTGGCACTCTTACGATGGCCTCTTTGACTGCTAGCTCCTCTCGCTTTACTGAAGTACGAGTAATAGCGAAAGGAACCTCCCCTCCATTGCTGTCCCCTAGGACGAAAAGGCAGAGGTTGGCGAACTGCAGCGCCCAATGACTTCGATGCAGCTTTGGAGGTCTGCAACCTCTCAAGGCTCTCGTCAGCCTTGCTGCCAAAAAGGTGTTCACCGTCAAAGAGCATGTTGAGGAGCCGGGACTGCACATCAGTAGCGAACCCAGACTTCCTCAACCACGCAAACCTGCGCATTACGGTGCTCGCCGCCATGGACCGGCTGACACAATCCGCCAAGTCCAAACCCGACTGAACGGCCTCACACATGGCATCCTTGCCATCCTGAACCATAGCAAGGAAACCATCCCGTTCGTCCCCTTCAGGAATATGATCAGCCGCTAATGCAACACAGTTCCACAGAGTGTGTGTGAAACGAGATAAGGCACATATGGAGTTGGCCGCCTGAAGCGCCATACCTCCAGAAGAAAACACTTTCTTCGCCCAGCCGTCAAAACGTTTGTCGTCCCTATCCGGAGGGATGGTAGGATACGACGCCTGCTTTGCGGGGGCCGTAGCCGCCTGCACCACCAAACTCTCCGGGGTGGGGTGCCTAGACAAGTAGCAGGGGTCGCTACTGGCTGGATGGTATTTTCGCGACAAAGGCTTGCCCACTGCCGGGAGACTCTCCGGAGCAGTCCAAGCCGCCGCGACCCTTCTCTGCAAAGCCATATGAAAAGGAATACCGGGTCAGTGGGTGGACCGAGATCAAGGATGTCCGTGAGATCATCCTGAACGAACTCCCCTGGGGGAGCTGACCAACCCAAGTACTCGGTAACCCAAGACATAAGGCGCCGATATGACAAATCGGCATGAGTGGCAGGCTCCGGCCGACAAAACTCCTGCTCCGGAGAGGTGTCCAGTCCACTGGCATCATGCAGCGACTGCCTCAGGTCATCAAACTGACTATGGCCCGAGATAAGGTCATCTGGAACCATAACCGGAACCAGGCCACCATCAGAGCCTTTATCACCCTCTGCAATGTACTCCAGGCGGGGAGAGGAAGACCTCTGGGGACCAAAGCAGTGCCGGACCTTAGCCATAGCCTTTTTAGTCGGCTGTCGGAGGAGGTGCTCGGGGATGGCGCATCGACGCAGGCGCCAAAGATTTTCCGAAGCAGCACAGCTGTGGACATTACCTGTCATAGATATGGAATACGTCGGAGGACCCAATCTCCTCGAAGTATTGTGTTTATCTTATGGTGAGGCCTTCAAACCTTTCCAGTTCAGAAAAGATTTGCGCAAGCAGTGCAGGGTCAGATGTTCTAGAGTGTTCTTGCTCGAGGTATCCGAGTAATCTCTCAGAATCCTTGAGCTCCCTCCTAATGCATTTAAGTACCCCTGCCTCCCTCAACATTGCCATGCCTCTGAATGTATACTTTGAAGGCTTGCCATCTGATGATAAAGGAAAATGTCCTCTGAAGCATTGGTCTCGAAGAAAGTGTCCATATCAGACTTGATGTCCGCCTTGAAAACCACATCAAGCAGTGGCGTGGGTTTAAACCTCAAGGCGCAACCCGATGGGCCTGCTTTGAATTTCAGGGTGAGTGAGATCGGGGAATGGTCAGACAGGGTTCAGGGTCCAGGGTCCAATGTACACGTCAGGCACTACCCCAAGTAATGAGCTAGAGATGAGAAAAAGATCAATGCGGTATGACATATCGTATACCGAAGTGTAGAAAGTATATTCTCTCGCTAGTGGGTGTGTGGTTCCCCAGGCGTCCTTAAGTTCAAGTGCCTGCATGATGGATAAGAGATGGCGAGCCGCACGTATTTGGGGACGGGGGGCTTTGTTAGTCCTGTCTAGTGTGTGGTGCAGGACGAGATTCATGTCGCCTCCCCATATCAAGGGTAGGCCGAGGTATGCAGCCAGGATGTCATTGAGCTTGGCAAAGAATTCCGGTGAGTCTGTTTTGGGAAAGTAAGTGTTTGAGTACGAGTTCTAGCCCTTCAAAGACACTGTGTATTACAAGGAATCTACCGCCTGGATCCACATGGGTATGTTTCTCTACGAACTGCAGGGATTTGTGGACCAGCCCCATGACGCCTCAGGATTGAGTAGAGAATGAGGTGAATATCCATTTCCCACACGAGGTAGCTATGTTGCGGCAAGTATTTTCTTTGGCACGAGTTTCTTGTAGGAATAGTATATTGGCTTTATGCCTATGTGCGTGGGAAATTATTTTGCGGGACTCGACGTTCCCCAGAACCCGGATGTGCCAGCTTAGTATCTTTAACTGTTGCGCCATTGCCCTTTCAGTAGATCATGGTTATCCCTTTCTGTGCGTGCGGCTGCAGTGTCCCAGGATTAAGAATCCTGTGTGCCTCTGAATAAGTGCAGATAAGTGCTCTGGTAGCAACTTATGCAGCAGGCATATTGAATAGCCTCAGAGTCGGGTTGCAAGCCATTTTTGGTGTCCCAGGCCCCTCCCTCACTGCCTCCCCCAACCCAGCAGTGTAAATCCCTACCGTCTCCCCAACTATCCCTACTTGCCAACAGGGCGCAAGTACTGAGAACAGCATACTTCCAACTAGTAACTGCAAATGGGAGCGCCGTTGCTGCACGATAACAATCGACAAAAAGGTCCTTGCATCCTGTCTATAGCAAGCCGCACATATCATTGCATGAGATATAGGCATTGATCTTAACTCAGAGTAAATAGGTTGGTCAGTCTTCCTCTGCCGGCTCCTCCAGAGGGCTGGGCATCAGGATTTGTGCTTCAATAAACTTTACTGCCTCACTGGGTTCCAGTAAAAAAGTACAGCTTGCCACGGAATTGTAATTTGAGGCGGGCCAGGAATAACATTGCATATTGTACATTTAGTTCTCGGAGCATCTTTTTGACTCCAATAAATTGGTGCTGCTCTAGCTGTACAAGAAAAGAGAAGTCCGGGAATACACGCACAATTTGGGATCAGAGTCTCAATTCTTCCTTTTCCCAGGCTAAGTGGAGAAGTGCGTCTCTGTCTGGTAGCTCAACATTTATGCTATAATAGGCCTGGGAAGGTCTCCTGGCTTCGGCTTGTGTGATAAGGCACAGTGTGCTTGCTCCACTGCAAAGAACAGAGAGAGGGTGCGTTGATCCAGAAGGTCCTTGAGAAGGTTTTCGACTGCCAGCTCCATATTACAGGTCAAACCATTTTCCGGGACCCATACTATCATAACATTATTTCTAAGGGATCGCAATTCAAGGTCATCACACTTGCCTTTGACTCGTTTCATGTCTCTGGAGAGGGTGGCCACTGTGTCCTGCAGTGAGCGGATGTTATCCTCGCTGGTGCCAATTCTATCCTCTGCTTCGGTTATCTGGGCTCCCTCTTCTGCCAGCTGAGAACGTATTGAGGCGACACTGGCATTGATGTCGTCCAGTTCTTTGTGCACGCTGCAAAGCCCTTCGCCATGGCCTCCAGCATGCCCGTAAGGTCTGGGACTGGCGTGGGGGCGACGGAGTAGAGGTGGATGGGTCTGATTGTGATTGTCGAGGTTGGTTTGAGTCTTCTCACAGGGTTGCCATAGCAAACTTGTCCATTGCGCCCGCAATCGTCCCTCCACCAGGGCCTTTGGTCATGGCTGGCTATTGCTGAGCATTGCAGACCCTATGATGTAGGGCCAGTAGATTGAGGTCAGCTCCTGGATCTCTGCAGTTCCCGTGACTCAATTGGCACCCAGCATCAGATCCAGGCAACAGATGTGGGCTCCCACTCAAGGGGGAGTAAGGAGGTGGTGCATCGCGGGAGACCTTGGCAAGTTCTCATATGGGGTGTAATTTGCCTCCTGGTCCCGTCGTGATGAGCTGTATGTGGTGTTTCTGATGCAGCGATGGGTCACCCCGCCTGCTGGGTACCACTGGAGGTGGTGTTCAGATGGGCCCTCTTTGGGGGGATTCGGGCTCTGGGTGAGCAGAGGGGCTCCACCGGATGAGCCGAGTATTTCCCAGGATGAGCAGGGTTCTCTACGGTGTTCTAGGAGGGTTGTCGGGGCCTTTCTCAGAGTTATGAGTCTTTGATGTCGGGTGCAGCCCGCTCCGTGGCTGCTCGTACACTGATATATTCGACCTGCCGCTTTATATACCGCGTCTTCTGGGTCCAGAGTCATAGACGACAAGTGCGGGCAAGGGGGGCCATGTCCTAGTGCCCCTGAAGGATAGTCAGCCCCGCTTGGACCACGTGTTATCTAGGGCCCCCACACAGGAGTAAGTAAGGATGGCTGTGGGTTTCGGGAGAGCCTCTAACCTTGTGCGTAGCCGATGTGTGGTGGCTTCAGGATCTGTAGGGCGTTCCAGAGTTGTAGCTAGTGGTGATTGCTGTGCTGTTTGCCCCATGGGTACAGCAGTGTCATGGAGAGTGGGGGATGTCGGCAATTCCTGGGGCCGTAGGTGTAGGTGGGCCCGCAGATGGAGCAATCATGCCCCTCCGGCACGCCCATGCATCAAGTGGAGCCGGGGCTTCGCGCTGGTCCAGAGGCGCGTCCCCCTGCTCCAACACGGAGGCGGGTGCCAGTTTTACAAGTGGGGGCCAGGGGGCAGGGAGGGGTCAGGCAGGCGCGGCAGGGGTCTCGTCCAGCTCTTCCCTGCCTTGGAGGGGTCCCAAGGCAGTCCGCGGGGGCAGTGAGGAGGTCCAGTCCGTGCTGGTGCCGCGGGCAGACCCGCTGCAGGAGGGGAGCGGGTGTCACGGATGGCAGGTGTCAGCGGCGGTGGATCTACCAGAAAGCAGAGGTCTTTAGTTTCGGATCCCACGCTCGACGAGGACCATCCGGGCTCCACAGGTATATGTTACTGTAGGGAGCAGAGTCCTTCCAGCTCGCTCCGTTGCATGTGTCAATGGGGGCTGCGAGCGGGTGAGCCAGACACCGCAGGGCAATCAAGCGGGGTGTCCGCCGTCCCTCCAGGCTCACCAATGTTCATGCAACGTTTTTGGAGGAGGCTGCTGCGTAGGCGGCAATGTACATTGCGGGTTAACGGGTCCCAGCCACGGCATTCTGTATTCGGCTGGTCCGTCCTAATGATCCACGCTTCGGGAGACTCCGGTGTCCCAGGCAGGAAGGTCGGGAGCCGCATTGGGTGGTGCGTGGGAGACTGGATCAGTGGCTCTGCTCCTGCTCCATCAGGCAGCAAGCCATCGCTCGGTGCAGGGGCCGCCAATCGATCTGTGAATCCAGCTGACGGTGCACCTCGGCTTCAGTGGTTGTGTGCAGTATTTTGCGGACTGAGGAAGAGCCGGAAATGCCACCTTATTGACTCGTTTTCTCGCATGGCTAGGCAGCCATTTTCCAGGCTGCTCAACAGCGCCCTCCTCCCCCCAGGAATATTTCAAGGATTCATGCATGGCTTCCCAATTGTGGCTCTTTGTCATTCCAATAGGACGGTGTTAAGGAGGTGGAGACCTGGGAAAAGGTGTTCCCATGAAACATAATGCTAAATAGCCTGCCCCATTTCTCCTCCAAAATCTCCTTTTCTCCCAGCTTGTTGTAGTATTTCTTAAAATTGTGTCCATCTGCCATGTCTGTTGCTATTAAAGTCCCATACATTCTGGATAGAATTCCTCTCCTAGAGTCTGAGTAGTTGAACACTTTCTCAAAGGGAGAGCATATATAGAGTACTAGAGTAGTAAATGATCTTTCAATTGTAATCACATATAATTTCCATACCATAATAACCAGATCCTGCATGTACGCGAAAACAAAAAAATAACGTGTAAAATTCAGAACCTGCACCCCATGTGTATCTAAGGGGCAGGACTAAATACATCCTAAACCTCATGATTAATCATGGGGCAACATTTGCAAGCACCTTGTTTAAATCAGCCAAGGTTTTTAGTCAAAAATGAAAAAAACAAATATAAGAGCGAACGAGTGCTACCTCTACGTTCTTCATTGTACTCCGCATACTGTGCCCACAAATCTACATTCACTGAAGTTAAAAGAAACTGCAATTGCCATCTATACGTTCTTGAATGCCCTCAGCATATTGTTCCAGTTATCCACAGCAGTGCACTGAGAAACCTGAAAGTGTCTCCCTGACTAGTCCCCGGGGATCTGTCATCCAGGTGGCCAGGACACAGCCATCGCTATTGGATCCAGTTCCTGGGGATGGACCAGTGAGGGACGATCACCTGGATGGGAGATGCTCGGGGGCGTGGGGGATGTAAGTGAAACACTGATGGGTGAGATGCGATATCCCCCTTCTTACAACACCTTTTCCCCAACCTACCACGTAGGACACTCAAATACTCTACCCACCACCCATTTTTCGACACAAACACTTTCGCACACCACGAAAGACGACAGACAAACACCAGAGGCGTTTACCTGACATGTCCCACCACAAGGGTCAGGCGAAGTCAGGCAATTGACCAGAATCACACACACCCAATGGCCCTTCCCCTTCCCCACAAGATATAAAAGGTGGAGCATGAGAGCACAATAAGAGCAAGGCAGACCGCACGACGAGAGAGCTAACTCAGCACGGCAGTTCAAGAGGAGAAAGACTGCGCGAACCGAGAGGGTGACAAGGCAAGAAGCGACCCTGCCCTTTCCGACCAAGGCCTGTGAAACCTCCACAGAAGGAATCGTAAGACCACAATCAATAGCCGGCGTGTGTTGCAGCAGATGTCAACAGTACACAGGGCCCTCCTACGCTGATAACCGAGCCGGGGAGAGACGCATGCCACCATGGTACCGGCCTTGACTCCAGAGACCAGAAAAGCCAAGCAGTTCAACACAGCCGGTGAGTCGAGGGGAGAACCGATAAGAAACCGAACTGTGTTGAACAAAAGTAGCAAATGGCTATTTAAAGATAAGTGCAAAGAACTGTTAATACGAGATGGGAAACCCAGCTGCAAAGGAGTCAGGCACCAAGTGGGTGCTCACTCTGGACACACTGGGCGATAACCTTATTGTTGAAACTACCGTTACCAGAAGGCCTTGAGAAAGGCAAAAAAGGGGTCAAAGTGGTCATACTGGGGCCTAGTAAAATCCTCTGTACAGTCGAAAGTCTTTGACCGGCAGATCATCGTGAAGCTATGGGAAGTGAATCCCACCTCATAAGAACTGTTCAAGGAATTGTGTGATGAACAAAGTTGGCAAGAGTGTACCCAACAGAGGGATGTCTACAGAGACATTTTTACAAAGACATTTTAGATTTGTGAATGTCACAGATGAGATTTTGTTAAAGCCGCAGTGAACCCGATGGTTAGTGTGTCGTCAATTCCGCTTGCACTCCTGTTCGTGGGTATGTGCCATCTTCGGGAACATCTGTTCAATAATGAGGTCAGCGGACACAGAGAGAAGGGTACCCGTGATTTCTTTGATCCTTGAACGAATCCCCTGCCGGTATGTTTGCATGATAGGTCAGTGCCACCACATGTGCACAAGTTCACCCAACTGCCCACAGCCATGCCAACAGTGGTCAGAATAGTCTGGTCAAATCGCATGCAATCTCTGAGGGGATTTATACCACTGATAAGAAAGTTTGATGGCCCCCTCCCTGATAAGAGTGCAGCATGTGCTCTTTTGAACACGCGTCCAGATTCTCTGCCAGGATTCCTCCGAGATTTCAATTCGCACTTCTTGTTCTCGGCGAGCCATGTGGGGTAGCCGATCTTCCACCGCTGCCTTCTCAAGCAGCAAATAACAGGTGGACACCTTACGTGTTTCCAAACCCTCTAGCATCCAAAGTTCTAACCCCACAGGTATCCTGCACCCTGCTTGTTTGACCCAAAAGTTAGACACCCAATGTCGTAGATTTATACATCTAAAATGATCTGTCTCTAGTAGGTTGAATTTTTCTTTGCATTCTACAATAGTGGTGTTCCCTCCCGATACAGGTCTTTTAAGCGCAGAACCCCAGACGTTTCACATTGTGCAAACACTCGCCTTTCTAGGCCCGGGAGAACTCGGGGTTTTGAAGTATTGGGGAAAAGGGGCCCAGGCCAGATTTCAGTCCTAGTTGGGAGCAGGCTTTGTCCCAATGGTATAGAGGTGAGGCAGTGGATTCCATTAGCCCATGTGGGGTGGCCCTTGCAGATTTAGGGTGAAACGGGAGGTGCTAGTGGAACATGAAGGCCCACCTGTTCTAGAGTTTTTCGATTATGGACTCTGTCTTCAGACGCCCAGTCCAATATGGGAGGCTCGGAAATACCGCTGGATCGACAGGACCCCCCCTCCAAGCGCCCCCAGCCCACTTGATCTCAAGAGTATTTTGAGGGAGATCCTCTGGGGTTTACCCCGCCAGATGAATTGCCCTATTGCTTTTTGTATGTCCAACAGGTCCTGCTTCTTTGCAAAGCGCAGGAATATTAGCTCCTAGGAGTGCCCTTTATGTGTTCGTGATACAGACCGCCAAGTACACAATTTCCCTTTCCGCCCATTTAAAGGAAAAAGTGGATCGCAAGGAATACATATATTCTTAAAAAAGACATATGGTATTCCATAATTAAAACATAGTAAGTGCTAATTGTATAATGCACATACGGTATTCAATAATTAAAACACAGTGAGTACAAATTTTAATACACAGTCCAAAATCATTTAAGTGTACATTGAAGCATGTTGTGTGCACTTAAACATTTTGTAAGCTTAAACCAAAAATAAAGAATAAGTAGCACATCCTGTTCTACATTATAGCCACTGACAAAGATTGACCTCCTGGTGTTATCGATTTATCTAATAGAAAAAAAAAAGGATCAGAGCTTAGACCTTTACACACAGTCCTGTATTAACAGATTGCTTTAGCCTCGGCCTTCCTCAATGCCCTCTCTGTCACCCCGTCTGGGTTCTTTTGCTATGGTTTTTAAACCACTAAATCTAATATCCGCCTTATTATCCATTTGGTGGCATTCCTGCCAGTGGGTGGATAAGGGCAATTTGGGATCCTCTTTATTCAGAGCGCTCAAATGCTCCCTTATATGTATGCTGAGCTCCCGTATTGTGCTCTCAATGTACTTTCAACCACATACGTACACTAGAACAAACAAATTTGGTTCTGCAATTAATGAACTCCAATATTCTCAGTTCTTCCTTAATATTAATTACAATGCTCTTACATTCATATGCGTATCGACACATAATGCAAATTTCGCACTTGTAAAACCTTATCAAATGTTGGTGCAGCCAGGTCAAAGGTAACTTTTCTGGTTCAAAAAATGATGGGCTCAAATGGATTCTGAGGGTGTTGGCATTTGTATATACAAACGTGGGTCTTTCGTTTATATATGGTTGCAAGTCAGAGGCCAAGGTGAGTATATGCCAATGTTTGCAAAATTTTCCATATATTTTGCTATTCTCTGCTGAGTATTGGGTAATCATTCTCACAGTCTAAGTCTGATGCTTTCTTAGGTTTTGATTGTAATACATCTTTTCTATTGAAACCAACACTCTTCATATTAAAGAGTATTTCTTGAGTATACCCTCGTTGTCTAAATCCCTCATCTAGAATCTTCCATTCTCTTTCAAATTCACTAGTTTCTTTGCAATTCCTGTTGGCCCTAATGTATTACTGAAGTGGAATATTTCTAATTACACTCGGTTTATGGCATCTGTTAGGCAACAAAACTGAGTTAGCCTCTGTAGGCTACCAATAGGAGGCAGACATGATCGTATAATTTTTGACAGAGGTGTATATCTAAAAAAAAGAATTTCCGTAGGGTGTACAGTACCTGTGAACTGAATACCAAAAACATTCTCTTTCAGATAGCCCACAAATTCCATCAAATCGGGTTCATTGGCTTGCCAAATCAGAAAACCATCATCAATATACCTGACCCAGAGTTTTATATGTGATGTAAAAGTGTGTTCAGATTAATATACATGCGCATCCTCAAAGTAGTCCATAAAGAGATTCGCCAATGGAGGCGCATAATTTGCCCCCATGGCTACCCCTCGAGTTTGCCTATATATGATGTTATTAAACAGGAAAACACTGTCCCGTAGTGTCAATTCCACCAAATCTTTCAGCATTGCAATATGGAGAAAGTATGATGCAGATCTTTCAGCAAAGGTGTAATCAATAGTCTTAAGAGCCAATTCATGTTCAATTGACACAGCGCCTCACATCTAATGTGGCCATACAAAAATCTTCTGCCCACTCAAATTGTTCCAATAATTGCAAAAGGTGCATTGTATCTCTCAAATACACCTGTAGTTTAGGAGCTTCTTTAGAAATTATGGCAGCAATATATGTTGAATATGTCTCCGTTAGCCAGCCCATGCCGCTAACAATGGGCCGTCCATCTGGTATTTTGCCAAAGGTTTTATGAATCTTCGGGAGAAAAATCGATTGTGGGCAAGTTCGGACTGCCTAATGTTAAGAATTTGATATCATCAGTTACAAGTCCTGTCCTTGACCATTTATCAATCAGTTTGTTTGCCTCATCCAAAATGTCCCTAACTGGATTAGTTTTCAATCTCTCAGAACAGCCAGGTTCATTGAGATGTCTTTCTGCCATGGTTACGTAGTCATTTCTGTCCAGGACTACTACATGGCCCCCTTTATCAGCTGGCTTAATCACAATGTACTTATCACTCTTCAGGGAGATTAATGCTGGTCTCTCAGCTTTAATGCTAAGCACACAGTTAGATAAGACAACCTTTCTAGCTATCAATTTGTGAATGTCTGGAAAAACAACTTTATGAAAAATCTCAATTGCGTTCTCAGTTCCGAAAAATTGTGTAAATCTTGATTTGACTCATAATTTGCGAGATGTTTGGGGTCTATATCCCATTCTTTCAAAATGTCCAACTCATGCACACTCTGCTAAGGTCATCAGGAGCTGTGTATTAATGATATCAGTTATTGTAAATTCACTGTCGGGTACTATCCTCTGCTTCGTTGTCCTGAATTGCTTATGATGGAAAAAACTTTCATTTAAACTTTCAAATGAACTTATATAAGTCCACTTGTGTGTTGATCCAAACGCTTGGAACATAGGAGCAAATGATAACCCTTGATTGAGAACTACAATTTCTACTTCATTCAGGATCCGTTGTGACAAGCTCATCACTAAATTCACTGTCTTCTGGTTCTCTGTTTTTGCATCCAGGATCTTGTTAAACGTGGCCCGACATTTGGACCTTCAACCTCTTCCCCTTTTCCCACCTCTGGTTCCTCGCTTTGTCCTGGGTTGGTTAAGATACTTGCAACCGGTGGTTCTTGGAACTGAACCCTTTTGCTGCTTTTCTTGAAATTGACCTTTCTTATTCTTTTCAATTTTTCAAAAAAACATTTTTGGGCCGTAGTGGTTGTTGCATCTCTCTCGCCTGTCCTAACCTCACTAACCTCAGGGTCACTTTCTGGTTCTGAACTAACCAGTGACGACATAAGATCTCTGGAATGCCCTAATCATATTTAGATTGGAAATTGTAAACCCTATCCTCGCGAAAGTCATGTTCATAGCGAAAATGTTTGCAAGATTTTCAAAATTTTACTTCATCTTGGTGTGATTTCAGGATCTCATTTTTTAAAAATGTTTCCTCTACGGGTGCTGGTACTGCTTTCATAGGTTCCATCTCATTTATAAATTCCTCTACCTGTTTAACCACTCTATCTTGTTCCCTTGTGACTGGTTCTATTAGAAGTCCCATCAAGGTGATGGAACTTTGATTGAGATTCTCCTGCCATTTTTCCACTAAATCAGTGTTCTCAGGGTTATTGAAATTGGGAAAAATGTATATTCTCAAACCTCTAGGTATTTTTGTAGATCAAAATACTGTATCATCGCCCTCTTTTCCCAAAATGTGTTAATTTCTTTTTTGGATAAACATTCTAGCCACACATTTTTGTCTCAAATTTTCATTAGTTTGAATAACATCTTTAAAAGCATTCAATGTGCTATTATGCTTTTATGTCCTCATCCCTGGTCAAAATATACTCTGCCATAGTTACATGCCTGTCATACACGGTCTTTATGAGCGCAAGAATGTGGTAGTAAGTAAACACTAGAGAGTTGGGGTTAATACTCCATCGAGCTAAGGACTATTATTAAGGAAAAAACTATTCTTTAATAGGGGGGTTCGGGGGGCTGTAAGCCTGCAATGGTCATATCAAGCGACACTAGCCCTAGGTCACCAAACAAACAGCAAATATAGAGCTATAGTACCAAAGCACTATACCCTAAAGTAGTAAATGCTTTGTTTTGCCATTTTGGTTACGATTCAACTCATAATCTGGATGCATCATTACATGCGTTATGTGATCATGAAAACATTGGTAATGTATTGAAACTTGCTATTTGTAATTGATTGACTTGCTTTGTTGCACAATTATGGACTGCTTTTTTGGTTTTTGTTAGCGCTGAAGACGACCGGCGGTTTTCAGTACGAAACACGTGTTGGCTAACTATTAAAACAGAAGTGCACCAACAATTTACGAGTGATTGCGGAAATTATATGTGATTACAATTGAAAGTACATTTAATAATTTAGAGTGTAGTGCTATGGTACTATAGCTCTATATATGCTGTTTCTATTTGGTGACCTACGGCTAGTGTCACCTGCTATGGCCATTGCAGGCTTACACATCTCACTCTATTAAAGAATAGTTTTTTTCTTTAATATCAGTCCTTAGCTCGATGGAGTATTAGCCCCAACTCTCTAGTTTTTACCTTCTCAAAGGAGGTGTGTGCCGAAGATGGTTTCCCCATTTCTGATCTCAGAGTAACCCCTTGAGGCGGAGAACATAAATCAAGATCCTTTCTTTGCCCAAGACTTTGCTAACCGAACCGTAGTACGCTTGTGGGATGTTTTTACCCATGCATCCGAGCCCTACCTCAAAAACTGCAGTACTGGCATTGAAAACATCATGATGGCCAGAGCTTCCCAGAAAATGCCCAGGGAAATGCATGAAGAATAGGCTGCCACCCATTTTTGCCGATGTTATGGGCACAGAAGGGCACTGCCTAAAACCACCATTGGACTACCCACACAGTAGCCTGAAACCATTGGGAATGGCAATGCTGATTGCCAAAAGCAACCTAGAATTGTGGGGAATTCATTTTCTTAAATCCCAAAAATGGGTGCATTACCAGTACTCACCACTATCAGAAAGCCGGCGTTTTAAAACAACACCAGACTTTTTTTTGTGTAAAACTGAATAAATGAACCCAAAGCAGGCCAAAGAAAGACTTACTAAGAGGTGGATACAATGTAAAGTTATATTCTGAAGTGACTTGAAGGTTTATAACAAGACTGGCTGAGCTCTGCAGGTCTGCAGCGGCTTAAACTGAAACTGGATTTAAAACTACCAAAAATCGAAAATGTTTAAATTAACTGAGTGACCTACTTTTGAGTGCCACATAGTTTGTCACTGTTAAAATGTCATAGTTTTAAACTTAGAATCAGCATTCTAGCTGCATATGTAAAAATTGTTATTTTATTTGAACTGAATTCTGCCCACCAGCTACCCCCGGCAGGAGTTGAGACTTGCACAACAGCTGTGTTCCCAGGCCTAGCTGCCTTTTGCTGTTCCCACCAAAAGGGATATGACACTTCTCTGATTGTTCAATTTCCTGCAGAGCCCAGGTAATTCAAAGCCCTGTCCTGACTCAGGCAAATGTTGTATTGGTGGGAGTCGTAAATGTGGCTTCCTCCTGGAAGGAAAGGGGAGGAGCACTGCCTGTGAGAGCAAGCTGGCTTGGCAGAACTGGAAAAACCAGAAATTCAACCTTGTGCTCGGGGAAACCACACCCCTTTGGGGCCAGAACATAACTCTAAAAAGATGGATCATTCATAGAGCGGACTTGTGAAAATTATTTAAATGATACCATAATTCTTGTGATTTTTCTGCCCACATTTTAAGAGGTTTTTAGAACCGGTGGTATGATCTGGGGGCAAGCTAGCAGTTAAGAGGGTATTACTTAAAATGTATGCATGTTAAAAATCTGACACTTCATCAATTAATGTCCATACTCCTTGCGCACATGTGTGTAAATTTGGGTTAATGTCCGATATTGCAAAACCAGTTAAAAAGTGCAAATGTTGCCATTTCTCAATGCAAGCTCTCAGGAAGAGCAGATTTGGACAGGGTATACCTCCTGTGATATGTGATGGGTGCATGTAATTTTAAACAAATGTGTACCTGTGCAAATATGTCTTTTGGGTCAAAATATAGATTGTGTGTAATTTGACAGGGGTGGGTTCTCTGTATCATAAACAGACCTCATCATGATGACACTTCATTTCATTCCCCCAATCAAGGGGAAGAGGATGAAGTGGCCAATGACAAGTGGAGAGGGGTAGGGTCTAGAAAGCTAGCCTCTCCACCCACTTTCAAAACACATAAAAGCAGACAGTCAGGACAGATAGGGACATTCAATTCCATTTGCTGCAACGCGCTCTGGCGGACCACACAACATCCAGAAGATACTAGATTCAACACTTAGACTTTAAAACTCCAAAGAACTTGATTCAGAACTCAAAGCAAGGGCCTAAACCCACAAACTGAGAACTCTTCTCAGTGGGCCTCAGCATCCAGCAAACCTAACAGCGATAGCAGCATCCAGGAGCCGTGCAGATCAGCGCTGGGTCCAGAGAAAGCTGTGCAGAAAGATCCAGAAGCAGAGCTGTACCCAGAGAAAGCAGAGCAGTATCCAGAACCAGAGGCAGAGCAGAGCTGACCCAGACCGCTGTTCGCAGAACCAGAGAGCTGACCCAGACCGCTGTGCGCAGAGACCGTCCGTGGCGAGTGAAGAAAACCTGACCAGATCCGTGGCGAGGCCCATTCTATTTCTAAATATATTGTGAGTACCTAGCAGAACTGTGCAGAACCAATCTCTTAGTTAAAATAATATAATTCAATCTATTTTAATCTAACCAGAACTGTCTCCTGTCACCTGTCATTTGCAAAGCTGTCACCTGCCATTTCTAGTTGCTAGCTGTAACTTGTCACTTTGAACTTTTAAAATTTCAAATCTGAAAAACGACCTTTACCATATCGCTCATATCTCCGTGACCATTTGTCTTAGAGACTTGCAGTAACTTTCCTCTGAAAGCTGGGAATCTTGGCTTTTCAACGAACCTAGCACCGCATTCCTACTCCCTATACTTTTGCCGCAATCGCGAAAAACGCACTCGCGAATTTGCCACGATTTGCAAATTTCTCCACGTGTGAAAACAGCAGCTTCCTTGCTTTCATTTGCCAAAAATTCGTTTAACCTGCCAATCATTCCTAGAACATTGCTAAAGTAAGCCTGAACTAATTTAAACCAACTAATCCTCAACCTGAACCTCCTGAAGGGAATTAAAATCATTTCAGCACATTTTCCAATATATTGCTATCACATTTTAAAGCATTTTGAGCCTGTGTAAAACTCATATC
Source organism: Ambystoma mexicanum (assembly GCF_040938575.1). NCBI lineage: Eukaryota > Metazoa > Chordata > Amphibia > Caudata > Ambystomatidae > Ambystoma > Ambystoma mexicanum. Next base: position 299,399,338 of record NC_090927.1, read on the forward strand.
TATTCTCCTCTAAGCTTGCTGGGAAACTGGAACTCTGTATTACATTGTGATTGTATACCTGAACTGTGTGCTCTTCCTTCCATCTCCTTACATTGTATAGGGGGGGGGGTGAATTGCCACAAAGGGAAAGTGATTACCTTGTTACCTTGTCTTTTGTGAAACCATATCAGTTTATCTTCTATACTGCATTTCATTCATTCAACCTTGCATTTCCTTGAACCCTATAAAGCATTCTCTACCACATTATTCTTCTGTCCCTATTTACCAGTGTGCTACCTTATCCATTTCATGTCAACTCCTTAGTGATTATAAAGAAGTGGGCTAGTGCCAGATTCTCCGTTGTTAATCTTTATCATATCAGATTAAGTGTGATATTCAATTATTAATTTATTATAAAGTGTGATATATATATATATTGTTTAAATTCTCAAATAAACCTTTTAACTTGCAAAACAGAACTACTTCTTGGCTCAGTGGGGTCAGGGGGATTCCAAGAGAGGGGTGTTATATAGGAGTAGTCATCCAGAACGCATGAACTGGACATAAAGATATATCAATAAGGGTTTCCATTCAGTATCCCAGACTAGGCATTGACTTAGCTGTAGTGTTGAATTGAATCCTCTTACAACACGAGGACTTCATCTTTAAAACAGCTGCCCAGCTCTTTCTAATCCCATATCAAACCAACCATGTAAACCCACAAAAGCCCTTCCAACCTAGGTCCACTGAAGGACCCCACACTGATGTCATGGGCAATCGCCATGAGGATAGTTTATCATTATGCCCACTATGCCTCCACAAAGACCATAGCACCCCGAGCGTCGGGTGGTCCCACAGTCTTCTCAGTATGGCCTTTCCTGGGGCCCATAATAGGTCTCACTTTCGCCGGGAGGGAATCCATATCCTCTAGATCCGTCCAAAATGTCACCAGATCGTCCCTCAATTGCCCGAATAGGACTCGCAATTGGGCCACTAGGTAATACAGGAAAAAGTCAGGGAACCCAAACCCTCTGAAGGGTGAGAGGGGCCCTCTTAATCCTGGGACACTTGTTTTGCCAGACAAACCTGCTCACTGTTTATTGTAGGTTCACAAAATAGCTATCTGGAAGCTTCGTCGGGAGAGCTGTAAAGAGATATAGAGTGGGGGGGAGCACATTCATCTTTATCGCTGTCATTCGACCGTACCAAGGCAATATCAGTGGGCCGCACCTCAAAGTCCAGTTTGATCATCTCTAAGAGAAGGTCAAACTTATACCCAGAAAGCTTCGATAGATCTCTCGGTAGTAAAATACTAAGGTATCTAATCGCACTCTTCTCCACCCCTATATTAAGTATCTGTCTCCTGTGATCCAGGCAAAGATACAGTCTGCGTAACGTCATTATGGAAGATTTGGATGTATAAATCTTCAAACCCGAAAAAGCTCAAAATCATTCAACGACAGATGGCAAGGCATGGAGAGAGGACTGTACGTCCCCTGGATAGCCCAGGATATCATCTGCAAACAAGGAAAGCTTGAATTCAACTTCTCATATAATCCCTTTTATCCCTTGATGAACGCAAATCTCTATTGCCAGGGGTTCCATTAACGCATAAACTAGTATAGAAAGCAGGCACCCCTGCCTTGTACCTCTGGTTAGAGGGATAGGCACCAATAGACCACCATTAACCTGCACTCACGCAAACAGTTCTCTGAATAATGCTGAAACCCCTCTCCAAAAAATATCCCCAAGCCCTATTTTTCCCAAAAGCATAGTCCTATTCCACTCTATCAAATGCTTTTTCAGAATCTAAAGAGACCAGGCATAGTACATTAAAATAGATTGTTTTCCGGATGTTGTCCGAACCCTGTCGCCCTCTGACAAAGCCCACTTGATCACCATGTACCAAGGTAATATTCCCTCTAATCTATTCCCTAGCAGCTTCGCCAGTATCTTGACATCTGTGTTGAGTAGGGAGATGGGGCAATACGAAGAGCACTGTGTCGGGTCTTTACCCTCTTTCGTAATCACTATAATGATGGTCCCCATCATTGTTTGTGGCAGTTCACCCCCCACCCCCCAGAACCATGTTGAAAACCCCAACTAAATACAGAGCCAGAGTAAAACGGTATAATTTATAAAACTTAACAGTGAACCTATCATCCCCAGGCGTTGTTCCCCATGGTATCAGCAGAGACCCGAGGAACTCGGCTATATGTGACCGATCTGGAAGAAATAACTTGTCAGTTATAGCATAATTTACTAGTTGTGTTAGCCATTGTAGAGAAGTGCAAATGTATTATGAACACATCAATATATATGAATACAGTACCCCTACACTACATCATAAGGATACTGCAAATCACAGAGCAGTTCCATGATGAAATAGAGGAATGAGGCCCAAAGGCAGAGTTTCTTTATAAGTTCACAGAAATCGAAGGTGACCTACAATGTCCTTTGTTCGTATGTAGGGGGTAGTATTTGTCAAGGGCATTCATTACCTCAGTGTTGAGATGTAACTTTGTCTCTAAACCGAAGATCATCTTCAGGATTACTTTAGTTATATAATATTTAATTATCAGCACCAAAGAATACCTCCCAAATCTGTTGTTGACATTTCTTATATTTCATACAAAACCATCCATGTTTGTGTGTAGCAACTTTTTGATGTCCGTCAGTCCATTTATTGAAAATAGGGATTCCCAAATACATAAACTGTTCTGCCACATCGATTATTGTGTCTCCCAACATCCATTTAAAGCCCATCTTTTTATAGCGAAGGGTCGGGAAATCTCATGATTTTTGTTTTGGAGTTATTGATCACAAGATCATTTGTTTAAGCATAATAATGCATAGCTGATAGCCTGTACATTCCTGTTTAAATCTATAGGAAATCACTTTTTTTAATAAGGCTTTGGCAATGCTCCATTGTTAGCTCAGAAGGGAAAGCTGCCACAAGTTCATTTTTAGCCTGCAACCTCAATCCTGCCCACCCCCCACACCCACCCCCATGTCAGAACCGCAACAATACCCCATACTATACGGAGCCCTCATCAATGCCAGGTCACCTTTCGCTTATGCACTGGACATCAACGATCTAATCATGACCTTGAACCTAGACCAACTGGCTATTACTGAAACATGGCTTTACCAAGCCTCTGGCCCTGCACTGTCCTTAGCACTTCCCGAAGGTTTCACTATCATCATATGCAATAGAATGCCCCTATCATATTTTAGGAGCCCCTCCCACCCCCCCCAATTGCTGAGGGACACCCCCTAGTCACCCTGAACCAATGTAGGCATTTGTTTCTGAGTGATTTGGCATCCCCATAGTCCCTTCTTGCCAACCGTGGAAAATTAGTCAAGTAAACCTTGGGAGCCTGCATGCCTTTTGGCACACTAGTCCTTGGGTAGTGAAGGGCCTGCCCTCTGGTGGCCCCTAGGGGGATCAGGTTTAGGACTGAGAAAGGGGGGTTGGGGGTGTGCAAGCCCACAAATCGAAGTACTAGATGGACGGGCCTCGAGAGGCAGAGGTAACGTCCTAGGGCGATATAGACTGGTCACATGCACCCGCGACCGCCACACAACCTCCTTTTCAGGGGGTGGTCTCCAATGATCACCAACGACCTCACCCATGCCCAAGGCAAGAGGTCTTGTTGGGCCTTTGACACAGTCAGAAATCATACACCCTACTCCACTAAGGGTGGTCCCTATATTGTGTTGCTCCTGGGGCCTTCTGACACCATCCCTTTTATTAGGCCCCTTGGTGGGAAATGCACTATCTTCCATGGTAGGCTTAGAGCCCTCTTCTTGCCACCAACATTAACATTTCAACAATGATTGTATGAAAGTGAGAGGACCCTTATCTAAATATACCCAAATAATTCAAGGGGATTGATGAGGAATAGTTATTCTTTCAAAAAATCATAATCTGGGTTGATACATGAAGTAGAATATTCTGTGCATTCGAAAACGATAATGCAGCATACTAAAATTGCCATTTCTTTAACATGCATTAGAAACTAACCACAAGACATGTGAACACATGATGCTTAGCTTTATCTTTAGAGTATTTAACGTAGTCGTCTTTACTGGAGGCTCCTTATTTCTTCTTGCTTGCTCTTGGATTGTCTCTATGCTGTTTGCTGAACAAGTAAGGCCATTCCCGACCTGCCGCCACAGTGTTAGTGTTGCCTGAAGTAACGGGAACAAGAACTGGTGCGGACTAGAGGAACAGACCGTTATGGAGGAAAAGCCAGGAAGGCAAAAAAACGAACTTGTGGACTTGGGCTGAAGGAGCTTGAAATGGAGATCCAAAGGACTGTAGATTGCAAGCATCCAAACAGGAAGGTAGGGTAACAGCTGTAATGAAAACAGCAGCAAGTAGCAGTGAAGAAGAGCAGAGTGCAGGAATTAGAATTGCAGAGGGAGGAAGTGGACATCGTTTTACACGGGAATATGCAAGGGTTGCAACCCACCGGTTCGGCGTCAGATGCCGAATGATGTAGTTACCGATAGCATGGGCGCCATCTTGAAAACAATTAGACCGTGCATGGCGGGTCTGGAATCTCGAGATGAAACAATCATGTTCTGAAGCACCACCGACGCCACAGCGACCATGGCACTGTCACAATTATCAAAGAGAAACACCAAGTAATTACTTCTTTGTCTGATTATTTTTCTCTGATAGCAATACATGCTTTTGATGCACTTTCCGGTAAGAGGCGATGCAATTATGGACTTGGATTGTGCTTCGAAGTTAGATTGTCCCATTAGAACTATAAATATCATTAATAGCTCTCTTGAGTGAATGCATTTATTGATGGTTTGCTTATGAGAGGTAACAGGCAGGCAAATTAACTCAGAAGCACACCTGCCAAGATCTTCAACTTGGCACCACAGGGACCCCTGAGGGTAAGGATCAAAAATAACGCACCAACCCAAGCCCCAGAGGTAGGTGCGAATGGTAGCAATTCAACAACGGTTCCAGGAAGGCGAAACAACCCGAGTACTGCTCTTTGTTAAGTCAAGTTAAAGGATCTGAACACCCAGGGTCATGAACTCTGGACCAACAACAACCCTTTTTTGAGTGGGACCCACCAGCCAGAAATGAAAAACAATGGAGGTGGGCTTCAGGAGGATGGAAAAACCCAAGCACACAGGTTCTAGCAGCTTAAAGGACAAAGCAATGCAGCTCAAGAGCAGATGGTGGTCAGACCAAGAAGATTATGGTGGGGGTGTTTTAGGACAGTCCACACAAGCAGATGAGGGAGGTGGCCTCTTCCAACACCAAGGTGGGAGATCAGACGGTACAAATGGGAGGCAGCAGTAAAATGGCCTAGAAATAGACCCCAGCATGGGCAGCCTCAACCAGCCAAGAATGTCTGGGGTGGGGGAAAAGCAGTGGAAGTATGAAGATAGCCCAGAGAATTCTGGTAATTAATAAAGTCTACCTCAAAGAACACGGACTCCCCCCTACAAAACAATGTAGGGGAGCAGAGATGGTGACCCATTTCACAGACAGTTTCAAAAATCCAGCCGAAGATCTCACTCCTCAAGTTAAATCTCCTACAAACTGGGACGTGCCATATGACGTCCAGCAAAGATCAGCAACCTAAACTGCTCGAGGGCTCCAGTTCCGGATGGGATCACCAATATCGATCTGAAAAACCATCCGGCTGAGTGGGCCCGTTTTATTAGCGAAATATTCAGAAGATGTGTGCAAACTAACTCCAAACAACCATCCTGGACGACTGCTAACGTGGTACCAATTTTCAAAAAGGGAACAAAAGAACATCCGTGGCATTACCGCCCAATTGCACTTTTAGATGTAATTGGGAAAGCGTTTGGGTCCTTGGTCAGGCCGACTGTACAGACCCTTTCCAGGCTGGATTAGTTAAAAATATGAGGACTTGAATATTGTACTGTTGAGTACATTGAAAGCGAAGGTCATGGAGGGAAGCCCTAGAGTTCATGGCATTTGTTGACCTGGTCCAGGCTTTCGACCAGGTCAATCGGGAAACTTTATGGAAAAAACGGACTAAATGGAACTGCCCGTCCTTGATTTTGGAACCAATAAAAGCTCTTTATTCCGATACATCAATGCGAGTAAGACTTAATCGAGCAGGACTGCTGTCGAAGAAGATAACGACAGAAAGAGGAGTCAAACAGGGCTGTCCGCTTGCACCAGCCTTGTATAATTCATATATTGAGATTTTAAAGATCTACGAACAAAGGATTAGGTCCTTTCCTCCAACGATAGGTGATACTAAGGTCTCGCGCCTTCTATATGCTGATGATATCATCCTATCAGACCAGACAGCGATCGGTCTCCAGAGGTAACAGAACAATCTGTCAGAATATATAAAAGAGAATAACAGAGCTCAACAAAGAGAAAACCAATCATTTGAGAAAACATCCAAGCGAACAGAAAAGTTGAATTGGTACTTGGACAGAGTCCAATTGGGAAAAGTAAAAAGCTTCAAATATTTGGGCGTAACTGTGAGCAATGGCTGGCTGGAAAACCCAATGCAGGCAACCCTCCAAGAAAAGATCAAAATACTGGCCTGCCAGACCAAAGCCGTCGACAGGAAATATGGTCGTTTTTCACTCATCCCGACCTTGAACTTCTATAAAGACAAAGTTGTCCCAGCGTTGGCTTATGGAGTGGAAGCAATGCCCTACATTCCAGAAAAAATGTGGCAGAAATTGGAGGGATACTTTTGGCATACAGTTTTGGGCCTGCCACAATCGACTCCTGTTGCTTCTATTCGTCGAGAACTAAGCCTGGAATCGTTAAATTCAGTGATGGCTCGAAATACCTTAATGCTATACAGGAAAGTCCTACTTCCTTCTCGCCCAGAAAAGCTTTGACATAATCTATAAAGAACTTGTGGAAGGCAGAAATAAAGTGTTAACAACTGGCCACTTGCGAATAATCACCTATTGGAAGAGATTGGAAGCACGGAAGAAGAACTAAGGTGCAACCCGACCAAAGTTTTAAAAAAAGATTGGGCGAAACGGACTGGATAAAGACCCTTGAAGTAGCTGCTAAAACAAATTAACTATGAGCCTCCCTACTAACACCAAAAAGGCAAATCAAGTACTGGGATATTTGGCAAAATTTCCCAACAAAAGATTGCGTTAGATTTTTCTGAGAGCACGCTTGAATCTGCTAAGAACTAATGAGATCCTTGCCATAAGAGGCAGATCAGGTTCGAATAGCTGCCGCTACTGCGAAAAGGAAAAGCAAGTGGAATCAGACACCTGTTGCTATCGTGTACAAGGACCCAGGAAGCAAGAGACATCTATTTAGGGCGCCTGTTCACTGACTTCAATATGTGCGAGGAGGAAGTATGGTGGTCCCGTTTAATGAATGGTGACAAGACATCATGGGTGATCACTGTAGCATTCTTTTTTCAGAATATCAGTCTGGAACAGGATCTAGAAAAAGAATGAGACTTTCTTTTAATTCTATATTTTTCAATCTTGAACTGGAAATGGACATTAGGAGATACGTCCCATAGTAACAGTCTTGTAAAAATTGTAAAGCAATTAAATCAAGTAATCATTTTTTTTTTTTAACTAGCCCACAAGGGACAACAAGTAGCCTAAAATCCAAACCGTAGAGCATCCCATTTCCTGAGGCCGAGTTGGGTTGGCAGATATATTCCTGAAAATACAGCAACAGCTTCAAGATGGTGAAAATCTTCCAGCAGATAAGTAAACCTGCAGCACTTCTACAAATCTTACAGAATTGAGTGTGGGAACAAGATCTCCCCTAGATATCCCATGCAATCAGGGGCTTGCCTAATAAGCCAGACCTCAATATTGCAACTATGCTTCAAACAAAGATTTTGGTGACCATAGAGATTGGCCACAAAAACTGCTAAACAGTCATCACAGCCCACACACCAAGTATTGGCAGGTCCTGGGCTATGAACTTGCCTAAACCAGCCCAAAACCCTACAAAGGGTGAAGGAATGTATTAAAAAGGGAGCCCATTTGTGTACAACCCCTAATTTAAGCCTGCCTCGTGGTTCCCCAAAGCAAAGCCCAAGAAACAAAATGGCACAGAGCACAAATTAAACTGCATTAGTTCTCCAATGGCTACCAAAATGATACAACGATACAGGGTCTGGTGAGCTAAATCTACACAACAAACTCCTCTTCTACTTCACATCCTTCAGCCACACGTCCTCTAGAGTACAGTAAAGTTATTTTCAACAGCAGAACAGAGTTCTTTTGCACAAACCTTGGGAATCCTAAAAACAGGCATGACCCCATCTCTTTGCCAGGCCCAGACATCTCGCATAGAAGGTTTTTTCTGAGACAAACTGCTTCAAAATCTCCAGCTATACCCATTTTTACCCAGACTAGAGAGAGTGGACAGTAGTGTGTTGACTTATTGAGGAAGAAACGCTGCAGGACTAAGTCACTATATTAAGTCATTTGTATGTGCTCCCATAACCCGGCATTTCTTCCCCTAGACAGCCGAGAGGTTTTCTAAGAAAAGATGACCTAGGGGAATGGTACTGCTAAAAAACATTCCATACCAGCCTGCAGAATTTCTCAGCAGGGCATGGCCAATCTACACATTCTGTTTAGAACAAACATCCTATTCCAAGTGTTTGAAAAACTCCTCCCCATCATATAGGTGGCTGCTTTGCAGGCAATATTAAGTTGGTTATCTTAAAAAGAAAAAACGTATTGCCGCTGCCTTGACCCAAACTAGCCAAGCATGAATATCTTCAGGGGAAGGCTATTCTTCGAAATGGTGGTGAACAGACAAATCCTGTGTGTTATTCCAAACCTTGGAAGCCGTTTCCTTGGTAAAGGTGCACAATAGGTAACAAAAAGTCTATGTATATATTGAAAAGGCTTTTAATTTTTTTTATTTATTTGGCGTTTCATTTGTTACAAAACTTTGCCAATTCTCCAAAAACAAACAGTTAAAAGACAAAAAGAGTTGTACAAACATTTTCATGTATGTAGGTATTCAGAACAAAATCTTTGATTTTTTATATTAAAATTGTTTTAAAGAGTTCATTGATAAAAGACGTTAGGGCAATAGACATTCTAACATTGTCACAGCAACTTCCACCATGTTTCTGCCTCGAGGTTTCGAAACTCGGACATCAGGGCACCTACAACCTTGGTCCGCGGTATTATCAGATCAGGACATAAGAGAGTTAGGTGCATTAAGTTTTCACTCTGGACTTGGCACAGTCCACAGGCATCAGACTCTCAGAGGCCCATTTTGCTTGTTGTCAACACGTGATTCGTTAGAAAGATTCAATCTCGTATGTAGCAGCAGGTTTCAAAGATAGGGGCTGGGAAATTTGGTCAGATATTTCGGGACCACACTTCTTGATCTGTTGTCGATGATTATGAAACCATGGGGATTATTCTTTTGTGTTAATTGAACAGTTTTTATCCAGTCTATGTAAAGATTGAAAAGGCTTTTAACGTTGTAGAGCAATGCGGCAAAACCCCAGTAGGAAAAAGTTTAGATTCATACAGTAGGCCAAGATCATCTATGGAAAAGCAGATGATTGTGCCCTACAGAAAAAACTATCACTGCAAAACACTTTACAGATCTGAAGAGAAATGATTTGTATCTAACTGTCTTTGCAGAAGTAATCACAAGGATCAGACTCCCAGATCACTAGCTTAGCATCATTGAACGAAATACATAAAAAATAGCCTAAGAACCAGAATACATACAACCTTTTTTAAAATTCTTTTTATAACATTTTACAAGGAGTAACATCAACATATTCAAATCATACAGGGTCACGAGAAAAACCCAGAACAAAGGGAGCAATAAAGAACAGACAAGTATCTGATTGGTACACACTTATTCTAGCTTCCCCAAAACATAGGTACAACCACAACCCTGATTGATGTTTAAAGTATTCCTCCTAACTTTTTACTACCCTCCCACCAAACTGATAGGGGATCTACAAAAACGCACTCATCACTCCAATTGTATGTCTAAAACGTCACTGCAAGTGTAACTTCCTGTAGTCTTGACTACCTTATCATTCTAGGTAGCAATTATGTCAACTAAAGTTGAAGACTTTCATTATCGGGGTGCTCTTGTATCAATCTATTGTTATTTTATAAAGCGCCTAATAATGTACGAGAGTTCAGTTTCTAAGCGCGGATCCGGGATTCAAACCAATGTCGCTCTGCGTGGTCTTGCTTCCAAGATCAGCGTATTGCCACTGTGCTATCCTCCGTTCACTTTGCCAACCATAACGTCCCTTTAACAATGGTTCTTCTCAATAAATTTCATAGGTTTTTATTAGTGCAACTTAAACATAACATCCCTTTAACAATGCGTATATACACACATTTGATAGATGTTTTCTGATAATACTTACCGATGGTTTTCATTGCTTAGAGTGTATCATGAAGGCCTAATAATTGTATATTTATGTAGTTTCCTCTCATACTGGAATTACTTTAGTGCTCTGTGTAAGTCACATAGACCACTCTCACACTTTTCAAGTCTAACCCTTACTACTCTGCTACTATACCCTGACTTGTTTGCCTAGACATCGGTGTCTTTCTTGTTCACCATAATAAGTTGGCTTCTCTCTCCTACAGGACAGTTAGTCTTAGTGCTGCTTCCCGCTGCATGTCCTCTGCATTCACGATTCCGGACTTCTGCCACTCACTCGAAACGGCATCCCGCTTGCAACACAGCGGCAGCTGTAGCATCTACTTCCTCCTGCTTCTGCTGCTCCCACTGCCTCTCTATAATGGCCCGCACCTGACGGCCCTTAAAATGTTTAAGGTTCCACTCAGGTGTGGGTCATTACTACAACTAGACTGTACAATACAGTTCTGCTACCCTAAGCTCCCTTCCACATCTCAGTATTAAGAGCATTATGGGACTCGGACTCAAAGTCCACAATGTTATTAATTTTAACCTCAGAATCTTCAAACACGCAATAAGCCATTCAAATTGTATGAACATTGGGGAAATGATTTAAAGCGTTCTCCCCTTCTTCCTGACCTGGGACTCCTCTCATGTGATCCTCCCATATCATACCACCCTCACGGTCAGGATCAGGTAGCGGCTGCCTTTACCTGGCTACATGAGAAGGGTTCCATGCCACAGTTTCTGGGATTATCACCTCGGATTCATTACAGGTACTATTAGCTAGAATTGCCTTCAGTTGCAAATAGGTGGGAATTGAAAGGGACTTTCCTCTCATGCTACTTCCCTCTACAAAATGCACCCGGTAGAAAGGATTGTTTTCCTAATTCTATAGTGTTCAAATACAGCATATACTCAGATGGGATGGTAGGATAGGTGTGGTAAAGGTATAGGAAAAAAGAATGAACGTTTTGAAATCATGAAGTTATTTTTCCACCTCTCTGGCATCCTGCGCCACATCCTTTCCAACTGGTTGGGAACCAGAATATAAAGCCTAAAAACAGGTAGTGAGAGCATCCTCTGTAACAAATGTATCACTACATAAGGAAGAACCTAACAAAAAAAGCTTACATATTCTATATAGAATGGCCAAGGTGGCGGCTTTAAACACTTCCGATATATGCATATGGCTTTAAAAAGGCAGTGATGAATGACTTATTTGCTGGAATGTGTGCTTTGGAGTGTATATTAAAAAGAATCATGCTGAAGAATACCTCAAACATAATCTAAAAGGAAAATATATAGATTTGTACCTTTTTTCTTTAAAACGATGACAGAATATAAAAACAAAAAAAAGGCACAAAAATCACTGGATGTTCCTGTGTCTGAACTAAACCTAAAAGTGATTTGGGGGGATAAATCTGTTTATTTCAAGATTGTATTACAATGCACAACAATTGCTAGCACATATCAAAAACAAAAGCCATACTATTAATTGGACACACTTAAGTGTGTAGTTGTGATCAATGATCAATAAAATAATATGACAAAGGGAAGGCAAAAGTTTGAAAAATATTTACAAGTGGAAAGAAATTATAAAATGCCCATCATTACTGAGATTTTACGCATTGCAAACTGTTACCCTCTAATAGAAAAGTAATGCTTTATAGCCTACATTACTGTAAGGTCGAGATTTAAAACAAAAAATACAAAAACCTTCTCCTTTACCTCAAGTGGATTCCAAGGGATTAACTGAATTCTGATTAATGGATTTAAAAGCTTGGGGAGGCATAGGCTTATGTAAGCATCATAGTAGGAATCTGGAAACTGTTTGCGCCACTGCTGGAACTTGGCTAATATATTTCGAATGCGACTGAAATCTTTCTGGACATCTTCAAAAACCTTTTTAGACTCCTTCACGATTTTATCTGAGAAAAAATATGCATGTCTAAGTATAGAGAACAGTAAAATTAAGCAAGCATGTCAAAAATATAGAGCTTTGAAAATGCATAGTGTATATAAACAATTTTTCGATTGCAAACAATTTTCATTAGTAATTTACTGTCATGGATCAAGGTAAAAGCATACAACTTGATAACATTTAAATGTCTGTCACATCCCATGGACCAGAGTGTACAATGTACCAAACATGCCATTAAAATTAGTCATATATCCCTTTACTGTGTGCCTCAATTTGAGAGCACCCCAGCATATCGAATATGAAAATAACACTTCTTTAGAGATTGTCCCCCACTTCCAAGGGAAGGACATGGAGGCAGGAGTCAGACCTAACTGCCATGGGTTTTCCCACCCAGTGCCAAGGCCTTTTTTGGTGATTTCGGTATTTCACCATTCAAAGCCTTCTAACATTTTCTCCTTCATTAACCCCTTAAGTGCCAAGGACGAGCTATCTCGTCCTTGCCACTGGGGAGGTAATCCCTCGTCCTTGGCACTAAAGGGGTTAGGGTTGGCCGCTAAAAGCTTAGCTGGTACAAGGTCTGTTGCCAGGAGATATGGAGGATCCTTGATCGAGCTGCTATAGGGCCAGGCAGTTTGCAGATTTCTTTAAAAGCCCCTTTTGTGTTTATCAACAGTAAGAGTTCTGGATTAAATGTATAAGCGGTCATGGGAATTTTACATTTAAGATTATATTCAAGAAAATGCTTTAAAATGAATGCAATGTATTTCACAAACCATGGTATCTGAAAAGGTTGTTAGACCTGTATGAAGACAGGTATGAATTGCGCCATTCCCATACTATAATTCAAAGGTCCCTAGCGAAGAGCTGCTAAACTGCAGCGATGTTCGCACACAACCTGGAGCTATTGTAACATAGTGAGAAAGATAGCACAATCCCCAACACAGGCGCTCAATTAGTATAAAATTAGAACAATTATATAGATTTTTTGCTACATATTCTTTTAATTGTTAACAATGCCAACTTTCATATGAAGGAAAGCGTGTGTGCGTTAGTAAGCTGAAATAATGTTTTTTTGCAAATTCTTTTAACATGCAATTGCTAATAATTCTTAAAAGCAGCAAACCTGACCACATGGCCATGAATTTCGGCCCATACAGACTATTCAAATGAGTCGAAATTGTCCACCCAAAACTACTATTCATTACACAATGTTCAATAAGACATGTGGCCATATAGGTATTCAGATCCAAGTGCATGCATGCTCATGTTGAGCTTCATCATATGTCCAATAATACGCTTTAAATGCATGGCTTCACTTCGATCGATATAGCTGCCACTAATGTTAAAGAAAGTAAAATCTGGGTTTGAAAAGCAGAGTGTTCTCTGTTAGTGCCGTGTACAGCACTGCAGTGGCGTTCCACAAGGATCGTTCTCACTACTTGTTAGGGAGAATTCTCTGTTTAGGCTGAATTTCCCTACCTAGTGAGTCCCCCAGCAGCTTTGCTGGATTTCTGGGGTTTAATTTTTTTCTCCTGCCAAGAGTGAGACTCTTTTACCCTCACTCTTGGACATGTTGAAGTGTGTTTTCTTGGTTAAACCTTGTGTTGAATGGGCTATGGGGTCTCTTACTCCATAGGGCCTCATGTATTTTTGTGATGTGGGTCACACAGCACCCTCTGTGCCGTGACCCAGGGGTGTCCTAGGGACTCCCCAACATAGACTCCATACCCTGGGACTGACTACTGTCTCCCAGGGCATGTAAAGTCACCAAAGACTTTGCTAGTCTTGAATCCTGAACAGAACCAGTACAAACCATCATATTGTGGACGTACTGGCTGGGGCAATTCGATTGCCCCAGGGTCTGTTAGTCGAGGGGGCACGTCTCCGTCCCCCCTGATCGAGTTTTGGCTGGTGGCAGTGGAAACTACTTTTTATATTCAACCGCGAATATTTCCCTATGGGATTTCCCATTGTTTTAGGCTAACACATTTAATTAATTATTTACGGTAGCCTTAAACATACCGCCGGTTTATATATTTATTTTTATAACTCCGGTTGGGACTTTTTGCCAAAACTTGATTCTAAAATGGCGTTGGTGTTCGCCTCTGTAACTCTGACCCAAAGTGGAGCCCTTTGTTCCACTTTTGGCGGGCTTCTCCACAGAAGCCCTCCAAAGTGGTGCCACTCTGTCTGGGGTACTTAGGAGGGGTGGAGGGGGATTTAGGCACCCTGGACTGAGTTACCTTGGTAACTCAAGTCGCACTCCGTCCTGATTGGCCCAAGTGGTGAGCCGCCCGGCTCACCACTTAGCATGTTTGAGTGACAGCTAGGCTGGGTGAATGGGGGTTTGCTGCATAAAAGCAGGGCTTTGGGGACTGGGACTTCAGAAGTCGCCACAGGACCAAGAATCCGACGAGGGAAGAGCTGAGCCGACCTGCTTCGACGACACCACCCGGTGGAGCCCTGCTGAACCGTCTCACCACTTTTTCCCGACGACCGAGGAGAACTCTTAACGGAGTGGCTCCTTCCCTTGACTGGTGGGGACAACCAGTTTTCGCCTTCTTTCCGTTCTTTGAGGTATCTCGTGGCCGCCTTGCCTGTGCCAAGCACCCCGGCAACCGGAATACCACACTTTACCCCCATACCGCGAAAGTCGGTACCAACCCTTTAACCGGAGGACTCCGCGGCTGGTTTCTTCCCGGGCAGTGCAACGACCCTCTTCTTCTGCTCTTCAGCGAGAACTTCTTCTCCCCTGACCGACGTCGAGCCCTGCTGCCACTGCCTGGAACAACTGCCACCGCTGGAGGATCCTTTCCGCTTAAGGTACTGTGTTCTGCCTGGCTTCCCTTGCTACCGACTGTACGGGGTAGATTTAGTCCCCGGCTTTCGAACCTGGGAGTGCCTGGGACACTTTGGCTAAACTTTCTGAGCCACTCTAACCTCTTTTTGACTCTTTGCAAGACTTTGAATCTCTAACTAACAGTGTGATCTTGGGCACATTTTCGCTCCGGCTACTCTAAGAGTGGGCCCTGCCTAGTGACTTTTGCTCACCTGTGACTTTATTCTTCTTTAAGCCTATTGCAAGTGCTCTGGACCTTAGAGTGGTGTGTCTAACCCATTTCTGCTTTTTCTCTCCCTTTCTTGGAAACTACTAGAGTGTCATCTAACGTTAAGCACTCACCTCTGTTTTAATTAAGTGGTGTTTACTTAGAGTTGTCTAGATAGGAGAAAGGATTGAATCTACTTTCATTATAACTGTGTTGAAGTGCTTTTACTATATTTTTGCTAGAGTGTTTTTAACTTATGTGTATTTTAAATAAATAACTATATACTTTTGAAACCAAGCTCTGGTCAGTGTTTGCTTGTGCTATTGTGTTTTGGTACATATTGTGTATACTTTACATACTGCCTAACTCTTCTTGAGAGAGGTCTGACTGCTCAGCCACAGCTACCAGGTAAATCTGGGTGGTACAGACTGCTACCAAAGGGGTTTACTGCTCTACCTGTAGTCTTAAATCTTTTGCAGTGTTCCCCAAGGGAACTGCACAGGTTTCTGCCTAACACTGGTGTACAGCGGTGGGATTTGTATTGAGTATACATTTTATTGTGCTTTAGATACCTTAGTGCAACTAACCACAAAGCTTAGCACTGAAAAAGTAAAACCTCTAACATGTCAGTTATAGAAAGCTATAGTCAAGAGTCCCTTGCAGCCAAAACTGCTGATTGTTTAAGAGTGCTCTGTAAACATAAGGATCTCCTGACTAAGGGCAAGAAAATGGAGCTGATTGAAAGATTGTTAGCTAACCAAAGTCTGGGTGATGGTTCAGAGGAACCTACCACTCCAGCAACTGTAGATGACAGTGTTGAAGTTAACATGGAACAAAATGTTGATGTTTCTGAGGAAGAGTCAGAAGAGGAGGGTGAGGCTGTTGTAACTGTCCCCCCTAGGCCTCTGCCTGCTCTACCTGCTGTGCCTACTGGACCTTTACCAGGTCCCACATTTAGTCCTCAGTACTTTGAACTAGAGAAAATGAAGCTAGAATTGGAGTATAAGAAACTGAATGCTCAAACTGACAAAGAACTAAGGCTAAGGGAAATGGAGCTCAAGTATGACTTAGAAATGAAGAAATTATCTGTTGAGAATGTTTCTCTCTCTGGCTCCTCTAGAAGTTCCAGTCCTAAAAGACCCCGGATGCCTAAAGAATTGGTTGGTATGTATGAGCCTAAGTTGGATGTGTTGGATTGGTTGTCTCTGTTTGAATACAATCATGGGCTCCAGAACATCACAGGAAATGACTTACTCACCTGGTTGTTCTCTAGGCTTCCCCCTGTTGCAACTGATGTGGTAATGGAGATGGGGGAGGAGGATAGGAAGGACTATGAATGTGTGAAACTAGCTTTGATAGCTAGGTTTGGGAAGACCCCTTCCCAGTATCTTAAGAGGTTTAGGAGCCTCAAAAAGCATGATGGTACCCCTTGGGCTACCTGGGTGAATGAATGTTTGAAAAACTTAGAGGGATGGATTAAGGGTTACAAGGTGAACACTTATGAAGGTATGAAGAATTTGTTTATGTTGGAGACTATTTATGATGCCTGCTCTCCTGAGCTCAGACAACACTTGGCTGATTCCAGGGAATTAGATTCCCGGAAGCTAGCTAAGGCTGCTGACTTGTGGGTTGCCAACAGGGCCACTCACAAGGATTCTGGGGTAACTCAGAAGAAGGATGGGGAAAAACAGTCTAAGAAGGACTCCAAAGAGAATTCTAATACTACAAATTCCAAAGAGGGCCCCAAACAAAACTATAAGGGTAAGCCACAAGGGAAACCAAATCAGGCTAGTGTACCTTCTGGTCCCAGACCAGAAGGAGGTCAGAACAAGCCTCCATTCCAGCGAGCCTTTGGCTCATGCTTTGTTTGTAAGGCTACTGACCATGTGAAAGGAGATCCCAGATGTAAGGGTAAACCTTCAGGGGTCCAGCTTGCCTCCTTAGCCTTCGCTCCAGAAGAGGAAGTACCCATGGCAAGTGGAAACTTTCTATTACTAGCTGATGAACCCACTGGAGTCTCAGCTAGTGTTTCTTTAGTCTCTCTGGGGTTGTGGGAGCAACAGAATTTAGATGTCTATAACTCTATCCCAGATAATACTAAAGAGTATTATAAGGACAGTGTCCAGGTGAATGGTCAGGAGACTCCTGCCATTAGGGACACTGGAGCCAGCATAACTGTGGTGGATGAATCATTTTTCAAGGCAGAGGATGTTGCTAAGGCACCCAAATGCCTCACCAAGTTAGCTGGTGGGCCTGTGCAGATGTGTCCCCAGTTACCAGTTCTCATCCAATGTAATGATATGGCTGTAAAAATACCTGTCAGTGTACAATGTGAAGTGCCAGGTAGGGTTCTGTTGGGTAATGACCTCAAAGCTCTTGGAGTTGTATCTCATACCCCCAGACCTCCTAGCAAAAGGTTTCAGGAACTCACAAAACCTGCAAGGGAGAAAACCCTGAGAGGGTTATCTCAGGAGATGATGACAGAAATCACTCCTCTACCACTGGAGCAACTTACTGCAGTAACTACCAGATCAGGAGCAAAGGGGCAACCCAAGACTCCTAGGAAAAAGCCAGCAGCAAGCACTCCAGTGCTTCCAACAAGGACTTCCCCTAGGTTGTCCAAAGTTACACCTGTAACTCCACCTCCAGCTGAGGCTGAGAGGGAGGTACAACCCTGTGTGGTTGAGCTAGACTCTGAGGAAGAGCTAGAAGGAGGCCCCAACCTTATTGGAGATTTGGACCCTGAGGACCATCCTGAGCTGCAGTCTTTACTGGCAGAAGGTGGGCCTAGCAGGGCAGCTTTTCGTAAGGGGCAAAGAGAATGTCCAACTCTGGAGGGTCTCCGCCACCAGGCAGCTTCTCAAGCTGATGGGCAAGAGCCTGGGAAGTATAGGTTGCACTGGGAAGATGGCCTCTTCTACAGTGAACCCACTGAGTCTGAACCTGGAGACTACAAACGCCTTGTAGTCCCACAGGAAAACAGACAACAGTTCTTACAACTAGCCCATGAGATACCTTTGGCTGGCCACTTGAGTTTCAAGAAGACCAAGGAAAGGCTCTCACTCTACTTTTATTGGCCAAAGATGGGGGCCGAAGTAGATAGATATTGTAAGAGCTGCCATACCTGCCAGACTTCTGGTAAGGTTGGTTCCAAGAATGTGGCACCTTTAGTGCCTCTCCCAGTTGTGGGAGTCCCATTTGAGAGGGTAGGGATTGACATTGTTGGTCCCCTTGATCCTCCAACCTCCTCAGGCAACAGGTTTATCCTTGTTGTAGTAGACCATGCTACTAGGTACCCGGAGGCCATTCCTATGAGGACTGTTACAGCTCCGGCTGTGGCTAAGGCCCTCCTTGGTATTTTTACCAGGGTTGGGTTTCCTAAGGAGGTAATCTCTGACAGGGGGTCAAACTTTATGTCCCACTACATGAAGGCCATGTGGAAAACCTGTGGAGTTACCTACAAGTTCTCAACCGCCTACCACCCTCAGACAAACGGGTTGGTTGAAAGGTTTAACAGAACCATGAAGAGCATGATAGGTGCTTTGGAAGAACCCCTTAAGAAAAAGTGGGACCTTCTACTGCCATGCCTTCTCTTTGCTTATAGAGAAGTCCCTCAGGAGGGAGTAGGTTATTCTCCCTTTGAGCTTCTCTATGGCCATCCAGTCAGAGGTCCATTGGCCCTGATTAAGGAGGGGTTGGAAGGTGCTCCTCCCCTCAAGCCAGTCAGAGTGACTGACTATGTGATAGGTCTCCGGAGGAGAATGTCACACATGATGGCAGAAGCAAGTGACAACTTGAAAGCTGGTCAAGCCCTGGTCAAACATTGGCACGACCAGAAGGCTAACATGGTTGAGTTTACTCAAGACCAGCTAGTTCTAGTTATGCTCCCAACAAGGCAGAGGGCCTTGCAAGACAAATGGATGGGACCCTTCAAGGTTGTGGGAAAACTTGGAGAGGTCAACTATCTGGTGGATCTGGGCAGACCCAGGGAAGCTCCTAGAGTCTTCCACACCAACCGACTAAAAGCCTACATCTCCAGACCTGATGTAGGAGCCTTGCTCCTAGCTTCAGCTGCAGAGGAGGAAGAGAGTGAATCTCTCCCTGATCTCCTCAGAGGTGTACCTTTAGATGAAAAAGTTGAAGGAGTCAATCTCTCTTCAGACCTGACACCTGAGCAACAAGAGGAGTGCAAATCTATGTTAAATCAGTTTGCCTCCCTGTTCTCACTGTCACCAGGCTTGACCCCTTGGGGCCAGCATGAGATACTCACTGGTGACTGTCTGCCAGTCAAAAGCAGAGGATACAGAATGTCAGAACATATCAGAGCCCACATCAAAGGAGAGGTCAAGAAGATGCTTGATCTCGGGGTAATAGAACCCTCTACTAGTCCATGGTCTAGCCCAGTTGTGTTAGTACCAAAGGCAGGATCCAAAGACTTGAGATTCTGTGTGGACTATAGAGCTCTAAATGCAGTCACCAAGACTGATGCCCACCCTTTGCCCAGGACAGATGAGTTGGTGGATAAACTTGGTGCAGCCAAGTACCTCAGCACATTTGACCTGACGTCAGGCTATTGGCAAATAGCCCTGACAGACCATGCCAAGGAGAAAACTGCATTTTCAACCCCAGTTGGCTTGTACCAGTTTAAGGTCATGCCTTTTGGACTGAAAAATGCACCTGCCACATTCCAAAGGATGGTGAACCAAGTTCTGGCTGGGATGGAAGATTTCTGCATGGCATACTTGGATGACATTGCAGTCTTCAGCCACTCCTGGGAAGAACATGTGAACCACCTAGGACATGTGTTGCAGGCTCTGAAACAGGCCCATTTGACAATCAAAGCCAGTAAGTGCCAGATTGGTCAAAGTAAAGTGGTCTACCTTGGACATGAGGTAGGAGGTGGGGAAATAAGGCCTTTGCCCAGCAAGATTGAAGCTGTGCAAAATTGGACAACACCAACTACTCAAACCCAAGTGAGAGCTTTTCTAGGCCTCACTGGGTATTACAGGAATTTCATTGAGAACTATGGGACCATAGCTTCTCCACTGAATGTAATCTCCTCTCCCAAATTCCCTAAAAAGGTAAAATGGAATGAGGAGTGCAATCAGGCCTTTGAAAAACTGAAGAGAGCTCTTTGCCAGGCTCCAGTATTGAGAGCTCCTGACTACCACCAACCTTTCATTGTACAAACTGATGCGTCCAATGTAGGTATAGGTGCAGTTCTAAGCCAACTGGATGAGAAGGGTAGGGAGCACCCCATTTGCTTCATCAGTAGGAAACTGAAGGATCCTGAGACAAGGTGGGCAACTATCGAAAGAGAATGCTTTGCTATTGTGTGGGCACTGAAGAAGTTTAGGCCATACTTGTATGGTTCTACTTTTGTTATTCAGACTGACCACCAACCCTTGAGATGGTTAATGCAAATGAAAGGGGAAAATCCAAAACTATTGAGATGGTCAATCTGCCTGCAAGGGTTTGATTTCACCATTGAGCACAGGTCAGGGTGTCACCATCAAAATGCTGATGGACTCTCTAGGATGTATATCATCGACTAGAGGTATGAGGTTCATCCAGGAGTGGATTAAATCCTCCTGTCCCTTAGTCTGGGGGGGGCGAGTGTTAGGGAGAATTCTCTGTTTAGGCTGAATTTCCCTACCTAGTGAGTCCCCCAGCAGCTTTGCTGGATTTCTGGGGTTTAATTTTTTTCTCCTGCCAAGAGTGAGACTCTTTTACCCTCACTCTTGGACATGTTGAAGTGTGTTTTCTTGGTTAAACCTTGTGTTGAATGGGCTATGGGGTCTCTTACTCCATAGGGCCTCATGTATTTTTGTGATGTGGGTCACACAGCACCCTCTGTGCCGTGACCCAGGGGTGTCCTAGGGACTCCCCAACATAGACTCCATACCCTGGGACTGACTACTGTCTCCCAGGGCATGTAAAGTCACCAAAGACTTTGCTAGTCTTGAATCCTGAACAGAACCAGTACAAACCATCATATTGTGGACGTACTGGCTGGGGCAATTCGATTGCCCCAGGGTCTGTTAGTCGAGGGGGCACGTCTCCGTCCCCCCTGATCGAGTTTTGGCTGGTGGCAGTGGAAACTACTTTTTATATTCAACCGCGAATATTTCCCTATGGGATTTCCCATTGTTTTAGGCTAACACATTTAATTAATTATTTACGGTAGCCTTAAACATACCGCCGGTTTATATATTTATTTTTATAACTCCGGTTGGGACTTTTTGCCAAAACTTGATTCTAAAATGGCGTTGGTGTTCGCCTCTGTAACTCTGACCCAAAGTGGAGCCCTTTGTTCCACTTTTGGCGGGCTTCTCCACAGAAGCCCTCCAAAGTGGTGCCACTCTGTCTGGGGTACTTAGGAGGGGTGGAGGGGGATTTAGGCACCCTGGACTGAGTTACCTTGGTAACTCAAGTCGCACTCCGTCCTGATTGGCCCAAGTGGTGAGCCGCCCGGCTCACCACTTAGCATGTTTGAGTGACAGCTAGGCTGGGTGAATGGGGGTTTGCTGCATAAAAGCAGGGCTTTGGGGACTGGGACTTCAGAAGTCGCCACAGGACCAAGAATCCGACGAGGGAAGAGCTGAGCCGACCTGCTTCGACGACACCACCCGGTGGAGCCCTGCTGAACCGTCTCACCACTTTTTCCCGACGACCGAGGAGAACTCTTAACGGAGTGGCTCCTTCCCTTGACTGGTGGGGACAACCAGTTTTCGCCTTCTTTCCGTTCTTTGAGGTATCTCGTGGCCGCCTTGCCTGTGCCAAGCACCCCGGCAACCGGAATACCACACTTTACCCCCATACCGCGAAAGTCGGTACCAACCCTTTAACCGGAGGACTCCGCGGCTGGTTTCTTCCCGGGCAGTGCAACGACCCTCTTCTTCTGCTCTTCAGCGAGAACTTCTTCTCCCCTGACCGACGTCGAGCCCTGCTGCCACTGCCTGGAACAACTGCCACCGCTGGAGGATCCTTTCCGCTTAAGGTACTGTGTTCTGCCTGGCTTCCCTTGCTACCGACTGTACGGGGTAGATTTAGTCCCCGGCTTTCGAACCTGGGAGTGCCTGGGACACTTTGGCTAAACTTTCTGAGCCACTCTAACCTCTTTTTGACTCTTTGCAAGACTTTGAATCTCTAACTAACAGTGTGATCTTGGGCACATTTTCGCTCCGGCTACTCTAAGAGTGGGCCCTGCCTAGTGACTTTTGCTCACCTGTGACTTTATTCTTCTTTAAGCCTATTGCAAGTGCTCTGGACCTTAGAGTGGTGTGTCTAACCCATTTCTGCTTTTTCTCTCCCTTTCTTGGAAACTACTAGAGTGTCATCTAACGTTAAGCACTCACCTCTGTTTTAATTAAGTGGTGTTTACTTAGAGTTGTCTAGATAGGAGAAAGGATTGAATCTACTTTCATTATAACTGTGTTGAAGTGCTTTTACTATATTTTTGCTAGAGTGTTTTTAACTTATGTGTATTTTAAATAAATAACTATATACTTTTGAAACCAAGCTCTGGTCAGTGTTTGCTTGTGCTATTGTGTTTTGGTACATATTGTGTATACTTTACATACTGCCTAACTCTTCTTGAGAGAGGTCTGACTGCTCAGCCACAGCTACCAGGTAAATCTGGGTGGTACAGACTGCTACCAAAGGGGTTTACTGCTCTACCTGTAGTCTTAAATCTTTTGCAGTGTTCCCCAAGGGAACTGCACAGGTTTCTGCCTAACACTACTTCACAAACCAGCCTTCCTTTTCCATGTTAAAAAGGTACATCGAACATGACACCAATCCTTGTATTCATCGGTTTTTAGTCATCTTAAAACGAGAATTTTCACAAACGGGCATGTTCTCCATGCGAGTCGATTCATAAATTAGAATAAACAGCTTAACCACTTCTTGCATAGCTTTGGTCTGACTATCTGCAGTTGAGTACCACCAAAATAATCCATTCAGTCTTCAGAACTTCCATGATGCATTAGGAACTTTTCAGACATAAGCCGTAATATGTCTTTCAATAGCCAGTTGTTTTGTGCACTTTTGATAGAAATCAACCAATTACATTTGGATATACGTGTATATGTAAATGCTTATTGGACGTGAGGGGGTGGGTGGGTCGGCTATGGGGTGCCAATGGAGGAGACTCCACCGTAAAAAGAATGGGTCGAATTTATTTAGTCAAAATGTGCACACGTTTACAAATCTGCCTATTAAAACACGTTGAACCAGCATAAGCAAATCTAACATATTACAGGGGAGCAACCACCGTTGCAAAGTTGGGGGGGACCAATATTGCCAAATGTACATTTAGGATTGCAGTTCGGAGCACTTTATCTGAATTACCCAATAGTTGTCACAGATGGTCTTAAGATACTTGCATGTCCGATAGATGGTTCACAGGTTATTTATGATTAAATCTTTACTATTTGTTTTGTTGTATTCGTATTTATTTAGCGCACAACAGCCCGAGGACATCCTGGCACTTGTTACAGCACAATGCTTAGTTACAGAGTTATGAATCATGCGTATGTTACATAATGAACAGTTTGAGCAATGATACAATATATATACAATTTACAATATAGTTATATTACATTTGTGTTTATATTACAATATGCACAACAGGAATAAGGTAGGAAGTCGCATTACGCGCTGAGGAAAGTGGTCTTGAGGTTGCTGCGGAAGAGTGAGATGGAGGTTTCTGCTCTAAGGGTGGCAGGGAGTGAGAAGTTTTGGTGCAATATATGAGAAGCCTAGACCTCCAGCTGTGGCTCTCTTGATGCGCGGTATGTGTAGTTGGTTGTGTACTGAGCTCTGGTGGGGCGAGTGGAAGTGGTTCTTGATATAGCTTTGGATAAGTAGGAGGGAGCAGTGTTGTTAATGCATCTGTGTGTGATGGTAAGTATTTTCAACGTAATGCGGTCTTTGACCTGTAGCCACCGTGCTTCAAGTCTGGCATGGGATATATGGTCTCTTCTTGGGATGCTCAACGCGGCTCTTAGGGCATTGTTTTGTGTGGTTTGCAGTCTATGAATGTTCTTGGCGGAGGTACCAGCTAGGAGAGCGTTGCAATAATCGAGTTTAGCGCCTATAGTTGCTCTAGCTATGGCCAAGCGGTTGGGAGCGGATAGGTAGGGTTTAATGGCGTTGATGAGTTTGGTGCTGAGAGCTGAGGCGGAGGCTATGGCGCTAACTTGTCTGTTCATCGATAGATTTGCATCAATATGAACGCCTAGCGTCTTGACGGAGGATGATACTGGGGTGGTCGAGTTGTCTATGTTGAAGTTGGCGTATTGGGGGCTAAGCTTCGTTATTGTGCTTTTCTGGCCAAGGATGATAATTTCAGTCTTCTCCCCGTTCAGACAGAGGCCATTGATTGCCATCCATGCTTGGATAGCAGCGTAGATGTTGTGGAGGGTCGTGGTGTCTTGGTGATAGAGTCCAGTTAGAGGTATAAGTACTTGAGTATCGTCTGCATAGTTGGTATATGCAACACCCATGGAGTCAAGTAGGTTGAAGAGGGGTTTCGTGAAGAGGTTATAGAGGGTGGGGGCTGTACATGAACCTTGGGGGACACCTCAGTTTATGGTGGTAGGGTCAGCGTTTGCAGTGTCGGAGTAGACCTTCATGGCTCTACCTTCGAGGAAGGATGTGATCCATGATGCTGCTTGTTTAGAGAAATGGGCTGCATGAGTGAGGTGGGTGATGATTGTTTGGTGATCTACCAGGTCGAAGGCTGCTGATAGATCGAGAAGGAGGAGCGGGGCAGGTTCGCCTTTGTCCATGATATGTGAGATTTTTTTTTTTAGGTCTAGTAAGGCCAATTCTGTTCCATGCCCGACACGGAAGCCTGATTGCCTTTTACCTAGTATGGAGTTGGCTTCTATGTATGATTGGATCTGGTTATGAGCTGCTTTGTCCAGGATTTTCAGGAGGAACGGGACTGTCGTTATCTGTCTGTAGTTGTTGGGTTGCGCTGGGTCAAGTGTGGCCTTTTTTAGAAGAGGCCGTACCCATGCTTCCTTGAGATTGTTTGGGACAACTCCTGTTTGGAATGATGCGTTAATGAAAGCCATGATAAGGGGTGCTAGGTCGTTGGCACATTCCTTGATGATTTTAGGAGGGCAGATGTCTGCTTTGCAGAGAGATGGTTTGAGGTTTTTGATGAGATGAAGGACCTCAGGTTCAGTGATGTCTCTGAATGCGAATTGGGCGTGGTTGAAGTTCCTACCCTTATCTTGTGTGGGGCTGTTAGCTTTTTGGTTTGGGAGGGCTTTGCAGTGGTTTTCTATTTTATTTTGGAGGAGTTTTATTTTGTTGAGCATGGCTGACTGAATGCTCGCACACCAGGCTTTGTCCTTAGTTATCTCGTCTGCGGTAGCAGGGGGTGTGACTAGTTTGTTAAAGATGGCAAATAATTCTTTCGCTTGGGAGTTGGCCTTTGAGATCCTCTCATTGAAAGAGTTGGATTTTGCTACTAAGACGGCTTTTTTATATTGGAGGGCTATCTGTTTGAAAAGGAACTTATTTAGGTCACTGGGATCCGCTTGCCAGACTTTTAGTGACCGACGCTTTGGTGCTCGGAGGGTTTGGAGTTCATCCGAGAACCAAGAGTTGCAGTGAAATGATTTTTTTTCTTTCTTGCCTTCCAGTGGGGCTATGGAATTTATGGCATTGATGAGTATCGTTAAAGATAGCTGATAGTATATTTGGGTCCTGAGAGAAGGGTGGTGCTAGGCTGGGTTTTTTTTTTAAAGGTATGGTCGCAAATTGTCTGCATGGAGTTTTTTGGAGCGTCTTTTTATGGCAGGTGGAGCGTGGGTAATGGTCTTGGGAGTGGGGTTGGTGGGGATGAGGAATTGAATGCATGTGTGGTCCGTCCATGGCAGGGCGGTGTTAGAGATGATGTTGGATGCACAGTTGTGATCCATGACCCAGTCAAGGGTGCAACCTTTGGAGTGTGTGGGGGTGAGGACTCCTTGGGAGAATCCTAGGTCTGCGAGTTCTTTGGCTAGGATTGTGGCAGATTTATCCTTGGGATCATTATATCCTAAATTTAAGTCTCCTAATACAAGGATTTGAGGATTTTTTAATGTTGTTACTGAGCCTGTAGGAGAGGTGCTCTTGGAAGTCTGCTGGGAGACCGGGAGGTCTATATAGGATGTGAATGTTGATTAGGTTATTGGGGGAGAGCGTAAGCTTGGCTGATAGGATGTCAGCTTGTCTCAAGGATATTGA
This sequence comes from Ambystoma mexicanum, assembly GCF_040938575.1. Lineage (NCBI taxonomy): Eukaryota > Metazoa > Chordata > Amphibia > Caudata > Ambystomatidae > Ambystoma > Ambystoma mexicanum. The sequence goes on from NC_090927.1 coordinate 299,425,922, forward strand.
GTCCTTGTGAATTAGGGCGACTCCCCCTCCAATCTTGTCAGGTCTATCTTGCCTGAGGATGGTGTAACCTGGGGGTAGGGCTAGTGCGATGGCTGGGCAGGAGGCATCATTGAGCCAGGTTTCGGTGATGCATGGAAGATCCAGATTTGGTGTGGAGAGTAGGTCGTTGATCTCCAAGGCATGTGCAGGTAAGGAGCGTACGTTCAATAGTGCACATTTGAGAGGTGGGTATTGTGTACCTTTGACATTTTTGTTTATACTGGTATGGGGTGAGGTGTGCATGTTGTGGTGGGTGGTAGTGAGGAACCTAGTGCATGGAGGTGTTGAGGCAAGTTGGGGTGGTGGGGAAAGAGGGGCGGTGCATTTGCTCATCTTGGTGTGGGGTAGTGGTGCAGTGCGGGTGCCTAGTCTGGTGTTGCTTGATGTGGTGGGTGTGGGTGAGCAGGGTAAGTACCTGGGAAGTGATCGGTTTCTGAGATGGTGGAGTCTGACAGCTAGGCTAGGTGGCTGAGACTGTGTGATGTTATAGTCTGGTGCTGTGGTGAGTGAATTGAGTGCCGGATGCTGGGTGTGGTGTGTTGTGTGTATGTTGGGAGGTGTAAGTGCCATTAACGTGAGGACTATATAAAGGGCTGTTAGGTTGGCTGGGCGGCGTGTGGCAGGGAGAGTGTGGGAGTGTGAGTCAATGTTGTGAGTGGAGGGTGAACTCATGGGCATCATGGTAGTGGAGGGTAGCTGTGTGGGGGAGTGCAGCTGGTGTGAGACTGGAGAAGACAGAGGTTGTGCGAATAGTGTTGGGCAGTGGCACGACACAGGTTGGTAGCAATACAACAAAAACTACAGTGCCTAGATTTGATTATCCATATAGGGCAGGCAAAGGCTAGATGTGTAGGGCCGGGGCATGGTTGCATGTCACACAATGCATTTACAGTAATAAGATCCAGTGAGCAGTTTCATCTGGATAGGCATGAGAAGTAGTCCAGCTAGGAATGAGAGCTGCACTGACTAGGGCATACCATACATTATACTGTGCAAAGCTGCTAGGCTGTTCCAGCGAGGTGTGCTATATGGGCATACATTGTCATGATACTGGAGCAATTTCAAATATATAAGCAAGACGTGCCAGATATGCAGTGCAGACAGAAAGCAAGCTTTAGAATAGACCTAGGAGAGGGCAAGGGCAGTTACCATTTAACATCATTCAGAGTTAAAAAGAGCACCGTTGCTGCCGTGTTGCAATTTGTTCAGATCAGGCAGGGTAGAGCAATGGAGTGGTGTTGTGCTTTAAGTAGCAAAGGCGGCAGTTCTCGACAGAGTATTTTGGGCAAATCTCATTGATGTAGGCAACAGGGGGTACAGATGAGAAGAGTCATGAGAAGCTTAGCAGTCTCACCTTACGATGGTCAGTAGAAATTGTTTCTGGCACGAGATCTGCACGCAGCAGAGTGCACGAAGGCAGAGCTCAGAAGACCTGGCGCAGCCCGCAGCACGGCACGCTCAGTCAGCTCAGTCAGCTCAGTCAGCTCAGTCAGCTCAGTCAGCTCAGTCAGCTCAGTCAGCTCAGTCAGCTCAGTCAGCTCAGTCAGCTCAGTCAGCTGGCCTTTTTCCTAGGCCTTATCCTGCCGACCGGGTTCCACCTACCGGTGGTTGGACTGCAGCTAAGAGGAAAGGCTGCACCAATTGGCTGGGTCCTGGAAGCCTGGTTCCTGGATGACAGTCAGGCAAATCAATAGACCACGGCGGCGGCCATCTTGGAAACGGGACATATCTTGGGATTTCGATCGTGCAGAAAGCAGCGTGGGTTTCCAAGTTGGTGACAAAGGTAGGGCAGGGCACAAAAAACTATTTGTTGCCTGGGTTTTTGAGACGTTAGGATCATTTGACTAAGCTCATGTTCCAGCTGTTCCCTCAACCTCTCATGGGCTCCCTCCACCCTAGCCCAAGCATCTGTCACCCAATGTCAGCGTAAAACAATACAAATCAGTAGCACCTACTGTCAAAGGCAGCCTCTCTACCATGGGACGGCATAGCGCCCACAGCCATATCCATCTTATTCCCTCTGAGACACATAATAAATTACTCACCGTAATGACTAACATACTCTTAGTCCATAGTCCCCTTTCCTCCATACTGTATGGGCGTCCCTTCCAAGGGACGGGAGATAGAAACTTTTTCACCAGAAAAAACCTTCTTCCCCTATAAATTTAGAGGTGCGCAAGGGTGCGGCCCAGGGAGCATGCGCTGATCTGACTACGCCGTCCAACGCCACACCTCAGTCCCCATTGACGTGTCGACAATAGATTTAACATTGCCTAATGACACCAGTATCATTAGGGGGGAGGTTGGTGGGACGTATGGAGGACAGAGGACTATGGACTAAAAGTATGTTAGTCACTATGGTGAGTAACTTGTAATTACTCTTACGTCCCGTCCCCTTTCCTAAATACTGTATGGGCGATTTCAAATGATTGTAGCCCCAGGGTGGAGAGGAGACCCTCCTTAAGCAAATAGGTTTCTGGGAACCGGCAGTCAAAGCCGCATCAGATCAAGAGCTGACGTCCAAACAGTAATGCTTGGAGAAAGCCGAGGGAGAGGCCCAAGTGGCCGCCCTGCTTATGACTTGCCAAGGGACACAGCGTTGGAATGCTATGGCCGTTGCCTTGGCCCTGACTGTGTGGGCATGCATGTTGGCCAGAAGTGGCTTGTGCTGGCCCTCATACGCTTCTTTGATGGCCGAGACCCTCTAGTGGGATATGGAGGCCTTAGAGGCCAGATAGCCTGGCCTTGAGCCTCCAAAAGCTTGCGGAAGCCCTTGGTCCAGTCCAAGTAGAATTTCAGAGCACGTCTGACATCCAGGCAGTGCAGCACTCTTTGTGCCTTGTCTTTAGGATCAGGAAAAAACGTAGGAGGGACTATTTCCTCGTTAACATGGAAAGCAGACGGAACCTTGGGCAGAAAAGCCGGGTGCGTCCGCATGACTACCTTGTCCTTGTGAAAGGTGGTATATGGTTCAGAAATGACCAGCGCCTGGATCTCGCTGACTTTACGAGCCGAGGTAAGGCCGACGAGTAAGGCCGTCTTGATGTTGACCATCTTGATGTCCGCGGACGCCACTGGCTCGAATGGTTTGTGTGCCAGTGCGCCCAGGACTATGCTGAGGTCCCACACCGGGTGCAGTCTCTTGATGGGCGGGTAACGCCTAGCGAGACCCGTCAGATGTTTTTTGACGATATGGTTGGAGGAGGAAATAAATACCCTCCTCTGAGTTCCTGTAAGCCGCAATGGCTGCAAGGTATGTGCAGCAGGTATCCACCTGCTCGCCTGAATGAGCGATGTGCGCCGAGAAGCAGAGCATGTCATCCAAGGAGCAAGCCACGGGGTCAATTCCATTGGATTCTGCCCAGTGGCAGAATCTGGCCGAAGCATTACCTGCTCAGATACCACGCTGTGAGGGCTAATTTCCCTGGTGCAGGGTGGATGATTCTGCCCCCTGCTGCGCCAGAAGATGAGCTGGGCCCGTTGGAAGGTGTATTGGGGGCACCCCAGAGGGCTGACTAGCTCCGAAAAACAGCCTGGCCGGCCAACATGGAGCTATCAAGATGTCCAGTCAGCGAGACTCCTTGATCTTGCAAAATTACCCTGTGGATCAGAGGAGTGGGCGGAAAGGCGTAGGCTTTCATGCCGGTCCATTGAAGGTGAAATGCATCGCCCAGAGAGCCTGGGCCCTGACCTTGCCAGGATTCGAACTGGGGACACTTCTTGTTGTGCCAGGTGGCAAAGAGATCCACGCGGGGTGACCCCACCTGTTGAAGATCTCCTGAATAATTAGGTCGTTTAGCTACCAGTCGTAATTGTCAGATCCCAGCCAGCTGAGCCTGTCCGCTTCCAGTTTGGATTCGCCCAGAAGGTGGACTGACGTGAGGTAAATGTCGTTTTCCAGGGCCCACTCCCACATGTTGATCGCCAGTCTGCACAGAGGGGGGGATCTGGTGCCTCCCTGCTTGTTGACGTAGTACATGCTAGTCGAGTTGTCTGTCTGGATGAGGACAACCTTGCCCTTGAGAAGTGTTAGGAATGCTCCGAGCACTAGCCAGACGGTGTTCAGCTCCAGCCAATTGATGTGGTATTCCTGCTCCTGCCGAGTCCAGGTGCCGTGGACCGAGAGATTGCCCAGGGTGGCTCCCCAGCCCTTGAGCAAAGAGTCTGTGGTGATGGTGGCCTGTGGAGAGGGCAGCCGAAAGGGGTTGCCTGTCCGTAGGTTGCAGTCCATGGACCACCAAGATAGGTCCGGGTGGAGCGATGGAGGAACATTGATTATCTCGGATTGAGAGCCCCGCTCCTGATTCCACGAGGCCGCGAAATGCAGCTGAATCCTTCTCATCCTTAGTCTTGTGTGCGGCACGGCTAACAGACCCGCCACTAGTAGACCCAGGAGATGTTACCACCATGCCAAGGTCACCTCTCTGCTGAGGAAGTGGGCGGAGGCCCTCTTGATGGCCGAGATCTTGTCCTCCAACGGGAAAACCCTCTCAGAGCACATGTCCCTGTAGAACCTGATAGAATGGAGAGGCCTGATTTGTTATCATTACACATCATTACCTATTGTTCGAGAACTATTACTCAGTATTACCCCCTTTAGGAATCATTGCATCATGTTTAGTTATCCATCATACATTCTGATTAGTACATGGAATAGTAACATTACACTATCCACATTAATCTGCCACATATAGGTAGCATTTGCTTATAGAATGACACACTGTCATATTTGAAATGCAATGTAGTGCCATTTAGAATGACACATTGTTATATTTGTAGAGACATGTAGAGACTTATTATGTATGCATGTAGAGAGACACATATGCATTGCACTTAGAATATGCTTTGAGCATACAGATAGCGCTTGGATTTGCGAGAGAAAGAGTAAACGATAGAAAGCATGAGGCCTATGGCATTATTAAGCCATTCCACTGAAGGAGACACAGAAGTTGTTTGCGCCTTTTGGTTCTGTGCGAAGATGTTATGGTACACTGTTATAGAAAGGAATTCGTAAACAGTTTGGTGGATAAGAGGTCACCGTTGCCTTAGTAGAGACACGGAGAAGGAGGCCTAATCAGCCTTGGGCTGGTGTTCGCGGAGACAGAAAAGGTGGGGGCCAGGCAGCAGAGGAGCTTTTGACATGGATAGAGGAAGAAATGCTTTTGCATGAGAGGATAGATGGCCTGTTCTCTGGAGGAGAGAGGGATTTTGTGAAACTAACAGTGGTAGTGAATGGAGAAATAGATGGATAGATGGTGTTTTGCACCGCAGGCAGACAGAAGGCCATGATAGAGATATGCTTTGAAATGTCACGCTGACAGAACACGCAGTGTTTGACCAGAACATGGAGTGAAAGTACATGCAACAAAGACTTTGAGGGACTGTTCAAATATAAAATGCTGACACACAGAGAAACGAAGGAATGCTTAAAGTAACCATAGGGATTTGTATAAGTCATTGCACAGTATAACCAGGGGAGAGGGGAGTTGCTGGTTCTAGTTGTTGGAGATGGAGATGTTGATGGAGTTAGAGTTGGATGAGAGAGAGACACGTCTGGTTGACATGAGATCGAGAGGCGTTTGGTTGGCATTGATGCAGCCTTGGCAGACCAGCTTGGCAGAGATCGAGGAGTTTGGCAGAGGCTTGGCAGAGTAGCGGGAGAGGAGAGACCTGGCAAAGAGCTGGAGAGGGGAGAGATGCACATGCAAATGGAAAGTATGGTTTATGGCTTAAACCTGATTGATTAGAACAGATACTCGCACAAAGAGCTTTGGGTTTGGGAGAAGGGGAAATCATACAGGGATTGTCAGAGAGAGAGTGAAGTATGGTGTGGATTGGAAAGGAATGCTGATGTCACACTTAAGTGTGTCTCTGCAGGAGTGATGGACGAACCTCCCTTGACTCAGTCTTCACTTGCCCCGTTTCACCCGGAGGAATACCTTGATCTATAATAGGGTGTGCACTCCATCCTGCATTCGCAGGGGCGCGATTCACTCATGTAATGGTGCCAATGTCTGTAAGCGGAGTTCAGATGCCAAACGCTGTTTTATGCCTTCACAGCGAAGCCGAGAGTTCAAGGCGCCAGTTTCTTCACTGGCTAGAAAGTCCTTCCCACAAGTGAACGTTGCGCAGAGAATGTTGAATGTCCAGAATTATCTGTATTGTCTTTGTTTGCTGGTATTTTTGTGGGCGAGTAGCGCTGCATGTATAAGCTAGCTGCTGGTAGGTTTGCGCAGCGCCTTCAATTCAAGCGCGCCTGGTAATGTCTCGCCCTTGCAGGAGAAATTATGTGGTATTAGCACCTCGAGTCCGGGTTCAGCGCTACCGGAGACTTGGTGGTTAGGTAAGTTTGCACAGAGGCTTTTGGTAAGTATGCACTGCGTAGAGAGAGAGAGCGCAGTGTCTGCGTCATTGGAGCGTGCGCAATGAAATGTCTCTTCTTTCTTACAGGGATTTGTGCCGCTCGTGCAACTAACCCGGATTCCAGCGTCGCGGGAAGATCCGGCGAGTATGCGCAGCGTTACTGATGTACGCGTGTTAACGCTGTTCTTCTTTGTTCTTACACGTGCCATGTAATCCCCCTTTTTTAGGAGGGGGATTACCTCTTGTAGCGTGGTCATACGGAATTTTTGGGGCTTGACATACTTGTTGGCAGGCCGTAAGTCCAATACTGGGCGCATTGTCAGATCTTTCTTTGGCACAAGGAAGTAAGTTGAATAGATACCCTTATTTACCTGGTGTCCTGGGACGAGTTCTATCGCGTCCTTTTCTAGCAGAATGGCGATCTCCTCGAGAAGGATCTTCTGATGATCTAAGGAGTGAACTCTTTGTCGTGGAGGATGGTTCCGGGGACGCTGCAGTAATTCTATACAATATCCTGTGGACACTGTTGACAGCACCCATCTGTCTGAGGTGATCCCTTCCCAAGCCTGGGTGAAGTTGGAAATGCGTCCCCCTACTGAGGTTGCGTGAGAAGGGACCTTGAACTGAGCGTCACTGCTTTGGCGGGGGCGTGCCACCTCCCTTGTTGGGGCTGCCTCTGCCTCTCCCACGACCTCTTTTGTTACCCCTGCCGTAACTTTGGGTAGACTGCTGGCTGTTGTTCCACTGTGTACCCTGTCCCTGGGCATAGTTGCCTCTTTGTGAATTTTGGCCGCGTGGGCGACGTAAATTACTGTTCCCCCTTTGGTTAGGGGGTTTGTTGGTTAGTTGGCCAAGGGATTTCAGTGTTTCGTATTCGTCCTTGACGTTTTTTAGTGCGTCTTCGACCGCTTTTCCAAACAATAGATCGGGTTCCACCGGCTTGTCTATTAATGAAGCCTGAGTTTCTGTTTTGAACCCCGACTGCCGTAACCACGCATGTCTTTTGATAACAGTACCTTCTGCTATCAATCTCCCTGCGTTGTCCGCGGCGTCGAAAGTTGCTTTCAATATGCAACCAGACACGGCTCTCCCTTCTGCCGAGATCCGAGCCAATTGGCCCTTTAACGGTTCAGGAGCAGAGGCTATGAGTGCCGCAACCTCTTCCCATTGATGGCAGTTGTAGCTGGCCAACAGGGTGGTGGAGTTAGCAATCCTTGCTTGGTAGGCGGACGTTGAGGCTACCTTCCTGCCAAACCCGTAAAGTTTCTTGCTCTCCTTGTCGGGAGGAGCTTCTGACGAAGATAAGGGTGTTCCAGCCCTCTTCCGAGAGTTGGTAACAACTAGGGAGTCTGGTTTAAGATGTCCTCTTATATAGAGAGGGTCAGACTGGGCTGCCCGGAAAAGTTTTTCGACCCTGGGGTTGACTGCTCTGGTGAGGTTTGGGTTCACCAGGGACGGATATATTCTTCGTTGGATGGATTTAAGGATAGGGATGGTCTGAGCGACCGGCCTCCTCTCTCCCACCAACTCTTCTGCGAAGTCCCTTTCCTCCTGTACAGCGTGGGTGTCGATGTGAAAATGTTCTGCCGCGCGAGCAAGAACCTCATTAAGGAGGGGCTGGTTATCGACTGGCGAGTCGGTAATTGGGGCTTCGTTCTCTACCGGGGAATCTACTCTGTAAATTTCCTGCTCATCCTCTCCCTCCTCCTGGTCCTCATCATCCGCATAGTATTCCGTCCCGGTTTGTTCCTCCATAATTTCAAACTCCTGGTCCCCCTCAGGGAAAGGCTCTCCTTGGTACCTGGGGTGAGGAGTAGAGTATGGAGTAGAGTAGGACTGCACCTCAAAGGGTTCAGGTCTCTCGAACCGGGCCTTTTTACTTAGGGGGATGGGATCAGTGGAACCTGAGGGTGTGGCCCCCTGAGGGTCATACAAGAGGAAATGCTCTGGATTTTTGTCGTAAAAATCTGCCAAGGAAGACATCCTTGACATGACCCTGTCTACGTCCTCACTGGACCATTCTTTGGAACAGGGGACGACCTTAGTAGTCAACTTAGGGGACTTATCAAGGGTACCCTTGCTGGATGTTGATCTTTCAGTAGACTTGTATTTGTTTGTCTGCTTCGGGGGGAAGGATGGTCTTACAGGAGTGGAAGAATGTGCTTTCCGCTGTTTTCCCCCCTCCCCGTGCGTGGAAAAATGTTTTCCCTGTCCCTTGGAGGCCCCGGAGACTTTCGACGCCTGGCGTCGAGGATCGGAAGAGGTATCTGTGTCTTTCGAGTGTGGGGCCTCGCTGGTGTTAACTGCGGGCTCCGTCTCTTGGAGCGCGGCCTGGGGGTGGAAGTCGTCTTCGTCCTCCGACGATCGAACTTCCGTTAGTCTAGGGAGCGAGGCACTCTTGGCAAGAGTGGATGATTGCCTTGCGTCATGAGGCGATCTCGATCGAGAGCGCCCAGAGGACACCGAGTTGGACCGTTCTATGTGTGCCTCTTTCCGAGAAGTCGACGTCGTCGAGGTTCGGTTGGACTTAATGTGCTTAGCGTGTGTAGGGTGTGTAGCGCTTGCGTCGCCGGGGGTCTTCCCCATAGCCGCCCTGCCGGACGACCTTCCGAGGTCGGGGACCTGCGCTCGGCTGTCTTTCGACGCCGTAATGCCCTCCCCGTCCGAAAGTACGGCGCCGCTGCCATCGCTGAAGGCGCCCTCCGCTGCCATGGCCGCCTGCCTGGCGTGGTGGGCCCAACGCTTTGTCGAACGGTCCTTAAGTGTCTTAGGTTTAAACCTACTACACGCTCTGCAGTTCGCTTCGGGGTGGTCCCTCGGCAAGCAGAGATTGCACGTGGCGTGCCTGTCGACCCAAGGGAATTTGCGGTTGCACTTGGGGCAGAATTGGAAAGGGGTACCCTCCATACGCACCTTGAGGCAGCGGGCTGGTAAGTGTAGGAAATATATAAGGTGTACCTATATACCAAGAGTGAAGAGTATGTACCACCCCCCACTCTCCCTACTTGCAGGGCCGAGGCCAGCGGCCTACTAGGCCCGGGCCGAGGCCAGCGGCCTTCCAAGGCCCAGATCCGTCGTGCAGCAGCCGACAGTCGATGTCTTCTCCAGCCGTCGTCGAGTCGAGGATCGACGTTGGGGTGGGGAAGGATGTCAAAGAATTATAAATTAGCAAAAGTATGGCTAAGGCCAGGGGACTCCGCAAAATGCTTCCGACCAGTATGGCGGAAAAAAACAATCTGAGGATCCTAGACGCGTGAGGGATCTTGGGTACAGTGGACGTCACACTAGGGATAGTATTACTGGCACGCCTGTGTCGACGCCCATTTTCGAGTTTCGAAAAACAAACTGTAATACTCCGCAGCTTCCACTAGATGTCGGCCTATGCACAGCATGTGATCTAAGCAGATTCCACAAGCCTCAGATATATATATATATATATATATCTTACACACTTCTAGTTCAACACATAAATCACAGTTATTAAAGCAAGTTAAAATTAGTCAAGAAAAATATACACACTCCCTAGTTAAATTGTAGACAAGTTTGAGCAAGAGTGAAAATTTAGCAAAACGGCACAGTGAAAACCAAACACAAATGGCACTCTAGCAATTTCTCACAAGGGAGGGAAAGCACAAGTTATACAGGAATATATTCTTAGACACCCTAGCAACACTTCCCAATAAGTTTGTGAACAAGTTTAGGCAAGGCAGTACTTTAGCATGTACGATACTTAAATGAAAACCAAGCAAAGTGGCACATCACAAGTTTTAAAAGTGGGAAGGAAAAGGTGGTTATAAGAATTAGGTGCATCAACACAGTTCTAGTTGAGAAGCAATCTAGATAAGGCAGTTCTAACAAATTCAGCCAGAGTCAATAGGCCTGTGCCAGAGTCAGTGGCACAGGGCAAAAGGGCCCAGGAGCAAAAATGTTCTTGTAGCTGCATTCAAGTCTTTGGTTAACGATTCGAAAAGTTGGATGCGGAAGGTGAAAGACGATGTTAGAGGATAGGGGCGGCCAGCCCAACAGGTAGGTAAAGGATTTAAAACACCTTTAGCACTACCACGCGAAAAGTGAGGCCTGGCGGAACAAAGTACCTTGAAATGTAGAAGAGGCTCCTGCGGTGGCGGTTGTTCCTGGCAGTTCCTGCAGTTCGGGATATCCAGCAGAGGAAGAGAGACTCTCCTTGTGGAGGAAGGTTCGAATTACTGCACTGCCCTGGGATGAAACCATCCGCGCTGCTGCCAAATGAATAAAAGGTACGCTCCTTTAAATCGCGGTCCGGGTGGACGGGTGCCTGGCTATCCGGTCTCCGAGTGCAGGGCACTGGCGATTCGACCAAGGCAGGTCTGGGAAGGCGATTGGCAAACTGGTTGGCCCCACCAGCTCAAGGGAAGAAGGCTCTTGCAGATGAATCTCTTCTCTCGTTGTGTGGAGAAAAGTGGTGAGACGCTGCAGCAGGGCTTCACCGGTGGTTCAGTTGTTGCATACGTCTGACTTCTCTCCTCTTCGGCTTCTTAGTTCTAATGGCGTTGTCTTGCTCTTCCAGTCCTCAGGACCCTGCTTTTATGCAAAAAGATCCCCATTCATTCAGCCTAGCTGTCACTCACACAGTGGAGTGGTCATCCTGGTGGGAGACCCTCCAGCCTATAAGGGCAGAGTGCGACATGGGTTGCTGAGGCAGCCCTGTCCAGGGGTCCTACTCCCCCTCCCACCCTATGGTTCCACCCCAGACTCAGTGGTGCCGAAAGGAGGGCTTCTGGGCAGAAGCCCGCCAAAAGGACGAACAAAGGATCCCTGACCTGGGTTAGGAGTTTAGAGAAAGAAACGAGAAAGAATTTTTATAAAAGTTCTGGCAAATAAAACCTACCGGAGTAAAGTTAATATTAAAATAAACCGGCGGTATGTTGGAGGCTGTCAGTAAATGTGGTAGCCGCGAACAATGGGAAAATCCCATGGGAAAACATTCGCGGTCAAATATTTTTGGTAGTAACCACTGCCACCAGCCAGAAACTTTTGAGAGGGGGACTGTACGGTACCCTCTCAAAAATGAACATAAGGGAAAAACTATTAACCCTTTCCAGTACCATAGTAAGATGGGTTGTACTGGTTTTGTTCATGACGAGTGACTAGTAAAGTCAATGGGGACTTTACATGCCCTGGGAGACAGTAGTCAGTCCCAGGGTATGGAGTCTATGTTTGGGGGTCGCTACGACACCCCTGTGTCACTGCACAGAGGGTGCTGTGTGACATGTGGATAAAGATGGTTCCTATGGGGGTGAGATAAACCCCATAGACATTAAACACAAAAAAATTGCCTAGAACACACATAGCAAATATGCCTAAGAGTGGGAAAAAGAGTCACACTCTTAGTAGGAGAAAAAAACAAACCCTTCAAATCCAGCAAAGCTGCTGGGGGACTCTTTAGGTAAGGGAAATTAGCCATAGAATGAGAATTCTCCCTAACACATGCCTTCTTTCCCTCAGAGGCTGAGGAGGGAGACTGGAAAAAGCCCTTACTCCCTCACCCTTTTTAGTTGTTTGTGACGGTTCTGAGACGGCAAGCAGTCCGGCTGCCTGGATCTGTGTTCCTGGAAGCTGCGGAACCCTCCACAGGTACGACCCTTCTCTGAGCGCTGCTGAGATTGGGTGTACGACTTGGGCGTGGTCTTTGTAAGAATGAATAAAGACTTTGCCGTTTGTGAGCTGTTCTTTTTGTCCAGCTCTTCGTCCGTATAGTAGTGGAAGAGGTCCCCTCCCTCGAACGGTAGATCTAGAATGCGCTCCTGGACATCCGGGTTGAACTTCGTTGCCCGGAGCCAGGCTCTTCTCCTCATGTCCGTGGCAATGCAGATGGCACGGCCTGAGGTATCGATATGAGCCACTGTGGATTCCATGAGGTCATGCGCCACAAGCTTGGCTTCTGCTAGCCCCGCCTTAAAGCATGATTGGCATTGGGTGGGGAGTTCCGGGAGGAGGTCCACGATTTCCTGCCATGACTGTTGGTTGGCGGCAGCCAGCATGGCATATGTGTTGGCCTGACGCAGGTGCAAAGAGGCGTTGGAGTAGATCATCTTGCTGTACGCCTCCAAGATCTTCTCCTCCTTGCCTAGCAGCACCGCAGAGGAGAAGGCTGAGGACGACTGAGGCTTGGAGGATAGTGATGCCGCAGCGATCACCGAGCAGTGTGGCTGGGTCTAGAGCAAGAGTGTATCCCCCTCCACCTGCCTGTACTTGACGTCCAGGCGTCGGTTGACCGGCTGGACCGAGTGGGGCTTGAGCCAACCCTTCTTGGCCAGGGAGACTGCATTGGTTTGCAGTGGAAACCCTGTGTTGGCAGAGGGGCCTCGCGTGAGGACTTCAGCCAGAACCCGCTCTGCCAGCTTTTCGACCTCGGGTTGGAGGAGGCCCAGGTACTCCGCCAGGCCAGCAAGACGTTCATGGAAGGATCTGGCTGAGGATGGCGTGTCAGAATCCTCCTCCTCCTCCTCATCCGTATCCTGCGGATCTGGAGGATCTTTTGGAGGAGGAGGGGTAGATGGCGCCAGAGGCTAGGGTACAGGGACCGCAGCCGGAGGCTGAGGAGGCGGCAGAGGTTGCGGAGTTGGCTGCGGAGCAGGAGGCGGCAGCTGCACCGGGGCCTGGGGGTCTGGGGGCCCGACGTAGAAGTCGGTGCCTGTAGCATGGCGGGAAGGACTCCCACCCCCCCACCCCCCCCCCCCGACTGCGTCCTTGACGAAAATCCCCATCTGAGGAGACCTCAGTAGGCCGAGAAACTTCTCGAAGAGAACCTCCTCACCAGCCCAAGCGGTGGCAGGGGGTATAGAGAGGGTAGCGGGGGACTGCTGGAGTCGCTGCGTACCCTGTCCATATGGACGCATGGGAAAGTTGCCCTACGCATATGAAGGGTTGACTATAGGCCACGTACCTGATTGAGACCAGTCCCGCCTTGACACTCTTTCTTCGCCGAATTTGTGGAATGGCATCAGACGGGTGCCTCTTTCTGGCACAGTGGCCATTTTGTCGAGCTGCCTGCCACGTGCCTGCGACGTGTTGCCCAGCCTGCTGGGCCCGGCCTCGTCCCGGATTCTTGCGTGTGGATCACGAGGCCTACCCTGCTCCTCGGGTCACAGCCCGTTAGGAGTGGCACCCTCGACCCAGGGGTCGGTAGAGCTGCGTTTAGGCACCCCCTCAGAAGTATTGCCGGTATTAGGGTGTAGCTCCTCAGACATAATGCCAGTGTTAGGGCGTAGCCCCTCAGCCATTGTGCTGGTAAAAGGGCGTAGCGCCTCGGGTGTAGACCCAGTACCAGAGCCTTCCGATCCCTCGACACTGCGCCCGGGAGGATCCGAGGACCCATCGACCCGAAGGCCGGTAGCTGTAGTAGTCTCAAGGACCTGGCCGGTCCCTCCCGCATAGGTGAGCCTCTGGGAAGGAGTCTCCCTTGCGGGGTGCGCTGGAGAATATCGGCCATACCTTGGGCCTGGTTCGATGCTTCACGAAGTTCTTAAGATCCTCTGGAGGCGACTTCTGGAAAAGCTCCCTCCACCTGGCTAGTCTGTTCCTCAGCGCCTTCAAGGACAGCGAGTTACACGCCGAACATGATTGCCAGCCGTGGTCTGGGCCCAGGCAACGTAGGCAGAGAGCGTGGGGGTCTGAAGTTGGGAAGAGCCTGTTGCAGGATGGACACCTGCTGAACCCTGTAGAGGTCGACATGCTACGGCGAGGAGCGGGACGCCCGAGTACAGAGTACCTGAATGATAGAAAAGACAAAGAAGAAGTATCCGCACGTGGAATTACATGGCCGAAGCCAAACCCAGGAGAGCTGGTGAATTCGGACCATTCCCGTCAATGCAGAAAAGGGTACTGAGGATTGGCGGCGGAGTCAGGGCAGCACATGTTCCCTGGGCCGCACCTCTAAATTTAAAGGGGAAGAAGGTTTTTTCTGGTGAAAAAGGTTCTGTCTCCCGTCCCTTGGAAGGGACGCCCATACGGTATGGAGGTGAGGGGACGGGACATAAGAGTACCTAAGGGTACCCTACTATAGTATTCCCCCAAATGATGGTCTTAATGTTCTTTGAGATGGTGCCCGTTTCTTCAAACACTCTTGTTCGCTCTACCTCTCACTCATCCTCTCCCTGGTCTTTTGCCTCCTCGCCTTTTACAAAATTTCCCCTCCTACTTCCTCTCTCGTCGTCCTCCCTTCTGTTCATCCACCTACCCCACTCCCTTACTAGTCAATCCAATGCTCGCTCTCTTTAGCCCTTGTATTTTCACTTCCTACTATCTTCAGGTCGTATCGCTCACGGGCACTCTCCCCTTCTTCCTCCCTCTCTCATCCCCCTCTTTTTCCTCCTCCGTCCTTCCAATCTTGTCACAAAACTCTCTCCACCCTGCAACCTTTTCATCTACAACTCCTGCCTCTCCCTTCTCTCTACCTGCAACCTTTTCATCTACAACTCCTGCCTCTCCCTTCTCTCTACCTTTCTCTATCAGTCTCTCGTTACAATTCAAGCCTCTCACACTCACCCTCTCAACTCTCTCATTCACCCTCCACACTCTGCCTCTATCCCTCTTCTACTTCTTAAACCATACTCTACTCAGCTTTACTCTCTCTACTGGGTACCACGCTCTCTCACAAATACCTCACCAGCTCTCCTATCCACCTCCTCCGCATATTCTTCAGCACTCTGCTACACCTTCTGTCCTCCTTCTCGGTTCACAGCCTAACCTGCTGACCTCACCAGAACACCATTTTCTCTGTTTCCTTCCTCTGCGCCTTTCATACCTGTGACTCCCTTCTTCCGTCCTTCCTTCCCCTTCATTGGTCCCATGTTTAAGCCGGCACTGTGGGACAATTTAAAGCTCCCTTTACCCCAGGGTTGGATCATCATAGTGCAATTATACAAAATATCCTCATAGCCCCGACCCTTGTGGCACACTTTTTTTTTAAATAGTCTTGGTATTTTAATCCACTGGATGTTGGGTTGGTGTTGTTTTCCATTTGGGCTGCAGCGAGCAATGCTTCTCTTCTATGACAGGTGTCGGAATATCACACTCCAAATGAAGGTCATGATTTTCTCCAGCGGTCGGCTGGGTTCACTCGGTGTGAAAGTGCATGCTGTTACAGGTAGTTTTGAAATAAAGAAAAGAGAACCCGGGCCAGATTTGGCATGGATTGATTGAAGGTGATAACGGTCTTAGCATCGAAGCACACTCAGGGGGTTCAGGACTCGGGCCATCCCAACTCCCTCACCCCAACTCTAAGGTAGGACTGAATCCGATTTACGCCCTGATAGGCCTACAACCCAAGTTCGGGAGGGGTCTCTTTTCCCCTTTGAAAGAGTCAAGCACCTTACCCTGTCACAGTACTCGCTGTTGCAAAGTAAATTAGCTATGTACAGTGATAACATGGTTGAAGCCTGCAGGAGGATCAAATGAGCTACCATGTGTAGGAAGAATGGATCCACTGTGGACTGCGATTCACTTAGGAAAGATATGTTTTTTGAGCTATTCATGAGTGAAGGGGTTTCATCAAGCCCCATTGACTATCACGTGGACTCTAGAGGTTTGCCCATGGAAAGGGAATTGCTACGTCTAGGAGATGGCATCAGGAGATTTGTTCATGGACAAACTACCATTCAAACGTAGTGCAAGTTGATTGTAGAGCTTTCCCGAGGCCAGAACACTACATTTCGCCTCTAAGAAGTATAGATTCTGCTCATTGTTCCAAGGAGAAAACACTATTTCTCTTATAATAATTTCTTTATTGTGGTTTAGTTCGATCAAGAACTTTACACAAAATAAAATGAATCAACATACAATCACCCAATCAGTAATCATAATTACAATTCATACAACATATGAACAATAAACAAAATAAATACATAGATACTACGAATTCAATTCACATGTAAAATTCTAATTCAAATTAAGTTTGCTCCTGGTGTCATTAAGAAGCTGCAATATGGCCCAAATTATCAAATTCAGTGAAAGTTTCACAGTGTAATAAACATGAAAACACTCATGCCAGAGGCAATAATTATCCCATGCCATTCAGAACTTCATCTCATATCTCACCACTTAACGGTTTAGTGCCATCACACCACACTCGCGACTTATCAAATTCAGGGCTATAATCACCCCTACATTCGCCACTGCAGGCATATAGTGAATTCTAAATTGTCCCAGGACCAATAGGATAGTCGCGCCTGGAGTGAACCCCCTCAATCAACCCGCAGGGTTTGCACGTGCAGCCATAAACGTTGTAAGGCAAATGTGCAGAAATAGTGTCTGCATTTAAGCAGTAATCCTAAAAAGAATCTGCTAAGACTCTTTCATAGCTATTAACCACACTCCCCCAAATCGCACATGTTCTGGGGTCCCAATTTAACACTGCGTAAGAACATACCTGACGGTTTCCGGCTTATCCTTTAGGCCGCATATGCAGCAATATCTGTTCTCAACAGGCAGACCCAATCGAGGTCCAGTGACCATCTGTACTGGGAGTTGATTAGTGCGTAATTTCAGCATGAAGAGTCTTATAGCTGGGTCAGGGCATAGAAGCAGATAGAGTTGTGTTTTCCTATATCGGTGGACCACATGGGCCACTGCTTCATAGCCCTTTAATTTAGGTAAGTGGCTATAGTTCCTGCACCGATCCCACTTATTGAATTATCTTTCAAATGATTAAGTGGGTGTTGGGAATGCCTTTACTGAAGTCAGGGGACCTTATTAGATTCTGGGCATTTTCTCATTCAAACAAACACGTTTACCTGTTGTAATTGGTTTTCGGGTCCCAGTAAGAAAACATCACCCATTACCAGAGAACGGTGATGGATCTGAGGGATAGAAAATCTGTCCCCTGTAGGAACGTAGGATTCTGGGATTTATTTCAGGGACAAAAACAACTCTCCCTTGTAGGTAGTAGGGGTTCTATGTATTCACCTATGGACAGAGATCTTGCAAAATATAGGAATGATGCGTTTGTGGGATTTGCAGGTGATCAAGGAATCTTTACCTGTAGATAGAATTGACTCAAGAGATCAGCACAGAGAACCGGTCATTAGAAAAGTGAAACGTGCCATTAAGAGCTATACAAAAACAAGATATTGTAATGTTGTAAGATTTGGTTGTGGTCACTAGCAAAGATGTGGCAAGCCAGTTACCTATTGTCAGGAATGCTAGGTTTCACATCAATGGAATCCTCCAAATCCGAATAATCCCCCTCCTCCTTCTCCTTCTCCTTACCCCAGTCTTCTGTAGACAACTCACACCTCCTGTCTTTCTTCAGTCTGAATGTCTTCTTTTTATAGAGATATGCCTCCCTCGGATGGAAGCCACTGTGTCGCCATATATAAAACGGTGAAAACAGGACTTCCTTCCGAGAACGCCTGAACAAGAGGAAAAGTGGCTAAAAAAACCTCTTGATAGGATCCGTTAGTGTAGCAGGAGGCGATGGCGTGATCTTCCAGACCTCCAGATGAAATGCGAAAAAAGGCCAGCAAGAATCAAGGAGTGCGGAACAGAGTAAACTGGAAGTCAACAAAACATACAAGAGAAAGGTAGGTAAGACACTAGGAAAAAGCGGGAGAGGGAGGCTGCACAACTAAGCCGGGACAAGCAAGGAAGGAACAGGCTCGGTAGGGAGCAAGAGACAGGGGAAAAAAACAAAAAAAGAGCCAGAGAGAACCGCAGGAGACGGCGGTAAGGTGAGGCAACAGAGAGAGGATCAAGGAGGCGAGCTGCAGTAGAAACTGCGGCGGGGGGCGAGGGGGACAGAGAAAGCAAAGGCGAAAGGGCCAGGAGAAAAATAAAGGAAGAAAGCCGCAGCGGCTACAAGAGGAAATCACAAGGGAGCGTATAACCCAAAGCGAAAGGAAAATTCCAAGGGGTTGTAACGCCAAGCGGAAACAGGGGGCAGGGCTAAAGTAGGAAACAGAAAGACATGGTCAGAAAGACTAGACCGTCAAAGAGAAGAACGTGAAGGGCATTTCAATGGCGGCGTAAACACCAGGCTTGCCACAAGCGCCAGGAGCGTGACAGTATGCCCTCTTCCAGGGGCCGGTCCACACGGTTTCCCAGGATGTGACTAATGGTCGGAACAAACCAGGGCGGTGGCATGGACTTGCGATGAGGGCTCCCAGGAGTTCTCCATTTGAGCGTAGCTCTTCCAGTGGATCAAATATTCCAATCGACCTTCTATAACTCGAGTCCATTATTCTCTGTACTTCATACTCCTCTGGAGTGTCGTCAACTAGAGGTCTTAAGGGGGGGGTATAGTCCTCTGGTAAGGATCCTTTCGGTTTTCTTTTAACAATGAGGTGTGGAAAACCAGATGCATTTTCTTCATGCTGTCGGGTAGTTTCAATTGATAAGCCACAGGATTGGTTCTTTTGGCAACGGGAAAGGGACCTATGAAGCAAGGCGACAATTTAGATGGGTGCAACCATCAAGGAAGACATTTGGTGGACAGTCATACACGGGTACCTGGAGTACAAACAGGAGCTTGACGACGGTGTGGATTGGCTTGTTCTTGATACCGTACTTGGCTCTCTCGTAGGCTTTCTCTGCCAATACTATGGGCTTCGGCTATGTTGGCCAAAACACTGTCGACCGAAGGGACCACAGTAGGACGTATGTCTGAAGGGAGTATGTCCAGCGGGTGGAAACCGTAGTTGCAAAAAAAGGGACTGATCTAAGTTGCAGAGTGTTTGGCATTGTTATATGAAAACACAGCAGTGGGAAGTAGGGACCCCCAGTTGTCCTTCATGTGGTTGGTGAAGCATCTGAGATACTGTTCGAGCAAAGCATTTAGGCGCTCGGTCTGGCCATTGGCTTGTGGGTGGAAGCCAGAAGACAAAGCCCCATCAATACTCAACTTGTCCCTTAAAGCCTTCCAGAAAGGGGACGTATACTGACTGCCCCGGTCGGAGATGATCTTTTCGGGTAAGCCATGGAGTCGGAAGATGTCTCTGGCGAAAACCGAGGCCATACCTGCAGCGGTGGGAATCCGGGGAAGAGGGGAGAAATGAGACATCCGAGAGAATGTGTCTACTGTGACCATGATACAAGTGCACCCCTCGGAAGGGGGCAGATTCACAATGAAGTCCGTGGACAGGTGACTCCAGGGTTTAGCAGGTGTAGGACTTTGTTGGAGAAAACCAAGCGGCTTTTGTGCGTCGTACTTGGCCTGGCAACAGACAGGACATGAAGCAACATACTTCTTTGTGTCGGTAGCTAGACACGGCCACCAGAACTGCCGCTGTAGTAGATTGATGCTAGAAGCAACACCCCTATGATCCACAAGCCGGTTATCGTAGCACCATTCAAGTGCTCTCTGTCTGAGAGAGGAGGTGGGCAAAAACAATTGGTTGTTGACAAACACAAAGCCCTTACGTCGGTGTAGTTCATCTCGGGGTTTGATCGTAGGGTCGTTCTGTAGAAGGATCGAGGCGTCCTTGACTTCTTGAAGGAAAGCCGAGATAGCACAAACAATTTTGTCTTTATGTAGAACGAAATCGACAACTTGATTCCCAGAGAGACCGGGATATAGAAACTTAGACAAAGAATCGGCCAAGATATTTTTGCTGTCAGGAAGATGGGTAACCACAAAAATCGAACTGTGTGAAAAAGTGGGCCCCTCTGGCCTGCCGGGAATTAACGCATATCATTTGTTGGATAGCCTTGAGGTTCTTGTGGTCGGTTCTGATTAAGAATGGGTGTGATGCGCCTTGGAGAAGATGACGCCATTCCACACAGGCGGTCTTCATGGCCAACAACTCCTTCTCTATCACAGATTAGTTGACTTGACTGGGACTTAGTCCTAGACAGGTAGGCGACCGGGTGTTCGATGCCTTCGTGCTCCTGTAGGAGAGCTGCCCCTACTGCTGCAGCCGAGGAGTCGGCCTCAACGATAAAAGGAAGAGACTGATCGGGCTGGTGGAGAACAGGAGCAGTACAGAAAGCCTTTTTAAAAGGAGAGCGAAAGCCTCTTCTGCAGCAAAGGACCATTTGTAGGGAAGTGATGACTTCTTCAAGAGGCAAGTTATGGGCAACACCATCTCAGAAAACCGTGGAATGAACCGGCGGTAGAAATTGGCCAGTCTCAGGAACCATTGCACTTCCTTAACAGAGGTCGGTGAGGGCCAGTTGAGCACCGCTGTGCGTTTTCTGTGGTCCATTTAAACTCCTTGCTCAGTGAGAATGAAACCCAGATAGAGCACTGAGAACACTTCAAAAACACATTTGTCAGGATTCACCAACAGGTGGTGTTCTTGGAGACGCTGAAGTACCTGTTGAAGGTGGGCTTGATGTACTTGTCTGGAAGAAGATACACCAGGAGGTCATCCAGGTAAACTATGGTGTGATGGAACAACAGGTCGGAGAAAATACGATCCATAAACCTTTGAAATATTGCGGGAGTGTTGACCAAACCAAAGGGCATGACCCTATACTCGTAGTGGCCGAACGGGGCACGGACGGCTGTTTTCCACTCGTCCCCCACTCGGACGCGTAGCAGATGGTAGGCCCATCAGAGGTCTAGCTTAGAGAAAACAACGGCACCTCGTACTGTTTCGAGAATGTCCCAGATGAGGGGTATCGGGTATCCGTCTCTGATGGTTACTCGGTTGAGACCCCGATAGTCAATGCAGGGCTGTAATTCATCTGTGTCCTTTTTAGGAACAAAAAACAAAGATGCACCCGTGGGGGAACGGGAAGGCTGAATCAGACCGTTCTTGAGGTTGGAGTCCAGATACTTTTGAGTTCGGTCTTTTCTCTCACAGAGAGAGAAAACATGCGCCCAAAAGGGACAAGGCCGTCAGGCTGCAGATCTATGCAACAATCTTCAGGACGATGAGGTGGTAGTTCTTGAGGTTCCTTCTCGGCAAACACTGTCTTGAAGACTTGTAGGTTGGTTGGTATCAGATTCACGCTGAGTGACTGCAAAGATGTCGGTTCGTGCACCAGCACCTTCAAGGTTTCATGTGTCTTTTTTGGGTACATGATTTGCGGCAATGATTAGAGTTGAAGGTGATGTAGTTATTAGACCAGTCTATGGTAGGGTTATGCTTGCGGAGCCAAGACACCCCTAGGATGACTGGGAAGCGTGCTGCCTGGATAAGGTCGAATTGTATGACCTCCTGATGTTGCTGAATGGTCATCTCCAAGAGAATAGAGGCATGGGTTATCATGCCGGAGCTGAGGAGAGTGCCATCAACCCCTTCACTTAAACCTTCTGGTCTTCTTTAGCTACTTGGTCAATCCCCGTCTGTTTGGCCCATACGATGTCCATGAAGTTGCCTGCAGCACTGCAGTCCAAGAGAGCCAACGTTTCTACCGGTTTGATTTGATCATAAGCGATAAGGGAATTGGGATGGCTCGGGCAATGAGAGTTCCTGGTCTCCACTTTCCTGTGAGACTTGATGCAGAGCGATTTCCATCCCGCGGAATCTGCTACCTCCAACAGTAGGAGCCTGGCATATGCTACATTAACACTTACATGAACAGCACAACACAATATCTGTTCCTTTCCAGATTATCTGGACCCCGGGGTGTGGCCCTCAACAACGGAAGGTTCACTTTGCTTACCAGTCATTGGCAACTGAAGCGGGGTGATGTATATCTCAAACGAATGTTCTGAACACGGAACTACTGTGTGTACCGGACATCCCTGAAGACTGTCCTGATGAAAGTGGTTACATTTACACCTATACGACTGAAACCGGTAGACAGTGGTCGTTACTGAGAGGAGGCCTTACTAACCGTACCACTACTCAGAACAACCCTTTAACCTTTCCTTGCTCTGCCCGAACTCTAAACAAAAAGGACAGTAAGCGTGGATGTGCGTTTTGTGCCTTTGCCTTTTCCCAGACAGGGTTGGCTGTTCCATCATGTAGCGTCTCCTGGCTGGGTAACTAGACACGTGTGTGCTTTTAAACAATGTCTCCTTAGGTTAACTCAGCAAGTACATTGGGATATTAAACAATTATGTACCCACAAATAGAAAGCTGAAGTGATGCCATAGGTGTTGCTTTTTTTTTTTAAACAATACCTTCTTTCATGTATACATATATATGAATATGAGTGGCAATGGACAAATAAGGTTGAAACAATCCATAAGATTGTAAAAGGTTAGTTAAAAATAATTTCACTTTACTGTCTTATTCTGTCCCTTTTAGATAAGCGGCCCACCAGCGCTCTCCAGGTTTAGATGGTTACCAGGCAGACTAGCTAGAAAATCGTACTATCCTTCTGTCTTCTATTAACAACCCTAGTCTCCTTTTTCAACTCAGACTGTGAAATTGTTTTTATGCTGCAATCAACGAAATTATACACAGTTGTGTTCTGCCCCTCCTTTGTGTTCCAATACCTTATAGTCAGGGCAGTACTCTGCACACTGTTCATACAGTGCCCTCTAGTCCGACTATGATTCATTGTCTTACTAATTTACTCTGTGGAATAATTTTCCTGAATAACTCATTCGCTGGACATTCAATGCAGGACATTCTAAAATTAGATGTCCAGCAGTTTCTTCTAAGTCCATATTCTTGCAAAATCGGCAACAATAATCTTCAGGGTTTACCATGCCTCGCCTGTTCAGAATCTCCAGAGTAGGTAGCAGATTCCAGCAAAATCTCGAGAATTGCTCTCCAATTAATACAAGGGAACAAAATCAAGTACGGAGCGATTACTCTTTTTTTGTGGTCATGCCGGAGATGGTTCATGGAGAGGTAGCTATTAAACTTATCAACGGTCTGAACCCAGTCTAGATCATACAGGGAATTTGTAACCTTTCCTGGGTTGCTGAT
This sequence comes from Ambystoma mexicanum, assembly GCF_040938575.1. NCBI lineage: Eukaryota > Metazoa > Chordata > Amphibia > Caudata > Ambystomatidae > Ambystoma > Ambystoma mexicanum. The sequence goes on from NC_090927.1 coordinate 299,449,132, forward strand.
AAACGTTTCCATGCCTACATTCAGGTTTTCCAAGAGTGATTCAAAGTACACTTGCAAAACGACAAAAGGTACTCTCCCTCACCCAGATGTCCGGCCCATAGAATTACTCACTTTGTCATACAGAGAGGCAGGATCAGGAAAAAGTAGTTTCAGATGCAGCAGCAAAGAGTTCCATTGAACCCAACCCTTGATGGAAGTGAGCCCTAACTGAAATCTAATAGCAGCGAGAGGGACACAATTAGAAACTCCCAATAGCTTCTTCCATGTTTTAGCTTCAATAAGGTCCAGCCATTTGGGAACAGCCTTAAAATCCAGCCGATATACAATCTTAGGTGCAAATTTCCTTTTGTAAAAATGTAACGCAAGTTTCACAGGATACCGGCTACATTTTTTGTTCACTATACACAATTGGTTAGAAAGAGCCGCCGCCTTCTGGGAGAGAATTTGTCGGTGGTTATCGGAGAATGGAGCAGCAGAAATTGTTAAAACAAATAAATTATACTAAGTGAGGGACAGAGAACCACGTTCTCAGAGGGCCACACCAGAGGGATACTTTTCTGACTATGACTGAAGACAAGAATGTTCGTTTTTGACGAATTTATATACAGACCATTGTCTTCAGCAAACTTAAAGAAACCAATAGCCTCTTTATGCCCACTCGTGAGTTATCGAACAATAGAAAGTCATCCGCGTATGCTATCCACAGAATGTTGACATCACCCAACTTAGGAGAAACAAGTGGCGAAGCTCGAATCGTTGTTCACATCTGGTACATATCAGTTAAAGAGGAAAGGTGCCAAAGGGCACCCATGCCTCAGACCAGAAAGGGTGCAAATATGAGCAGACATACCACCTTCCCTGTTCAGACGGACCCGTACTCCTGAATTCTCGCAGAAGCCAATACTGAGTTTTAACAAACCGCTTGGAATACCCCAAGTGTCCAGCTTACACCAAAGGCTCCTTCGACCCACTTAAGATCGAAAGCGCCCAATAGATACATTGAAGCGACATAAGTGGGTGCCATTTTACCCGACCAAGAAGATTCCTGGATAGCCCTTACCACCAGCCCATTAATGTCCGTACAGTGTGCTTTCCGAAAACCTATTCGCCGAGAAAGACTATGCCTCCAGATGAATGAGCAGGAGGGATGCAAAAATCTTGCTATCTGAATCCATGAATCAATATGGGGACAATAAAAGCAGTCTGCCAAGGTGGTGTAAAAGGGTTCAACTCAATTATGCTATTAAACAGGATAACTAGAGCATTCATCCAATCCAATTAAAACGATCTGCCCGTTGGGTACTATTGTTCAAGCCGTTTGGACCAGCTGTCCGGGAATTAATTAGGTCAAAGACCCTTCCCTGCATCAATTCATCGCACGGTTCACAATGTTATTTAGGGTCCTGACATCACGTGGGGACCACCAAATCCTGTTACGTCCCGTGGAAAAGGTCAGGTCTGTCTGGCCATCCACCATTTGCTCTTTGCGCTTTAGTTTCAAAGTGTAGGGGAGGACTGGTCCAAGAGACCCCCCTTGCCTACATCCTCTCCGCAGGGCTATGAGGCTATGACTCATTGGGCGTCCCCTCATGCCACCCGGGCCCAGGTGGTGGAGGGTTAACCTGCTGAACACATTGCCCACACGTATTGAATTTAGCTAGGCCTCAGAAACCATTTTGTCTGACAAAGATGGTCTGAGCTCAGCGCACTGCAGCGCGGCCCCCACCCTTGGAGAGTTCCAATTATCCCTGTTGCCGCAGCACCCTGGCAGATCCGCTGTGAGCCCGTTCCCACGAACAAGACGGACAGCATAAGATACTAACACTAACATTTCACCTTCCGCAGTACATCGCTGCGCCCAGCATGACCCGGTCAGCAAGGCCTGGGTGATGGGAAGAACTGTAAAATGGTCATCCGATGAAAGCAGAAAAATACCCACATACGAATGCCAAAAACTATTCGTAATACGCGTAGTCTCTCTACAATTACTTCTACTAAAGAAACCTGTAAAGATGTATAATTATTGTAGAAACGCATGTTTATATGACACTAGCAATGGAGGATCCACACTCCTGCAGGTGTGCACAAATGATGAAAAGCATTACGGGGATAATTCTTTATATGTATCATTGAAAAACGTACACCCCGCAGTCCCGCGCCATAACTGAACTAATGCTGCTAGAGTACAGGGGAGAATGAATGCAACTATACATAAGGCTCGTGTGAAAGACGCGTGCAAATGCGCCAGTTATGTGTGTATATCTAAGCCCTTATATGCCATTACCGCCACGCACGGTGGCGGGTCTCGATCTTAATGCTCCCCGAACCACACTACTACCTCACTTAATGCAAAATGTATATGCATATAACTAAATGCTGTAGTTGTTAAAATATAATGTACTAGTAAGGTGCTCAGACTGGCTATATTCGAGAGACATGTAGTTAAGTTGAAATGTATGCTTTCAAGTGATCCAAATGAGTATTATAAGAATGTTTAAATGTTTATGATGTTCTCACCTAAAGTCGGCAACACACGAGAAAAATACCTTTGTGAATATGTGCAAGGCCATTTCCCCTCCCACCCTGCGAAGTCTGCCAAACCAGAGAGCTGAGGCCTGCGCCGCGCTGCTCCACCTCCCCCAACTAGGCTGGAGCCGCTTCAAAGATTTGTAGTCCCCTCTGCAGCACCCAAAGCCACGGCCTGCCACCTGCATTATTTACAACCCAGCAGTAAACCTCCGCTTGAATACACAGATCCAAAGGCGCCCCCTCTTAAACCCCACAACCCACCGGATCACCTTAGACTTATGACCCTGTGCAATGAAGACACCCAATACTGTGGCAACATACAGCGGCCCATTCATAATGACTTCTAACGAGACAGAAAGACATGTACCGCCCGTCCCATGCATGGAGACTTAGCCCCTCGACCTATGGTACCGGTCAACAGGACACTGGTAACCATGCACTGATGAATCACCATCAAACCCCTCACAAGGTACATTCCTCCTGTGTAGCATTAACCTGTAGAATAACCTATTGATAGATTTACTAAAGAAGATAATATTGCAATGACTGAATGACTGCGGTGTGCATGGCATAGGGCAAATAAGTCAGGAGAAGACATTCATCTCTGACACTGGCCACAATGGCACAACAACACCGCCCGGATGAACTCAGCCGACCTGCCAGGCCCAGCCCAACCCACGAGGCTGACCAGTGACGTCCTCCAGCCAAGGCCAACCACATCGCAGCAGCACCTATAGCTAATCATCGCCACCCAATCCCATTGAACATGTGCCCCTTATAGTATGTAGGTACTGATGACGTTTTTTGTAAATATATACGCCTGTCTTTGCTATTGTCAGACAGAGCGCTCTCGGAGTTTGCAGAGTTCTTTGCATGCCCTATTCTGATTGATAAACTCCCATTTACACTCACCCGCACTCTGTCTTGGCCTTATTCCCATCCTGGGAGAGTCCTTCATTGTCTCTCATTGCGGGGAGGATCGTGCTGGTTGGGGACGCTTGCCTTCAGGTAGCAGTCAAAATGCTGTAGTCACTTCACACCTTCTCAGTTATACTACAGTCCGAACACAACGCAAAAAGAGCTTGTACCACAAAAGTGTAGTCCAGGATGCACTCACTAGCACCACAAAACATTGCGAGGTTGCCTCCGCGAGATCGCCCATCTGCCCGTTCAGATGCTTCAAGCCCCAGGAAGCTGTGGCAGAAGGCCATTTCATCCCTGCCTGGGATTTAAAATCCAAACCAGGCAGGACAAACGGCGTATATCCCCAAAGTCTGACACCGGTTCTTGCGGGAGGCAATTCACATTGAACCCTGATTGGTTAAAAAAAATAATCAATACCTCCAATGGACAAACTCCCCTATGCCAATAAATATTAACCAACAGTAGACAAAAGTCTTCTCCAAAAAACTTCTACTGACAGAATCCCATAGAGGGAATTTAAAAACTCTTGGGCGATCAAGCCCTGGCTTGTACAGATCCCAGTAACCTGGCCCCCCACAGGGCTGCCCCAGTTACTAGGTTTAGCTGCTTGGAAAGAAAAAAAAAAACTAATAGGGGAGGGGTGGTCAGCCATGTTTTTTGTAAAAAGACAAAACTGCCATTTTTTTCTAAAAACCGATATAGTCTCAATGTTGGTAAAAAGGTGTCCCATTACCCTGCGAGTTCCAGGATAGCAGTTCTTAATCCATTTTGCCAAACAGGGTGGGCAATCCTGGTTTGTCATTGTACCATCCTTTGTATTCAAGCAGGAACTGGATCATAAAACTGTCCCTCTTGGAAACCCTGTCCATCCAGACTACTGGGCTGGCCGATCCATTGAGGACATTGGTTAGCAGCACCCAAGACTACAGGAGCGCTTACCCTAGCAGGATGCAACTTAAAAACCCTGTTCATACCCATGCACAACTTTGAAGCCCAACATCTGCAGAGTAGTCCTTTCAGACAGGATAAAGTCCATAACCAATCTTGAGCCAAAGTATAACACAGAATGCTTCCAAGTCCCACCTATCCAGAAAGAACACTAACAATGTCTACCGAAGACAAAGCATGCAAGGACGCGAGTTCAGCGAAAATCAAAACATTTGTGCGATTTAAACAAATTGGGACTGAATCCCCCAGAAAACTTGAAAGTTCACGGATACTGCGTCCCAAGTGACCTAAACAAGTCGGCCTTGGACCAAAAATTGGTCAATCATTCAACAGATTTGACCTGGTTCTGACCGGAGAATCAATCGCCAAACTGCACATTATTTGCAAAGCACTGCACAATATAAGGCCCCTCCCCTACGATTTCTTTTTCATTTTATTAGTATGTTTTTTGGTGAGGAATTTAAGGAGTCAAAACCAACAGGTAGCTGCCCCATCTCATATCAAAAGACGCATCAAACCCCCTGCCCCCGCTCAACAGGTGTGTACAATTTGTTAAGGAGCTTTCTCAAATTCAAGTTCGAGCCCTCACCATTAGATCGACCACCCAGGTCAGAAGCTCCCAACGTCACAGCTTTATGCATCACCGCTGGCAAGAAATTAGAAGCTGGTAGTGCAGCATTTCCCAAAGAGCACCGACCCCTCCTGAGCCCCCATAGGCCATTTCCTCCGTTTGGGCACATGCATCTTGGCCCCTCTTGTTTAGCTGGGGGTTTTAACTCGACCAACTAAGGTTCAGCAACAGGGAGTTGCCATGGGGTAATATGGAAACTGTGGGGGTGGGGGAGCTCTTTCCTCACAACCTCAGGATCGGTGAATATTGCATTAAACCCGGTTTGCCACCCCACCTCCACCCTTCTCCTAGAGTTCAACAATGATACCCTTGGTGCCTCCACCTCAGAATTGTTACCAACCGATTGCCCCTTGGGGGCTTGGGGTGCGAATGGTCCCCTATAGGGTTTATATCAACCGCAAAATTCAAAGGAGAGGCCCCAAACCCCCCCAGATCTGACATCTCGATCTTCCTCTGCAAGTGGTCAAGTGGTGTCAACACTTGCAGCTGCTTCTTTTTGCAAATACCCACTTTTTTTTTTTACAAAGTCAGGAATCATAAGGTTACGGATGTATTTGCGTGATGAAATATTTGACCTTTGCGCAGGTTTTTTTTTTTTTTTTTTAACTTCTTCCCACGCCCACCTTTTGACGGGAAAGCAACTAGTGGATCAGAAGCCCCCTCTTAACCCCGTTGTGCAGATTGGGATTTTCTAAAGAGACCTCTCCTGGGTTGCTGCTCACCCTTCATGGACCCCACTCAGGCCTTGTAGTTTGGCACCCTGACTCGGAGGCCTCCAAAACATGCCTCGATGACAATGGGGTTTTCTTTATTAGACTCAATAGGATATTCCTGTTGCTTCCCCCAAAGGAAAGCCGATCCTACGGAAACTATGTGACCCAGGCAGGCCTCCAGATCTTCGACTTTTGTGTTGATGGAGTTCAGCATTAATGTATGTGTCTTCCTATAGCAAGGATTAGTTCTGGGGAGTGGGTCCAAGATAATCAGCTAGTTACTTGTGGGAGGGATAGTTTTGGGGACAGAGAAATTGGCTGCTTGCGGAAATGGTCTGGGGGTTTTGAAATTTATCAGGAACGCTTGGTGAAAAAACTGGATGAGTAACTGTAAGCTTAATGACTCAAGCCAAGCTTCCACAACACCCTATTCAACCAGCCATGGTTGGATACTAGCCAAAATGCCCCTGCAAAGTACCCCCAGCTTACACCTGGGTAGCACAGACAAAGCTCTATGTCTCGGCCAGATGTGCCTTGGATTAATGACCCACAATTAAAATGGAGTTAAGAAATAATTTAAAAAACGAAAGAATAGATTAATGTTTTCAACAGGGAATACATTCTGTCACCTGCAGAGAGGATGGATTCTGGTATCACTCACCCAGGGCCATGTCAGTAAGAGGACTGGCCTTTTCTGTGTCTTCTACCAATGACAGGCAACATACCACCTATAGCAAGGACAGGTACTCCGGGGTAGGGGTCACGCAAAGTTATGAAATAGATCAACTATAGAAAAGGTAAGCTCCATGAGTTCACACAGTTAGAGAAACTGTTGACAGTAGGAAGGATGGGTTCATGCAGGGGTGGAGATTCTGCCATCTGCAGAAAGAAAGAATCTCAGTTTTCTCTCCAAAAACTGGGAACTTTTCTTGTAGGAAGGATGGGCATCTGGGATTTCACTCATGGAAAGTAGAATAAGTCACATGCCTGAAAGGATGGGGTCTACTTATTAAGCCTATAAAATAGCTTGGTGATTCAAGAGGCTGTCTCAGACATTTCTATTTAGACTAGAGAATACAAGTTCAAAGCCTGGGAATTCCAACTCAGCTTTTCACCAGTTTGAGATCTATAAATTGACTACCATTACAATGGCTAATAATAACACATTATCACAGGACTTAAAGGCGGGAGGACACCGGCAGGATAAGCCACACAAAACATCGTTTTTAATCTAGGAGCAGAGAACCACTCAAAACAGTAGAGCCATCTGGAATTAGCACATAATCACACAGCCTACCATCTCTCAGGGTGGAAGATCCAGAGTACTTAACACAGGGATACAAATGGTCCCCCTCCTAGACAGGATGGGTTGATGTGGTTAGCCAAGGCATGCAGAGCATTTCACCTGCATTGCAGGATGCGCTCAGTGGATCATATACCAAGTCAGTCACCTCAAATAGTGGGCAGCTCCAAAAACGACTGGAGAGGGACAATAAAATGTAACAAAGAAACAGAACGTCCTCTCTTTCAGAGTTGATGGATTCAACATCTATAGCCAGGAACATGGGGTGTGTCAATATAATCTCTAGGACCAAATGGGTTTAGGAAATTGGCACAGGCATCCAATTTCAACAACGCCATTAAGACTGGATGTGCATATGGGAATTGCACAGGTATGCCCAACTCAACACCCCACCAGTTAAAAGCCATAAGATCGGAAATGACCAGTCTATCACTTCTTGGTCTCTGTCTGGAGGCCTCAGAGTGGGGTTGTTGAGGTTACATTATCATCCATTCTTTGTCCTCTCTCTAAAGGAAGCAACTCAGTGATTTTGGATGCTAGGCCAATGCAGTCCCGGGCCGATTACTGCAAATACACCACTAGAAAAAGTATTCTGTACATCCTGTGCTAGTCCCCTCTCTGGAGAGCAGTGGTCGAAGTGTACGAAAAGAAGTAGTGGAACTATGTTTCCTACTGGCCTGCACCGTTCCCCCCAAACCCCATCGCTGCACCCCTCCCACGCAAAATACAAACCCCAAAACACATGCACCTGCTGTTTAAGGGCACGTCCAGTGGAGTGCACTGAAAGTGCAAGTTTCGACTTCTTACACTTATTTTAAAACAAAACCGTTCCGAACGGTTTCTTTTTAAAATTAAACTATAGGAACGGTAAAAACTTATTTAAAGAAGTAGAGGAGCACCGTTCTCGATCGCTCCCGCCCACTTCGACCTCTGCTGGAGAGATCTAATCCAAAGGCTACGTGCGCACACGATTTCCACATATATCCCCTTTTATCAATCTACACCCCATCAGTAGGACACATGCCTCCACCTAGTCACCCTTTCTGAGGTTTGCCCTGCTCTACTCCCTGGCCACCTCTTCCCATGACCCCTTTGATGAATCTGATGTCATCACTCCTTTCCCTGAGGTAGCCTCTGCTCATGTGACCAGGGGACGGCAGCCGCTAACTGATCCGAACCCTGGGGGTGGCTATATGAGGGAGGAACACATATGGCGAGGTGACCCTCAAGTGGATGACACAGCATCATTGGAGAAAGTCATACACCCCATTCGGGTTTAGGGATGTTCCCTCCCTTCCTCATGCCCAGATGGTGTATTGTAACAGTCCCTCTCAACCACTTGCCAAGTCTACTTCAAGTATTCCCCAATATCACCCAGGGAACAGTATGTTAACAACAGAGATAAGGAAGGGGCAGGGAGAAGTCATGATTACTCCCAATAGGGTCCAACATCAGCTTCCTTAATATCATACCAGGAACAATGTAACACTGAGAGAAAGAGGGACAGAGGAATAATACCGGAAAACCAGCATAGCGGTCTAGTCTTTGGAAGTTAATCATGCCGGGAAGATTAAATCTGCAAAAGCTGACACCAAGGAAGGAGATCTGCAGAGGCTGCGCTTCTGCGTTGTAATGCTGCCTGTGCCGACACGTCAAAATGCCCTGGCAAAGCACGCTGTAGGAAGCTGCGTGAAGACTAATGCAGACGGCGCGAAGAGAGACCAGACAGCAGGAAGCCCACTGCCTCAGAGTACTAGGCAGCAGGAACTGTGTGTATTAAAGAAGGACACAGCGAAGAAACTGAGGCTAACAGAGGCACACCGAGCCCGCAGACTACAGTAGCAGTAAAAAGCGAGAGAGACTGGATAACCGGGTAAGCCCAGGGAAGACGTACAGGTTACCGGGTTGTCTGAAAATGTGTGACGTTTCATTAAAGGAACTTGAGAGCAGGAAAAGGAAGCCTTCTGAATCATGCCACAAACTGATTCACAAAGTAAATGTGAATGATCTTGAGGACAAATATAGGCAGCGGCAAGTTTAAAGGAAAGGAATGGTTTTGGACAGTTTTATCAACATGACCGGGCTATTGACAGGTCAGCACAGTTTATGTTTATTACATTTCTATTGCGCAGCCATAAACCCATGGCTGTGAGGGCGCAGACAAACAAGAAAGGTCAAGCAAAATTAGTCGATCCGGAAGCAGACGGAGAAATTAAGGATCACAGACTACTATTTGAAAAGAAAGGTTTTTAAGTCCTTCTTGAAATCGCTCAGGGCTACAGAGAGTCTCAACTGCAGTGGTAGGGTGTTCCAGATAGCTGGTGCCACAAAGGCAAAGGCACCCCATTGGGCTTTTTTGGTTTTAACCTTGGACTGATGAAGCAGGTTCTGATTGTTGGAGCGAAGATTTCTGCAATTAGGTTTTATTCCTATATATCTTTGAAGGTAGGTGGGCATAGTGCCCTTGAGACATTTAAAAAGTAATAACCATGAGTCTGAAGGTGACGCGCGCATCCATGGGCAACCAATGCAACGCGCGGCGCACCTCAGACACGTGTGCTCTATGGGCCAGACCAGCGATAACTCTGACCGCACCGTTCTGCACCACCTGAAGGCGATTAATTTTTTTTTGCTAGCGCCTGCGAAGAGGCTGCAACAATAATCCAATTTAGATCCTATGATGGCACGAGCAATGGATAACAGTTTAATATAGTAGGTGGCCAAGGACACCGTACTAGCCACATAGGAATTCATGTTAAGTGATTGGTCCAGCACCACCCCTAAGATCTTAACATTAGGGAGAGTGGGAATTAGAGCATCTAACAGGACAACAGGCCTCCAATTCAAATGTAAGTCTGTGTGTCAGTGACGTAACACAAAATAATTGGGATTAGGGGGTGGCCTGTAAGCCCTGCTGAGGGGTTCCATGAAGCTCCTCGAAAACATATGCTTCACCAAAGCCTCACAAGCTGGCTGGGGCCATCATGCATGCGCAATGCAAATGATGAGATGATCATGCTACCCGAGGGGCACTCCATGGCGAAGATGAAACATACCAGCCAACATGGCACACAAACACGAATATGATTATAAGCATGTTCAATGGCATAGGCAGCTTTTGTTGCTGGGGGATGGACAGCACAGGAGTGGGCACTGGTGTATAAGATTCAAGGTCAGTGTCGGCAGGGACATAATTTAGTGGCGAGTGTAAGGGATCAAGAGTAAGACTCAGAGGCACTTTATGATGTTGGTTAAATACTTTTATTAATAAAATAAAAGAGGGGTTTGGGGAAATCGTACGTATCCCTAACTTTAGGAGGGGTTTCCCTGCCTCAACAAAACTAAGGAACGTACGTCTGTGTCAGAATATCCAAATCACAAAAGTTCTACGTCCTGTGCCCAAAATCCTAAGCGGACACTCTCACACTAAACTCAATATAATGTGAGAATGGGGATGTCTTTTAGCTTAACACTTGCAGCTTCTTTCCAAATTTCCAAACGCAAAGTTTTTTAAGTGCAGAAAAGAAAACCAAAGTCCAGAAGGAAAAGGTCCTTCCCTTCCCCATGATTTCTCTGGCTTTTCAAGGTCACTTTAATATACTCCACACTCTCAAGGGGGGACGACCCTTTCCTTCAGTTTCACAGTTCAATAATGTTCACACTCCAAAGGGGTATGATTCTTCCATTTGAGACGTTAACCTTCAGTTCATATGTGGCAGACTCTTCCCCTTTACTCCACTTCCTGGTTTACTCTCCTGCAAGTGCTTTTTACATACAGTTCAATAATGTACATGCAGGGGACTTTCCCCCTTTCTTCTCAAATGCCTCGTTTACTCTCCTGCTAGGGCTTTTTCAGGTGATTCAGTATTTGGGTGCAAATCCCAGATTTACACTTCACATCATTAATCACTTTCTTTTGCCTCCAGGTAATCAATTTCCATACACTGGGTCAGTATCCCTTTCTCATCAGTTCTTAGTGTCCCAGCTCCCTTGTTTGGTCTCCCTTGATGTGTTAATGGTATGCAGCATTCTCCCTGAAGCATGCTGGTGTCCCAGTCTCCTTCTCTGGGTTTACCGGACTCCGTTGGCGGCTTCGGCATCCCTCGCGACTCACCGTTCTCACTACAGTTTGCTCGCTAGCTGGGAGCACATCCCCTTGGCTCCCATCTCCTTCCTCGCTTGTCAGCTCCTGCTGCATGCGGCACCAATGCGAAAAACCTTACTCTGCTCGACTTCCCTGGACAACACTCTCGACAGCTTCTCCTCTCCAGTCTGTTGTCCCAACCAGCGTCGGGAGAGGAGAGTCTCCTGCTCTGAGAGCCGCATATGGATGTCCCGGCACCTGTTCTTCAAACACTAGAATGCAGCGTTGGCTTCCTGCTTCTAGTGATCTTCATTACTCCAGCCCTCTTCCTCGTCTCAGTATTATTAAGTAGAGGGGGATGTGTAAGGTTGGCGATTAGTTTAACAGCGGTATCCCTGGAGGTATTACCGCTGGGGTTATTGGCGTTACCGGCAAACCCCCAGGCGCCATTAGTGCCGGATCATGGGTTTGGAGGAACAGTAAGTCCCCATTTGGGCCATTCGGGAATTCCCCATTCCCCATTGGGGCCAATGGGGAATGTTCAGCGCTATTACCACGGGCGGTATTAGCGTGTTGGTAATAGCACCAAAAATCTGTAAAAAAAAAATCTGTGGATTTGCCCCCAGCTCAGAGCTGGGGGTAAAACCTGCCAAGACTTTGATTTGGCGGACCCTTAAATGTAGCAGTAATAGCGTTAGCGTGGCATTTAAGGATTACCGCCAAACTCGTGATGAGGCCGACAGTTGGAGACTGCCTATGCACATTACAATATACCATCTAAGAATGGGGAAAAGGCAAGTGGGTGTTACCAAGAAAACCCGTTACAAGTCTGCCGTGATTCAGCAAATTCACCACATCTCCCTGAGGATTGTCCTCCCTCAGACAGCCACCCCCAGGATCAGAGTCGGGTAGCTTCTGCCTTTCCTTGGCCACTTGAGGTAAGATTTCCTCCGGCGAGTTGTTGACGGCTTCGCTAGATTTGTCACAAGAGGCCTTAACATCTCACACAAATTAGCACAATTGTTCAAGCATAGTGTAGGGAGCCCCAAGTAATGTAGGGTGATTAGCACCAAGAACATAATTAAAATAATGTGTTGAAATTGGTGCATTTTACAGCACACGTTTTGAGTAAAGTGGAGTAAAAGGCCACACAAGTATCGTTCTACATACATAAATCGTGTAGATGTGACATTGAGTGGGGCTCTAACCAGGCGTGTAGCTTAAAGAGTGATGTGTGTTTCCTGAAAGGAGAGCTGTATGTCGCAAACAATAAGACCCTGAAAAGAACAAGTTACTTGTAATGCTCTTTCGACTGGATGTGCCTCCCACATATTCCTCATTTTATGATATTCGTATCCTCCCAGCTTCGCTGCTTTGGGAAAAAAAGGTTATGGCATCGATGTCCCTTGAAGGGCTCCGTACCGTGTCGACGTCATCATCAGCATAAATAGCTCGTGCCACGCCCGTTGGCTTCAGTTCTGTTTTTTCGAGGGAAAAATATTTGAGGAATACCCAAGCGTGCCTCATGACCGATCGACCCGTCGTGAGAGGAAAGTGCAACTAACGTAAACTGTACTGCGGGGTAGGATGGGAGGGGTGATGAGGAATAGGTGGGAGGAACATCCAGTCGAAAGAACGTTACAGTTGGTAAGTAACTTGTTCTTCGAATGGATTGTGTCCTCCCACGTATTTCTCATCTTATGATAGACTCCCAAAGCAGTGGTAATTTTGGAGGTGGGAGTACTCATTTTTCTCATGGACGGAATGAAGTACCGCCTTGGCAAATAAACCTTCATTGGAAGAAGAGGTATCTAAGCAATAATGCTTGATGAAGGTATGCATTGATGCCTATGTTGCAGCTGAACAAATATCTGCTGCAGGGACTCCCCTCTTCAGAGCCGCAGAATTAGCCTTCCCCCTAGTGGAATGGACTCGAAGCCCATCAGATGGGTCCTTTCCCACCAATCTGTAGCACTCATTTATAGCCAGAATGATCCAGCAGGATATGGTCTGTTTTGTCATCGCTAATCCCAATTTATGGCCCGTATAACCAACAAAAAGTTGGTCATCCTAACGCAATTTTGACATTCTTGAAATGTAAAAACAGAGCCCTTTTAGGGTCCAGTCTATGCAATCTCTCCTCTTCTTTGCCCAAATGAGGAGGAGGATAGAATGTTGGTAATATGATTTTTTGTGACAAGTGGAAGTCAGAAACTACTTTTGATAAGAAAGAGGGTTTAACCTTAAGAACCACTTTGTCCTTGTAAAAAGTAGTATATGGAGGTATACATGCAAGAGCCTGTAGCTCACTAACCCTGCAGGCTGATGTTAAGGCCACAAGAAGGACTGTTTTTAATGTTAGAAGCCTCAAATGACAGGAGTGCAGAGGCTCAACAGGTATACAAGTTAGAAACTTAAGTACAAGATTTAAATCCCAAGTTGGGACATGAAAGGGGACGGGAGGGTACACATTAGTAAGACCTTTCAGGAATTGAATTATTAATGGATTTTTGAAAAAACCTCTTCCGAGGAGCGCTTGAAAATGGACAGCGCAGCTAGATATACTTTAATTTGTCTCAATCTGGAGCCCCAGATTGGCTAGATGCAATAGGAAAGAAAGCACCATTGGGGTGCCACATTGAAAAGGGTCCACATCCTTATCTTGGCACCAGTTACTGAACTTGTTCCAACGACACTGGTACAAGGATTTTGTTGCTGGCCTTCTGGCCGAAAGCAAAATCTCCATTATGTCATCCGGAAGATCCCAATCCTTGTATCTCAACCTCTCAGAAACCATGCGTGAAGGTTGAGTGTTTTGACCTCTGGATGGAGAACCGGACCTTCCTCTTGCGAGAGAAGATCCTCTCTTTGCGGAAGGCGTATTAGAGGGCTGATGGACATGTCCAGAAGGTCCGGGTACCACGTCCTCCTGGCCCAATCTGGGGCAATTAGGATCATGGTTTTCCTGACCTTTCTCAACCTTCTGATCACATGAGGAATCACGGGGACTGGAGGAAACACGTACAGAAGTGGGAACTTCCAATCCACCACAAATGCGTCTCCTAGAGCTCCTCTTGGGGGAAATTCCCTAGAGCAGTACTGTTCGCACTTCCGGTTGACCGTGGTCGCGAACAAATCAACATAAAGGGGTTACTCAAAGGGCAAAGATCTCCAGAAGGACTTCCTGAACTAGTTCCTAGTTCCCACTCATGGTACACTGTGCTCTGCCTGCTCAGAGTGGTAGTGATCCTACGCCTCTTCTCTTGTTCAGGTAGTACATGGCCACCGTGTTGTTCATCGTTATCAGGACATTCTTTCCCTGTACAGAGGGCAGAAAAGCCTTCAGCGCTAGTCTGATTGCCCTCAGCTCCAAAAGGTTGATGTGTAGTTTGGACTCTGATGGAGACCAACGACTGCTGATTGTCAGATCTTTGGTGTGGGCTCCCCACCGTGTAAGTGAGGCGTCCATCACTACGGTTATCTCCGGCCATGGTTGCAAAAAAGATTCTCCCTTGAGGAGATTGTCGTTGCAAGCCCACCATAGTAGATCCTGAGCAACTGCGCTCGGGACTTGCAGAAGATCCGACATACTCCCCGAGAACTGGGACCACAGTTTTTAGGGCCCATTGAAGAGATCTCATCCTCAGTCAAGCCTCTGGCACCAGAAAAATGCAGGATGCCATGAGGCTGAGCAACCTCAGAAAATTGAAGGCCGGTAGATGTTGGGCGTTTTGGAACTTTGTTACCATCTGCAGAATGTGGAGAGCTCTCACCTCGGGAGGCGAGGCTTTGCCTGAGAAAGTATCCAAGACTGCTCCGATAAACTGGAGTTTTTGGGCTGGTATCATGTGAAACTTCTTGAAATTGAGGGAGAAGCCCAGTTTGTGAAGGAAGTGACAGGTGATCGACAGATGTTCCTGAGCTTGTTTGGGAGAACGTGCTCTGATCAACCAATCGTCCAGGTAAGGATAGGCATGAATTCCCCCTCTCCTGAGACTCGCTGCCTCAACCGCAATCAGTTTGGTGAAAGCCCTCGGGCGGATGTCAGCCCGAATCGCAGAACTCAAAACTGATAGTGAGAACCGCGAACCGCGAACCTCAGGTACTTTGTGCTTGGGATGGATTGGAACATGAAAGTAAGCATCCTGAAGGTCCAAATGATACCAACCAGTCTTGGAGTTGGAGAGCCTGAAGGATCTGAGAAAGGGTTACCATCTTGAACTTGTCTTTCCTGAGAAACTTGTTCAAGTTTAAGTCTAAGATGGGTCTCAATCCTCCGTCCTTCTTTCGGATGAGAAAGTAAGGGGAGTACCAACCCTTGTTCCTCTCCGCTACAGGTACATGTTCTATTGCAGCATTCTCTGGCAGGGTTAAACTTTCCTGCAACAGGAGCGAATTAGGAATTTTGACAGAGTTGGTTCCTGGTGGATGGTCCTGAGGCCTTTTTAGGATGGGAAGGCAGTAACCTTGAGCTACTGTCCCCAGTGCCCAAGCATCTGAAGTAATGCCCTGCCATTCTTTCAGATGCTGAGAGATTCGGCCTCCCACCGGGGTTTTGTGTGATAAGGCCTCAGAGTGACTTGGAGGCAGCTGCAGGAGCTGCTGAGGGCAATGATGCCGTTCCTGAGGCTAGTTTTGCACTTTTTCTTCATCAACCACGAGCAACATTTCTTTTGCCTCTTTGTATGGCCGGTCCTCTTCCTCTACCAAAAGAGGAGTAGTACCGAAAAGAACGACCTCTCCAGGAAGATGAGCCTGAATAAGGTTTCTGAGGCTGTCGCATAGAGGCGCTAAGAGATTTAGCCGCCGCTTTTGAGGTGTGTATTTTTTCCAAACTTTCACCAGCTTTACTACCAAACAGCCTCAATCCATCAAAAGGCATGTTGAGTAGCCTGGCCTGCACGTCTGGTGCAAAACCCGACTTCCTCAACCACGCAAATCTGCCTAACACTGTGCTTGCAGCCATGGATCTGCTGATACTATCAGCAGTATCCAGTCCAGACTGGAGACATTCCCCCATTGCCACTTTTCCGTCCGACAATATTCAGGAAGCCTTCCCTTTCCTCGCCTTCCAGAATATGTTCAGCCGCTGCCGAAATGCAGTCCCACAGGGTATGGGTAAACCTGGCCAGGGTACAGGTGACATTAGTTGACTTGAGAGCCATGCTACCCGAGGTAAAGACCTTACGGGCCTAAGTATCCACCTTCTTATCTTCTCTATCCGGGGGTATAGATGAATAGGCTGTTTGGTTATTCAGGCAGCAACTTCGTCAAGACAGACTTTCTGGAGTGGGATGCCTACTTAAATAATCAGGGTCAGACTAGAAGTTCTGTACTTTTTTGGAAAATTACTGTTGACTGCAGCAACAGCATCAGGAACCTCCCAGTTTTTTCCACTCTACTCTGAAGTGTCCTATGGAAGGGGATAACTGGGTCCTTCTGGGGGCCCTGATCAAGTATATCAGCCATATCATCTTCATCAAATGTGGGTGAGGCTCTACCCCAGCCCATGTATTCAACAACCCTACTCAGACTCCTGTACCCTGAATCTGCATGTTCAGGTTTTGTAAACTCTAGCTCTGGTGATGTATCAATGCCACTAGCAGAGTGAAGGGTGTCACACAGGTCTCATTTTCGATTCTGGATCGATTAATTCTTCTGGAACCTCTCTGGTACCATATTGTACTCTAAAAGGAGAAACTTCTTCCTCAGAGACACTTTCTTCAAATATAGAAGACATAGACTTAAAGAAGTCTGACTTAGGTAAAGGAGTAAATCTCCTTTCCTGTACTTGAGTTTGGGTCAAAGGAATCGAAGAAATCTTCGATGGTATCGAAGGAGTCTTCGAAGACACCGATGACTTCTTCGACAAAAGGTGTCGAAAACGCCTTTGACTTCGATGTCAAAGCCGTCGGCGCCGATCGCATCGACAAAGTCGTCGAGGACTTCAATGACTTATATTTTTTAAGTCGGTGTCAGGGAAACACTCGATTCTCAATGAATCTTCGACGTTTTGACATCGACTCGAGATTTTTAAGGTTCACCTTTACTACTGGATCTTTCCACAGTAGTTCCTGACTTCCCTGCGTCGTCCAACGGGGGATGAGGGTCTGGCTCTTTGGAGGCTTATTTGAGGGGGTTGAGGCCGCATTCTCAAAGACCTTCATCATCTTCCTTCTAAATTCATCCCATTTTCTTGGGGAATCCAACTTAGTAGGACATCTTACCAATTCGGTAGATGTATCAGAGAAAGAGGAAGGAGATCCATGTCTCCTCTTAACCTTCATTGAAGAGGAAGATGACGAGCGTCTCGATCTACTGCGTGATCGAGACCTCTTGGAATATTTACGTGAATCCGATTCTTTCGAATCGCTCAATTTTCTATGCTTTTTTGACAAGGCCTTCGAGGAGGCCTTGGCAGCTTCCCGCCCCACCACCAGTTTACCTTTCCTCTCACGAAGGGCCTTCTCAGTCATCGACTGACAGGAGACAGTCGCCGGTTCGATGGTCTGAACCTAGGCACCAAAGACAAACGTGGTGAGGAGCTGTAATCGACATTTTCGACCCGCAGTCGATACATTTTTTGAACCCCATCTTGGGTGTAGTAGGGGTGGAAGAAGACAAAACGTTCTGAAGAAAATTTCAAAGCGCGCCGTTCGAGAGCGAAGCAATCGGAAAAACGGAACTGAAGCCAACGGGCGTGGCACGAGCTATTTATACAGATGGTGACGTCGACACGGTACGGAGCCCGTTGAGGGACATCAACACCACGACCTCGTGCACAGCGCCCTCTGCCTCAAATTTGTTTTGCCAAAGCAGCGAAGCTGGCAGGATACAAATATTATAAGATGAGGAATACGTGGCAGGACACAATCCATTTGAATATGTATTTTGGGTCATGAAGCATGGTCTCGGTGGTCTGGTTTGCATCCAGTGTTTTGAAAATAAATCTGTCTGGCACAGTTTGTAAATACATCGCTTTCTTTAAACAAAAATGACTGTATATAAAACAGTCGGGCACATTTTGTTAAAAGCAGTAATTGCATTAACGTTAGCACTCACGTGCTGATCCCCTGAAAGCAATTTTCAATTTTTACAAAACGGAGTGCAAAACGAAAGTGTAAATACTGGCAAAATAACCTTTTAGGGGAAGGAACAATGGGTGGGGAGGGTGAAGAAGGCTGGGGTGGAATAGTTTGTGGGGACCAACATAATGTTAAATATTTGTGGGGGGTCAGGACACCCTTATCCCCCTGGTAGTTACACCTATGCAAAAGTATGTGCCCAAAGATTTTGATTGTAGTTTCTGTGACAAAGTTCCCTGCCTGATCCCCAGAGTGGGTGGTGTGGTGACCAAGGAAGGTGGGTGCGTTAAGCTGGGGCCTGGAATGACATTGGCAGATTCCATGGCTACCGCCATCTTGCCATGGGCAGAAGCCAGAGACTTGCAATAGAGCTGCTTTGAAGCACATTGGCTGTTCAAGGCTTGTGAGGGAGCCCCTGAAAGCCTAATCGGAGCCCGGGAGAGCTGGTGGGAGGTGAGAGGGGGGCGGGGTAAGAGCGGAATGAAGTCAAGGAATGACGCTGGTATTCATATCGTACCAGAGTAAGTTGCCCCATGCTGCCAACACTAATAGCGAAAATAGCACAAGTAGCACTGGAGCATGAAGCTGAACGTTTCTGCACTTGAGCAATTGGGGAAGCCCAGAGGGATAGAGCGCCAGTCAGCGTCTCCTGCCAAGGTGAGGTGAGAGCCAGCTGAGGGAGAGTACCTGTGCACAAGCAAGCTGCTAAACGCCAGGACACAGACAGTATGGAAATCCAAGATGGTGGCCATTGTAATTAATCCCTTGGCCCACATGGTTCTTACATGGAGCCCTGGTATGTTAAGTGCATCTTGTCCAGTTGTAGTTCCCATTAGCCCTAGCCAATTTGGAACCCCAAATGAGTTTTAAAACTCTTGGTGCTGACTTCAGACCGAAAGGGAGAACACAGAATTGAAAATGTGACTCCCCTATTGCAAACCAGAGGAACCGTCTGTGGGCTGGGTGAATGGGAATGTGGAAGTAGGCGTCTTCCAAGTCTAGAGTGGCTAGGAAGTCGTCTTGTTTAAACCATGGGAGGACGTTCTCTAGGGATGTCATCTTGAATTTGATGCGCTTGATGATCTAGGTTGAGTGCTCAAGTCCAGTATCAGTCTCCATTGATCATTCTTTTTCACAATGAAAAACCGGGAGTAGAAGCCTCTTCCCATCCTTCAGTCTGGAACCGGTTCTATTGCAGCTTGTTGAAGCAGCTTTTGAATTTCCGACATTACATATTTTAAGAGATTTACCTTGCGTGTGACTGGAGCAAGGGATGGAAATTGGTCCAGAAATTCGATAGTGTGACCCTCGCGAATCACTTGCAACACCCACTTGTCTGATGTTATCCTTCGACATCGCTGGTAATGGCGGCTTACTCTTCTCCCAACCGGGGTGTGTCGTGGGAAGGGAAGATAGGAGTTGTCAATTCTGTTTGCTTTGGGTTTTGGCTTGGTTGGAGCCCCGCCTCCCCCTTTGGGTGAACCTACTCGTTGACTGATGGTATATGTCCTGAAAGGTGTTGCCCTGTGTCTGTTGACCATAGGAGGGGCGATTGAAGACTGAATTTGGCTGATGCACCTCGAAAAGGTCGAAAGGATCTGCACTCCTTGTCCTTGTCTTTAAGAGAACTGATGGCCCGGGCTGTATCAGTGTCCGTCTTTATCCCTTTGAGATGGTCGTCAATCTTTTTCCCAAAAGGTCGTGTACATCAAAAGGCATATCCAATATCTGAGCTTGAACCTCTGATCTAAAATTTGTTGCCTTCATCCAGGTTTGTCTTCTCAGGTTTGAGCCATTTGCCGAAGGCCTGATTCTGCTACGTTCACTGCTGCGTCAATCATATGATCTGAAGTAGCTTCCCCATCCGATATGATTGATCTAGCTTCTTCCTGAAGTTCCGCTGGTAAATGCTTGGCCAATTTAGACATACAAAGCCACATCTCACGGTCCAGCCGTGCTGTCATGGCCAGAGCGTTGCCTGCCCTGATGGTAAGAGGCCGACAAAGACACCTTCCTGCCCATAACCTCCAATTTACGCCCTTCCTTGTCAGGCGGGGCTGATAAGGGCGATAATGTTTTCCTGGCCGCCACAGTGATAACGGAATCCAGCTTAGTGTGCCCTCTAAGGCATAGTGGTGCTGTGTCCGGCACTTTATGCTTCTCCTCAAGCCTTGATACGATTGCAGGTGTGGACAAGGATGTAGGCAATATCTTTGTTCCCGAGTCCCACATGGTATCCAAAAGAGGAATCTTAGTGATTGTTCTCCTACGCTTATCTCTATGCTCATAAAGAACCGACTTCTTTTCTTCTGTTGTGACTTGTAATTTGAACAGGTCTGCCGCCTTGCTGATAATCGCATGAAACGATACCAAATTGTCAGGTGGTTTAGCATCCTCTGGAGAATCCTTCTTCCAAGGTTTCTCTACAATGTAATCGTTCCATTCGCTTTGCGCATCCGGTTCATGTGTAATCTCCCCTTCTTCAGGGTCTGATAAATCTCTGAATGGGTCCTCCTGCCAGTCTGAAACCAACGCAGTCGATGGTACTACCGTAGGGTCCCTTGTAGGTGGCCTTGGTCTAGGCGATAATCTAAGAAGAGAGACTCTTGTCGGCGAAGCACTGTGCGTCCTGCTCCTAGATCTGAGAAGAGGCTCCGGTGAACGTCCTCTCTTATGAGGTCTGCTCCTGGAAGGGGAGGTTCTTAGCGTGCTATGATGAGGTGAAGTGTCCCTCTGGGGAGGGGGATCTTGTATCTTTCGGTGTAGAAGACCAATTCCTTTGCCTTGGACACCTGTTGAATTTGTCAATAATCCTTTGCATTGACTCCATGAGTGCTAGATCGTATGGATCAGTGGGCTCCTCTGTAGTGGGATGCCAGGGAGGGCTATTCTCCTTGGTGGTGAGAATAGGTTGCTCACGCACAAATTCGGTGTCTGAAAATTCTTCCTGTAGAACGATGTCAGGAAGCTTTGTCATCTCTCTTAAGGGTGACAGCTGAGTTCCTATTGGTTCATCGTGGGCCTCTGGGATGCAAGGGAACGTGCCCATTGGCTTGTTCAAGCTGCTTTCATTTGACAGTGTAACTGTAGCATCCGTGGACAGTGTTTTGGCCTTGTTTTTCTGACAAGGAAGTGGACTGTGTCGTAGCCGGTTTCATTGACGAGGACTTCACCGATGGGTGACGTTCCTTTGACTCCGTCGACAAGAGCTTTGTGGATGAGCGATGGGATTCCTTCATCGATGAATGCTTCGAAGACGAGGACTTATTCGTCGATGACTAGGTGTGGAGCCTCATCATAGACGTTTTCGGTTTCGTCGACGGTCCGGATGGCGACTAGCCCTTATTGCCGGTGCCACTCGTAGACAGTGGTTTCGTGGACGATTGCCCCCCTGCGTTTTTTTTATATGCCTCCTTACCTTTGGAGGTAGTTTTTTCCTCATGATGCCATTTCTTCTGGTCTCCAGACTGAAGAGGTGGTGTAAGGGAAGTCAATCCCACCTTCCTCTTGCTTTTGTGTGAGGGAGAAACACTCCCTTCCATTGAGGAGGCTCTTCTCTTTAAAGTTTGCCTCGACGATGGCTTTGTAGATGGCACAGGGGCTGTCTTGACGGATTCTTCATCAGAAGAGTGCCCTTTTGACTGAAGTGTAGAATGAGTCTTCTGTGTCTGTCCTGTAGAGTTTTGTTGGAGAAAGTCTTGCAAATGTCGCGTTTGTGGATTTCATTAGGGTACAGGCAGTATATGCACTGCTCGTGAGGATCTCTCACGTAGACAAGTTTCTTCTTAGACCTAATGCAGTCCCTGAACTTTTTGACAGTCGTTTCATCAGCCATGGTGTGAAGAGAAGTTTCACTCAACGAAATCCGGCTGAAATTAAGTGTTTTCTGGGCCCAGAAACAGAATAGATAGAGCTTGATCAGGGGATCAAGGTAGAATATAATTTGAGAAAAATATCGAACAGCTAACAATGAGAAAGAACGAAAAGCTCCGAGAGCTAGAGGATTCCCGCTGTCTGTTAGACTGCAGTGAAAAATCTGACGATGGCTGCCTGCGGCGGAGCTTAAGCCCTGCCACCTCATTGGTTAGGGTCACAAAGGACCACAATTAGGTGGAGGGACTACACAAGTGAATGGCTCATGGGCCATAATGGGCAATGTACATCCATTTTCTATAGAAATAAGTATGCATATTTAATGTTTTAATAATTATTTAAATCACGGAGGATTCCCAGTCTGACGACGGGGAATATTCAAGCATCTGAATCTATGAAAGATCCAATGCTGGAGAAATCTCCACACCCACCCACATTGGAGGTCACACCCTCGATAGGAACTTCAGCACTACAAACATATCTAACTAGCCCCCCCACCCGCTACCATGGACTGATCACTCAGCCGGCAGCCAAAGGCACGCGCAACCACCCCCTCTCCTCTCATTCCACTATGGAATGAAGTCGTAATCACCCCAGATGCAGCAAATTCTCTCCTTACACTTTCCCTCCAGGAAGGACCCCCAGCGATCTAAATCTTTGACCTCTGGCTTTCAAATGCCCTTACACTCCAACAAAACAGACCTCTCAGAGATCAGGACCCACACCCAGGTGGTTCACCGCCAACCTCCAATCACTAAAAACCCTCAAGCACCGTCTGGAACAGACCTGGAGAACCAACCCTACGGCCCAGAACAAAACCGCCCTAGCAAGAACATTCAGAGCATACAAACTGGAAATCAGAAAAACCAAGAAAACATTCCATGGGAATAGAAATCTAAATGCTCAAAACCCGAGCAAGGAACAGCATATAATAAATCCAGAATAAAAATCCCCGGCCTGCTCAAGCCACCCGGCCCCCCCAACCCGTCTCCCAAACCCTATGTGACCCCTAATCATTACACTTGCACAATGTCGCTATTGACAGACACTCCGCCATCATCTCTAAATTGGAACACATGCCCCCACCCACAGGCTGACCTTCGTCAAAACCCCCTTAATACCAACCTTCAACTATTTCTGTTCCATTTCACACCAGGAGTTGCACTCGCTGGTAGTGGAAAGCCATCCTTCAGGCTCCCCGAGGACCTCTGCCCACCCACACTCCTCACAAACATCTTAGCCTTGAACTGTGCAGGTAGTATCGCATGCTCAATCCTCAACCACTCACATCAGGATCCTTCCCGGAAGCCCTAAAAACCTCCTACATCAAACCCATCCTCATAAAAACCAACACTCGACCCGCTCCTACCCCAGAACTACCGGCCAATCTCCAATACACGCTTCACGGCTAAACACATGGACCACACCGCATACAAGCAGCTTGGTCTATTCACTGAAGCCAACAACCTCCTAAAGCCTGCGCAATCGGACTTCAAGACACTCCGAGGAACAAAATCCTCCCTAGTCGCCATCTGGGACAACCTAAAAAGAACAGCTGACACCGAAGGCTGTGCTGTACTCATCCTCCTTGATCTCTCTGCAGCCTTCGATATCAACAATCACAGTATCCTGCTAGACAGGCTACAAACACAAGGAATCAAAAACACAGCCCTCTCATGGATCTCCTCTTTCACCTCTAATCGCTCGCAAATCATGCACCTCCACCCGTTCACCTCCACCTCATAACCAGTAAGAAAAGGAGGTCCCACAAAGAGCATACCTATCTCCCCTAATCTTCAACCTTTACCTATAACCTTTGCCTGCAATCATCCGCTCCCACATTCTTACTTGCTACAACTACGCAGACACCCAAATGATACTTAAAATCCACCAATTACAGCACGGATGCCGGCAGCTTTCACAAAGGCACTCCACAACAAACCTTCCCCCTCACAAATGTCCTTCTACCACCCCCATTGCCGTCCTCGTCCCCCACAAAAGGACTCGCCCTGCTGCTCAGACGTTCACCCCAGAGAGACCACGAACAACAAGATCATGCCATCCACATCGGACAAAGAAAAAGAATGCTGCAACCGAACTACATCAAAGCATACAGTACGTATACCTTATACCACGTCTGTGGACACAGACCGCAGGCACGGCCATCCATCCATCCATCCATCCATCCATCCATCCATCCACCATAGACGGCAGCTATGGCTATGCCATTCTGGTCTAGCAACGCACATAGCCGTCCACAATGAAACCCCTGACGTACCGCAGCACCTCTGCCATTAGCACACAGCGACTACCAATGAAAATCAAATTCAGTATAGTTGGGCACATATTGAATCTTCGGCAATAGCACTATATCCTAAAGGTTTGGTCCCTTTGTTCATTTTGTCTTTGGCTCCAGAGTATATGGTGGATGCAGGAAGTGAGGGAGGTGCCCGAAACTCCCTGTGCTTAGTCTGCTAGGAGACACAAATGCACTCTGATGATTGGCCGGCTGGATGTCCGGCAAGGACAGCCACCTTGCTGTGTGATTGACAGCTAGGCTGGAATGAATGGGAGAAACTTGCAGAAAAGGTGAGGCTTTTTGGCTTGAAGGCACAGTCGACCACTGGACGAAGGAATCCGAAGAACTTGAAGAGGATGCCTGCTGCAACTCCTGGACCGTTGGTTTGCCCGGTGAAGCCCTGCTGCTCTGCTGAAGATCCAAGTTCCCCTCGACAGAGAAGCCTTGCAAGGACGACTTCTCCCCTTGAGTTGGTGGGACCAATCAACTCCAAAGTAAGCCACCTGGAAACCATGTAGCCAGGGAGAGGAACACCAGTTTGTGTGCATTGCTTTTAAGTTGGCCAAGAGCTCCAGGAAGATCCTACAGTCTCCCAGGAAGCAGGACTGACCGAGCCACCTCAACAGAGTGCAGGAACCCAGAAGCAAGGAAGATCCATCTCGACAGCGAGGAACCGCAGTGTTGCTATTTGCGGTAGTCACGAGAAGCTGAAACACTGAAGTGACAATTGTTTGAAAGTTTGCCGGTTGCGTCAGTGACTGTCCCGTTGTGGTGCAGGAGTCCCCAGAAGTCCTCCCTCTTGTCCCCACGACTGAGGCCCAGGAACAACTGGATCTGCAGAGTTGCACAGAAACAGAGGTCACTAGCTGCATATTTTCTAAAACCTAAAGGTACTGTAAAGTCAGAGAACTTGCCTCTCACTTTAGATTTGCTTGCTCTTCTACTTCACAAGTCTCCCGGCTTGTGGCCCTACATTTGATTCGTCTTTCTTCATCAAAGACTTCTAAAAACATTGTGCAAAGACTTTTAGTCACCTTTAAGAAGTGCTTCAGTTACATTGACTTTTGCCCATTGACATTGGCTTAGCCTGGTTCCCTGAACCTCTCTTTTTACACACACTCTGCCTACTCTAAATGTAACAGTTCTATATTAATGTCCACAAGTATCCCAAGTATTTGTTACCCGAGAGTGTAGGTATTGTCTGTGGGTCATCCCCAATGGGAAGTTACTGAATTTAAGAAACCTAAGTGTGGATTTTTGAAGTGTATTTGAGTGTTGCTTTTATATTGTTCCTTCTGAAGAAGGCTTGTTTAAAGGACTGGTAAATAAATTAATAATTGTTTTATCTAGAAACCTTGAGTATCAGTGTTTATTTGAATACTTGTCACTGTGAATCTCTCTGTAACTGCATTACTACTCACACTGACCCCTCTTGAGATATGCCTGGCTACTAGGCCACACTACCAACCTGTGTAGTACAAACTTATACCAAAGGTTGGGTCCCTATTGCCAGGAGGCCAAGGTTGTTGTAGTGCACCCTAAGGGTACTACCCCAAATCTTTACCTAACAGAGCGAACTTGGAGGACCAACCCTATTCCACAAAACCAAACGACCACTGCAAGACTGAACAGGGCAAATCTGTCCAAAATAAAAAAAAGCCACCAAAAAAATAAACATAAAATAAAAATACAAGTATGGAAACAATCTCCAACTCCAACAATCCATGCAGGGAACTTGACTAAATCCTAGGGAACCCTCAACTCACAAGCGCTTTGCAGTGAACTACCCAACCAACCAATATTGTGTTTTAAAGTCATCACACCATCACTGAAAAACTAGCTCTGTTCTCGATCTCCACATCCTGCCCTCTCTCAAACCCAATCTGCACGGGTAGTATAGCTCAGTGGCAACGCGCTTGTCTTAGAAGCAAGACGAGGCAGCGCAATACAGGTTTGAATCCCGGGTCCGCGCTTAGAAACCTCTTCGGTATTAAGTGCATTATGAATAACAAATTATTATAATAGTTTCCTCGCCCACCCTACCAACCAACCTTATCTTCATTCACACGTCTATCCCAGGCTGATTTCTGCAACCTACTAGCACTTAGTCGATTCTCGGGCTCAACTGGAGATCCTTGCCCCACACCTTTCTAAAAAAGATCCTCACCACCTGTGCAGGCAGCATGGCCCATTCCATCATCAATAAATCCTGCTCATCTGGCACCTTCCCAGAGGCCTTCAAAACCTCTCATGTGAAACCGCTACTCAAAAAAACCCAGCCTTCACCCTCTCTCCCAGTCAAGCTACCACTCAATAACCAACACCCGCTTCATTTCTAAAAGACTGTGTGGCATACAAGCAGCTTGGCTTCTTCACAGAAGCCAATAGACTCCTCAACCAAGCCCCATCGGGCTTCCGACCCCTCTGTGGCACAGAATCCTCAATGGTCTCCATCTCGGATGATTTAAAAAGAACTGCCGATTCAGAAGGATGTGCTGCACTCAGCCTCCTAGATCTATCCACGGCCTTTGACCACACAATACTCAGGAACAGGCTCCTCACCCTAGGCATCAGAGATTTAGCCCTTAATTGGATCACCTCATTTTATGTCCAATCGCTCACAAATTGTTCTCCTCCCACATTTCTCCTCCGCTGTTCGCCCGGAGCCTCCCTTTCACCCCTCTTCAACATGTCCTCAAAACTGCCCTTAATATACCACAGAGAACACATCTCCAACATCAGAAGAGATCACCACTGGCTAAAGATAAGCGACAGGATCCTGCTCAAAACAGTATCACTCACATTCAAATGCCTTAATAATGCAGCACCTCCATACCTTATAGATAGAATGTCAGAAGAACTTAGACCCGCCCCTCCAGAATGGCCAACTCTCATTGCCTAGAGGTGCCTAGATTTAAGCCATCAAAAGCGGGAGGTAGCAGCTTCCTGGTGAAAGCTGCGCAATCCTGGAATGCACTACCCCTAGCCCTCATAACTGACCAGTCCTACTACAGCTTCAGGCGCAACACTATAAACTGGTTGCGCGCTAATGACATACAATCTCATATACCTGCCTGTACATGAACCTGCCTATGTATCTTACTGTACCATATCTCTGCATCTAATTGCATTTTTACTTTTGCCTCTACTGTACCTATTACATTGTGTAACTAAGCCTTAAGTAACCTTGTACCTGTTGCGCCCAGCTACCTAAGGGTTTGGCGCGCATTACCAAATATACAAACAAACATCTACCTAAGCCCACTGCCAGCTCTTTGTTTTATTCGTATTTATATAGCGCACAAAAGCCAGAGGACATCGTGGCACTTGTTACAGTACAAAGCTTAGTTACTTAGTTCCATGGTCATTAGCAATATATATACAGGATACAATATAGTTACATAGTCATTAGCAGTATATATACAGGTTACAATATAGTTATATTACATTTGTGTTATATTACAATATACATGGCAGAAGTGGAGGAGGCAGTCCTCCACTTGCTAGTTGAGGAGAGTGGCCTTGAGGTTGTTGAGGAAGACAGAGATGGAAGTTTCAGCTCTAAGGGTGGCAGGGAGTGAGTTCCAGAGTTTGGGTGCAATATAGGAGAAGCCTAGACCTCCCGCTGTGGCTCTCTTTATGCGTGGTATGTGTAGCTGGTTGGTGTACTAAGCTCTGGTGGGGCGAGTGGATGTGGTCCTTGATATTGCTTCAGATAGGTATGCTGGAGCGGTTTTGTTGATGCACCTGTGAGTGATGGTGAGGATTTTCAGAGTAATACGGTCTTTGACCTGGAGCCACCGTGCTTCACGTCTGGCGTGGGATATATGGTCTCTTCTAGGGATGCTCATGGCGGCTCTGAGGGCATTGTTTTGTGTGGTTTGCAGTCTGCAAATGTTTTTGCCAGAGGTGCCAGCTATAACGGCGTTGCAATAATCGAGTTTGGCTCCTATAGTTGCTCTAGCTATGGCCAAGCGGTTGGGGTGGATAAGTAGGGTTTAATGGCATTGATGAGTTTGGTGCTGAACGCTGATGCAGAGGCTATGGCGCTGACTTGTTTGTTCATCGATAGATTTGCATCAATGTGAACACCTAGAGTCTTGACAGAGGATGATACGGAGATGGTTGAGTTGTCTATGTTGAAGTTGTTGTATTGGGGGCTTAGTTTCGATAATGTGTTTGTCTGGCCCAGGATGAGAATTTCAGTCTTCTCCCCATTAAAACAGAGGCCATTGATTGCCATCCAAGCTTGGATAGTGGCATAGATGTTGTGAAGGGCTGTGGCGTCTTGGTGATAGAGTCCAGATAGGGGTAAAAGTATTTGATTGTCGTCTGCATAGTTTGTATATGCAACACCCATGGAGTCAAGTAAGTCGAAGAGGTGTTTTGTGAAGAGGTTATAGAGGGTGGGGGCTGTACAAGATCCTTGGGGGACACCGCAGTTTATAATGGTAGGATGGAACAAGTTACTTACCTGTAACTGTTGTTCTCCAGCATGGGTCTGGCATGGATTCACATGCTCATGAATATTCCCCGTCGTCAGGCTGGGAATCCTCGGTAAAGAAAAAATCAGTATCAGTTTCGTTTCCGACCTGTCTTTCGTAGTAGTAACCAATCACTGATCTCTGCATCATACTGACCACAGCCAATGACTGCCCTCTACCTAAGCCCCGCCTCTGGCAGCCATCTTCAGATTTGGTAGCAGGTGAAGAGGCAGTATGACCAAGTGAAGAGCCACAGAGGGGTAGGCGGGAGGGTTCGCATGTGAATCCATGTCAGACACATGCTGGAGAACAACAGTTACAGGTAAGTAACTTGTTCCTTCTCCAGCATGGGGTCTGGCATGGATTCACATGCTCATGAATATAAGAATAAATAGCAGTCCACACATGCACAACCACGGGAGGTGGCAAAAGGCTCAACATTAAGCAATACAAAAAACTCAACCTTAAGCATCTCTTACCTCCTCACCAGGCTCACCTTAGGCGAACAGGTTGCGCAGCACTGCTTGGCCGACCCTGGACTCCTCTCTGGAATCCCGATCGACGCAGTAGAATCTCGTGAAGGTGTGCGCCGACCTCCACGTAGCAGCCCTGCAGATGTCCAGCAGGGGCACACCAGATAAGAACGCCGTAGTAGCAGCGATCGCTCTGGTCGAATGGGTTCTCGGACGGCCTGGCAGCAGTCGGTTAGCCAACCGGTGGCAGTGCATGATGCAGCCGGAGAGCCATCTGGAAATAGAAGACTTCGAGAGAGCCATCCCTTGATTCACAGGTCCAACGTTCACGAGCAGCTGTGATGTCCTCCGAAACACTCGTGCGGTCCACGTAGAACTTCAGCGCTCTAGCCACATCCAGCGAGTACAAAGTCCTCTCGGCCGGCGACGAAGGAGACGGGAAGAAAACAGGTAACACCAAGGGCTCGTTAAGATGCAAGTCCGACGGCACCTTGACATAAAGGAGGGGTGCGTCCTAAGCACCACCCTCGTGGCATGGAAAGTCAAGTACGGTGCTTTGCAGGATAGGGCCTGGATCTCTCCCACTCGTCGTGCGGAGGTAATGGCCACCAGGAATGCAGTCTTCCACGACACAAACTTCATCGGTGCGGAGCGCATCGGCTCGAATGGGGGCCCCATGAGCCTGGTCAGCACCACGTTAAGTTCCCACGCCGGGGCCGGGGCCTTCACCGGCGGGACCGACCGGAACAGTCCTTTCATAAACTCTTTTACCAGTCGATGGGACCACAGGGACGTCCGTCCTGTGGTTCTGGTATATCTGGAGATCGCCGCCAGATGAATCTTAATGGAGGCATGGGCTAGCCCAGCCTTTGCCAGCAGAAGCAGGTACGGCAGCACTTGAGGGGCCGTAATCCGAAGGGGGTTGATCTTCTGTGCTCGGCACCAGATAGAGAACCTCTTCCACTTATGACCGTAGCATTTGAGAGTCGAGGACGCCCTGGCCTTTGCAAGAACCTCTGCATTCGGCCGGTATATCGTAGCC
The DNA here is from genome assembly GCF_040938575.1 of Ambystoma mexicanum. Lineage (NCBI taxonomy): Eukaryota > Metazoa > Chordata > Amphibia > Caudata > Ambystomatidae > Ambystoma > Ambystoma mexicanum. The sequence goes on from NC_090927.1 coordinate 299,479,520, forward strand.
TCCAAACTCTACCTCCTGCAGGAGCCAAGCCTGCAGGTTCAGCGACGCCGGGTCGTGGTGGAAGATGGCGCCTCCTTCTCTGGAGAGAAGGTCCGCGTCCGCCGACAGCTTGATGGGAGGGGACGTTGACAAGTCCAGAAGGTCCGGGAACCAGATCCGCCTCGGCCACGCCGGTGCGACGAGGATCATCCTGCACCGGGACCTCTTGAGCTGGTTGATGAGTCGAAGCAGCAACGGCAACGGAGGGAATGCATACAGGTATAGGCCGTCTCAGGGGAACGAGAACACATCGCCCATGCTTCTCGGCTGGGGAAACCTGCTGGCGAACCTCTTGCACTTCGAGTTCGTCGCTGTTGCGAACGGGTCGATTTGGGGTTTGCCCCATCGTCGGAAGAGTTGATCCACCTGATCCTGGCGCAGCTCCCTGCTGAGCGAGTCGGCGATGGTGTTGCTTTCTCCTGCCAGGTGGAAGGGAACCAGGAACATCCCCTGGGCGACCGCCCAGTGCCACAGATCCTGTGCCTCCTTCGATAGGGCTGGGGATCTGGTGCCTCCCTGCTTCCGTATGTAAAACATTGTTGTGGTGTTGTCCGTGAAGATCCGCACCACCTTGCCCTTGAGCGACGGGAGGAACGATTTGAGAGCACAGAACACGGCTCGGAGTTCCAGGACGTTGATGTGCAGGAGCCTCTCCTCCGGGAGCCAGAGGCCTCTTGCGTGGAGATCTCCGGTGTGGGCGCCCCAACCTTCCAGGGAGGCGTCCGTCGTCACCGTCTCCTGGTACGCCGGCGTCTGAAAGTCCTTGCCCGCCGTGAGGTGCGCTCGAACGCCCCACCACTGGATCGCCCGCCGGAACACCTCGTGAGGGGGACCCTGTCTTCGTTGCCTGCATCCAACGGGCGTCGAGAAATTCTTGAAGAGGGCGCATCCGTAGTCTGCAGAGGCGCACCAGGTAGATGGAAGAGGACATCATCCCCAGGAGGGACTTGATGGACCTCACCCTGGCCACGTCCGTGGCTAGCAGGCGCTGCACTTTGCCTAGAATGGTCTTCGTCCGTTCTTCCGACGGGGCCGCCAGGCACCTCACTGTATCGAGCTTCTCTCCCAGAAACAGGGCCACCTACGACGGCACCAGGTGGGACTTTGGGTAGTTTATGGCGAATCCCAGGTCTGTGAGTAGCTGGACGGTCCTCGCAGTGTGTTCGACGGCGAGTTCCCTCGTCTTTGAGCGGATGAGCCAGTCGTCCAGGTAGGGGTAGACGTGAATCCCCTGCAGGCGCAGCCGCGCCGCCACTGGTGCTAGGCACTTGGTAAAGACCCTGGGGGCCGACTTCAATCCGAACGGCAGTGCTCTGAATTGTAAGTGGCGTCCCTGGACGACGAACCTGAGGAACTTTTGGTGACTTTTGAGGATGGGAACGTGGAAGTGTGCATCCTCCAGGTCCAACGACGATAGAAAGTCGCCTTCCTCCAGCTGTCCCAGGAGGTGCTGGAGGGTGACCATCCTGAACCTTTGTGATCTGATGTATTTGTTCAAACGACGAAGGTCCAGGATGGGGCGCCAGCCGCCCGTCTTCTTCCTGACGAGGAAGTACCTTGAGTACACCCCGAGCCCCGGAGACTCTTCGGGACAAGCTCGATGGCGCCTTTCCTGAGCATCACCCGTACTTCCAACAGCAGTTGCCGGATGTGATTTTCCTTCCTGGCCACAGGTGGAACGTGAGGTCACTTCTTCAGGAATTTGATAGAGTGTCCTCTTGCCAGGGTATCCAGCACCCAACGGTCGGTGGAGATGGACTTCCACACGTCGAGGAAATTCGCCAGCCGGCCTCCCACAGGGGTGCTTCGGTGGGGGCCCGAGACCACGGCCGGTTCAGTCCTGCTTGGAGGTGGTGGCCTTGCCGCCCTGGCCACCTTGCCGACGGCGGCGAGGCGCTCCCTGCTTGCCGCGACCCCTGTAGGCCTCCTGAGACGAGGAGCATGCCGCCTGGCGGTAGGACAACGAGCCACCGCTGGATCCCTTGGAGGCACCCTGTCTGCCTCCGGAGCTCCGAAAGGGCCGTCGTTGGTGAAGGGCTCCTAAGGTGCAGGCCGTCTCCGTGTCCGTTTTTATGGCTCGGAGGGTCCGCCTTCCCGAACAAGTTGCTGTCGTCAAACGGCATGTCCAACACCCTGGTCTGGACGTCCTGACGGAAGTCGGTCGCCCGAAGCCAACCCCGTCGTCGTAGGCAAACACCGTTGCCCAGCTGGCGGAACCCGGTATCGGCAATATCGGTTGCCACCGTTATGGCGTGGTCCGACGCCACCTCGCCCTCTTGCAGTATTTCCAGGTACTCGGCCCTCTTGTCGTCCGGCAGGAAGTCCAATATGGGGGCCAGCTTAAACCAGAGCTCCCTGTCGTAACGGGCCACGATCGCCAGGGCGTTGGCCGCTTTGATCGTCGTCGCCGCCGACGAAATGACCCGCCGCCCCATGGCATCCAACTTCTTTCCCTCGCCGTCCGGCGGGGAATTCGACGTCGAGGCTCCTGACCCCGCCGCTTTTTTCTTAGCCGCCGAGACGACCGAGTCTGGCGTTGGCTGGGCCCTGAGGCACAGGGGAGCGGTTTCGGGGACCTGGTACTTCTTCTCGTACCGGTCCCGTTTGGCTGGTGCCGTGGAGGGGTTTTTGAGAACCGACAGGCCCTCCTCCCAGATGTCATCGATTAGGGGCACCACGATGACCGTCTTCCTCTTGGCCTCCCGGCGCTGATAGAGGAAACCTTCCTTTTTCTGCTCCTCCGGGCAGAGCTGGAACAATTCAGACGCCCTGGCGATCATGGCGTGGAATGAGCCAATCTCGTCGGGCGGCGAGCCCCGTGCGACGGGAGACCCGTTCCGTCGTCGTCGCCCTCAGAACCCGTCGTCGAGCCCAACGCACCATCATCTCCCGACTCGTGGAAGGATGAGGAGGGAACTGTAGGCCTCACGGGGGCGAGCGGAGGAGAGGGTTGGGTCCTCCGTCGTTTGTTCTGAGGACTTCCCGACGGGCCAGGTTGCGGGTCCTCCGGCCTGGGCCGTGGGAATCTCGTCCTCATCTCAGAGCATAAGGACTGGATGGCAGACAAAATGGCCGCCGAGCCATCCTAAGGCCTAGGATCCGGCCGCGCCGGAAGGGAAGGCCGCTCTTCCTCACCATCGTCGTCTTCCTCGGTTATCTCCCGAGGATCTTCCTGACGGGATCGAACCTTCTCGAATTGGACTTCGAGGTTCCTCACGGCCTCGGTCAGTTCCTCCTCCGAGGCTGACTCAGCTCGAGGAGGGCACCGTGCCCCCCCTCGCTTCTTCCATCATGGCGGCCACGACGATGGGCTGAAAAGAGGATTTCCTCCTTGGCGGCAGGGAAACTCTAGTCCCAGAGGCAGTCTCCGCTGGCTGTGTCTCTGCCGGCTTGGCCAGAGTCGCCACGATAGCCTCGATAGAGGCCTTCGCCTACTGGGTAGGGGCCTTCACCACCTTAGGTGCATCCCGGGCCTTCTCCTTCGGGGGAGGGGCGACGCCTCGCTCCCCCTCTTCCGAGATCGGACGGGGCTTCTCCCGAAGCTTACCCGGGGTCTCGGACTTTCTCTTCCCCGAACCGGAGCATTGGCTCGTGGTTGACGGTGCCGGGGAAGGTGAGCCCTGCCTGGCGACCGAAGAGCCCGACCTTTCGGCGCTCCCGGAGCCAGCAGACTTGCGGTGCCCCCGTCGCCGGGGCGCCCGCACAGGACTTAGAAGCCCGCTCGGACCCTTTTCTTCTTCTTCTCACCCGTCGAGCGCTTCTCCAACCAGCTTGCGAGACGGGATCGACGGTCCCTCATGGTCCGCTCCGACAAGTTCTTGCAGAACTGGCAGTCCTTCTCTACATGAGTCTTGTCCCCATGAAGACAGTAGAGGCATCGCGAATGTTCGTCTTCCTTAAACACATTCTGCAGCACGCATCCAGGGCAGCTGCGAAACAGCTTGAGTCCGGGCGACGAACTCTCATCCTGGGCCATCTCGCAGTAGACCGCGAATCTTCTGGAATCCTCCAAGAAGTTGATTCGACGAAATCTTCACCCTTGAGGGGCGTAGGAAAATCCTGCAACGGGTAGCCGTTAACGGGAGTAGAAACGGTGGAGCTTCAGGTGAAAAATCACCTGAAAAAGCGCGAAACACGCAGTAAAAGCTCGAGAGCTAAGCACGAGGACTCCCAACACTTGAACGTGCGGTAAAAATCTGAAGATGGCTGCCAGAGGCGGGGCTTAGGTAGAGGGCAGTCATTGGCTGTGGTCAGTATGACGCAGAGATCAGTGATTGGTTACTACTACGAAAGACAGATCAGAAACGAAACTGATACTGATTTTTTCTTTACCGAGGATTCCCAGCCTGACGACGGGGAATATTCATGAGCTAGGTAGGATCTGCGTTAGCTGTGTCGGAGTAGACCTTCATCGCTCTTCCTTCAAGGAAGGAAGTGATCCAGGATGCTGCTTGATTAGAGAAATGGGCTGCATGGGTGAGGTGGGTGGTGAGTGTTTGGTGATCTACCAGGTCAAAAGCAGCTGATAGATCGAAGAGGAGGAGCAAGGCAGGTTTGCCTTTGTCCATGATCTGTGAGATTTGATTTTTTTTTTTTAGGTCTAATAAGGCGGATTCTGTTCCATGCCCGACACGGAAGCCAGATTGTCTTTTGCCTAGTATGGAGTTAGCTTCTATGTACGATTGGATCTGGCTGTGAGCTGCTTTGTTCAGGATTTTTAGGAGGAACGTGACTTATCTGTCTGTAGTTGTTGGGTTGCGCTGGGTCAAGTGTGGCCTTTTTTAGAAGTGGCCGCACCCAGGCTTCCTTGAGATTGTTTGGGACAGTTCCTGTTTGGAAAGATGCGTTAATGAAGGCAGTAATCAGGGGTGCTAGGTCATTGGCGCATTCCTTGATTATTTTGGGAGGGCAAATGTCTACTTTGCAGAGGGATGGTTTGAGGTTTTTGAGGAGATTAAGGACCTCATGTTCAGTGATGTTTCTGAAGGAGAATTGAGTGTGATTGAGATTACTACGCTTGTCTTGTGTAGGGCAGTTGGTTTTTTGGTTTGGGAGGGCTTTGCAGTGGTTTTGGATTTTGTTCTGGAGGGGTTTTATTTTGTTGAGCATGGCGGACTGAAGGCTGGCACACCAGGCTTTGTCTTTAGTTATCTCGTCAGCGGTAGCCGGAGGAGTGACTAATTCATTAAAGATTGCGAATAGTTCTTTATCTTGGGAGTTGGCCTTTGAGATCCTATCATATGAAGAAGTTGGATTTTGCTGCTAAAATAGCTTTTTTATATTGGAGGGCTATTTGTTTGAAGAGGCTCTTATTTAGATCACTCGGATCCGTTTGACAGTTTTTAAGCGACTGGCGCTTTTGAGCTCGGAGGGTTTGGAGTTCTTCCGAGAACCAAGAGTTGCAGTGAAATTATTTTTTTTCCTTCTTGATTTCAAGTGGGGCTATAGAGTTTATGGCATTGGTGAGAGTATCATTGAAGATAGTTGATAGTATATTTGGGTCCTGAGGGAAAGATGGTGCTAGGTAGGGGCTTTTAAGGTGGGGACGCAAGTTGTCTGCGTTGAGTTTTTAGAACTTCTTATTGTGGCAGGTGGTGCGTGGGTGAGAGTCTTAGGTTTAGGGTTGGTGGGGATGAGGAATTCGATGCATGTGTGGTCCGTCCAAGGAAGGGCAGTGTTTGAGGTAATGTTGGATGCACAGTTGTGATCCATGACCCAGTCAAGGGTGCAGCCCTTGGAGTGAGTAGGGGTGAGGACTCTTTGGGAGAAACCTAAGTCTGCGAGTTCTTTAGCTAGGGTTGCGGCGGATTTATCCTTAGGACCATTGTATCCTAAATTTAAGTCTCCTAATAGAAGGATTTTGAAGGACTTTTTAATGTTGTTGCTGAGTCGATGGGAGAGGTGCTCTTGGAAGTCAGCTGGGAGTCCGGGAGGTCTGTATAGGATGGGGATGTTGATTAGATTATTAGGGGAGAGCGTAAGCTTGGCTGATCGGATATCAGCATTACCACCCCATGTACTATGGTCTGCTAATCTGATGGATAGTGAGTCTTTGTGAATAAGGGCAACTCCCCCTCCAATCTTATCACATCTATCTTGCCTAAGGATAGTGTAGCCTGTGTGTAGGGCTAGTGCGATGGCTGGGCAGGAGGCATAATTGAGCCAGGATTCAGTGATGCAAAGTAAGTCCAGATTAAGTGTGGATAGTAGATCATTTATCTCGATGGTATGTGCAGGTAGGGAGCGTACGTTCAGTAGTGCACATTTAAGAGGTGGGTGTTGTGTGCCTTTGATGTTTTTGTTTGTACTAGTATGGGGTGAAGTGTGCTTGTTGTGGTGTGTGGTAGTGAGGAGTTTAGTGTGAACCAGTGTAGAGGCATGTTGGGGTGGTGGGGGGAGAGGGGCAGTGCCTATGCTCATCTTAGTATGGGGTAGTCATCCGCTTTCACAGCCTTACCTGCTAAAATTGCGCAGACGACACCCAGATCATTTTCAAAATTCCCAAGACTCCGGCCTCCTCACTTCCCAACCTTGCCTCTTGCCTCTCAGATGTCGACCTATGGATGACGACCAACCACCTTCTCTTCAACCCGGGCAAATCTGAATTCCAAATATGTGGCAAAACTACTGTCCTTCCCCAAACAATACTATAGCCATAAGCTCTGGGATCCCTACCAGCCGCCTCCACCTCTGTTAAAAATCTTGGATGCACCATGGACATAGACCTATTCTTCTCGAAACAAAAACTCCGTACCCAGAAGTTGACACTTCCATTTGCGCATCCTAAAGCAAATCCTTACCCATCTCTCTTATCCTCAGAGTCCCCACAATACTGGCCATCATTGGCTCCCGCCTAGACTATGCCACCGCCTCTATCTGGGAGCCCCAGCACGCCAGCTCAGGAAACTCCAATGAATCCTCAACTAAGCAGCCAGACTGCTCCTAGCCCTCTTGGCCAGACAACATATCACCCCTGCCCTCAGTACTACGCTGGCTCCCTATCAGCCCAAGAGCAACCTTCACAGCCATTTGCATCACACACTGAGCCCTTCATAATACAGGGCCAGAGTTCCTACAGAAAAAAATCATCCACTACCCACACCCCAGAAGCCTCTGATCGGGCTCAGCTCTTCTCGTCACTAGTTTATTTGTAACGTGCACCAGACCCGGAGGTATCAGGGCGTGAGGACAAGGATATTTTAAGCTTACATGGTTGCATAATATAGTACATGGAAATTACATAGTTACAAATTACAAAGCGGAATAGCATTGCACGTTATAGTACACAGCATAGCAGAGTTAGCAAAATACACCTATAATCTAGGGATTTATAGGGAAGTTATATCATACAAGTTACAATACAAAGGATGGCAGTGTTGGCAAATTGATGTGTACAGATGGCATTTCATGGAAGTCTATTGGTTACAAAAAAGGGAAGTCATAAGGCAGCTAGTGGGGAGACAGGAAAAGAGGTGGGAGAGGTTGGGAGAACCTCTCTCTGCTATGGCTTTAGAGATCATTGGATTTAAGGCAGTTGATAATGTTAAGTCTGAAATGTGGGTATGTTTTGGTTCTCCCTGAGGTGAGGAGGGAGGGAGTTCGAAGTTGGGCGGCTTTAACAGGGAAGCTGGTTCCACCAATTGTAGCTCTTTTGAATAGGGGGACAGTCAGACAAGGTGTAGGTCGTTCTAGAGGGTCCGAGTGACGATCTTTTGCTAGACCTCTCAGTTAGGTACAAGGGTGCTGCATTGTTGAGGGATTTGAATGTTAGGGAGGCGGTTTTGAGTTTTATTTTATCAAGAGTAGATAGCCAGTTAGCATTTCTCCTAGCTGTGGAGATATGCTCTCTTTTGGCCATTCCTAGCGCTGCTCTCAGGGCGTTATTTTGGAGTATTTGCATTTTCTTAGTGATGTATGTTAGCTCCAATTTAGAGGGCATTACAGTAGTCCAACTTAGATAGCACATGTGCTCTTGCCAGTGTGGCACAACTTCTCATTGAGAGGAATGTTTTGGTAGATCTGATCAGTTTCAATGTGTAAGCCATAGCGGATCCCATAGCATTTACTTGTTTTGTCAAGGTGAGACTGGAATCAAGGTAGCAACCTAATGTTTTTACATCCTTTATCACCTTAATCGTCTTGCCATCTATGTAGAAGGAAGTATATTTATGGCCAAGTTTGTTAATATTAGGTGTGGTCCCCAGGATGATAAGCTCTGTTTAATCATCATTCAGGCATAAACCATGGTGTGCCATCCATGCCTGGATGATGAGGTATATTCTATTCAACAAGGTCAAATCCTCATCGTAATCCCCTGTAAGTGTGAAGAGAATCTGAGTGTCATCTGTATAGTTAGTGTAGGTGACACTGAGACAATATAGATCATCAAAGAGGGGCTTGGTAAAGATGTTATACAAAGTAGGGGAGACGCAGGAGCCCTGGTGAACACCACATGAGATAGGGATGGGATCAGCTGCTTCTGAGGTGGAGAAGGCTCTCATGGTTCTTTCACGTAAGAAAAATTGGATCCAAGCTATGGCTTGTTGTGAGAGGTGTGCAGCTGATTCTAGCTGGTTGCAAAGAACCATGTGGTCCACCAGGTCGAACGCTGCTGAAAGATCTAAGAGGAGCAGTAGGGTGCATTTACCCTGATCTCTCAGCACGTTGACCTGGGCCTTAAGGTCGATGAGTGCCGTCTCAGTTTTGTACTGAGGTCTGACACCTGATTGCCGGGTACCAAGGGGTTTGTTCCGTTCCAGGAAGCTCTGAATCTGCAAGTACGCCACCCGGTCTAATATCTTAAGGCAGAATGGCACCGTTGTGATTGGCCTATAGTTTGTAGGTATGGCAGGGTCAAGTGTTTGTTTCTTCTGGAGAGGGAGGACCCAAGATTCCTTGAGGTTACGTGGGCTAGTGCCTGAAGTGAATACCGTGCTAATAAACTGGGAGATAAAGGGTGACAAGTCTTTTGCGGCGTCTTTTATAATTTGGGCAGGACATTGATCTCTTCAGCAGTTAGAAGGTTTGAGAGAAAGTATTATTTTTTCCACTTCTATCATCGTGACTGTAGTGAAGTTAAAATGGAGTTCTGGTTTTGGTGCAATCGATGGATTTCTGGGTTGGGTAGTAGATGTTGGTACGTTTAATTGTTTCTTGGCAATTTTTACTTGGAAGTGGCAATTTTATCTGTGAGTGCTTTTTGTATGTCAGAACACCGCATATGGTCTTTGACACAGTTATCAGGTACAGAGATGAGGTTTTCTAATTCCTTTAGTATAGCAAAGAGCTCCTTAGTACCTGGTTTGGCATGTAGTATCCTGTTGTCAAAGCTTTTTTTTTTTGCTCTCCGTATTTCATTTTTGTATTTTGTAGAAATGTTAATAAGGTTCACTTTATTCACCTCAGATGGTGTTAACCTCCATATGGATTCACTTTTCCGTTTTTCTTTTCGAAGTGATTTTAGGTATGGTGTAAACCAAGCATTTAAATGTGCTTTTGGTTTACTGCTCCTCATTTTTAGCGGGGCGATTGTGTTGAGTGCTTCTGTCATAATTTTGTAAATTCATTCACTAAGGCAGATGGATCAAGTGAGTCTGGTAGTGAGTTTAACGTGGGGAGTTTAAGTGGTACGAGTCTAATTGAAGTTATATTATTTTGATTTCTAGTTAGCATAGCAGGTGCTATGGGGTTGGGTTAATTTTGGAGTCTATAGTGAAGCCTTTGAGCGAGTGGTCCGTCCACACCAGGGGGCTATTGGAAGTGATGATGTTGTAGTTGTAATCGGCCACCCAGTCAAGCGTCCAGCCATTGTCATGGGTAGGCTGAGTTACTTTTTGCGAGAAGTTCTAAGGGGACATTGGCGATAGATGTGGCTTGAATGTCTTTGTGATGATTGTAGCCTAGGTTCATGTCTCCTAGTAGGAGTGCCAGAGATGCATTTTTTAGGTTGTCTGACAGAATCATGGAGAGGTCCTCCTCAAAGGAGCCAATGGGTCCAGGAGGTCTGTAAATGAGATAGTAATGGTTTGGGAATCTGAAATAGGTAATTTAACTGTCATGGATTCACAAGAGATCAGCGGAGCTGCTAATCTCATTGCTAGGCTATAAATAGCTATAATTGCTATACCCCAACCACACTTGTTGGCTCCATCTTCTCTTAGGATTAGGCACAGCGATCATCAAGGCTGGGCCTGCTACCTGATGTAGCCAAGATTCTGTAATGGCTAAGAAGTCATAGGTCTCTGTTTCTATTATGTCCGTGATTTCTGTAGCGTGTGCTACTAGAGATCTTGCGTTGATGAGGGCTCTTTCGAACGGGTGGGTCGGTAATGCTGGTATTATGGTAGACGTTGCCTTGCTATGACAGTGAGTCGCTGTAGTGCCACATGTATTAGGTTTAGAGTCATCTTCTGGGTCGGTCTTAAGTTAGTGGTGATCAGTTTTGTAGGAGTGTTGTCATAATCTTTGCTAAAAAGGGTTCGACTAGCGGTGTGTCTAGCTGGTGGTTCATATAATTTAGATAGTCTTGAGCGTAATTTGGAGTTCCTGTGAATAAGGTTGCATGGGACATTTGTTCTAGGAAGGGTAGGTAGAACATTAGGCTGGGTAGATCTAGTCACGGGATAGGAATGGCTAGTCATAGTATTCTGGGACATATTTTGGCTAGTCAAACCGGCCGTAGAGAATAGTGTGGTCATGATAGCCATTAGGTAGAGCGTGGTGGCAAACATTATGTACTGTAATGTTTGTATGCAGTGGTAACTGTGGGTATGCCACTCAATCAATAGCCACATTGGGCAGGTGCCATGCGTAGGGGCTAGTATGGCAAGAGTGGGGCAGGCGTGGTCTAGGTAGGCTGGCGTCTAGATCAGGTAGGGCAGTAGCAACAGTAAATAGTATCGATAGGTATGGAATCACACTGGGTGATACTGAACTTAGATTGATGTGGGCAGTGCAGATACTTATTATAGTGATAGTACGCTATTCCAATTTTAGTACTAGTATAGCAAGCTGTGCAGTGCAAGTGCAGTACTAGGTATGACAGAAATAGGCTAGATTATCATTAGCTGAAATGAGATAGGCTATTTTGACTTTTGCGCTGGGGCTACAGAGTTCCTAGAATTTGGTAGTATTGGTTAGTCTGGCACAAACATGGCTGGTTATAGAAGGGACTAAGCATATTGTGAAAACCATGATTGGTAAGACAGTAGTCAATAGTAAGTCATAACAGATCATAAGCAGTACAGTAGAGGTAACAGGCAGTATACTAATAGTATGGAGGTACTAAATAGTGTTGGGCCTAACAGTATCGGACATTTCGCTCTGAGTTTTGAGCACTGGCATTTATTTCGGTGTACATATAATGTTATTGCATTTAAGCAGTGACGTTCACCTCGCTATGAGTCACTTCATCATCAGTCAGATAATGGAATATGGAAGTAAGCTCAGCTTTTGCCTGATTTGAGTTGCTGTGAGTGTACGTCTGCCATCTGTGGACAGGACGAGCGAATCCGTTTCATAGTTCAGGAAACAACTTAATGTGCAGTTTGGTTTAAAGTACTTATCAAGTAAAGCGGCGTTGACGGTGGTTGTTGAATGAGTAAATGCTAACTCACTGGTATGGTAGGTATTGTAGCTGCACAGCACGTTTTAAATCAAGAGGGTGGCTAAGCATTTAACATAAGCAGGGGGGGGCACAACAGTGAGTGGTAAATGGAACAAGGCGCCACATTTGCATTAATGGCCATAACTGCTATTGTGTACTCACGCGTAGGAGCAACGGTTAGTTTGCCAGCATATCTGGCTGACGGCTGGACGGTCACGCACGGACAAGCACTGACAGGATCGTGCCTGTGCCTTGTGATGTCTGCCTTCTGATGTGTGCCTTAGGGTGGGTGCCGGCTCACGCCTTCCGGCGTGGTATTGTAGGGGAAGTTGGCTCCGTGGCCAATGGGACACTCTCTGCCCGGCGTGAGGTTTCTAGGCAACCATCATAACTATCGGCCCGGCGGCCATTCAAGATTCTCCTTTTGGAGAGGAATTGAGTCGGATCGCAGGATTCGGTTGAATTTGGGTGAAAAATCACCTATGCGGGACAGTACTAGTGAGGAGCTGCTTACCTAGGATGCATATCAGGGGACATCTGCACCATGTTGCGCGTTGGGGCCTGGAGACTGAATATCCAATTCAGATCCAGCCGTTTTCAAGGATCGTGGGCTGGGCTCCTGCCCACCCAGCTGGCTTACTGCTTCTCAATGGTACTGGCACAGGAGGTGCCTGCCTGGTACTTGTCCCTTTGGGTGGGTGCCGGCTCACACCTTCTGGCGTTGTGTTGTGGCAGAAGTTGGTTCAGTGGCCAATGGGACGCTCGCTCTGCATGGCATCAGGTTGCTAGGCAACCATCATAACAATCGGCACGGCAGCCATTTCAAGATTCTCCTCGTGGAGAGGAATGGAGTCGGATCGCAGGATTCGGTTGAATTTGGGTGAAAAAAAAAACAATCACCTATGTGGGGCAGTAGCAGTGAGGATCTGCTTACCCAGGATGAATATCAGGGGACATCTGCACTGTGTTGCATGTCGCGGCCTGGAGACTACGGATGACTTACCCATCCACTAGAGTTGGCGTGGCGGCTCGGCCTTCTCTATCCTAGCTCCATCATCTGGAACACACTTCCTCTGCATATCCGCCACATCGAGGACTACAAAGTCCTCAAAACCTGGCTATTTGCTGCATTATCCTGAAACCCGCCCCTAACCTTTCAATTCCCAATCCGAACATATGAACATTCACCACCAGGAGGCGCTTGATGTTTTCATGGCAGCCCCGACCTTGCAGCACCTAGTGGCACCCGCCGTTATAGTGGCGGCCTGGACCACACACATCATTAAACACCAATCATGACCTTGATTCCCACAAGCACCACCAGCTGAAACACAGGCCTTCCTCTCGTTTCTCACACTATGAAATGTCACAGGATCGATTAGTCACTGCACCTGGCATGTACGGGGAAAACATGCAAATCGCACTCAAAACTGGTTGAGATAGAACAGCACCATTGCACTCCCGACAGACTGGGATGCACAGCGGGCAACTGTCATGGGAGGAATTGTGTGCCATGGCTATGTCTCATGCTAGATGGCCAGGTAGGGGTTTCTCATGCATTACTCTGGGAAGGTATTGTGCATGGATGAACTATAGAGTGGGCTGCCCATGGTAAAGGTAACAATTGAGAAGGTTCAGTATGCGCACAATATCTGGGAAGACCCGCCATGCTATCCACCTAGAAGAAGAGCCTTTAAGTATAGCCCATGCTCCCCTCGTTGCAATTTGTTGAAGCATATACTGTCGCTGTTTCATTGCAGCCGCAAGAACCGACAGAGGAAGCCAATACATGATTGGCTCGCACATACAACAAATCGCCACCAAATCTGCTAGGTACGTATAACACACCACTCCGGTGGACACTGGCCACAGGCATGGCTACCTGTACACATCAGAATACAGCATAAAGCAAAGACTGACAAATGTGGTCACGCTGTTCACATAATTTTCCGCTTACTTACACCAGACTATGCCTCAAGACCTCGGACATCAGTATGCAGCGAAGACCTATGACACATTCGGGCCCGCTGAACACATAGCTAGTCTCCAGCACTCGCGCCATCTCCCGACTCCTATCAGCACCCATACAAATGACTGACCTCATGGGTTGCCCTCTACGGAGCCTGGCCAGCCCTGCTAAGTCTCATTTGGCCAAATGCACACACGCATGCTTATCTTACTACATGTCCTCCAGCACTCTGGACTTCGGTTCCCGAGGGCGTTCCCACCACCAGTGCATCCAGACTATAATGGTAAAAAGGTGCTATGTAAAAAGACAACTACAATATAATACAACACAAAGCTGTATCCTGAATAACAGAATAAAACTGCTTGGAACTTTTAGTGGCGAACATCTACTAATCCCAGATTCATCAGCGATCATCAGCAGCAGAAGATTGTCTGCTGACCAGTACCTGCTGCAGCTGGCTCTTCTCAATAAGAAATGTTTATGTTTCAATATTTACTAACTAGTGAAGATTCTGAGTGAATACATTTGAGCAAATAAGTATTCTGCCATGTTGTACATGCTCTTTTGTCTCTTCAATCTTATTCCCATGATGCCTACACGGCTTGTTCTACAGCTCAAGGTGGTCAGGGGGGAGATGTGGAATTTTGTGTCTAGCCAGGTCTGCCCATGTCAGCCATGCTTAAAGCGGCATGTAGTGGGAGCCGTAGACCCGGCCTTGATGCTAAACACACTGCGATGCAAACACTTTCATATGTAGTAAACATGAGCCTCACCACAATCCAAGATGCAAAAGCGTTTGCATTTAGTAAAATGCATGCCGCAAGATTTGCTGTTGCAAAGTTAAAGTACAGAATTTTACAATTACAGTCTTCGAGTCTGGTATGTTACAATCCTCTTCTATAAACATAGCTGTTCACTGCACTTTGGAGGTATTTTCCATAGCCCGGGCCGAGCGCCAGAGACCTTGAGCCTGGTACATTATGAGATAAAAGCAATATAAAAGCTGTCCTGCTGTAGTTGGGACAGGAGCGATGCGGTCTACTTATAATTTTATTGGAAAGATTCCCAAGTACTGATAGTGGCGTATTGTGCCCCTGCCCTGCGTATACCTGGGGTAGAAAGGAGGACTGGAAAAGGCAAAAGGGTAATTGAAGCGAGAGTAGAACAGAGATGAAGAGACAAACAACTTGAGATGTACAATGTGATTTAGGGGAAGGTTTATGTTTGCTGTATGGTCATGCTACTAAGGGTGTGTGTATTCATTGGTAGTGGATCAAACACGTGTTGATCCAGACAAGGAGGGAATTGTGACAAATCCTTGGATGTCATCACTGCTCCCCTGGGGGGGCCCATTTCCATGAGGCCAGGCAGGTGAGGCCGCTACCCGATAGTCCACCTGGGGGTGCTACTAAGCAGATGGAACTCATGGACAGGGCAGCCGCCTATGGGATAAGTGACGACTTGGGCAGTGTACCCAGATTCCACCTTCCCTTAACCCACTTTCCTCATCAACCCCCTACAACATCATCCCTAGTGTTCCTATCGGTTTCCTTAAAACCAGTAAGGTAGGAAGTAAAGCGACGAGGAAGAGTGTGGACTCCTCAAGGGATCTATATCCCCGATGTACTGAGAGGAGGAAGAGACGAATAGACTCACTGGAAGTCCCTAAAATCAGAACCTGGACGAGAAAGAAGTACAGAGGCATACTGAGCACCTCTATAAACCATACTGAGCTTTATAGACTTCCTATTGGACAGAAGATGGAAATTCAAACACAGAGATCTGGGAGCTGCACAGTCTGCGGTCAGGAGCAGAATGAAGCATTCAAGGACGAGACGCTTACACGTCAGCAAAGACATTCTCCAGAGCTGCACTGGGGTCGGGCTGTGTCTGGAAGCAGTAGGATGAAACTTCAGCTGGTCGGGAGAGCAGGAGAGCGTGATCCGTCTGGAACACTTCACCCAAAACTAGGAATCCGCTGCAGGGCTCGGTTGTAGGCAGTACCCGAATGGGGGTGAGACCCAGAAGCAGCCGAGCGAGACCAGTTAGCAACCAGAGGAGTGTTGGGAGAGCAAAAGGCTTGCTGAGAATCCCGAGGGACCATACCGAGCGGTATCCAGAGTCGTCATCTTCGTGGCAGACCAGGGCTTCTTAGACCAAGCATGAGAGAATCAATACCAAAAGGGTCTGGGACCTGAGAGAAAGAAACCAAAGGGGCCTGGGACCCGAGAGAAAGAAAACCAATACCAAAGGGGTCTGGCATCTGACAAAAAACAATACCTGGCAGGATAGTGAACCGGGTACAATTATTGAAAATCAAGAAGAGCTACGAAGGGATTGGGGTCCACAGTCAATAACAAACTATCCAAAACCATCGTCATAGTCACAGTGCCTGGGAGGATAGTGAACCAGGAGGGCTGTGAACACAGTGAGCATGCGAGAAAAGTCAGGGGAAGGGAGAGATACCCCTGGTGTTTGTGGACATTGTGGAAGAAGCCAAGAGAAGGGAGTCATTCTCTTGGCACTACAAGAGCTTGGGAAGGTGAGGGGGAGGGAGTCAGCCCCCTAACACTGAAGATGGGGGTCTTTGTGCTCTCTATGCCTTATTGGAACCTCAATCCAAGTAATCTTTCCAGACATTTTGATTTGTATCCTTTGAAAAGAATATTAATTTGCAACAACTTGAGGTGAACTTTCGGCTGTCATCCAGAAGACATTCTTCTCGGCCAAGAAGATCACCCCTTTTCTGTAGTTGTGTTTATAGTGTACGGGTTGGAAATAGGTTTGGACACAAGACGGTGGACTCTTTGCCTTAGACTGACATCCTGACATATTTCTTAGTATTTAGTTGAGGCTGGGAAACCCCTCTTAGAACTCGGGTCAGACAGGGTTTTGTTTTTGTTTTTTCACTAATCAAAGTCTATAGCCAAAAGCATGACACCCGTGTGTCGGTCTCCTACTGCTACACACACCCTCACAGAATACAACCCACCTGTGATGCAAAGCAATTTCCTTTGTAGACAGTTTCAAGTAGATCGATTATGTGGCACTGGAATCAGCCAGTGCATGGTTGTGTGATGGACACCGGATATGCTTAAGTGTGCCCTGTGTGGAGGCTTCTTCACCAGATAACTTTAATTACCATACCCACGAAAAGGAAGGATTTCCGGACTGCCAGAAGTGCGGACACTACGAATTTGCAGTGTTAAGGTGAATGTTAACAACAGAAAAGGGGAAAGGAGAAGGGATGGAAGGCATAATCTCGATCCTTCAAGAGCCATGCAAGCTGGGCTACGGGATGAGAATGAGTAATCAATGTTAATGTAGTGTAGAAGTTGCGAGTAGGCAAGCCTATCGGCTATATTCATCCATCCATAATAGGAAATAGGACCATGCTCTTATCCGGAGGGTGCGGGGGGGGGGCATTAGCAGCATATAGACAGGTAGTTTAGGCGATGTAGACATACATGATCTATTCAACATTATTCCAAAGTAGTACAGGAGGGTAGATCCTGCCATGCCCAAAAGACCAAATATGGACCAGTGGAATAGCTGCTTAATCCATTGCTTGAGAATTAAATTGGCAAGATGTTAGTAAATATTACACAAATAAACGGTGGCATAAATAAAGCAAAGGACCGCAAAGAATAAATGAGGTTATGCAACATAAAGACACCTGTTGGCATTATGTAAAAAACAAGATGGTATGAAATGATTTGATCCCACGACACTTGGTGAGCATTAAATAAATCGAGGATTATCCCTGACTCTGGAATTGTAATGAAAACACAAACTGCACCTGAAACCTCTACAAGGACCGGTTCATTATGATGGGAAAGGCACCGAGGTGGCAGGCACTGATGAGCGAGACAACTCACATACGCAGTATACCTCAGGTACCAAAAGCGTCACTGCCCCTGGGTAGTGACTGCCTTACATGCAGCGGTCTCCACTTTTGGATGGAGTAACCAACATGCTCTGGCTCGTTATAAAATGATGGTACATCATGTGCACATTCCTGTTGAGTGCCATGTGTGGCAATATCCAAACGTTCTGTGCTAGTGTATCTCCAGAGAAGCCAAATAATGCCCATGCTTCATTCTAATCCATCACAGGCCTATTCAAGAATTGGAATTGATCCGAGTGAAGACACAGATTTTTAATTACATGATTAGGAAAATAATGACTGGGGTTCAAGTTTTAAGTTGCAAGCTACTAAAATGACATCAAAAGTCACGTGCCCCCTTGGTTCTTCACGTGCACAGAGCACACCATTTCTTACTAGCTAAGAGTCAATTTTCAATCGCCAATGACCAGTGGCCAGTGCAAACTTTGAGGCCTGCTAACAGCAAGAAAACTGGCATTTTCTAAATGAATAAACAAAAAGGTATGAAGCCTTTTTTCTGCAACTCGAAGGAATCATTAAAGCTGTAACACTGTTGCCACATGGAAGAATATACGAGTGGAATGCTATTTTAGCATATACACTAACAGTGGCAAATACCTAGATTCCCTCTGAAAAAACAGTGGGTAACTGATAAAATTAACCCCAGCTACAGTGATAGGGTGTTGTGTGTTACAAATTAGCATATATGTAAATCATAATGTATGTGTATGGTTTGTCAAATACTCCACATAACTGTATCTCGGGTATGATGTATTACATCGATGGGGGCCAACACCGATGGGTTCATGTTGCCGAAGCTTAAGTTGATCGTTACCACAAAAATCGTATCTTTGGACTTTAATTTATAAGCAGAACTACGTGGAAAAGCATGCACCCACACGCTGACCTGTCTGATAAATTGGGTACAAACCTCTTAACAATTGTTGTACTGGTCTCCAATCACTATTTTCTTAGAGCAATGTTCTTACCTACTGTCCTATTCTTTTATGAATGTATGTGAAGAACATGACTTACCCAGTAATCGTTTTACTGCGGCTTTTATCTGTTTTGAATTAGACTGCCATCTAGCGGTCAAATTAGAGTATTACATGTTTTTTTTGTCAAAACCTGTCCACTTTGTCTATCCTATGTACAGGGACGCATGATCCTCAACAGGTCAACAGCCTCAGACTGTTTTTTCCCACCATCGGGTTATTAGGTTATTGTTGTTTACAGGCATGTGTTTTTTATTTCTCATAACGTCCCATGTCATGTTTTGAAATGAAGTACTTTTTCAGTTATGATTGCTCATTAGTGAGCTGCGTCTTTCTTTTTTTCTGAAAATAGTAAATATTTTACAAGTTATTGATATTTTATACATTGCAGAGTGTGTTTGACCCTCGGAAATAGTTTGTATTACTTATAAAGGCCGTTACTTAATTTACCAACCATATGTGGACCAAACAGAATTCCAAAACTCTAACCAATCATTTAAAGCATCACATGCATCACTTTATACTGTGAAGGTGCAACTGAAGAAATAAATGACTAATGGTACGCATGTTAGGCAATTCACGCTACCCTTCTTGGTAGCGATAGGCCGGATGTGCACTGTCTGCCTGATGCATTCTGTGACAGTAACCACTTTGTCTCATCGACTTTTGTAATATTTTCTGAAACACTATACACCCTTTGCACAGATACGAGACCCTTTGTTTTAACGAGTGGCTTCTTGGGGATCCATCCCCCCACCTCCCAACGCGGATGACCCTACAATGAAATTAACTGCACCTCAACAGTGGGGTTATTAGGCAGAAACCATTTTATTTATTTATTCAAATTTATTTCAAGCGCACATCAGCCCAGGGGGATCGTGGCGTTGTTACAGATAAACATTAAGCTGGTTACAGTGGAAGCCAATTTTCATTACAAGATAATGTATACATATGCTGGTATTTTCAGACACATTTTGTAGCAGAACGTATGAGAGCAAGTGTAGGTGAAGGAAGGTAATGGTTAATTGAATAGTGTAGTTTTGAGGGATTTGTAAAAGGAGTACAGCGAGGTTTCTGATCCGAGTGAGTTGGGGGAGAGCATTCCAAAGCTTAGGTGCTATGTGGGGGAAGCCAATGCCGCCGGCTTTGGCTCTTCTTACAGTGGGTACTCGGAGTGGATTAGCATGATGGAGGAATTCTTGGTTATGGTTTCTGTTAAGTAGGGGGGTGCTGTGTGATTGATGCATTTGTGTGTGAGAGTGAGTATTTTAAAATTGATTCTTTCCTTGACTGGGAGCCAGTGTACAAGTCTTCTGGCCTGTGAAATATGGTCAGTTTTGGGGATGAGTTGTGCAGCGCGGAGGGCATTACTTAGCACTATTTGGAGCCTGTTTAGGTTTTTAGTTGATGTGCCTGCTAGAAGGGCGTTGCAGTAGTCCAGTCTGGCTCTTATAATAGCTCTGGCTATGGAGAGGCAGTTGGGTGTGGTGAGGTAGGGTTTTATGGCATAAATGAGTTTGGTGGTCAGAGCAGATGCAGAGGCGATGACGCTGACTTATCTAGTCATGGAGAGCGTTTGCGTCTAGGTAGCCTTCCAAGGTCTTAACGGCCGAGGAGACAGGTATGCTAATACTGTCGATGGTCATGTGAGAGTAGTCAGGGCTGAGTTTGGTTAGTGTTTCGCTGGAGGCTAGGATGATGATTTCGGTTTTATCTCCGTTTAAACAGAGACCATTGATAGCCATCCAGGTTTGGACAGTGGAATAGATTTTAAGGAGGGCTTCTGAGTCTTGGTTGGAATTTCCGGAGAGGGGGAGGAGAACTTGCGTGTCGTCGGCATAGTTTGTGTAAGTTATGTCGAGGGAGTCCAGTAAGTCAAAGAGGGGTTTGGTGAATAGGTTGTAGAGGGTCGGTGCATTGCAAGACCCTTGTGGGACACACCAACTGATGGGGGTAGCACTGGCCTGGTCTGAGTACACGTTCATGGCCCTACCTTCAAGGAAGGAAGTGATCCAAGTGGTTGCCTTATGCAAGAAGTGTGCAGCATTGAAAAGGTGAGAGGTGAGAATGCTGTGGTCGACCAGGTCAAATGCTGCGGAGAGGTCGAGCAGTAGGCGGAGAGCAGGTTTGCCTGTGTCCATTATTTTGGTGATTTGTTTCTTTAAATCTAGAAGGGCAGTTTCAGTCCCATGGCCTTTGTGGAAACCTGATCGTCTTCTGCCTAAGATGGTGTGGGTTTCCAGGTAGTGTTGGATTTGGTTATGGGCAGCTTTGTCTAAGATTTTAAGGATGAAGAGGACAGTGGTGATGGGTCGATAGTTATTGGGGGAGGAAGGATCAAGGGAGGGTGTTTTCAGGAGCGGGCGAACCCAGGCTTCTTTTAAGCATTGAGGTACGGTTCCAGATGCGAATTAATCATTGATGAAAGCTGTGATGATGGGGGTGAGTGATTCTGTACACTCTTTGATGATGGAAGGTGGACAGATATCCCCTTTGCAGGTGAATGGTTTGATTTTTTTGAGGAGGTCCGAGACTTCCGTTTCTTTGACTTCTCTGAAAGCAAAGAGGGGTGTTTGTGAGCGAGTATTGTTAGTGGGAGGTGAGGGAGCGTGAGTGAGGGTGTTCAGAGCTTTGCGTTGCCCGACAGCAATGTTTTGATAGAGACGAGTTCATGAAGACTTAGGTCCTGCATGCTCCGAGGGACTGTGAAGTTACAGGGTTTTTTGTGAAGTGTTTTGGACACAAACTTCAGAAAAGGCAGCAGCAATTTGAGTTGGATGCCAATCTCAGCTCCTCCCAATGGCATTTTGAATTTGCATTTTTTTTAAACCTATATTGTTGCTTTTGTTTACTCATTAACCGAACCCTGACCTTTGCCTCCATGTGCCGGCGTGATCGCGGGTCGTACCTGGCGTTTCCCAGACTGACCTGTCAGTGCGGTGACAGGTCCAGTGCCACCGTTCCAGGCGGCGGAGGTTGAGGAAGCCGCGGTAGGATTAACGGGCCGGAAAGGGAGCCAACACGGAGTACCGGAGCCTGTGCAGAACTGATTAAGGAAGAAGAAGAAGTTACTTTCTTACCTGGTAACGTTCTTTCGATGGGATGGTCCGACGACGTATTCCATATCTATGACAGGTAATGTCCACAGCTGTGCTGCTTCGGAAAATCTTTGGCGTCTGCGTCCTGCGTCGATACGCCGTCCCCGAGGACCTCCTCCGATGGGCGACGTCACCCGATGTGATAAGTGGGACACACAACGCCCATAGCCTCAGTTATAGTTTTTTCCCAGAACGTGCGCCACCAGTTTTCTGCCAGTCAGACACACAAGGCCTTGCGGAACGCAAGCTGCAATCGCAAAAGAAATTCTGCAGGGAGGGAGCGATATGGAATACGTCGTCGGACTATCCCATCGAAAGAACGTTAACAGGTAAGAAAGTAACTTGTTCTTCGAGGGGATTGGGTCCTCCGACGTATTCCATATTTATGACAGACTCCCAAAGCAGTACCAAGCAAGGAGGTGGGAAAGAATTTAGAATACAAATTTAGCATGCCCAATCAAATTGCGGAATAGAGAACTGCCTTGCCAAAGGCCAGATCTTGCCCTCTGATGGAATCGAGGGAATAGTGACGTACAAAAGTATGTACTGAAGCCCAGGTGGCTGCATCACAGATGTGACGAATAGGAACTCCCCTCTGCAGGGCAGTAGACGCAGCCATTCCTCTGGTAGAATGGGCCCGCAAGAAAGCCGGAGGGTCCTTACCCGCCAAGCGGTAACACTTGGAGATAGCTAAAATAATCCAACGAGACAAAGTCTGTTTCGTCACAGCTTGTCCCAAATGCTTTCCAGCGTAACCAATGAAAAGTTGATCGTCCACTCTGACTCGGGACATGCGCGAGATATAAAAGCTCAACGCTCTCCTAGGATCAAGCCTATGGAGCCTCTCCTCTTCCTTACCAGGATGTGGAGGAGGGTAGAACGCCAGAAGAACAACCTTCTGCCTCAAATGAAATTCCAAAACCACCTTCGGAAGAAAAGAAGGACGAACTCTAAGGACAACCCTGTCCTTGTGAAACACAGTGAAGGGTGGCTTAACTGAAAGTGCCTGTAACTCACTCACTCTGCGAGCGGAAGTAACCGCAACTAAAAACTGTTTTCAGAGTCGACAGCCTCAAAGGGCAAGAATGTAAAGGCTCAAATGGAGCACCCATAAGAAACTTAAGAACAAGGTTCAAATCCCAACCTGGCACCAAAAAAGGTGACGGAGGGAACGCATTAGTGAGCCCTTTCAAAAACTGCGAAATTAAAGGAATCTTAAAATAGGAACACTCTTCAGACGAGCGCTTAAATATGGACAGCGCCGCCAGGTAACCTTTAATGGTCCCCACTTGCAAGCCCCTGTGGGCCAAAGAAAGCAAAAAAGACAGAACCATGGGAATGTCACATTAAAAAAGATCCACATTCTGAACTCTGCACCAGTCACAGAACTTTCTCCAACGGCAACAGTACAGAGACTTAGTTGCCGGCCGCCTGGCCGAGAGCAACACCTCCATCACGTCTTCAGGGAGGTCCCAATCCTTATACCTCAACCTTTCAGAAGCCAAGCGTGAAGATTGAGGGATCTGACCTCTGGATGGAGAACCTGACCCCCCTCCCGTGAGAGCAGATTGTCTCAGTAAGGAAAGACGACGTGGAGGGCAGATGGACAAGTCGAGAAGGTCCGGGTACCACGTCCTCTGGGCCCACGCCAGAGCAATGAGGATCATCCGGGAACCGAACCTCCGTAACCTCCGCAACACTTGCGGTATGACGGGGACTGGAGGAAACGCATACAGCAGTGGGAATGACCACTCCACCACAAATGTGTCTCCTAAGGCTCCTTTTGGAGGAAATTCACACAAGCAAAACCTTTCACTCTTCCGGTTGACACTAGAGGCGAAGAGATCCACTTGAGGGGTCCCCCAAAGGGCGAAGATCTCCAGGAGAATCTCCTGAGCCAGCTCCCACTCGTGAGAGATCGTGCTCTGCCTGCTCAGAGCGTCCGCCGTCTCGTTGTCGTCTCCAGCCAGATGAACTGCCGAGATCGAAACTTCCTGCTGGATGGCCCAGAACTTGAGCTGCATCGCCTCCCTGCACAGCAGAAATGACCCTGCCCCCCTTTTTGTTGAGGTAGTGCATGGCCACCGTGTTGTCCGTCAGAATCAGGACACTCTTCCCGCGCACAGTTGGCAGAAAAGCCTTCAGGGCAAGCCTGACGGCCCTCAGCTCCAACAGATTGATATGGAGTCTGGACTCCGACGGAGACCAACGACCGCCGACTGTCAGCTCGTTGGCATGAGCTCCCCATCCCGTGAGGGATGCGTCCGTCACAATCGTCCCCTCCGGCCAGGGCAGCCAAAATGGGGCACCCTTCATCAGATTGCCTTCGACGGCCCACCACAGAAGGTCCCGGGCTACCGAGGGTGGCACCTGAAAAAGGTCCGACAGCCTGCCGGAGGACTGAGACCACTGGAGCTTGAGTGCCCACTGCAAAGATCGCATCCGCAGACGAGCCTCTGGCACCAGAAGAACGCAGGATGCCGAGCAGTCTCAAGAACTCAGAACCTGGGAGGGTCTGGGCAAACAAACTTGTGCACCATCTGCTGAATGTGAAGAGCCCTCACCTGAGGAGGAAAACACTGCCCCAGGGACGTGTCGAGCACTGCTCCGATGTACTGGAGCCGGTGCGTTCGTGTCAAATGGGACTTCTTTAAATTGAGGGAGAAGCCCAGCCTGTGAAGGGAGTGGCAGGTGACGGACAGATGATCCAGTACTTGCTCGGGAGAGCTCCCCCTGATCAACCAATCGTCCAGGTAGGGGTAGACGTGAATTCCCCCTTTCCTGAGATGCGCTGCCACCACCACCATGAGCTTGGTGAAAACCCTCGGGGCGGAGGTCAATCCAAACGGCAGGACCCGAAACTGAAAGTGCAAGTCGCCAACCGCGAACCTCAGGTACTTCTTGTACTTGGGATGGATCGGCACATGGAAGTAAGCATCCTTGAGGTCGAGAGACACCAACCAGTCCTGAAGTTGAAGGGCCTGGAGGACTTGAGAAAGAGTCACCATCTTGAACTTGTCCTTCCTGAGGAGTTTGTTCAAACCGCGCAAGTCCACGATGGGTCTCAATCCCCCGTCTTTCTTCGAAATCAAAAAATAAGGGGAATACCATCCCTTGTTCCTCTCCGCTACAGGCACCAGTTCTATGGCGCCTTTCTCCAGCAGGGCTTGAATTTCCTGCGCAAGGAGCGGATCCAGACTCTTCAAAGAGAGGTTCCCTGGTGGATTGTCGTGAGGCCTCTGCCGAAAAGGAAGACAGTAGCCGTGGGTTATGATCTCCAGAACCCGCACATCCGAAGTAATGGCTTGCCACTCTACAAGATGCTGCACCAGCCTTCCCCCAACCGGCGAACCATGGGACCTGGCCTCATGACTGGGTGGTAGCAGCTGCGGCGTTGCCGGAGGGCAAAGAGGCAACTGCCCGAGCGGCCTTGGCACATCGAGTACCTTTGTTTTCACCTCTGGCACTCTTACGATGGCCTCTTTGACTGCTAGCTCCTCTTGCTTTACTGAAGGACGAGTAATAGCGAAAGGAACCTCCCCCTCCATTGCTATCCCCTAGGACGAAAAGGCGGAGGTTGGCGAACTGCAGCGCCCAACGACTTCGTTGCAGCTTTGGAGGTCTGCAACCTCTTAAGGTTCTCGTCAGCCTTGCTGCCAAAAAGGTGTTCACCGTCAAAGCGCATGTTGAGGAGCCGGGACTGCACATCAGGAGCGAACCTAGACTTCCTCAACCACGGAAACCTGCGCATTAGGGTGCTCGCCGCCACGGACCGGCTGACACAATCCGCCAAGTCCAAACCCGACTGAACGGCCTCACAAGGAAACCAACCCATTCGTCCCCTTCAGGAATATGATCAGCCGCTAATGCAACACAGTTCCACAGCCGTCAAAACGTTTGTCGTCCCTATCCGGAGGGATGGTAGGATACGACACCTGCTTTGCCGGGGCCGTAGCCGCCTGCACCACCAAACTCTCCGGGGTGGGGTGCCTAGACAAGTAGCAGGGGTCGCTACTGGTTGGACGGTCTTTTCGCGACAAAGACTTGCCCACTGCCGGGAGACTCTCCGGAGCAGTCCAAGCCGCCGCCACCCTTCTCTGCAAAGCCATATGAAAAGGCAAAACCGGGTCAGTGGGTGGACCGAGATCAAGGATGTCCGTGGGATCATTCTGAACGAACTCCCCTGGGGGAGCTGACCAACCCAAGTACTCGGTAACCCGAGACATAAGGCGCTGATATGACGAATCGGCATGAGTAAAAGGCTCCGGCCGACAAAACTCCACCTCCGGAGAGGTGTCCAGTCCACTGGCATCATGCAGTGACTGTCTCAGGTCATCAAAGTGACTATGGCCCGAGATAAGGTCATCCGGAACCAGAACCGGAACCAGGCCGCCATCAGAGCCTTCATCACCCTCTGAAATGTACTCCAGGCGGGGAGAGGAAGACCTCTGCGGACCAAAGCAGTGCCGGACCTTAGCCATAGCCTTTTTAGGGGCAGTCCCCGTGCCACGGGGCCCCTCCGACAGCACCGCCTCGAAAAGGCGTCGAGGGCGCTGAGCGAGTCGGCGTCGACAGAAAAGGCGTCGACGTCGAGCAAATCGGCGTTGACGTCAGCTGCAACGCCTCCAGCATCTGCGGCGTCGACAGTCCTCGAAGCCGGAGCTCCGAGCGTGTCTCTTGACAACCTGGGCGCCGACGGCGTTGACGACCCCCTCAAAGACGGAACCTCGAGAGAAATAGTCGACCTCGGCGCCACAGGCGAAGAAGGCACAGGATCACGCGGTCTCGAGCGCGTCGAGGACCGTGACCTGGATTGGGCATGGCGAGAACGGCTACCCTTGTCCGAGCGGGACCTCTCCCGCGAACCGTGCCGACCACCCGAGCCCGAAGGCGTACGGGCGGTGTCTCTCGACTGGTGCCGACCGACCCCACTCGGAGGCGCAGACGGACCGGTGCCCTGAGATTCCAGAATCCCTAGCATCTGCTTCCCGAAGGAAGCCCATTCCTCCTGTGTCGCTTGCATGGAGGGATAAGCGACCCGCCGACGGGCGGAGATCTCGGAAGAGGACGGGGAAGGCGACCTATGCCGGTGCTTCCTGGAATGCCTAGAAGAGGCAGAGGCGTGGCGAGACCGACTCCTGGAAGGAGACCCACCGGACTTCCAACGACGATGCGGAGAGTCACCCCTCGAGTCATCGGTCGAAAGCCCCGCAGACCTAGACTTCTGGGGCTTAGACACCCGACCTACCGACAGTTTCTTATTGCGTTCTCGCAAGGCCTTCGCAGTGAGCGTCTGGCAGTCGACACAGTCGTCCGTATCGTGGGCCTCCCCGAGGCACCAGAGGCAGGCGTCGTGCGAGTCCGTGACCGACATCTTGGACCCACAGTCCCCGCAGTTCTTGAAGCCCAGATGTGGGGTCGAAGATGAGAAAGACATCGCCACGAACAGGTCTTCACACCAACCGAACAGGTTCAACGAACCGAGAAAGAAAACAGCAACTCCAACGAGTCGAGGCGTACCGAGATTCACGAAGCGAACACGTTCGCGTAAAAAAACCCAACTGAGGCTATGGGCGTCGTGTGTCCTACTTATCACATCGGGTGACGTCGGCCGTCGGAGGAGGTCCTCGGGGACGGCGCATGGACGTCATCGACGCAGGACCAGACGCCAAAGATTTTCCGAAGCAGCACAGCTGTGGACATTACCGGTCATAGATATGGAATACGTCGGAGGACCCAATCCCCTCGAAAGAGAGACGGTGTGGGCATGAGAGGCGGCGGTAGAGCATGTCCCAGCTGATGCGGGCCACCTCAGTAGAGGGACCTCTCTGCAGCAATGCTGAGGAAGTAGCACCCGCCTCTGCCCTCAGCAACAGCATGGCCCTTCAGTGGCCAAGCCGCCGCCACCAGGGAGAGACTGCGCCACAGAGAAAATCTAGTAGCCTGCCAGCGACTTGCAAAATTACTTTAAAAAAGAAAAAGGCCTACAGGAAGAGCCTTGTTCAAAGTGTTCCTCTGTCCTCCCTCATACTCAGAGAGAAATACGTTGGATTGGTTAGGGAAAGACAGCCAATCCTGGGAGTGGGAGGGAAATTAAGGCAATTGTAGCATTCATAGTATCTATCTGTACTGGGTGCACACTGCAGATAGTGGAAGCATATAGTGGAATACAGTGATGTCATTTAGAATTATATGGGACACGAGTGTTCCAAGAGCTACAGTTGGGATTACAGGATGGGAGAACCCAACTGAAAGGATGTTACCTATTTAGCTCCTGCCGTTCCTACTTAACTTGCCCTGTAACTTATGAATAAACATACTCATTTTATATGTCTCCGGTGTTATACCTGCTTGCTGATGACTTCTTACCTCCTCCCAATACTACAAATGGCAACGAGGATGGGATCAGCAGGTGTTGCTGATCCCAGATAAATGTTAAAAAAGCCTGTTGATCCCAAGATAATGGACCCACTGGAGAAGTGCTCATGGTTCCATAAATATACTTAAAAGCGTGATGGAGAGATCATGCTGAAGATGCTTTTGATCCCTGTCATGATGAGCCCCAGCAGTGATGAACCCCAGCGCCAGTTTCCTGTGAGAGGACTTCATTAAAACCTGCGCAAGATATAAGCCCTGACATTAAGGGCAGGCAGCCAAACCGCAGTTATGAGCCCAGGAGTGCTGCTGACTGCCCATTATAAAAAGGTACTGTCCATGCAAGTTGGGGGCAATGTAATAAAGGATTAAAATATCGGCTGCACCGGAGTTGTATACACAGTGTTTGTAACAGGGCAAGTTTGGGTTGGTAAACTTTCAGGGCGCCCATTGCAGCGATGTTTTGACTACTGCGAGGGCTGTGCGGGCATAATCGGGTAAATGCAGTTAGACTTAAGATGATGCTGTTTGGATGTGCGTGCGGGCACCTCATATTGTGTGCTGTGCCCAGGGATAGTCTTTTCCGGGTGTTAAACAACGCCTTCACGGTGTCCATGATTTTACCATAATAACAGTGCCGGAGATCTGCACACCGCGACTGATCCTGAGTGAATATGACGTTTTAGAACGTTCCGTTTCTTTTGGGATGCTCGGAACGTTGCTGCAGCGTGGCGAAGCTGCGAACGTTTGGGACAGCTGTTCTTCATCATTGGAGCATTGAAGTGTTATAAAGCCTTTCCGCGTATGTCAGGAGATCTTAGAGGAAAGGACAATGTGTCCTGTGCCACGTGATGACGTGAAGACACTTGGGCGTGATGACGTCTGTGGAAGAGAAGACTTCTTTCTGTGTTAATAATTGCATGGAAACAATGAGGAGTTCCAGTGCATATGTGAATGTAAGTTTCCTTGCAGCTGTAATGTTCTCTATTGCTACAGAGTCTGGTTGTGTTCTATTACTACGATCCGGGAAGTTTGTTTTGGAACTAAAGATTGAGCTGTGCACCGTCGGTTTTGTTTTTATTGCTGACAACGTATTTCAGCTGCTGAGGACATCAAGAGAAGCTGCGACCCAATGGATTAAAGGTGTTTGCTTCTGTTTTTTTGTTCATATTTTTTCATTCGCTTTAAGACTACCAGCAGTAAAGAAAGGATCCTGCACTGACAGAGCCTGAATTTCACTGACCCTTCTTATGGATGCAATGGCTACTAAGAAGGCAGTTTTATAGGTCAGGTGTTTGAGACTGGCTTTATGCATGGTTTCAAAGGGTGGGCCCATGAGCTTAGCAAGCACCACATTAAGGTCCCATCCAGGTGGTGGGTTTGAAATTGGAGGGTGGAGTCTCTTTACCCCTTCCATGAAGGCTTTAACCACTGGTACCTGCCACCACCAAACCTTGTGGGAGGTGGTGTAGGCTGACAGCGCTGCCAGGTGTACCTTAAGTGAGTTAAATACCAACCCTGCATCCAGCAGGTGGAGCATGTATGTGACAATATTGGAAGGAGTGCAATTAACCGGGTTGATTTGCTTATTCTGGCACCAGATAACAAATCTTTTCCATTTATCAAAGTAACAGTGCCTCGTGTTAGGTTTCCTAGATTCTTTTAGGATGTACATACATCTCTGTGGTAAACTAAGATGTCCAAACTCTATGACTCCAGGAGCCATGCTGCCAGGTTCATAGAGCTGGGTTGAGGATGCACTGTTTGACCTTGGTGCTGGGACAGTAGGTTGTACCAGCACAGGAGTCTAATGGGTTCGCACACCACTAGTCCGCGTAGGAGTGGGAACCACGGTTGCCTCGCCCACATGGGAGCAACTAGGATGAGTGTCATCGATTCCCTGTGCATCTTGTTGACCACCTTCCTCATGAGCGGGGTTGGTGGAAAAGCATAGGCAAACATTCCTGACCAGTTCATCCACAGGGCGTTCCCCTTGGAGTGTGACTGAGGGAACCTGGATGCGATTCATGGGCATTGCCCGTTTTCGCTTGTTTCGAATAGATCTGTAGTGGGGAAACCCCACTGTGAGAAGATGTCCCCACTGTGAGAAGACACCATTTGTATTCTTCTGGGAGGGGATCTCTGCTCAAAGCATCCGCTAGTGAATTGAGATCCCATGGAACATGTTGAGATGACAGGTAAATGTTCTGTCTGAGTGCCCATATCCAGATTTTCTGGGCAAGCCTGGACAGATTTGGCGAACGAGTCCCTCCATGTTTGTTTAGGTAAAAAGCTGCTGTTGTGCTGTCTGTCCGGATCTACACTGACAGGTTCAACCGTTGGGGCTCGAACGCTTGAAGCGCTCTGAATACTAACGAAATTTCAGTGTGAGAGGTCACACCAATCCTACATATAAAAACATATCACAGTCATGAGTAATGAATTTCTGAACTGAATGTATTTAATAACATTTATCAAAGGATGGTGGGGATAGAGCACCCAGGGGTGTTTAAAATACAATACAAGTATGTATAATCCAGTAGACAAAAGAGCTGGATTTAAATGCAACCAACATAAACAGAAGCACTGCCAAAATGTAGTCAATTGTTTCAATTGTGCAGTTATAGAATGAACATAAACAGTTTCATGGACATTTTGAGAAAAACAAACAATGCTTGAACTGTGCATTGTTCAGCTGGTATGATCGTCGACACAACAGTGTTTTGGCCTAGAAAAGAGCTGCAAGATACAGCTATGTGGGCAGGCCTTCATCAGGACGTGTGATGGGGTAGTCCCGGGGTCTCTATCTACAAATAAATGGAGTGTGATGAGTAAAGGAATGACCTCGAAATAAAATAATGATTCATTAAGCTCCCTGAGGATGCTTCATTAAAACAAAGAAAACAGCTTCACGGGAGTGTAGCCTGGTTCTTACCAATAGCTTATCCAGTGCTTGGATGAGCAGTAGAATCCATCGTGGGTGTGGATATCTGGACGGCACCAAAGTATGCCAATTCCAGGAACGAATATGTACATGGAACAAAATGATAGGATCTATAAGGATATTGTATAGATCCTAGTCCTCTATCTCATTTAATGGAAACATGGGAAAAGTCTTACCTCAAGCGGTAAGAAGTGTGTCTTCTTTAGTGGAAGCATTGGTGACACCCACTATGTATGAATAGTGTCTTCTATAGTTGAAAAAGTGGAGTCTCTCACTGTGCTCCAAGATTGCTAAACCTGGCTGTCCATACGTGGCAAAACTTGTGTATCAAAGAAATGCATGACCGTGGGGTTATCGCGGTGCTGATGACAGAGTGCCCAAACTTGTTATAAATAAATGCAACTCGACAAAGGTGCATAAAGGGGAAAGTAATAGAATACCCCTCTGTCTAGGCACGCATGAAGCGTGTATGCTAAAACCTACTTGAGCCCGGTTTCTTTCACGTTCGTCCGGGGCAGAGCTGGACGGCGTCTCCGGCAGCGAGAAAGTGAAATTGTTTCTGTAGAAACAGCGGATAAACATACCCACCGAACATCCTGATTGGATGTGCCTTGGCGCTCCCCTGTGGGCGCGTCATCTGACGAGTGGCCAATGGACCGCTGCCGTGCAGGAGAAGGGGCGGTCCTTCAGACTAACAAGCCAAAGGCCGGCGAAACAAGAAAGTTGCGACGAGTCAATCATAAGTGACGTGCCTCGGGCGCGTGTGCTGGAAAACGCTCAGTGAGAGCATTGAACATGCGCCTAAGATAAATTAGCCTACTCACAGAGCCAGCAATTGTGAAACTACAAGTGTTCATGCCTCAACAAATCGGCAAGCATATAAAATATTGCACATGAATCACGTGTTCGGAAATCACTGAATACAGCTGTATTGTATGCTGTAATCGATCTAGTCTGAATGCGAGAGGGCGGACTATGAAACGGAGGGACCGCTACATACTGACAAAAACCCTTACAAGATAAAAAAATTCACAATAATCTTGTCTGTGTTCGGGACGAGTTTCAACAAATGCAACGAGTGTTGTATAATGTGAGTACGATGCTAGAACGCATAATGCCATCAATTATACTGGCTAAGCGTATGAGAGACATGTATTTATGTAGCCTAAACTGTCACGCCTTGGTTAGTGTTGTGTTTGCATAGTGTTGTCCATCAGTGTAATTACAGGTGCAAGAATGTGAGAGAGAGCACAACTTTACTTATGGTCAGCTTCCTTTGGAGGGACACAAGTTTGTGAGCATGTTAGAAAATACATGTTCCTAGGTACACAATAAGTATGCAAGGTATGCATGTTTCATAGGCCATATTGAAAGTACATTTTTGAGGATTCAACATTACGCAATACAAAACTTGAAAACATAGGCCCTCATTACGAGTTCGGCGGTAACCATGCCGCTATTGGTGGCATGGCTGCCGCCGAAATCGCATCAGGTCCGGAGAGGAAAAGACTTAGCCTTTACTTCGCGAGACCTATTATACAGATTTGCAACAACAGCAACAAAACAATTTCTTTAAGCGTAATAAAGTGGTAAACTTCTCTGGTAGCTCCGCCTCCTCCAGTGGGAGTGACCCGAGTACATCGGGCAGAAACTCGTTTGGCAAACTACCACAACATCCTTTTTTTCCCTGGGGAGGACAACGGGGACTCCCCAAGAAACGGCCTCAGCAACAAGGACAATATATGAGAGCACGGCAATGGTATTCGAACCAGCCCTGAGACAGCAGATCCCTATATTCAACCTATCTTCAAGAATTTTGACCCAGTCTGAAGTAACTCTATTGGAGAAAGGCTTGTCCTTTGTACTTTCAGCTCGAGTCAACCCTTTCCAAGCCGAGGTGAAGATGAAGAAATTCTTTCGTAACATCAGACTCAAGTATTTCTTTGAAGTGTACCTACCTGACCATCAGGAATCGACAATCAGCAACGATAAAGCACCTGAGAACATTACTGGGTTCAAGCTCATCCACCTCTGCATACTATACCGCTGAATTTGAAACTGTTGAGAAACTGGTCATTAAAACACTGACCGATGGTCTGGCCCATAAAAATTACTATCAAGACAATCTAACCAAACACACCGAACAAGAAGGTTGGATCTGTGAGGGTGAACGCCTTTTTTCTAAACAAAACATATCCACGAACCCCAGCGTTCTACATCCTGCCCAAAATCCATAAAAATCCAACAGAACCGCCTGGTAGACCTATAGTCTCGGCTTGTGACACTCTTTTAGAGCCTCTATCATTATACACAGATTTCTTCCTAAAACCCTTTGTGGGACTAATGCCATTTTACATCAAGAATTCCACCAATGTTATACAAATCTTACAAGAACTTGATTTACCACAGCATTGTATTCTGGCCACGATGGATGTCGAAGCTCTACACACATCTATACCGCAAATAGAAGGTTTGGAAGCTCTCGAAATCTGTCTCAACAAAAGGGTCGATGTGACTTCACCACCCACCGAATTTATTTTGGAATGCGTTAGACTCGCTATGTCAGAGAATTTCTTTCTATTCAAGGACCAACTATATCAACAAATAAAATGTGTCAGCATGGGGGCAACCTTTGCCCCGGATGTCGCCAATTTATATATGGCACAATATTAAACACACCATATATACAACGACAACAACCCCTACAAGTCAGACATTTGTGGCGTCGATATATTGATGATGTTTTACTGATATGGACCGGTACAGAAGAAAACTTGGGCTTGTTTCACCTGTGGCTGAACACTTGCAATGATCATATTCGGTTTACTATCGATTGGAACTACCAGGCTGTGGATTTTCTGCATTTGCACATATACAGATCAGGAAACAATCTCAAAACTGAACTTTACAGGAAACCCACCGACCGTAATAGCTTACTACATTTTTCTAGTTATCACCCTTAGGGTTTAAAAAATAATCTAAACGGGGGGCGCTGTTGAGCAGCCAGCAAGATGGCTGCCTAGCTCTTGAGCTCCGTGCACAGCCGCTCTTCACCCGACGACATCGGCGGACTAATACATCCCTGCACCTCCTCGACCGTCCCCCTGTCCTCCCTGCGACGGGGGCTACGTACTGCTGCGATCCTGGCTCGAATCGGATCTTGGATGCCGGAGATCTTCGCTGCGGGAGCCTCGGAGCTGCCGCGACGCTTGGAGGCCCATCGGGATTTCTCTGCCCGGCCCCCGCCACTCCATTACTGACTCCCCTGCTGCATCCTCCCACTGGCCCGCCTGCTGGGACTCATGCCGCGGTGCCCCGCGGGCCGCGCTGTGGGCGCCGTGAAGTGGGCCTAGCCCCTCGCTGGGCCGGCGGCTGCGGCCTGAGCCGTGCCTTGCGCCGGCCATCCTGGACTTTTTCCCCGTTCCGTGGTTGGGGCCCTCGGGCCTGGGTGGCCGGTTCTCCCGGCCGGACTTCCTCTCCTTCACGCCGCTCGACACCTGGGCGGTGCGGCCCTCCTGGAGGTGTCGTGCCCGCTGCCGGGCTTGACTGCCTGCGCCCGGCCTACATCCTGCTACCGCTGCTGGGATCTGACCCGCCCCCGGCGGACCCCGAGGACCAGAGGAACGACACTCGCTCCCGGACTGGATAACCGCGGAGCGTACACCAGGTGAGGGGTTGCTGGGGCCGCTGCGCGTTGGGGCTGCGTTGGCCCCGAATCCATTACAGGCCAATTTCTATCTGGGCCTCTCCCCCCCGCGCTGCGCGGCCCCGGCTGGCCCCTGCGCCGCCTTGATTGCTTTCGGGGCCCGTGCCCTGCGGCGCTGCGGGGCCCTGCACCCCGCCGGACCCGGATTGGCCCGCTGCCACCTTCCTCCGAGCACAGCGGTCTCCGGATCGTTGCCGAGGCCCTCACTCTGGCGCTCATCCTTGCTGGGCGCCGCCGTCACTGCCCCAGGTAACACCCGCTCCTGCATTAAGGCCCACACTCCTGCTGGTTGAGTTCTTTGTGGAGCTCACTCGGGGTCTGTTCTGGCCTCCATCCTCATTATCTAGGGCGACCTGGTCCCTGCGACTATTCTATACCTCCCCGCTGACACGGCTCCTGCCGCCACTGCCAGGATTGTTTACATCAGCGAACCGGACCACCATCATTGGCCTTGAACCTCTCCTGCATCCCCTCACTCGTGTCTCTACTCGGCCCACTTAGGGCCCCTGTATCACTTTCCACGATGTCTAACAGATCAAGGAATATCAATAAAACCGGGGCCATGGACAAATTCGCTAAAGCCGCTCCGAGAACTGACTCGGCCCACGCACCAGGCGACCCAGCCGACGGCTCGCTGTGCGACGAGGCACCCACCACTGACCTCACAGCGATAATGGAATCCATGGCCAGAAACTTTGCAGCTTTCCACGAAAAGCTTGATGACATTAATGCCAACGTGGCCTCACTCAGAGCTAAACTGGACCAACAGGGGGCCCGAATCACGGAGACTGAAAATAGGATTGGCACCAACGAGGATAATATTTCTACGCTGCAGGGCACTGTGTCCACTCTGGTCTCGGATATGAAGGCGGTCAGGGCCAAGTGTGATGACCTTGAATCTAGGTCGCGTAGAAACAACATACGCATAGTCGGTGTCCCTGAAAACGCGCTGAAGGGTCGACTGGAATCGGCGGTCGAGGACCTCCTGAAGGAACTACTGGGCAACCCTGACATGTCCCCCTTCTTCACCATCGAAAGGGCCCACAGAGCACTGTCATCCCGGGCCTAAACCCGGTGACTTTCCGAGACCTATTATTGCCAAGGTTCTGAGCTTCAAAGACCGTGACTTAATCCTCCGCCTCGCACGGGAAAAAGGCGAGTTACGAATGGACTCGCAGGTGATCAGGATTTTCCCCGACTTTTCCACCGGAGTTCAGCAGGAGCGTCGCCAGTTCCTCGGAGTGAAGAAACTCCTCAGGGAAAGGCACATCCCCTACGCCATACTTTTCCCTGCACGCTTGAAGTTCACGTTCAACGGCAAACTTTATTTTTTTACAGTGCCGTCCGAGGCGGTCAAATTCATCGAGGCACATGTTCCTCTCCACCCTCCGGCAGATGACACTGTGAATAATGAGTGAATTTTATGTTTGTTTTGCGATGCTTTGATACTATGCTTATTGGTAAATTGTCTCATGCCACTCTTAGTTCACACCCATGAGTGACCACACCTCTGCATTCACTGGTATACAATGTGGACCTACGCAGGTTTAACCACAGTTCCTTAGCCCTCAGATACGTACTTTCTATCTTGCATGTTGTAGGTCCACTCATAGTGATCATGTTGATTCCTGTTCTCGTCAAATGCAATACCTCTCTACTTCACATCAAGGCTGGTACGGCCATAGGTAACGGCTGTAACATACATCACTAAACCGCTAACACTGTTTATTTTCTCACGGACGCATTTGTGTCCCAAGCGTGCTAGCACACGGCAATAGCGCACCCCATTGCGATTGCACTGCTTCCTAGTTTTTTGTTTTTGGTTTGCCCCTGTTGGGCTCTTGCACTGGCTGGATCATGTTGGGGTCGGTCCGACTGTGCACCGTTGGGGATGGGTGGGATGTACACTGCTGATCATGGGTTGGTGGTGAGGGTGGGGGGGGAAACCGGGAGTTATCTACAAATGGCACTCGAGGTTGCATGTGGCCGGCACTAATGGGCCACGTTCGTAAATCTTGCCTCAACCCTTGGGGCGCGCACTATTGTTGGGTCCGAGACGTTCATTGAGAACACGCGTTACATAATGAGACTCCTGGCACAGCTATGGCAACCGTCTTAATGTCGTGGAATGTCCGAGGGGTAAGCAATCACACTAAGGCGCGCAAAATCATGGCATATGCCAACAGACATAACTGCAAGATACTGTTCCTGCAGGAGACACACTCCAATGGCCACATCCCCCGAACAATGGCCCCGGCATGGGGATCTGCTAGATTTTTTACCTCCTACTCCACTCAATCCAGGGGGGGTTTTAACCATGATCCATAAATCCATCAAGTTCACACTGCATAAAAACTACACTGACCCTGAGGGACGCTATGTCATACTACATTGCACTTTGGCCAACAAAGAATATCTGCTCGTCAATACCTATTGCCCCAATATCGATTCTCCCGATTTTTTTGATAAGATCGCCACTATACTGCTGGGATATGTGGGAACTCTGGTCATTTGGGGGGGAGATTTGAATCTTATTCTTGATGCAGCCCTAGATAGGACTGGATCCAACCCAAGGCCTCTGTCCAGTGCCGCCCGCAGGTTGCACTCTCACATTAAGACCCTCGACATTTGCGATGCCTGGAGGTCGCTACACCCACATCTTAGAGACTACACTTACTATTCGTCAGTGCATGGGAGCTCTTCTAGGATAGACTTGTTTCTTGTCTCGAAGGGTGTCATGGGAGGGGCGTTGGGCTCCCAGATCCTACCCCGTACGCTTTCTGATCATGCCCCGATCACACTCACAGCCAGACTAGGAGTACCCGTCCCGTCGTTCAGCACCTGGCGTTTTAAATCTGACGCCCTGCGAGATGTGGTATTTAAGGCTGAAATACTCGACGATATTCTGTCTTTCTTCGAAATGAATACTCTCCGAGATACCTCTGCCGCCGTGAGGTGGGACGCCTTTAAGGTGTATATCAGGGGTATGTCTATCTCCCGGGAAGCCGGGGTGCTGAGATCTATCAGAACAGCGCTGAGCCGTTCAGAAAGCAAACTGAAACAATTGGAACTGCAAGGCGCCTCCGGTGCCGACCCCGCCACTCTTGCCCAGATTTCTGAGGAACTCCAAGCTTTCAACAAACTCGCCGTCAGCGAGATTCATTTCCTTGGTCGCCCTCAAGCGGCCAGGAAATATGGCGAGGGAGAGAGGCCCGGAGAACGTTAGCGTCACTAACTAAATGGGAATCTGGCCGAACGCAAATCACCTCACTTAAAGATGAACAGGGCAATACTCAATGGGCTGACCAACAAATCCTGAACACATTTACCGAATTTTACAGATCTCTCTACTCTCAGCCTCCTGAGCACACTGAACAACACATGCGGGAACTCCTTGACTCGATCCCCACCACTGAGGTCTCCTCCGCTACCCGTGACGAACTAGACTCTCCAGTCACGCTCGACGAGATAGTTACAGCCATCTCTGACCTACCCAAAGGCAAAGCCCCGGGGCCCGACGGTCTGACCGCCGATTTCTATCAAGAACACGTAGCTATACTCGCCCCCAAGCTACTCGAGGTCTGGGATGAATCGCTCCGAGTCTCTATTCTTCCCCTCTCTATGCGCGAGGCAGCCATTACAGTGCTGCTCAAGCCCGATAAGCCCGACGACGAATGTGGGTCCTACAGACCCCTCTCCCTGATGAACCTCGACACAAAGATCTTCGCAAAAATTATAGCGAACCGATTCCTGCCCATTATGACATATCTGGTTCATGATGACCAGGCCGGCTTTGTACCGGGCAGGTCCACCTCCCACAACATCAGGAGACTGTTTAACGTAATGTCCCGCATTGACCAAGAGGCACGGGCTGTGGTGGTCACACTGGACGCCCAGAAGGCCTTCGATATGGTCTCCTGGAGATACACTTGGCTGGTTCTTGAGAATATGGGTATTGGCCCGAACATGATTGGGTTTATAAAATTGCTCTACACTTCCCCTGTGGCACGGGTTAGGATCAATACACTAACTTCTGAACAGTGTGAAAAGATCAGAGGTACCCGACAGGGATGCCCCTTCTCTCCAATACTGTTCGCTTTAGCAATTGAACCAATGGCAGACTATGTCCGTGCTCACCACGCCCGTAAGGGTATAAGACTGAAAGACAGCCCCGAAATTATATCTCTATATGCGGACGATGTTCTCCTATACATCAGAGACCCTGCAATACACCTTGACCCAATACTAAGGGACATTACCCGCATAGGCACTCACTCCGGCTTCACTATCAATTACTCCAAATCGGAGATCTTCCCGCTCACTAAGTCCACCCAGCAACCTGCCTCTGAATACCCCCTCCGTTGGTCACCGACTGGCTTTA
Organism: Ambystoma mexicanum; assembly: GCF_040938575.1. NCBI lineage: Eukaryota > Metazoa > Chordata > Amphibia > Caudata > Ambystomatidae > Ambystoma > Ambystoma mexicanum. The sequence continues at coordinate 299,518,518 of NC_090927.1, forward strand.
GATATTTGGGCGTGCACATATCCTCGGCCAAGTCCTCTCTTCTCGCTGACAATTACTCTGCGGTGACGCGCATTGTCGAAACTAAAATTCTCAGGTGGCGAGCCCTCCCGCTCTCCATTGCTGGACGGCTCTCCCTCATTAAAATGATTCTGCTCCCCAAACTCCTCTACACATTTAGCAACGTACCCGTGTGGCCTGGGAATGACTACTTTGCCAGACTGCATACACTGTTTTCTCAGTTTCTTTGGCACGCGGGCGCAGTACGCAAAAAGTGGACGGACATGACACTTCCATACAAACTAGGGGGACTTACCGCCCCGAATGTATCACTTTACTGGCACGCAGCTCAGGCCCAGCATGCCACCCACTGGTATCCTGGTGCACCAACACGTCCCCATGTCAAACTGGAGAGTTTGGCGACCACCGGCATTGACCTAATGTCTGCGTTACTGCATTACCAATACATACCCGACTCTCCTATTGACCCTCTCTACACTACTCTCTTGGCCTGGTCTCGCATGCTTTCCCAGACGCCTGGTGCCTTCCCGTATTACAAGTGGCTTCCCGTGTGGGCCTTTCCTGGCCTGGAACCCACGCACGACGCAGCGCTGGCCCGACACTGGGGGGAGCTGGGATACCATGCACGGACGGACTTCTATCCTGAAGGCAGGTTTATTGACCCCCGATCTTGGAAACCGGGTCACACCGGGACCGCGTTGGAAACTCTCCAATATTACAGACTGCGGGCCGCATTTAGGTCCAAATGGCCCATATTCCCGGACGAGCCCCCAGACAACCCAGCCATCGCATACATTGCCAATTCAGGGGGCGCCCGCGGCGTGGTCTCCTCACTCTACAAGATATTTCAGGCTGCTTCCCCTACTCCCACTCTCAAGGCACGGGATGGCTGGGCCGACGACCTGGGCCGGGAAATATCAGATGGGGCCTGGGAGAACATGTGCCTGCACACCCAACGAGTCTCCCTCAACTTCCGTTTTCGTGCCATGCAGTACAAACTCCTAAATAGACTTTATTATACTCCGTACAGAACCTCTAGGTTCGCTCACACTGCGACACACCCCTGCCCCCGCTGCAGAGCGACTGAGGCCGACCACCTACACATGTTCTGGTCTTGCAACAAACTGCTTGGTTTCTGGGAGGGTATCCTTGAAACTCTCTCCGCCATCATTGGAGTCGTTATTGACCCGGATCCCCTGGCCGTCCTGTTTGGCGCATGGGCGACCGATGACACTAGATGCTCAGCTAAATTTCTGAATATTGCATGTATGGTTGCCAAGAAATGCGTTCTCCAGAATTGGAAAAATCCCTCCCCTCCGGCTCACCGGAAATGGCTCCAGATGCTTACCTGGTCACGCAATTGCGAGGAGGAGTTCATATCCATGCTCCCTGCTACATCTCGCCCCCGTAACATCTGGACGGATTTCAACACTTACCTTAACAATAGAAGTACAAGTCCCTCCAACTCTGGCTTGTCTCCCACTCCTCTGTGACTACCCCTACTATGTGCACACTTACTTGTATATACCTCATGCGACCACTGCCTTGTATTGCTGTGACCAATGTACCTTACTAAATGTAATGTAACGTCTTTTACACGTGCTGAAATTGTGACCCTGTTGCCTGCACCATGTAACCTTGTGCCGCCAAAAATAAAAGTTTAAAAAAAAAAATAAATAAATAATCTAAACTATGGCCAGTTCCTTAAAATCAGACGGAATTGTTCAGAAAAAGAAAAATATGAGCAACACGCCAACGGCCTACAAAATCGACTAAGAGAGAGGGGATATCCGAAGAAATCAATAATACAAGCCAGAAAAAGGGCTTTGAACACAGACAGAACAATATGTTTGACACCGAAGGACAAAAAAGAAATTAACAGACTCGTCTGCGTCACCACAATCAGCCCTGTGAGCAATCTCACCAAACAAACTAGTAACAAACACTGGCATTTGATAAATAACAAGGGTACTCTAAAGAGAAAGCCCATTTTTGCCTTTAAAAAGAACAGAAACCTGAGGGACTCTGTAGTTCACACTTACATCGAAGAAAACAAACCACCTAACACACTGTGGGATCTCCTCAGTGTCGCTGGACATTATCGATATGGGATCTGTGTTGCATGCTGCTACACTAGCCCCACCAAAACGTTTGTCTATAAGGACTACTATCATACTCTGCAGACCCATACCAACTGCAATAGTAAATTTGTGATCTATGGGAAACAATGTCCTTGCCATCGATTATACGTCGGCAAGACCACAAGACCAGTGAAACAGTGAATCTCAGAACAGAATTTGGTCCATAAATTAGACACCGTGAACACAGGACAATGTTTCCGTGGAATGGAAATACTTCTATAACCAATGAATAGCCATTGACGTTGTTACTTGAGCTGTATTTTGACACTGAGTACTCGAGAGGGGAGCACGCCTCTCTACAAGAGTTTTGTTTTTAGGGGTGGCATAATATTACTACCCCTCGAGTTCCTTCCTTTTTTGATATATACATCTACGCTGCCTTGGGGTCCTATCGGATCTACTTTAGAAGTGGATGCGTGCTTAGACAAGTACATCCGCGTTCTTACTCAGCCAGTTCTGGAAAGAATACACACGGCTAAATACACTACTATACAAAAAAGGTAGCAGGCGCCCCTCTCTCGAAAAAACACGGCATGATAACCTGTTCAGTGGTTATTAACCACATTGAGAGTTCGCAGCCATCTGCTTTTTGCTCACTGTGCCTTTCACAGATGGGAAATATCCATTTGCATATCAGTCTTTGTCCTGCCCACAAGGGCAGTCCAGCACCGAAATGCTATGGCAATTCTCTTCTGAACAAGAGTATCAACAGCAACCCCATACACGTGTTTCAGCCTTGTTGGGCCTCATCAGTGAGGTGAAGCTGTGCCTCTCTGAGCACAGTGAGCAGGGAGTCCACGTCTGGTTTCCCCCAGGTAACTTAGGGTGATCAACCCCAAGTTCCTTCCAAAAATACAAAAAAGGTAGCAGGCGCCGGTCTCTCGAAAGAACACGGCATGATAACCTGTTGTGTTTTCAAGTTTGCATTGTATTACGTAATGTTGAATCCTCAAAAATGTACTTTCAATATGGCCTCTGAAACATGTATACCTTGCATACTTATTGTGTACCTAGGAACATGTATTTTCTAACATGCTCACAAACTTGTTTCCCTCCAAAGGAAGAGGACCCTAAGTAACGTTGTGCTCTCACATTCTTGCACCTGTAATTATACTGATGGACGACACTATGCACACAACACTAACCAAGGCGTGACAGTTTAGGCTACACAAATACATGTCTCTCATACTATAACTGATGGCATTATGCGTTTTAGCATCGCACTCACATTATACAACACTCGTTGCATTCATTGAAACTCGTCCCGATCACAGACAAGATTGTGAATTTTTTATCTTGTAAGGGTTTTTGTCAGCATGTAGTGGTCCCTCCGTTTCATAGTCCGCCCTCTCGCATTCAGACTAGATCGATTACAGCATACAATACACCACGCACACTTCGCGCTGTATTCAGCGATTTACGAACACGTGATTCATGTGCAATATTTTATATGCTTGCCGATTTGTTGAGGCATAAACACTTGTAGTTTCACAATTGCTGGCTCCGTGAGTAGGCCAACTTATGTTAGGCGCATGTTCAATGCTCTCACTGAGCGTTTTCCAGCACACGCGCCCGAGGCACGTCACTTACGATTGACTCGCCGCAACCTTTTTGTTTTGCCGGCCTTTGGCTTCTTAGTCTGAAGGACCGCCCCTTCTCCTGCGCGGCAGCGGTCCATTGACTGCTCGTCAGACGACGCGTCCACAGGGGAGCGCCAAGGCACATCCAATCAGGATGTTCCGTGGGTATGTTTACCCGCTGTTTCTACAGAAACAGTTTCACTTTCTCGCTCCCGGAGACGCCGTGCAGCTCTGCCCCGGACTAACACGAAAGAAACCGGGCTCAAGTAAGTTTTAGCATACACGCTTCATGCGTGCCTAGACAGAGGGGGATTCCATTACTTTCCCTTTTATGCATTAACAAGTTTATAACAAGTTTGGGCACTCTGATTGTCATACGCACTGCGATAACCCCACGGTCATGCGTTTTTGATACACAGGTTTTGCCACGTATGGACAGCCAGGTTTAGCAATCTTGGAGCACAGTGAGAGACTCCACTTTTTCAACTATAGAAGACACTATTCATACATAGTGGGTGACGCCACTCCTTCCACTAAAGACACACTTCTTACCGCTTGAGGTAAGACTTTTCCTATGTTTCCATTAAATGAGATAGAGGACTAGGATCTATACAATATCCTTATAGATCCTATCATTTTGTTCCAGGTACATATTCGTTCCTGGAATTGGCATACTTTGGTGCCGTCCAGATATCCACGCCCACAATGGTTTCTACTGCTCATCCAAGCACTGGATAAGCTATTGGTAAGAACCAGGCTACACTCCTGTGAAGCTGTTTTCTTTGTTTTAATGAAGCATCCTCAGGGAGCTTAATGAATCATTTTATTTTGAGGTCATTCCTTTACTCATCACACTCCATTTATTATTTGTAGATAGAGACCCCGGGACTACCCCATCACACGTCCTGATGAAGGCCTGCCCACATAGCTGCATCTTACAGCTCTTTTCTAGGCCGAAACACCGTTGTGTCGACGATCATACCAGCTGAACAATGCACAGTTCAAGCATTGTTGTTGTTTGTTTTTCTCAAAATGTCCATGAAACTATGTTTATGTTCATTCAATAACTGCACAACTGAAACAATTGACTACATTTTGGCAGTGCTTCTGTTTATGTTGGTTGCATTTAAATCCAGCTCTTTTGTCTACTGGATTATACATACTTGTATTTTAAACACCCCTGGGTGCTCTAGCCCCACCATCCTTTGATAAATGTTATTAAATACATTCAGTTCAGAAATTCATTACTCATGACTGTGATGTGTTGATATGTAGGATTGGTGTGACCTCTCACCCTGAAATTTCATTTTTATTCACTCAAGTACGCCCACCTGGGCTTTTCAGGGTTTTGCCAGGTGCCCTTATACTGAATCTAGCGCTCTGAATACTGCCAGAAGCTCTAGGAGATTGATAGGATTCTTGGCCACTGTGTGAGACCAGAGACCCTGAGCTGTGTGGTGAAGGAGGTGTGCTCCCCACCCTGACAGCGATGCGTCTGTTGTGAATACAGCCTGTACCTCTGGATCGTAAAAAGGACAGGTTCTCTCTTGTCCACCAGTGAAGAGTTTGTACAAGTGTTGGCGAAACGACCACTAGATCGTCCCACTGACCACTTGCCTGAGACCACTGTTTCGCCAACCATTCTTGCATGGGTCTGGCGACCGGGCTGATAGAGGAATTTGCAGTAGTAGATTCCGAATTCTTTCCTCTGATGGAAAGGCCAACCCCTCTTGAGTGTTTAGGACAGCTCCTAGGAACTGTTTGGAGGTACTTGGCACCAGGCTTGCTTTTTTCTCGTTTATGGAGTAACCCAATTCGAAGAGGAGGTTGAATGTTCTTTTAATGTTTGATCTGCAAATTACTGGGGTCTCCCCCGTGATGAGCCAGTCGTCCAGGTAAGGGTACACTAGGATTGCCTCCCTGCGTAGGTGTGCCGCCGCCACCGCCAGTACCTTGGTGAATACCCTTGGAGCCGAGGCTATTGCGAAGGGCAGCACCTTGAACTGGTAGTGCCGACTGTCCACCTTGAAGCGCAAGAATCTTCTGTGCGCTGGGAACATGGAAATATGAAAATAGGCATCTTTCATGTCCAATGTTGCCATGTAATCCCCCTTTTTTAGGAGGGAGATTACCTCTTGGAGAGTAGTCATGTGAAATTTTTGGGGCTGGACATAATTCTTTGCAGGGTGTAAGTCTAATACTGGGCGCATTGTCAAATCTTTTTTTGGCACAAGGAAGTAAGTTGAATAAATACGCTTGTTTACCTGGTTGGCCGGGACGAGTTCGATCGCGTCCTTTGCTAGAAGGAACAAGTTACTTACCTGTAACTGTTGTTCTCAAGCATGGGTCTGGCATGGATTCACATGCTGATGAATATTCTCCGTCATCAGGCTGGGAATCCTCATTAAAGAAAAATCAGTATCAGTTGTTTCTGATCTGTCTTTCCTAGTAGTAACCAATCACTGGTCTCTGGGTCATACTGCCCCCAGCCAATGACTGCCCTCTCCCCAACCACTCGCCCGGCAGCCATCCTCAGATTTGGTAGCATGTAAAGTGGCAGTATGACCAAGTGAAGGAGGGTTCGCATGTGAATCCATGCTGGATAAAAACAGTTACAGGTAAGTAACTTGTTCCTTCTCCAGCATGGGGTCTGGCATGGATTCACATGCTCATGAATATAAGAATACATAGCAGTACACATATGCACAACCACGGGAGGTGGCAAAAGGCTCAACATCAAGCATTACATAAACTCAACATTAAGCAACTCTTACCTCCTCACCAGGCCCATCTTCAGGCGAACAGGTTGCGCAGCACTTCTTAGCAGACTCTGGACTCGTGCCTGGAATCCCGGTCGACGCAGTAGAATCTCGTGAAGGTGTGCGTCAACCTCCACGTAGCAGCCCTGCAGATGTCCAGCAGGGGCACACCAGACGAGAACGCCATAGTAGCAGCGATCGCTCTGGTCGAATGGGCTCTCGAACGGCCGGGAAACGGTCGGTTGGCCAACCGATGACAGTGCATGATGCAACCAGAGAGCCATCTGGAAATGGAAGCATTCAAGAGAGCCTTCCCTTGGTACACAGGTCCAAAGTTCACAAACAGCTGTGATGTCTTCCGAAAACTCTTTGTTCGGTCCACGTAGAACTTAAGCGCTCTAGCTACATCCAGCGAGTGCAAAGCCCTCTCGGCCAGCGACGGAAAGAAAACTGGCAACACCAAGGGCTCGTTAAGATGGAAGTCTGATGGCACATTGGGCATGAAAGAGGGGTGCGTCCTCAGTACCACCTTCGTATCGTGAAAAGTCAAGTATGGAGGCTTGCAGGATAGGGCCTCAATCTCCCACGCGTCGTGCGGAGGTGATGGCCACAAAGAACGCTGTCGTCCACGACAGGAACTTCAACGGAGCCGAATGCAAAGACTCGAATGATGGCCCCATGCGCCTGGTCAGCACCACGTTGAGCTCCCACGCCAGGGCTGGAGCCTTCACCGGCGGGAACGATCGGAACAGTCCCTTCATAAATTCCTTCACCAGTCGATGAGACCACAAGGACGGCCGTCCTGTAGTTCTGGTGTATCGGGAGATCGCTGCCAGATGTATCTTGATGGAAGCTTGAGCTAGTCCAGCTTTGGCCAGCGACAGTAGGTATGGTAGCACTTGAGGTGCCGTAATCCGTAGAGGGTTGATCTTCTGTGCACGGCACCAAACAGAGAACCTCTTCCACTTGTGTCCGTAGCACTTGAGAGTTGAGGACGCCCTGGCCTTTGCAAGAACCTCTATGCAGTCAGCCGGGATATCGTACCCTCCAAACTCTAGTGCTGCAGGAGCCAGGCCTGCAAGTTCAGCGACTCTGGGTCGTGATGAAGAATGGCGCCTCCCTCTCTGGAGAGGAGATCTGCGTCCGTCGACAGCTTGACTGGTGGGGACGCTGAGAGGTCCAGAAGGTCCGGGAACCAGATTTGTGTCAGCCAAGCCGGTGTGACGAGGATCATCCTGCACTGGGACCTCTTGAGCTGGCTGATGAGTCGAAGCAGCAGCGGCGGCAACGGAGGAAACGCATACAGGAACAGGCCGTCCCAGGGGAACGAGAAAGCATCGTCCATGCTCCTCGGCTGGGGAAACCTGCTGGCGAACCTCTGGCACTTGGAGTTTGTCGCCGTCGCGAACAGGTCGATCTGGGGTTTGCCCCATTGTTGGAAGGGCCGATCCACTTGATCCTGGCGTAGTTCCCACTCGTGGCACGAGCGCAGCTCCCTGCTGAGTGAGTCAACAATGGTGTTTTTTATTCCTGCCAGATGGAAGGGAACCAGAAACATCCCCTGGGCGATGGCCCAGTGCCACAGATCCTGGGCCTCCTTGGATAGCGCTGGGGCTCTGGTGCCTCCCTGCTTCCGGATGTAGAACATCGTGGTGGTGTTGTCGGTGAAGATCCGCACGACCTTGCCCTTGAGGGATGGGAGGAACGACTTGAGCGCCCAGAACAAAGTCAGAGCTCCAAGATGTTGATGTGGAGGGACCTCTCCTCCAGGAGCCAAAGGCCTCTTGCGTGGAGATCTCCGGCGTGCGCACCCCAACCCTCCAGGGAGGCGTCCGTCGTCACCGTCTCCTGATGTGCCGGAGTCTGGAAGTCCGTGCCGCCATGAAGTGTGCATGGGTGCCCCACCACTGAATCGCCCGACGGAAACCCTCGTTGAGCGGGATCTTGTCTTCGAAGCTGCCCGCCGCTTGCATCCAGCGGGCGTCGAGGAACTTCAGTAGAGGAAGCATCCGTAGCCTGCACAGGTGCACTAGACAGATGCACGAGGACATCATTCTGAGGAGGGACTTGATGGATCTCACCCTGGCCACGTCCGTGGCTAGCAGGCGCTGCACCTTGCCTAAGATGGCCTTCGTCCTTTCCTCCGACGGAGACGCCAATCATTCCACTGTATCGAGCTTCGCTCCCAGAAACAGTTCCACCTGCGATGGAACCAAATGGGATTTCGGGTAGTTGGAGAAACCCAGCTCCGTGATTAAGCGGACGGTCTTCACCGTGTGCTCGACGGCGAGTTCTCTTATCCTTGCACGGATGACCCAGTCGTCCAGGTAGGGGTAGACGTGGATCCCCTGCAGGCACAGCTGCGCCGCCACTGGTGCTGGGCACTTGGTGAACTCCATGGGTGCCGACTTCAGTCCGAATGGCAGAGCTCTGAATTGGACTACGAATCTGAGGAACTTTCGGTGTCCTTTTAGGCTGGGGATGTGGAAGTAAGCATCCTCCAAGTCCAACGACGATAGGAAGTCGCCCACCTCCAGCTGTCCCAGCACGTGCTGGAGAGTGACCATCCTGAACTTGTGTGCCTTGATGTATTTGTTCAACCGACGTAGATCCAGGATGGGGCAACAACCACCTGTCTTCTTTCTGACGAGGAAGTATCTTGAGTATACTCCGGAGCCCCGGAGCCTCTTGGGGACGAGCTTGATGGCACCTTTCTTGAGCATCGCCTTTACCTCCAACAGCAGTTGAGGGACACGATTTTCCTTCCTGGCCACGGGAGGAATGCGGGGACATTTCTTTTGGAATTCGAGAGTGTGCCCGTGGGCCAGGGCATCCAGCACCCAACGGTCGGTGGAGATGGACACCCACACGCTGACTAACTTCGCCAGCCGGCCTCCCAACGGGGTGCTTCGGTGGGGGCCCAACACTACAGCTGGTTCAATCTTGCTTGGAGGCGGCCTTGCCGCCTTGGCCTCCTTGGCGACGACGCCGAGATCCTCCTTGCTTGCCACAACCTCTTTAAGCCTCCTGGGACGAGGAGTGGGCCGCCTGGCGGTACGTAGAGGAGCCACCGCCTGATCGCTTGGAGGCCCCCTGTCTGCCTCCAGCGTTCCGAAAGGGCCGTCGTTGCTGAAGGACTCCCAGGGCTCGGGCCGGCTCCGTGTCGGCCTTGATGGCCTGCAGCGACTCATCCACTGTTTTGCCAAACAGGTTGTTGCCGTCGAACGGCATGTCCAAAATCCTGGTCTGCACGTACTGACGGATGTCTGTCGCCTTGAGCCAGCCTCGTCATCAAAGGCAAACACTGTTGCCTAACTGGCGAAACCCGGTGTCGGCAATGTCCGTTGCCACCGTTATGGCGTGGTCTGATGCCACCTCACCTTCCTGCAGAATCTCCAGGGCCTCCGCCCTCTTGTACTCTGGTAGGAAGTCCAGTAGGGGGGGGCTATCTTGTACCATAGCTCCCTGTCGTAACGGGCCACAATCGCTAAGGCGTTGGCCGCCTTAATTGTCGATGACCCGTCGCCCCATGGCGTCCAATTTCTTACCCTCGCCATCAGGTGGGGAAGCAGAGGTTGAGGCTGTCGCCCCCGCCGCCTTCTTCTTGGCCGCCGCTAAGATGATCGAATCCAGTGGTGAAGGTTGAGCCCTAAGGCACAAAGGGGCGGCATCGGGGACCCAGTACTTCTTCTCGTACCTGTCCCTCTTTGCAGGCGTTGTGGACGGGTTCTTCAGGATCGCAAGTCCCTCGTCCCAGATATCGTCGAGTAACGCTACAGCGAGGACCGTCTTTCTCTTGGCCTCTCGCCGTTGATAGAGGAAAGCCTCCTCCTCCTGTTCCTCGGGGCAAAGCTGGAAGAGCTCGGATGCTCTGGCGATCATGGCGTGAAAGAAGCCAATTTCGTTGGGCGGGAAATCCCGAGGGAGTGGTGATGGAAGGTCCGTCCTGTTGTCACCACCGTCGTCATCCGTCACCGTGTCATCCCTGGGGTCCGGTGAGGGGGATGAGGGCTCCACAGGTCGTGGGGGCATGAAGGGCGGGGAGGGATCAACTCTCTTCTGCTTGTTCGGAGGGCTTCCCGACGGGCCCGGTTCAAGATCGTCCGCCGGGGTTCGTGGTAATCTCGTCCTTATCTGTGCATAAGGTTTGGATTGCCATCAGAATGGCCGCCGAGTTGTCCTGAGGCTCGGGCAATGGCTGCGACGGGAGAGATGGCTGCTCCTCCACTGGGGCCTCGTCGGCGCCACCGTCGCTTTCTTCGACCACCTCTTCGGGATCTCTCCCGTGGGATTGTACCTTCTCGAACCTCTCGTTGAGGTTCTTCACGGTTTCCACCACCCTCTTTTTACACCGGGGTCTTCACGGGGGTCTTGTCAATGGGTTGCAAAGAGGATTCCCTCTGCGGTGGCAGGGAAACTCTGGGTCCCGAGATCGCATCGACTGGTGTAGCCTCCCCAGGCTTCGCCAGGGCCGCCGCGACTCCCTCGATAGAGGCCTTAGCCGGGTGAATCAAGGCCTTCGCCACCTTTGGCGCGCTTGAGGCCTTCACCTTGGGGGGAGAGTCACTGCCTCGCTCCCCCTCAGCCGAATTCTTCGAGATCGACCGGGGCTTCTACAGAAGCTTACCCGGGTTCTCGGATTTCCTCTTGACCGAACCAGAGCGTTGGCTCGTGGTCAATGGTGCCGGGGAAGGAGCGCCCTGCCTGGCAGCCGAAGAGCCTGACCGCTCCCGGTGCCCGCGGACTCGCGGTGCTTAGCCTTATGTTGGGGCCCCATCGCTGGGCGCCCTCGTAGGACTTAGAAGACCGCTCGGACCTTTTCTTCTTCTCACCTGCTGGGCCCTTCTCCAACCAGCTGGCGAGGCAGGAACGACGATCCCTCATGGTCCGTTCGATAGGTTCTTGCAGAATGCACAGTCCTTCTCCACGTGCGTCGTGTCCTCATCAAGGCAGTAGAGACATCTCGAATGCTCTTCCTCGAAAACTTTCTGTAACCCGCATCCAGGGCAGTTCCTGAACAGCTTGGATCCGGGCGTCATGCTTCCCTTGTCCTGGGCCATGTCCATGGTAGGCCTCAGATCTTCTGGAATCCTCCAAGAACCGTAACGCGACGAAAACTTCACCCTTGAGGGGCATAGGAAATTCCGAATTGGGTCCCCGTTGATCGGAAGTAGAACGGTGGAGCTTGAGGCTCGATTTAACCGAAAAAAGAGAAAATCTTTGAAAAAAGTGTGAAAACGCAGTAATAGCTCGAGAGCTATAGCACGAGGACTCCCAACACTTGAACGTGTGGTAAAAATCTGATGATGGCTGCCGGGGGAGGGGCTTGGGGAGAAGGCAGTCATTGGCTGGGGGCATTATGACCCAGAGACCAGTGATTGGTTACTAATAGGAAAGACAGATCAGAAACAAAACTGATACTGATTTTTCTTTGCCGAGGATTCCCAGCCTGACGGGGAATATTCATGAGCATGTGAATCCATGCCAGACCCCATGCTGGAGAAGATTGACGATCTCCTCGAGGAGGATCTTTTGGTGGTCCAAGGAATGTACCTTTTGACGTGGAGGGTGATTTCAGGGACGCTCGAGCAGTTCTATGCAGTATCCTGCGGACAGCACCCATCTGTCTGATGTGATCCCTTCCCAAGCTTGGCTGAAGTTGGAAATGCGTCCACCTACTGGGGATGCGCGAGAAGGGACCCTGAGCGGAGCGTCACTGTTTTGCAGGAGGCATGCGGCCTCTGCTGGGGCTGCTTCTACCTCTACCACAGCACCTCTTGTTTCCTCTGCCGTAACTCTGGGTAGTCTGCTGGTTGTTACCCCATGATGTACCCTGTTCCTGTGTATAATAGGATCCCCTTTGGGAATTCTGGCCGCGTGGACGAAGAAAATTACCATTGCCTCTCTGATTAGGGGGCTTGTTGGTCAACTGTCCCAGGGATTTCAGAGTATCATACTCGTCTTTGGCAGTCTTTAATGCGTCCTCTACCGCCTTGCCAAATAGGAGATTCGGCTCCGCCGGCATGTCAATTAGGGATGCTTGTGTTTCAGGTTTAAATCCTGACTGTCTTAACAAAGCATGCCTCTTAATGACAGTGCTCTCCGCTATGAGCCTGCCCGCGTTATCTGCGGCATCGAAAGTTGCCTTAAGGATGCAACCGGACACGGCTCTCCCCTCCGACGCGACCTGGGCCAACTGACCCTTTAGCGGTTCCGGTGCGGAGTCAATGAGGGCAGCTACCTGCTCCCACTAGTGGCAATTGTAACTTGCCAGCAGAGTGGTGGTGCTAGCAATCCTTGTTTGGTAAGCGGCAGTGAGTGGAGGCTACTTTCCTTCCCAACCCATAAATCATCTTGCTCTCCTTGTCTGGGGGGGGCCTCAGATGAAGATAGAGGTGTCCCCGCCCTTTTTCTGGTGTTATTAATCACCAAGGAGTCGGGCTTCAGTTGACCCCTTATGTAAAGCGGGTCTGACTGGACCGCCCTGAACAATTTCTCGATTCTGGGGTTTACGGCCCTGGTGAGGTTAGGAGCGAGAAGGGAAGGATCAATTCTCTGTTGGATGGACTTGAGAATTGGAATGGCTTGGGCAATGGGCCTCTGCTCTCCCACTAGTTCTTCTGCAAAATCCCTCTCCTCCTGTGCCCCCCTAAGTGTCTATGCTGAAGTTCTCTGCCGCTCTAGCCAAGACCACATTTAGGAGGGGCTGGTTGTCTACTGGAGAGTCGGTAACCTGAGGTTCTTTGTGAACAGAGGAGTCTATTGTGTAGGCTTCTGCGACGTCATCTTCCTCGCCCTCTTGGCCCTCGCCATCCCCGTAATAGTCCACCCCAGTTTGGTCGTCCTACATTACTAAGTCTGTATCCTCATCGTACTGTTGAGCATCCTCACCATACTGAGTGTAAGGCTGGATGTGAAAAGGGTCTGCAATCAGTCCCGGAATTGGAGTCTCAACCCAAGGTTTTTTAGTAGGGGGCTGTGGGTCCCTGGATCCAGAAGGAGTTGCACTGTATGGGGTATAGGAGAGGAAGTGCTCTGGGTTCCTGGAGTAGAGGTCAGCTAGGGAGGACATCCTAGACATTACTCTGTCTATATCCTCACTGGTCCATTTTTTGGAGCTGGGAATGACGCTTTCCTGAGAGGGTTCCCCTTCTATTCCTTGTTTGGACCTAGGGCCTTGGATTTAAGTTTATCTGAAGACTTTGAACTGTCCTTAAGTGTCTGTGGTGCAGAAGAAGAGAGAGGGTTTCTTCTGCTGTTTCCCCCTTCCCCATGAGTAGAAGAGCGTTTCCCTGATGATTTCACCTTCTCTGAGCCTTTCGATGCCTGGCGTTGAGATTCGGGGTAGTGTCGCTTTCTTTGGAGAGCGCACGTCAAGACTCGGAAGCAGACGCCGAATGTTCTGCCAGAGTTGACTTCTGGTATGCGGCCTGTGGCTGGAGGTCGGATTTGTCTTCTGACGAGCGTACCTCTGACTTTGGTGAGTGAGGCACTCTTGGCAACTTTGGACGGTTGCCTTGTGTCGTGCGGCGATCTTGACCGGGAACGCCCAGAGGACACCGATTCGGTGGACCGCTCTCTTCGTGCCTCTTTCCGAGAACTCAACACGCGTGTCGAGTCTCGGTTGGACTTCGAGTGTTAAGGTGTAGAAGTAGTGTGGGTAGCCCTCGTGTCACCAGGTGTGTTACCCATAACTGCCCTGCCGGACAATCTTCCGATGTTGGGGACTTGCGCTTGGGCATCTTTCGACACCTTGCTCTCGCCATCCGAAAGTACTGCGTTACTGCCATCACTGAAGGCGCCCTCCGCTTCCATGGCCTCGATTTGCCTGACGTGGTGGGCCCAACATTTGGTCGAGCGGTCCTTTAGTGTTTTAGCCTTGAACCGGCTACACGCTCTGCAGTTTGCCTCGGGGTGATCCCTCGACAAGCAGAGGTTACAGGTAGCGTGTTTGTGAACCCAAGGGTACTTGCGGTTGCATTTGGGGCAAAATTTAAATGGGGTACCCTCCATGCACACTCTGTGGCAGCAGGCTAGTGTGTGTAGGAAAAATAAGAATGTAGAGTATGTTTCCATCCCCCACTCTCCCTACTTGCAGGGCCGAGGCCAGAGGCCTTCAAAGGCCCGGGTCGAGGCCGGAGGCCTTCCGAGGCCCAAAGTCTGTCGTGCAGCTCTCGACGGTTGTTTGTTCTACGGACCGGCGTCGATCTTCGAAATTCGATGTCTCGACGTGGGAGTGGAAGAACGGGAAATTAATATATTTAGCAAAATATGGATGAAAGCCAGGGAACTCCGCGCAATGCTTCCGACAAGTATGGCTGAAAAAAACAATCTAAGGGTCCTACACGTGTGAGGAATCATGGGTATAGTGGACCTCACACTAGGGATAGTATTACTGGCACGCCCTGTGTCGACGCCCATTTTCGAGTTCGAAAAACAAACTAATACTCTGCAGCTTCCACTAGATTTCGGCCTATGCACAGCATCTGATCTAAGCAGATTTAACAAGCCTCATAAATTTTGATATTCTGTGTTATGAAATTTAAGGAGCAAATATGATATGATAATGTACATTATATTTATTCATGATGAGAACTGTCATTAGGATATAAGTAGTGGCACAGCATCGTTCTGATGCCATGAAATACATGAGCCTGTAATGGGTATATCACGTTAGGATTTTGGGTGGTGCATTAGAATTGGCTACACATGTTCTAAATTATTTTTTTTTAATTATTTTTTTAATAATAAAATTGTATTAATTTATTTCAACAAACAATACAAACCAAACTTGCAGTGCATACAATAACATTACAAACATACATCACTTCAACATGTCCACTGCTTCTCCCCTTCCCTCCCCCCCCCTTACGAGCCTATTCCCTTCCGTGTTCTATTTCCGCATCTTGCGATAAGGATTCCTCCTCCATGTTTTCCGTTGGGTCTCGTAGTAACCCAAATAACTCTGCTATTAATTGTTTCCAGGCTATCAGGGTCTCAGCCTCTTCCTCCTCTCCTCCCCCCCAACATTACTTGCATCTTGCCATACCGCAGTTTCCGCTTCGGCCCATTTCTGTAGATCTTTCGACCATACTTCTATTCGTGGTCTCCGGCATGCCTTGCACCCCATGGCAATTCTCCTCTTTGCAAGTGCGTACGCTAAATCCTTTAATTTGCTCACATGCTTGAGTTTACGTGGTCTCGGAAACCCTCCCATCAAACAGGCGCACACCGTATCTACCACAATCTTGATTCATTTTTCAGCCAACCTGTGCGGCACCTCACCCCAAAAACGCTCAATAACTGGGCATGACCACAACATATGCACCATTCCGGCATTTTCCTCATCACATTTGGGGCATGCTTGTCGTCCTAAATTTTTTTAATTTGGCTATTCTCTGGGGCGTCATATATGCCCTATGGGTTATGTACAGTTGTATCTGTTGCAGTCTTGCATTCCTCGACACTTTTTTGTGGTACCCTTGGGCTTGTTCCCACATCCCAACACTTATTGGGGCTCCCACTTCCTCTTCCCAGTCCTGTCTCAGTTGTGCCACCTCCTTCCCCACCTTGGACATCAGCAGCTCGTATATTATGGATATCTCGTGTCCCCCCTCTGCGATGTCATATATTGTGTCTATGGTAGTGTCTGGTTCTTCTTCTAGTACTAGTTCGAACCATGTCTCCGATTTTCCACACCACCCAGTGGTATGTAATATACTGGCCCATATGTAACCCAGTTTCTACCTCTATCACCGCAAAATCCCTTATGTTCCCCTCCTGCCATATATCACCCATGGTTGCTATCCCTACTGGTTCCCAGTGTTTCCTAATCATCATCCTTAATTGCTTGTCTTTGCCCGCCAGCGCCACTAGTGGTACCTGCGGGGAGCACGGGAATGAATTCACCATCAGCTGGCAGGCCCTGCGCCATATCTTCCACCCTAGTATCATCATCCTTGGGCACCCCTCCATATCTGCCTTAGGCAGCCACATCATTTCCTTTACGAAGTATTGGGCACAGTCCTGTCGGAACAGCCTGGACTCCGAGGCTGACTCTTCAGAGAGCCATTTATTTACATATTGCAGCTGGCTTGCTATGTAGTAAATTTCGTAATTTGGCAGTTTTATGCCCCCTTTTTCTTATGAGTTTTGTAGCTTCCAAAGGGCTACTCTATTCCTCGTCCCATGCCAGAGGAAATCGCTGCACATGCTTTCTATCTTAGCAAAGGTCCGCCTTGTTATAAGGTGTGGGATATTTCCAAAATAATGCAAGCATCTCGGTAGGATCACCATTTTCAACATTGCCCCTCGCCCCATCATTGCTAGGGATAGCTTTGCCCAAAACTTCATGCTATTTACAATTTTCCTGATCGCCTCCTCTGTGTTATACTGGTGTTCCTCTTCTACTGTGTGGTATATATCTATTCAAAGATATCGGAACGTGCGCACCTCGCATGGTATCTTTAGCACCAGTAGCTGTTCTAACGGGATCCCTTTGTACCTGCCCAGTGGAAATATACTAGATTTTTGGGGGTTCACAGCTATGACAGACAGCCTTGCATATCTCTCCATCACTTCCAGAATGTACTGGAGGTTTTCTTCCGGGTGCCTTAAATACAACATGGCATCTGCATACAAAGAGATTAGATGCGGTTCCCCTCCTACAGTAATGCCCATCGGGTCATACTGTTGCCAAAGGTATATGGCCATGGGTTCCAGGGCAAGAATATACAACATAGGAGACACGGGCATCCTTGCCTAGTACCTCTACGAAGTTGCCACCTCTCTGATATCATCGCTCCCGTTTTAACTCTAGCCAACGGTGCGCTATATAGCATTTTGGCCCACTGTAAGTACCCAGGCACTATCCCATAGTCAGCCAGGGCCGCAATCAGCCACGGCCATTTGAACGAATCAAAGGCCTTTATTGCGTCTAGCAATACAATTGCCAGTTCGCCTTCGTCCTCATTCGCAAGCTCAACGACTCGATAGAGTCGCCTAAGATTGTTGGATATGTTCCTGTTTGGAAAATAGCCAGTCTGGTCGGGATGTATTAGTTTCGCAATAACCCTCCTCATTCTATTTGCCAAAACAGCTGTCAATATTTTACTGTCTTGATTGAGCATTGACAAGGGTCTGTATGATCCACAGTTATGACCAGGCTTATTGGGTTTGGGCAGCGGTGTAATTGTCGCTTCTCTAAGGGACTCTGGCAGCCTACCCACTTCATACGCTTTGTCCAGCATTTCTAGAAGCGGAGGAAGCACTTTATCCTTATATGTTTTATAAAATTCACCTGGGAGTCCGTCAGTCCCCTGAGTCTTGATAGTAGGCAACTGTCTCACTACTTCTTCCAACTCCTCTAAGGTAATCGGGGCATCCAGCTCTTCCCGCTCTCCGGCACTGATCTGCGGCAGTCCTATATCTTCCAGTGTTTATACTATTTCTGTACAATCACTGTCATCTCCATACAGGAGTCGATAATACTCCACAAATTCCTGGTTAACTCCCTCCTGGGTGTCCACTATGCTCCCATCCTCCCTCGTTATTGTTCTGATTGTGGGCCTGGTGGTCTCACTCTTGTATAGCCATGCCAAGACCCTCCCTGGTTTATCCCCCCTCCCCCACATGCTGTCTCTATATACTTCTTATAGTTAAGATTGCACAATCCCTCCCAGTGCCCGGCACATTTCTGCTGCAGCTTAAGTATTACATCATTATCTTCCTTGGTATTACTTCCCTCCCTTAGTGCCCTTTCTAGTTCCCACTCCGTATCTTGCAGTTCAGCCTGGATCCCTCCTTGTAGCCCTCTGGACTTAGCTATAGCTACCCCCCTCATTACCACTTTAAAGGCCCCCCAAAGCATACCCGCTGTCTCTACACTGCCAGTATTTGTCTCAAAGTAATTTATTATTTCCTTCCTCATGTCCTCCCTGAAGATGGTGTCTTTCAGCACCTCTGCTCTCAAGCGACATGGCAGGATCTTTGCTCTGGGGGGTCTGTATTGCCATCTCAGGATTAGTGGCGAGTGGTCCGAGAGGACCCTCGCTTGATATTCCGTTTGCGTTATCTCAATCATTAACTCTTGTGTGGCTAACATATAATCCAATCTAGTATGCAGGTTTTGTGGGGCTGAGTAGTGCGAATACTGCCTCTCCTGGGGGTGGTGTGATCTCCATACATCCACAAACCCAAAATCATCCAACAGCGTGTGCAGTGCTCTAGCGGCTGGGATGGGTCTATCCATTTTACCATCTGACCTATCTACCACAGGGTTTAACACGCAGTTGAAATCTCCTCCCCAGATCACCGCCCCTCCCAAGCACGTACTGAGTTTGTTGCATAGGTTTCTAAAATATGACGCTGTGTTTTGGTTCGGGGCGTACATGTTTATGATGCTTATCTCCCTGTTTTCCAAAAACCCTCTCATCAGGACCATCCTCCCCTCTGCCTCCACCGTGGACTGTAACAGTTAGAACGGGACATGTGGCGCCACCCAAATGATCACTCCCCTGGCATAGGCCGAATATGATGCCCTCACCACAGTCCCCCTCCATTTCTTCCGGATCATCTCCATCTTGTCTTGCGTAAGATGAGTCTCCTGCAGCAGGGCTATGTCTACTTTCGGTCTGCATAGGTATAGCATGACCTTATTCCTCTTTAGATAACTATTGAGCCCTCTGACGTTCCAAGTAGCTATTTTAAGATACCCAATGGCATATCAGGGTCTCTCTCCTCCCATCACAAGTCTGTCCATGATCAAGTACATTTCCATTCTATGCAGGCTCGTTTCCCAACATAAACCTCCCCAAACAACAAACACTTCAAACTTCCCAACCTCCCTCCCTCCCACCTCCCTTCCCTCCTGCCCCAACACCCTACCCAACTGTTGCCCAGCTTCATCCCTGGATCTCAGGCACCCCTGCATCTAGCCCTTTTCTGGCAATTGCCTTTTCTCACGGCTCAGCAGGGTGAAGTCGCCCTAATGGCGGCCCTACTACTCCAACTCCTGGGGGTAGGTCGTTTCCATCTTGCCACTCCCGTTTGTTTCCATGTGAGCGCACTTAGTGCTACCCAATTTACATTCCCATTTTATATTCTAGTCCAACAAGTCCAAATGTCTATTATTGCAATTTTCAATGTTATCTGTCCTCGCCCCGCCCCTGTTACCCATGCGACAATCCTCTTATTTTCCCCCGGGGCACCCCTTTGCCATCCTTGCATCCTACATAATGTGACCCCCTCACCTATCGTGATCCTCGTGATCTTGCTTCTCGCCTTGTTCCGGACAACCCTGCATATCCAGCCATGCCGTCGCGTCCTCCGGGGAGTCAAAAAAGTACGCCCTACTTTTGTGCAGGACCTTGAGCTTTGCGGGATACAAAAGCATGTACTTGATTCCAGCCGTACGCAATCTCCTCTTGATCGCCACATAGCTATAACGCTGTCTCTGCACCAACATAGTGTAGTCAGGGTATGCTGTGATGGTTGTTGATGCCCTTTCGATCGTTCCACCTTTGTGAAAGTACTCCAGGATCCTCTCTCTGTCTTTATAGTTCAAGATCTTTGCTATTATCGCCCGAGGGGGGCTCCAAGCCGAGGTTTCCTCATCAGGGCCATGTGCGCCCGTTCGACAGCAAATCCTTGTGAAAGTTTGTCAGCTCCCATTTCATGCAGGATCAAATTCGCCACGTAGTCCGTGGGGTCCTGACCTTCCTCTCCCTCCGGTAGGCCGACCATCCGTATGTTGTTCCGTCTTGTTCTCCCTTCAGCCTCCTCCATGCGGTTCTCCAAGTTGGCGACCCGTTGCTTCAGTATGTGGACTTCCTTTGCGTTGCTTGTGCTGGTTTCCGTATTGGTTTTCACCACACCCTCTAGGCCGCTTGTTCTTTCAGCCAGCGCTCTAACATCTTGTCACAGCAGGTTGACCTCTAGACCAACCGCAGCTATTTTGGTTTCCAAAGCGGTTCTTAGGTCTGCCATCACTGTCCCCCACGAGGCTTTCAACTCCGTAATGGCTGTTAGGATCAAGTGATCTTCTTTTTTCGGGGATATTTCTGCAGGCGCGGCTGCCGCACCCTCTACCGGGGTGGTTGGAGTCAGTTGCGGCTTGGCAAAAATGCCCATAGTGGGCTGCTTACTCTTGGTTTTGCCTCCTCTCACCGAAATTGTGCAGTCCTGCCTATGTACCGGGGCCCAGCTTTTCTGTAGCGTGCGGGTCCTGCTTCCCCGTTCCTCCTTCTCTGTGGTTGTAGCGCGCTGCAGCACCGCCAGGCCTATATGTCTCTTGCGCCTTATTTTGGTCCACTTTCTGGGGGTTACACCTCTCGCGGGCAGTCTGTTGCAGCCACGCGCGTCGTGAGCAGCTTGTGCACTGTGTTGCGGTCCGCTTCTCCTTCCAAGTCTCTACAAGTCCCCCACGCCGGGTGGTCGAGCGAACCCCTCAGCTTTTCGCCCTGTTCGTGGGGCTATTCGGGCCCCCTCTCTCTTCGTCTCACGGCCGGGCCTCTTCGATGCCAGGAGTGCAGTGTATCGGTGTGTCCCACTGGTTCTATATTCCCAGTGCAGTTCTCTCAGCCGCAGTTGCTTCCGCTTCACATTCCACCTGCTGCGCTCTCCTGCCAGCCTTTGTCCGCCATGGGTCTGCTGGGCCTACCTCAGCCTCCTTTGTTCTAGCGCGCCGGCCATTTTGTCTGGGGTGTCGCACCGCGGCCACAAACTTTCAGTTGATCTTGCCAATCTTCCTGTAGTCATCAAGGACTCCGCTCTCCATCAAACTTTATCCAATAGTGTATTTCTGAGCACGATGATGCCTTTTTTAGCTTGTTTTCATGCAGGATCATATCGGATAGTCGGGAGCAGCTCGGAAGACATGTCCTACTCCATGGCCCTCTAGCCACGCCCCCCTACACATGTTCTAAATGAGGTGCGATAGTGTCATGAATAAGTTGTATGAGCTCAATATATGAATGAGTTTGTAGCCCAATATTTAAATGTGATATGAATGGTGCGTGATAGGTACGCAAGTTTATGGGCATATGATAAATGGCATGCATATTATAATTAATAATTAACCAGTTTCATCTTTGGCCATACATGTTTTAAGCTTTGAATGCTTTCATATTTTGACTGCATTTTGGTTTTATGAAAGATCATTTTACACTTGGACTCAGAACCTGATCAGTCTCTGTCGAAGTGTTTTTTTTTCTTGCGCTGTTCTTTCCCAGCTGCGTTGTTTTGATGTGATCTTTGTTTCTGTAAGTTTTCTTTTCTGTCTTTTTCCTACTTTTAGGTGTTTTCTTCAGGCAGGGGTGTGTATGTAAAATGTATAATTGGATGGCGCAAATGACAGATTTTTTCTTAGGAGAATGGTGGTGTATTGTAGTTATGGTTCTGATGCAGTTGTGATAAGGATGTTAATTTATGGGTTATATGGATGTTAGCCAGTTACCTGATGGTTGCGTGAGTATGCGGTTCTGCTGGGTGTGGCAGACCCTTGTCTCCAGGTGGCAGATGGAGTGGGAGGAGATGTGTCGGTGGCTGAGAGTGTGGCAAAGAATGTATGTGCTCGCAGGTGGCAGCTGTGAGGCCCGGGAGTGGCAGTCCCGGGCAATTGGGGAATGGTGTACTTGGTTGTGTTGAATGTTAGTTACGTGAATGTGGTATACGCTTTTATGGTTGCGATTGTTGTATGGTTTTTATAGATGTGCAGGAGTGTGGAAATCTTAATGGTCTCTGAATGCCTGGTCTGTGGTATTTTGTTGTGTGTTCAGTTGGCAGAGAGGGAGATGTGTAGCATTCATAGTATCCATCTGTACTGGGTGCACACTGTGCAGATAGTGAAAGCATATAGTGGAATACAGTGATGTCATTTATAATTATATGGGACATGCGTGTTCCAAGAGCTACAGTGGGATTACAGGATGGGAGAACCTAACTGAAAGGATGTTACCTATTTAGCTCCTGCCTTTCCTACTTAACTTGCCCTGTAACCTATGAATTAACTTACTCATTTCATATACTTAAGTCTCCGGTGTTATACCTGCTTCCTGATGACTTCTTACCACCTCCCAATACTACAGCAATGTAAGGAAGAGGGAAGCGTTTAATGGTGTGGATTTACAAGGGTGAGGTCAGAAGTGGTAGGATGGGGACCAAGAGATCAGCCGGAGGAAGGAGCCTGGAGAGTTGAAAGAGATCGGCATACCAGGG
Source organism: Ambystoma mexicanum (assembly GCF_040938575.1). NCBI lineage: Eukaryota > Metazoa > Chordata > Amphibia > Caudata > Ambystomatidae > Ambystoma > Ambystoma mexicanum. The sequence goes on from NC_090927.1 coordinate 299,541,231, forward strand.
AGTGGTTGTGCATGAGTTAAACAGTGAAGTTGTGGTAGTATTAGGGAGTGGTAGTGGGGGAGGAAGGTAGTAGTAAAGAGAACGTGATGGTCAAAAGGGAGAGGTGGTAGCAGTAGGAGTGAGAGGAGTGAGAGATCGAGAGTGGAGGTAGTGGTGAGAGGTAATAGTGGGGGTTACAGTAGTAGGGAAAGGGAGAAGAGAGGTGGTAGAAGAAGAGTGGTAGTAGTGCAGGAGCAATAGTAAGCTAGGATTGGTAGCACAAATGTGGCAGGAGAGGTGGTAGGAGGAGAGGTTAGAGGTAGGAGTGAGTGGAAGGAAGAAGGTTAACATCTAAGGGTGGAGGTAGCAAGGCGAGTGAAAGATGGAGGGGCAGAAGGTTAACAAGAGAGAAGGAAGAACAGCAGAAGGTCCAAGCGAGATTGTGGGCGACGGGCAGGTGATTCCAACAGGGCGAGTGCTAGGCACCATTTCCTATCTCCATATTGAACACTACACTCGGCTAAGAGAGTAAATGTTCGAAGGCCCCGAGGGAGTCAGTGCAGCCTTAGCCAGAGAAAGACAATAGGGTTTACCGAGCCATAGCACTAACCAGAGTTAAGTACACCTAGGTTAGGGTGGGGGATAACCTAAGGGAATTGAGAGAGGGACAGTCCTAGCACCTAGTTTCATACCACTTTTTGCCCCGAGCTTTCGGTGACTCCACCCATTTTAGTAAAGTCTACAATGAACACCCTTGGAATAGCTTCAGGTGGTTTTTTGCGAGGATACGTCACACTGTCTAGTACTGGATTGTACCATTTTCCCAATGGCAATTATTTTGTTTCATCTTCCAAGTCATTGGTTTTGCTTCAACCAATTAATACCAGATTCACCGCGGGGAAAACACAATACAACTCATACAGTGAAATCAAATAAATTTAATTTCAAATATAATTTAAATTAAAACATTTTAAAATGACATAAAAAAACCTTGTTTATATGAGATTGGTCTATCTTGTACGAGCGCTAAACACCAAATCAGTAAATACTAAAACCACTTTAAAAAAGTGTCACCTACAGACTATGTTATGTACAGATCAGTTTCAAAACCACTTCAACTTATGACAATCACAATGACGGCACATGGTGTCTCAGGCTTTTGTTGGAGCTAAACTACCTGGCTGCTACCCTCTTTTCAGCCTTCATGAGGACAAAGATGCTTTTCAATCAATCAATGCATCCCATGTAATATGTTGCAAGCGGAGATAATTCATAAAACAGATTGAATAACAATTATTTTATTATAGGAGGATATTAAAGGGCCTCAGACTGTAGGTTCCATGATTGTAATTACAAGTTGTATTTCACAATTGCAAGAAATAAAATGGGGACATTACTTGGCGTGAACTACATTGGCTTCCACTCCAAGTGAGGATGCTGTTCAAGACTGCATGTATCATCTAAAAAGCAGTCCCAGCGTACCTGGTAGCCACATATCTGGTGGAACATGATCCTCGCGGAGCAAATCGAACAACTGGCTTGAACCACAACTCGTCAGCAAAGAGAACCTGCAAACAATCCTTCTCTTTTCATGCACCCAGCCTCTGGAACTCTAGCCCGGTGTTGGCTTGGAATGCCCCCACAGTGCTCCAATTTCTCAAAATAGAGTACTTTCAGCAACTCCTGACCAAGGACCAACTCCAATGAACACAAATACTGACACACAAACCTCACAGAACTGCACTACGGTTAAAAGATGCCAGCCCAAATGCTGGCTACCCACACTCTGTACAGCGCTCCACTGCTCCAGAGCTAGGTGGGCACTTTACAAACAAAAAAATTGAGCGCCCTCTTCCCTCCTGACACACACACACACACACACACTAACTTCTCAGCCGTTCTCACACATATTTTAGACCTAATGTACTCACCTTTTTCCTGTTGGAAATCAACAATTTTGTCTGGAAGCAGCTCATCATCACTAGACATCCCATCATGGTGGTCAATCTTCCCAGACATCTTCCGTGCTTCTTTTCTAGCATTTCTGGGTATTACATACAATGATACAAAAACAAAGTAATAATGCTACTATAAAGCACTAAATATTTTAATAAAACATATTTGCCATGTTAAATGTTTTGATGTAGTAATTTCTGAAACAAATTTCTTTTATGTATTGTTCTATTGCCAGCTTTCACTAGGACCAGATAGCACATCATTCACAGTCACCATTGAGCCAACCTGGCACAGTAATGTCTGTGTGCATTGTGCTAAATACCAAATCATTGTCAGATTGCATAATGCCTATAGGACACATCATTGTCAGCAAACATTAGGTCTAGTTAGTAGTTATTAGTTTCCACTATGCCCAGTTAACATAAAATGTCCAGCGTTCAATATTCTCCATTTAGTGAGAATTGGCATGTTTGCATTAGTAACAGTTTGCACACCAGTGACTTACAATAGATATAGTGAGATCCTTATTAACATTGGCAAATTACATCCAATTCGATTAATATTACCACGTTCTATTATTCTCAGTTAGCAACACGACAGCCGGCGTTGGGAAAGATTTGTCTTTTTGCAACTTTCATTCCATTGATATCAATGGAACCCCCAGCTATTTTGCTATGCCTTGAACTAGTGACCCCCAACCTGTAGCTCGGGAGCAACATGTTGCTCTTGGCACCCTAAAATATTGCTTGCCATTTGCTCTGGGCCATGGTGTGGAGGCGGAGAAGGAGGTGCTGAAGGGATGAGACCTCAGTAGCAGTATAGCCAGGACAGAGTCCTGGACTGTGTAGGAATGTTGGCCAATGAGCCTGCTGTAGTTCCAGTTGGTTTATTTTTGTAGTTGCAAGATTTGAGTTTGTTGCCGCCATGCAAATTATTTTTCAGAAAATGTCCTTACTTGTTATTGCAGTGTCAATGTTAAAACTCGGTCATCTTCAGATACTTTTCCCAGCTGCCAAATGTACTAGTGAGCAAACTAAACGAACCACATGCCCAGGGTTGTTTCCTGGAGAAAATTGTCATTCTACTCCTTTGTACAGCTAGGAGCCTGATGGGCAAACAAGTGGCATGGATACCCAACTTTCCTTTATTAAATAATTTGCATGCACTGCTTTTTGTACATGTGAGGTTTGTGTATGATGCTACAGTGCATTCTATTTATCAGAAATATTACTTTCAGTGTCACCTATATTTGTTGTTACACAGTGTCCTGGTTGAAAAATAATGTGATACTCTGCTCATCTGCTACATGGATAATGGGCAGATAAGGCAAATGCAAGCCACATTTTTCATAATTAATTTGTCCTATATTAAAATCCAATTAAGTTACTGATAATAGGGTTAAATTAACAATCCAATTAATTAATCCAAATGCCCAATTAACAATACCACACCACTCTGAAGTTGTCTTCAAATATTCCAAGTTTTGACCAATGTTTGCCACTACATTTCGTGGATAATCCTTTTTGGGCTGAGAAAAGAGGCCACAAATCATTCAGAAAAATGTTTTTACCCCAACCACTTGTTCACCAACGTAACAGGCCCTAGCTGCTATATGCTGTACTATATGCCATTACATGCCAAAATACATTTTTAGAATTTAACCTCCAAAGCCCCAGTGAAGTGATCTGTAAAGCCAACCATGTAATGACCACTATTAAAGGGATAGTCTAGTAAAAAAAAAATGTATTTAAAAAATAGATAGGCAACATTAAAAAAAAAAGAATACTAGCACTTTTTTTTTTAAACTTCCTATGTAAAATTTTGATCTATTCAAGCTCAAAATTCGCAAAAGCAAGCACATGGGCGCATCCATTTTGTGAAATGGATGCCCGCTTGTGCTGGCTTTTGCGGCACTAATGAAGGAAAAGCCAGCCAGCTGTAGTAAACAAAAGCTACCGCTGGGTGACTTTTCCTTCATTGGTGCTGTACGCGGAGGACGGGGACCGGAGACCAGAGCAGGAAAGCTGCAGCTGAATCTCGGTAAGTGCTATTTATTTATTTTTTAAAATAAGCACTAGCTGCGTTTTTTTTTTCTAAGTTTTCCGTGCTGGAGGAGCCCAGAAAACTTAGAAATAAAACCGCAGCTTTAAAAACGTATTTATGTGGGGCGTGGCCTGGAGCGCGGACTATGCAGTCGCCTCCTTGATGGCCTCCGTGGGAAGCCCGCTGCATCCCAGCTTATGAAGGTTCCCAGGCAGCGTTTTGGGTCCCAACTCGGTGAGGGGACGTTGGAAGGTCCAGAGCCCCGCCGCTGAGCTGCCGGGGCCCAGATTCACCGAGACAACGATGATCGAGCCGCCTGCATTTCGCGGCCCTTCCGCCGCGTAATCCAAGATGGCGGACGGGACCCAGCGACGACGGCCGAGACGCGGCCTCGCCATCGGAGCTCTCCATTTGGACCCCTGAGCACTCCGGCGACCCAGCTGACTTCCCAGGCGGCGGGAGACGAGGTAGGAGCTTCGGGCCCCGGGCCCCCCCCCTTTGCTTCCGCCTCTGTCCCGGACTTGCAGCCGCCCCAAACGCACCTCACCACGCAGCGGCGGTCCCCCGGCTCTTGCCCTCCGCCGTGCCCCCCCGCCACTCTGGAGGAGGGGGCTGGGACCGGAGAGTTCGAGGGCGGGCCTCGGACCCCCATCAGACTTCGCACCCCTGCAGGAACAGATCTCCTAGCTCGGATAACGGCGCCATGTTTACTGCCCTCCTGGCGGTGACATAAACCCTCTACTGCCATCACTACCACCAGGAATCCGGCGGGCGATCTGAACCCGCGCCCTCCTTCATGAGAGCTCAGCCTGAACTGGCGTGCCCCGGCACCTGAACTGCTCCCGCTTCTCCCTTTGTTTGCTTCCTGGGGCGCCCCGGCCCACACCCGCCACCCCCCCCCACCCCCCCCGCTCAGCTTGGTACCAGTGAGACCGGGACGACACCTTAATTCTTCTCCCCTTCGCACCAGAAGCCCCTACGTGCAACCAGGACATCGGAACACTCATTCCGGCCCCCGGAGGGACTCAGGCTACCCTTAAGCCATCGCCACTATTGCGCACGGACTGCCTGTGGCCCCTGACCCACGCTTGCCGGGCCACGTCATGTCTAGGCAACCGAAATCCGCCAAGTCCTCGGACATAGCGACAATGCTAATGTCGTCCGACAGAGCAAAGAAACTGGACACTCTTCCCCCCGCCTCACGAGAATCTCTGGACAACAGGGGACCGCTAGCAACTAAAGAGGACATTCGTGACTTCATGGCTGACATTAAAACCGAATTTCGATCATGTATGTCGGAGCTTACGGCCAAGTTGGAGACCACCGATAAAAGGGTCTCGGAGATAGAACAAAGAGTGGGGGAGATTGAGGACCGAGCCCAGGACCACGCCTCCTCCCTGTCGGAGATTCAGCGCTCCATAGGGCTTTTGCAGGACAAATGCGAAATCCTGGAGTATAAGCAGGAGAACTTGGAGAACAGAGCCCGGCGCAATAACCTTCGCATCCGAGGGGTTCCTATGTCAGTCCCAGACCAAGAGCTTGCTGGATACGTGGGCCTCTTCTTTCAGTCTCTCCTCCCAGATATGGAGGATTCACTGTTGCTACTGGATCGCACTCACAGACTAAACCCTCGCCGTGGAGTTGAGTCAGACGGCCCTCCTGATGTGATCACCAGGGTGCATTTCTTTACAACTAAGGAAGCCATATCAGCAATAAGTCGCTCTGAGAACGAAATCACCTTCCAAGGGATCCCTCTTCAAATTTACCAAGACCTATCTCCGCTGACCCTCCAGAAAAGGCGAGCCCTTCGCCCACTAACCACCTTCCTTCAAGCCCAAAAGGTTCGCTATAAATGGCTCTTTCCTACAGCCTTGCAATTCTCCTATAAGGGCACCATACGCAGGATCAATCATCTAGATGACGCTGGATGTATATTGCAGCCGGCCCCCACTGACTCCTCGCCCTCACAGGCCACTGAAGTGGCAACTGACTCGGACCTCATAGCCTCCCCTAGGTCCAAACAAAATACATGGTCGAGGGTTCCGAGATTTAGGAGGAAAAGATAACCTGGAACGACCTCGCAAGGGACCCCTCCGACCCCTATGACCCAGCTCAGCGATACTGGCGCAGCGGAACCAACCGCCACTCTTGAAAACACGGATGGATTTCATCCCCGATGCAGCGGGCCCCTTCCCCACGGCCCATGCCCAGCTTCAAGGTACATTCCACCTATGAGTCCTTGGAGCAAACCACTCACATTTCCAGCCATGTTGGCTATTCTTTGGTTCACGGCCCCGTTGGCCAGGGGAGGGCCCAACCCCATAATGGGTCCTCTACCCCCAGTTAAAACTTGGACCTCCCGTTGGCGGTCCGAGCAAAAATTTCAGAAGCAGGATAACAGATGGTCACATCTCCCACGACATAATGGCTGATTCCTCAGTAGCTCCCCCCCTCCCACAAGCTTCATCAGCGACCCCAGGTCCCACTCCGGAACAGCAAACCTGGAAGTTCATCTCTCTAAACGTCAGGGGCCTGAACTCACCGGCTAAACGCAAATCAATTCTACAAAAACTCCAGAATGAGGCCGCCGCCGTGGCCATGCTACAGGAAACTCACCTGCTACCGGCAGACTTCAGCCGCCTACACTCTCGTGACTTTCCAAAGCAACTCTTCGCATCCGGCAACTCCAAGCGAGGTGGCACTGCAATCCTGTTCCGGAGAGGGCTGAATCCCCAGATTCTAGACACCATAAGCTGCCCGGAAGGACGCTACATAGCGGTGAAATGCCTGCTAGCGGGACAGCTGTTCTCCCTGGTCTCCGTATACGCGCCGAACCTAGGCCAAGCACCCTTCTATGATTCGCTAACCACAACTCTTTCTCCTTTTCTGGAGGGCCAGATAGTGATCGGTGGGGACTTTAATGGGGTCCCGGACCCCGTAAAGGACAAATCGCACCCACCTTCCCCCGGAGACTTCACCACGGCCTTAGCCCTCCTGCGCTTGTTCAGGACTTTGGGGGTGGTGGACTCATGGAGAGTGCTCCACCCATCTGAAAAAGACTTCTCCTTCTACTCTTATGTTCACCGGACATTCTCCAGGATAGATCTCCTTCTAATATCCCCGCAAATCTCCGCCTTCACTGAAGAGGTGACCATAGGCTCCAGAATCCTATCCGATCACGCCCCGGTCACCTTGGAACTCCGAGTTCAGGGTCCCCCTGATCCCCAGCGACGTAGATGGACACTATACAACCCCAACCTTAATGAGATGCCACTCAGAGACGCTATTGCAACCACAATCGTCAATTTCTTCAAGGAAAACCCTAGCGGAGATACCTCCCTAGCTAATACCTGGGATGCAATGAAGGCAGTGCTGCGGGCAGAACTGATTGCCAAAGGGGCAGCCTATCATAGACATAAACAACAAACTCGTCAGGCCCTTGAAGAAGAACTGGAGAGGGCAGAAAAAACCCATAGGGAAAAGGGCTGGACCCCTAAAACGCAGCGAGCTCTCCGAATAGCAAAAAAGAAAATTGAAGCCCACTATGCGGAACATACCGCCCATCAAATGACGAAAGCCAAACAGTTCTATTATGCCAAAAATAATAAAGCAAACAAACTACTGGTGGCTAAACTCGCTAAGATAAGAAGAAACAACACAATCGTGGGCCTACGGGACCTCCAGGGCAAGACGCAATACTTAGATCACGACAAGCTTCGAATTGCATCGGCCCACCTGACCCAGGTAATGGCCGCCCCGCCTCGGAAGGTCGAAGAACAGAGGGAATACCTGCAAAGCGCTGCGCTCCCCCGACTGAAGGACGCAGCCCGGGACTCACTGGAAGCCCCGATCACCGGCGAGGAAGTCGATGAGGCGATAAAATCCCTCAAGTCTCGAGCCCCTGGCCCGGATGGCTACACGACAAGATTTTATAAAATTTTCAAACCACAACTCCTCACACCCCTGGTACAGCTGTTTAATTCATTCAGAACCACGGGCACTATAACCCCGTCAATGCAAGAATCAATCACCGTCCTGCTGCCTAAACCTGGCGGCGACCCAAAGAATCCTGCGTCCTACAGACCGATTGCTCTGCTCAATATAGACGCCAACATATACTCCAAAATTCTAGCAACCCGCCTGTCCCGGATCCTACCAGAGATAATTGACGCCGACCAGAGTGGCTTCATCACACACCGCTCTACAGCTGATAATATTCGCAGAGCCTTGAACCTGGTGGAACTTGCCTCCCGAGACTCCCGAGAGCTGGTGCTCCTGGCCCTGGACGCAGTTAAGGCCTTTGACAAAGTGGACTGGAACTTCATGAGGCTTACTCTCGAGGCCTTTGGCTTTGGTCCAGAGTTCTGCGCCATGACTCTGGCTAACTATTCTGCGCCCAAAACCTTTCTCAGAGTCAATGGCATCCTTTCTTCCCCTATTGACCTGACCTGTGGAACCAGACAGGGCTGCCCGTTATCACCACTGCTTTTTGCACTAATCATGGAACCATTCGCCCAACGGATCAGGCGAAACCCGGAAATCAAGGGCTTCCAATCGAACACAACACACCATAAACTGGCCCTATATGCAGACGACATCTTACTAACCATCACAGAACCTCGCACTTCCTTCCCTCAGGTCCTAGCTGAGATAGAGAGCTATGGAAAGGTCACTGGCTTTGCCATCAACTTTCGGAAATCAGCTGCCATGGGGGTGGCCCTTTCCCGGGAGATTCGGGAGGCTCTGGCCCCGCTATGCCCGATACAATGGTCAACTAAGAGCATCAGCTATCTGGGGGTCCGGATCCCAGCTGACCCGGGGGAAGTCTACCGGGCAAACTTTCCCCCACTGTTCACGGAACTCGTGGCGGACTTAAAACGGTGGACGGCGCAAGAAATCTCACTGATGGGTCGTATCACGGCCTGTAAAATGAACTTGCTTCCGAGGTTTCTATATGCTTGCTCTTCGCTCTCAGTACCAATCCCGGCACCGGCCCTTCAAAATCTGCAGAAGGAAATGTCACGGTTCATTTGGAAAGGGAGAAAGCCCAGAATCCCTAGGACCACGATGCTGGGCAATACTAGACTAGGTGGCCTCGGAGTCCCAGACCTACAAAAATATCAGATGGCGGCCCAACTCGCCTGTATCCGAACATGGCAGATTCTTACCAACCGCCCGAGATGGGTGGATCTTGAACAGGCGCAACTGCCGCTCCCGCTACGTTTTCTTCCACATATCAATCCCTCCGAGCGCCGCCAGTGGCAGAACCTCCTGAGGGCCACCAAACACATGGTGGCTACATGGGACAAAGCGCTGAAACAAAAGAAAATCCCAGTGGGACTCAGCCCCTCCTCACCGGTGTTCCTGAACCCGGCCTTTACGCCTGGCTGGGCCACCCGAAACTTCAGATCCTGGATAGCGGGAGGCCTGGTGACCCTGGGGCAACTTTTCGAAAGGGGACAGCCCTGCACCTTTAGGCGATGTAAAGAACTCTTCCAACTTCGGGAGCAGGACAGATTTACGTACATTCAGCTGCGCCACTGGTGCTCCCACCCACAGACCCGCCAAGCTGCCACCCGCCCCCCCCACGGCCATGGAACTGACTCTAAATGACCTCCCAACTAGGGGGGGCATCTCCACCTTATACAAACGCCTCCAAACTGACTTCCTAATCTCTAAAACCCGGTATATGGCCCAATGGGAGGCAGACCTGGGCCGCCCAGTCGAAGACCAGCTGTGGGTTGACATTTGGTCGCGGGCTCATACTTCTTCATCTTGCATTACGAACAGGGAAGGCGCCTATAAAATCCTCCTCCGATGGTATTATTCTCCCCTAAGACTACACCATATGAACCCCACACTCAACCCGAACTGCTGGAGGCAATGCGGCCAAGTAGGGACTTTCTTTCATATGTGGTGGTCATGCCCGAGGGCCCAGGCTTTTTGGAAACAATGCTTAGCAACAATCACAGACATCACTCAGGTGCGACTTCCCCTGGAGCCCGAGCCCATCCTCCTGGGAGCCCCAATCCCCGGAATCTACCCCAGATCTGGCCATATGGCCAAACTGCTATCCCAATGCCTATTGGCAGGCAGAAACGTAATAGCTCGCACTTGGAAAACAGTAGAAGGACCGTTAATGCCCTTTTGGTGGGTTAAAATCTGGGACATCTTAATCGCAGAGAAGGTGACGGCTGCCGGGGCAGGCCGCCTACATCGCTTCGAAAACATTTGGGGCCCAATCCTAGACTTTGATCGGAATTATCCAGCCCTGACATACAAGCCCCAAATAGCCAGGAGGACTTTACGGGAAGATAACTCCCAGTGGCGACAGGAAGAAGAAGAATGTTAAGTCACAGGGGAGGGAAGGGGTGAACAATCTACTGTGCTTTCTTTATGCCATTTGTCGTGATTGATCGTTTTGTATTGCTTAATCCTGCCTGTTTAAAATAAATATTTTTTTTTAAAAAAAAACGTATTTATGTTTGCGGTCGCTTTTAAAGCGACCGCAAACATAAATACAAAGTTGTGTTTGAAAACGCTGCAGTTTTTCTTTCCAAGTTTCTCAGGCTCCTCCGGCTCTGAGGAGCCTCAGAAACTCAAAGAAAAACTGCAGCATTTTCAAACACAACCGCGTTGTGTTTCTGCCTGCTGTGGCTATCACTTTGGGTCTCCGGTGCTCCCCCAGAGACCCAAAGTGAAAGCCAAGGTAGGCAGAAACACAACGCGGTTGTGTTTCTGCCTAAATCTGCTTTCCCATTTGGGGCTCTCCGGCTCCCCACGGGGGGCCCCGACAGCCCCAAATGGGAAAGCAGATTTAGGCAGAAACACTGCAGCATTTAGCATTTCCCATTTGGGGCTCTCGGGCCCCCCGTGGGGAGTCCGAGAGCCCCAAATGGGAAATCAGCTGTAGGCAGAAACACCGCGGCATGTAAACACAACCGCGTTGTGTTTCTGCCTGCCTTGGCTTTCACTTTGGGTCTCCGGTGCTCCCCTGGGTTGTGTTTGAAAACGCTGCGGTTTTTCTTTCCGAGTTTCTCAGGCTCCTCCCAGCAAGGTTGCATCAGTCTCTATTTTCGGTGCAAATAGATTCTCTAATTATTATGAGGTGGTTAGTCTTACCTTTATTTTAGTAGAGCATCAAGCTATATCCACAACAGTTAAAAAATGCTGTGAGTGTTGGCTTTTCTGTATTTAAGCTAGAATGTTGCCTGTTTGCCGATTAGGAACAAGTTCCTTAGGTGAGACCTAAAGGCTGATTTACACAGCATGGATCGTTAGTAGATGGTGGCGGTGTCAGAATTGTGTGGCGTCTGTGTCTAAAAAACTGAGTTTAAGATAGAACGGTCAGGAAGTTAGCACTTACCTGTTGTGTTGACTGTAGCAGCTCTTTCATTATTACTGGCTGTTGAGTGGATTCTGGTGAAAAACTCCAAGGGGAACTTAATACTGCCTGTAGTACCTAATGTAGACGTATAGGAGTTCCGACCTCCATCTTAGTGGGACAAAACTAGTTGGAAAAGTCCTATTTTTATTTTAGTATCATAAAGATTGCTGTATAATACCGATAAAGACCAAAGTTATCTAGTAACAGGCTATCAGTTAATACAGACGTTTCTCTTAGTGATGTCAATGTCCATTGGTTGAATCAGGGGGATTTAGGGGTTAGTTCTATCAAAAGAGCTCTCATTAAGATTCACCGAAAGCGAAAAAATTAATTAACCAGTCATTTACGAACGGGTGATACGGAAAATAGTCCTTTAGTTATTAGTAATGGTTACATTGAAGGACATTCTTTATTGCTGGACTATATTTGATTAAATTGGATTAGAATATCATTATTGCCTTCGTCTGTTTGAATTTCAACAGGCCGTTTAACTAGGCAATTACAGCCTAATAACAAGATGGTTTATTGATGGAAACTGGTATATCTCTAGTGAATAAAGCATATTAAACTGGTCTATTTAAAGGTGGTTTTAGCTCTATAGTTCTGTTATCTAGTTTATGCTCGCATCCAGGAGAAGCCGACTCTTAAGCCGGTAAGTTGAGTAGCATAAAGAAAGTGGCTATCGAGGTTCAGGATGATATCTTGTGCGATTCTATGGCTTCGTTGAGGCCTCGTCACTTTTGGTGAAGAAAATGAGCTTTTGTTCTTGAGTTAATAGGAGCTTGTTTTTGATGTTATGATTAGCACCATGTGTTATCAGGACAGTCCATTTAAAATCCTCACAGCCATGGTTTTTCTCAACGAAATGTTTCACCATAGGCGCGAGTACTATTTTATTCTTTATGCAATTATTGTGCTCGATTATACGAGTTAACTTTTCTGTTGGTTTTTCCAATGTAAATTAGATTACATGGGCAAGTGATCATGTATACTGTATATTATATGTTCTTAAGATAATTTGCTAATGGTTTAACTGTTGATAGTATCTAACAACCTCCTATGTCTATATAGTACTTTGTTTCCCCCAAAAAAGGTAGGGATGTCACTAGTATGTGACAATTTTGGGATTCCCTAATTCCATGAGAGTAATACCATTGGATACCACAAAGTGGTCTGGGACCCAAAACTAGAAACAGAAAGCATCAGAGGAAATCTTCATTAGGGAGAGAGAGAACCATTGAGCACCAGAGAAGGTTCTGGGACCCAGACAAGATTTGGGGCTTTGTTGAGAACCAGTCAAGGCATCAGAGTGTGCATGAATTTGAAAGCATACCAAGAGAAGAGAGGCATTCTCTTGGTCCTGAAATAATTCAGGAACCAAAGACGCCAGGGGAATGGAGTAATTCCCTGTGGCCTTGTATGGAACTGTGCCAAAGCATAGCAAGAGAAAGGGTGGCATTCCCTTGGTCCTGAACAGAGTTTTAAGCCGAAAACGCCCAGAGAAGGGACTCATTCCGCCTGGCCTTGTGTTGAACTGTGCCAAAATCATACCAGGGGAAGGGAGTCATTGCACCTGGTTCTATTGAAGAGTATAAAGAGCCACACCAGGAGAAGTCAGCCATTCTCCTGGGGGTAACATTGGGCAAGGACTGGTTGAAGCCAGGGGAAGGGAGTCATTCCCTCTGGTTACTTTGATTTGAAAGAACAATCTTTTGAACATTACTCAAGAAGGAAAAGGGAGCCATTCTCCTTAAGGAAGGAACTTTTTGTGAGTTTACCTTTTAGGTATATAGTGTTAGGGACAGAAGTAGATTTTGACACAGGATGTTGGAATTTACGTGGACCGACATTCTGACAGAGCCTGAGACAGGGAAACCCCTCTTAGAAGTTACGGCTAGTAAGGACCTTTTTCACACAGAAAAAAAGTCTATAAACATAATCATGCCACCTTTGTGTTAGCTTCCATCTTCAACACCCTCACACTACCTAGACTAAAGAAGCTCGGGTGCTCGTTAGGAAGTCCATGTGAGTCAATACAAAAAGGCACCGTCCAGTTCACAAAGGCTCCTACGCTATCCCTGTCGCTACAACAAAACACCATAAAAGTCCAGTTACTGTTCGTAATCCAGAAGAATGACTGCCGGACGCAAAGCGTCCAAACGCCTCTCAGGTTGTTCAAATCAAAAGTTCCACAAAAGTGCTAGGTTCTTCGTAACCCAAAAGAAATAAAACAATCACAAAGTTCTCATGGGGCTAACAATCGCAAAGTTCTTGTGGGGCTAGGAGAATGACTCCCTTCTCCTAGCTGGTTCCCCCAATGTCTTTCACAGTTCTTAATAGGGTTTGTAGCTCCCTTATGGAGGTTTTCACAATCTCTAGGTTTTGCACAAAAAGGTTTATATTTTTTTCAATGTCCTTATGGTTTACAGTCTCAAAGCGTTTTCTATTTTCCTGGCTTTTCGAGCTAAAAGAAAATTACAATGATAATGGTTTTCTTCTTATCTAGAGGAAGGCATGGTTAAGGTCATGTGCTAAAAAGACGGGACTCTTGGCAGGATCTGGTGTTGACCAATAAGCTATGGATGGACCAGCCCTGGATGATTCTCGGGTGTACGCAGGAGGACCTCTATGTCTCCATCAACGATTGCACTCCTGAGAACTCTGTTCCTGCAAATGATGCTCCCGAAGACCAGTTGACGGGTTTTGGTTTATTCAGACTGTAATCGAGAAAGTAACCCCTTGAATCCGGTTCAAGGGCCACCTGGTTTCCAGAGCAGTACAGACAGACCTTAATCCAAACTGCCATGGTGAGGGTTAGCTTTATACTGTTCTTAATCTTTGTGCGGGTTCAGCTAACAGTCCTTTACAATCTCCTGCTATTACTAATGTCCTCTGAGGCTCTCTTAGGTTTCCCTTGGCCTTCTTCTGTAATTTAATAATTCCCGTTACTTGTTATTGGGAGTCTTCACCAGTTCGGCTGGGTTTTTGTGATGCTTAAATAGCCTTTTCCCACTCTCGTGTGGCTTCGCTTCTTGGGGCCCTGTACAGCTGGCTGTCGGGAAGCGGACCCGTGGCTCGACCTTCCCTCCTTGGATCAATCGGCCAGCCACCACCTCTGTTCAGATCTGTGTATGCAGCTGTGTAAACAGGTAGGGTCAGCGGTTTCCGTGCAGTTGTTGGACTGCGGGGTCCACCCGCTAGAGGTCACGCCACCACAACCCAATCTCCGTCCTTCTGCAGGGCTGACTCACGGACAACTGGTATGATGCTTTCCCTGTGTATTACTAACAATGTACTTCGGGTTAACCGGGGTGTTCTGCCACTCCTTCTCTTGTTCGGCTTGCCCCTCTCCCACCAGCCACCAGCTTTCAGTTCCAAAGCATTTGGCGTTCTGCCTCCATGCTGGACGCCTATTCCCTTCTTCGTTTCGGCTTTCTCCATGGCCAACACCCCGTCGGTCTGCGGGAGCTCCTTGTGCGTTCCATTGAACCACATCCTCCACGTCTCTTGCTCGAGTATCTCAGGCCAGCCTTAGGGCGTTATCTTGACTTCGATCTCTCTCTCTCTGGTTCTAGAATTATTTTTCTGCCTCGTTATCTCCCTCGGTTCTCTCCTCAGTACTCTCTCTAGTACTCTCCTCTGTACCCTTCCACCTTTGTTTCTGAAGCCCTGATATAGTAGGGCCTGCCCTGATTATATTGACTAGAGCTGTTCTAACGTTTTTCCTGGTCGCTTGTAGCGTTGAGAGCTTCTTCGTCTCAGTACCAAAACCATCACAGTGGTTTGATGTTTCACAGTAACACATGGTTTTAGACATGAGTCTAGACCCATAAGGTTCAGGTCCTAGCGTCAGCATCGGGGACTTCAAGTTCCACAATGCCCAAAGTACTGGGACCCGGAAGAGGGATCTGGAGGCATTAAACTGCAAGGTGCAGTCTAATGATTTCAATGACCCACACCTGAGAGGAACTAAGGAGTATAAAGCCCCCACTGCAGTGCAGGCCATGAGTTGCAGGACTAGTATCAGTAGGAGAAGCAGAGAGTGGAGTACCATGCGTGACTCCACATTGCAGCAGCCGAGATTGAGGGGCAGAAGACAGAGACACAGCGAACTGGGAAGCGGATGCCGGTTTCACGCGGGTCTCTGCCCTCAAGTACTGTGTCTGCAGAGATTGCGTGGTGGGAAGCATTATTCCTGAAGGCTCTGCCCTTGTGTGCAGATGTTGCGCTGCGGGAAGCGTGAGTTTTGAATGCTTTCCTCAAAGTGAATTGTGCCCCTGTGGCAGGCAAGCACCGACGCCCTTCTGGAACAAAGACCGCTCTTTCCCTGGACCGACACAGACTGCCGTGGAGCAGGAAGCAGAGAAAGCAGAAGATAAAAAGGCAGCGGAAGCATATACAGCATCCGGTGAGTTCACTAGTTGAATGTGACCCCAGAACGTTCTGTGATCGCCCGCTGGCCCGTGTTACTAATTATGAATACCGAACTAATGTTATGAGTCAAAAGTGGAGGATTGGGCACAACGTTAAATACCAGAATAATGCTCATCAGCTAATGTGGCAGAATAAGAAAGTTGGGGGCAATAGCAGTTCTAAAGATGAGAAAAACTACTATTGCCAAAGCCAAAAGAGGGCAATAGTAAAAGACATTTACAGCAACCAATATTGCCCCAACCCAAACAAGGCAGTTAAGAAGATCAACTGTAAATATTGTCACCAAGAGGAAGGCAATAATTAAGAAACAGAGAAACAGTCCTGGTTACCTTGCAGTTCCAGTTTTTAGAAATGTATGTATACATTAGCTCCCACGCTAGTTGCAGTGTTTTACAGCTGACCACCATAAGACTGTCTACATTGCAATAAAAATGTCACTGTAAAACACAGCAACTAGCGTAGAAACTAATTTATACATACATTTCTCAAATCTAGAACTGCTAGGTAACCAGGACTGTTTCTCAATACATTTCAAGGGTGTGGGTTCACCCCTACTAACCTGTGACCTTACACAAAAATCAGGACTACTAAAATTAATAAACAGAGCTTAGCACAGGAGAGTTCCAAAACTAGAACCCAGCCTCTCCCTCTCTAACCCAAAAATTAAGAAAGACTCAAACAGGCATTGCCCAGACCTAAGAAGAGCAAGGATGATAAAAGGCCAGTGTCAGCATTTGATTGATGCAAAGGTGGGTAAGCAAGTGTGGCAGAAGACCTGCCCTCCCAATAGTCCATATTCATGAAGTGAGTAGTGAAATCTGCATTGTAGGTGTCAATCCCAAGGGTGGAACCAGCAACATCAATATGTTTTATGTTTTTCCAGCAGAAGTAGCCAATACTGAAGTTGTTGATACCAATTTTGTTGAAACTAAAGAACTTTGCTGTAGCAGAAGAGCTGCCCTCCTGATAGCCAACATTCAGGAGGAAAGGAGCATAGTCTGCAATACAGGTGACAAACATCACCAATATGGTTCATGTCTTTACAGAAAAGTTGTTATTACTGAAGTTGTTGAAAGTCCAAAGGCTTTCTTAAAGTTGCCAAGTGAAGTTTACCACAGAAGTACTTGCAGTTGATGTAGAAGTTTATGGTCCTGCCAGGAGAGTATACCAGGGAAAGGGACCTTGTAGTGTTAGACCTGGCAGGTGAGTGGACCAGGTGGAAGATATTAAAGTACTGTGCTTAAAGACTGTGGAAAAGAAGAAGTAGTGCAAAGCCACTACCTCCAATTTTGAATAATTGAGGAATTATCCAGACAAACTATTTTGATTGCCACTTAGGAACTGTTTAAGTGTTCTTGGTTCTGAGGTTTTGTTGAACTTATGTTGCCAGTGTAGACAGATTAGTTATTTCTGTTGGAACTGTGCGGACGTCCCATTGAGAGACTTGTTGGAGCAAGAAGAACATTGTTTTGGAAATGGTCAGAATGTTATATGAATTGAATCTTATTAATTACTGTTAAAATGGTTAACTATTTTTATAAGAGGTTTTTATGCTTTCTATTAAACATATTCTGTTAAATGTATTGGTATATACTGTTCTGTAAACTTTGATAATTATTTTGTGAAAGTTCTGGATAGAACACAATAATAAAAAAACATTGTTTTCTAGAACTGTTAAAAAAACAGAACTTTCCTATTTTTGAACTGTTGATACAAAGTTCCTGCTTTGTATCTGGGGAAGGGAACATTACCCAGGTCACAAGGAGCAACAGTTATAAAGTATATGTTTGATATAACTGTGGTTTCGTTCTATTTTTAATTGCAATATATTTCCTTCATATGTTTGTTGGATGTATAAGTGTGAGGGACAGATTCCTTTGCTTAGAGTGTTTCCTTTTGGTATTTTGACAGGCAAGGAAATTCTCTTTAGGGTAGGGATAGTGAGGCGTTTAGCAAACTTTCAAAATTAATAAAATGGCATCTTATGGAAAACCTTTACAAAGTTGTCCGCCGAACATTTCACCCCTCACAGAAGACAACTCACCTTGCAGTGTGCTCTATATACATAGGCAACATTAACATAAATAAGGTACATTTATCATGCTCAAAGGTTTGCACACGCTATGGATGGGAGTTCGCCAGATTGAAAGGCAAAAATGCATTTGATTATTAAACTAAGGGAAAAGCCCCTATACAATGCATCACATGTTTTTATTTCTCATAAGGTATATGGGAGCATAATCAGAAAAAACAATTAAGGTACCATTAAACCAAAGATCATTTAGTAATCTACCTCTAATGAATTTAAACACTCATGCCAATTACATTCATTTATATTGCTTTGCGCCAACACTCACCTTCGAGACATACACTCTTCCAGGCAGTGTTGCAACTTCTCACCATCTCTATGAACATCAATTATGACAGGCTTTCCTATAAATACACAGAATAATTCATTTGACTTAAAATGGCAAAATGTATGGATGTACATCATTTTCTGACACACATGGAAACATTCTAGAAATACTGTGTTCTTTATGGTGGCATTGGTCAAACCTGAGAGAGGACCCGAAGAGGCCCAAAAGAACAGTTCCAGAGGTGTGCGAGAAGAACACCAGAAGACTTTTAACACAACAGGAAGGCCCCCAATAATCCCCAAATGGATTAATGCAGAAGAGACTTGATTCGAAAAGTCTCAACCCAGACAAGATGAGCCCCTCGGGGCGAGTCAAGAATAACCTGCTATCACAGGACCCAGAGTAAGTATGTAAGGTGTTGGAAAGTCAGTTCTCAGAAGGCGAAACAACCTGTTAAGTACATGCCATAATTTCCGAGGTGTGGTTTACAAGATTCAGTTTACAGGCACTTGAACCTTTGGCCAAGGACTACCCCAACGACAAAAAAGAAAAACAAATGGCCAGCCTGCAAAGACGTATTTCAAGCCTAAAGCAAAAACAATGGCAAGGAATACTAGAGGATGACAAGAGACCCTAGCAAAGGGCACTCTGCCAGCTTAGCAGGCAAAAGAAGGCAGTCACCAAGCAGAAGACGGTGCCAGCACAGAGACGATTGGTGGGGGCAACTAAGAATGACCAGGGGAGACAATGAGGTTGGGTATCGGTGTCCAAAAGCATATCTAGGTAATGGCAGAAGCCTACAACAAGACAGGAGACCCAGGCAGCGACGGCAAAATAGCTTGGCGACAGTTCCAGGATAGAACGCCTGACCCAGCACACAAATCTAGTCTGTAGGAGGCCTGGATGGACTTCCAGTAGCAGAAAAACGAAACTTCATTCAACCAATATGGCCAAATGGGAGCCTTAAATTGCAGCAACAGCACGAAATATGCTCCAGCAGGTGAGTAAACATGCATCGTCCGAAAAATCAGCAACAAGAGAAAATGTTGGTACAGGGTTTAACACTTAAATATCACCACTCAGAGGGCTGGCCAAAGCTAGCCCACCAATCACAATCGGGGGTTGTGGAAAAAAAAGGGTGAGGTGATGAACCAACCTGGTAGGGCTCTACGACTGCCACTCAACCCAGATCACCCCTACAGGATGCAATGGGAACAGCCCAGGGACAGGAAATGGTCTAAACCAGGAAAAACCAATATGGAGGCCGTCATGTGGGCTCACAAAAATCCCACATGAGCAAAAAGGACATTGTAAGTCTACCTCACGATTCCTTACAAGAAATGAAGCCCTTAAAACAAAATGTCCAAGAGCAGGACTTCAAAATCAATTGTTACTCCGATGTCTACCAAAAAGGTACATGGGGCTACCCTTGGTGAAGCCAAAACTAAGTTACAGCTGCCAACAGCCTATTTCCTAAAACCACTGTAAGGGAATATAATCACCCAATGACACAAATGGGGTGCTTAGAAAGCATTTCTGTGAGCCTTCTGGGCGACCCAGCACCATATACTCAAAATTAGCCAAAAAGGGTTGCAATGGCAAGTACCCCAGACCACCAAAAATAGGTTGGGTGATGCAAAACATAATAACAGGGAAAAAGCAAAACAATAAGGGGTCCTGACTTTTTTTTTTAAAAAGTCTCCCCAAAATCGAAATTCTATCTTTACTACTGTCCAACCCGTATCTGTTTGAATGGTGCAGATCCTTACAATTGGTCGCTGGGGTAAACCCTTGCCATGATTTCTAATAGAGAAACACTCAGCCGTGGTAGCTTTCACCCACTGGATCTAAGAGTCAGAAGACAACAAGCCTGCTGAAGAAGACCCAAAAGACGGTTGTTGAAGTGAAACAGCATTGCCCAAGTCAACCACCAGTGCCTATTGCTGCCTCTCCTGCAACCTGGGAAGTCACTATGGAACCTTCCTCCCCTGGAATTGTGAGAGGTACTGGTCCTGCATCCTGCTCCACAAGCCTGCTGCTAGTGGCTTTCTGAAGAGTTCCAGGACCATCCTGTAGCAGCCCATCACTGAACAGGCTTCTCTGCCGTTACGGTCGCCATCCTGAGCTGGAGCTTGGGACTCTGCAGATCATGGATTTGTGGCCCAGGAATGCTGCTGCTGCTCTCCACTGCGAAGAGGGGCCTTTCCGTCACTACCAGCCAGTCTGCTGACCTTTGACCAGGTTTTCTTTACTGCAATTCAGTTGCTGAAGTCCGGTGGTGGTGCTCATTGTAGAGTTCATTTGAATGCTGGGGGGGCGCTGTTGCGCTTGCAGAAGATGGCCACCTTATCGAGAGCGCCGAGCTGGGAGGCACTTTCCTTCTGGAATCCTGCACCAACTACTGGAGCCTGCTACTGAGGACCCGAGCGGGGGTCTGGCCAAGCCTCGGGACGAAAATCAGCTCCTTCTCAGAGATACAGCCCATTGAAATCGGACCGGGGGGCTGCGCTGTCTCGATCCGCTCCTCCTCTCCAGTGGTGATTGCCTCCGACCCCGGGGATCTGCGGCCTGTTGTGAGGGAGGGGTGCTGTGCCCGCTCTGCTGTGGTCTCTTTCCCTCGCCGCCGGAGACCGCCGGGCCCTGCGGGGGAGCGCCAGCCATTGTGGCTATATGCATATCGGCTCCTGCATTGGACCCCGCGGCCCGACCTGGACGGTGAGCGGACTGCTCCGCCGCCCCTCCTGGGTGGCGTGCTGCGACGTGGAGCTCCTGCTACGACCGGGCCCCGTGTGGACTGAGGCTGCGGTCCCTGCTGGGTGACACGCTGGCCCTCCGGCAGCCACGGTGAGTCCCCAAGGCCTCGGGAGCCCTGATTCGCCTTCCTCACAGTGACACTCTCACCAGCCTCAGCCGTCTCCCTTGTCAGCCTTCCTCGCGGGCCGCTGCGCGACTGGGGCCGTGCCTCCCTCCAGCTTTCAGCTGCCTGTGATCCTGGGGAGCTCGGGCTCACAACGCAACCCGGCGAGCGCTGCTGGGAAGACACAGGGACCCTGAGCAGTCTATGCGCACCTAACACGCGGGCATCTCAATAGCACCCTGTGGCGAGGATCGGGGGGGATTCATAAGCCCACCATGACCCCTGATTCGGCTTGAGCTGCTGTGCTCCCTACTGATCTCTACCTGGGCGCGCTGGCCCTGAACTATGGTGACCGTGTGGGGATCATTGCTGTGCGTCTGTGCTCTCTGGACCCCCTTCCTACAGTCACTTGTTGGGAGCCTGGGACACATGGGCTCAACAGTGTGGCGGCGATTACACATTGTGTGCCATTACCTCCCCGCAGTGCACAGCACCTGAATCACTTGAATCACCTGATCGTCCTGTGGCTTGGGAGGCGGGCGCTGGTGTACTTCGCTGGTGATTGTTGCTGTCACCTCTCTGTTGGCACGCTGGATACACCCGAACTGACCCCCAACCATCCACATTGCCTCCACTGGGACACCCAGCTGCCCTGCTCCTGGACATAAAGAGTCTCCCTTCCCTCCCACTCAGACGCTCATGATCCTAAAACGCTGCTGCTTGTTTTGCCCCCCTGCTAATTATAGACCTCCTGCTCGCAGTCTTTACCCAGGTACATCAATTACAGTTTCCATCAGAGGATCTATTCACCGAGCACCTGACACATCTACATAATTGCCGGCCCGGGTGGTCCACCCGACTCTGGTTAGTGGGTGATCATTGGAGGTCCTGTGGCCCCACAACCTACTAGCGAGTTGAACCTCACAACACACTCAAGAGCCACGGGGCACCTTGAACACCCCTGCTGGCCTTTCGGACTGCCGCCTGTGACCTGCCTCCCTCCCGACTCGCCTCAGTGCCCCCTCTGCCAGCCCCGACCCATAGGGTCCCCCCTGGTTGGCACCATGACTAAAGGAGCAGGGAAAAAACAGTGCTCCATCAACATGTTCGCAAAAACACCATTGAGATCAGCCGAGGGGGCACCAGAGCAGGAGCCGACCATTCCAACGCCCTCGGATCCCATAGACACCCAGAAAATGATGGAATACATCCGCGAGGGCTTTACTACGCGCCATACCAAACTTGATGACATGAATGGCACCATATCCTCCATTAAAGCTCATATCGAGAAGACCGATGGCCGGGTGGCTGACATCGAGACAAGCGCGAGTGCCACCACGGATGACCTGGGCTCCCACCGGGCGGAAGTCTCCTCACTCTCTAGCCGATTTCTCGAGGTTGAGAAAAAGAATGAGGACCTCGAATCGTGTTCGAGATGTAACAATCTCCGCATCATTCGAGTGCCTGAAGATGGCATCAAGGAACCCATGGAAGACTACGTTGAGTGCACACTACTAACACTTCTTGACTCACCAAAGCTTTCTCCACAGTTTGCAATAGAGAGAGCCCACCGTGTGTTAACACCGAAACCCAAGCCGGGCGCACCTCCACGCCCCATCATAGCCAGGGTCCTAAATTTCCGCGATCGGGACTGTTAGGGAGAATTCTCTGTTAAGGCTAATTTCCCAAACCTAGTGAGTCCCCCAGCAGCTTTGCTGGATTTTTGGGGTTTATTTTTTTCTCCTGCTAAGAGTGAGACTCTTTTTCTCCCACTCTTAGACATGATTTGAGATATCCTTTGACTTTGTAATGTGTTTTATGGGCTATAGGGTCTTTTACTCCATAGGGTTTCATGTGGTTTTTGGTAAGTGTGTTACACAGCACCCTCAGTGCAGTGACCCCCAAACAGACTCCATACCCTGGGACTGACTACTGTCTCCCAGGGCATGTAAAGTCACCATTGACTTTACTAGTCTTAAATTATGAACGGAACCAGTACAAACCATCATATTGTGGAAGTACTGGTAGGGGTAATTAGATTGCCCCTGGGTCTGTTTTTCGAGGGGGCACTGTGCAGTCCCCCCTCGTCGAATTTCTGGCTGGTGGCAGTGGTTACCACGCAAAATATTCCTTAAGAATATTTACTATGGGATTTTCCCATTCATTTTAAACGCACCACTTTTTGGTGCAATGTTAAAGATACCACCGGGTTATTTATTTAATATTTATTCCCCGGTTGGGTCTTTTTGCCAGGACTCGGTTTTAAAATGGCGTTTGTGTTCGCCTCTGTAACTCCAACCCAAGTTGAGCCCTTTGTTCCACTTTTTGGCAGGCTTCTCCACAGAAGCCTCCAAAAGTTGTGCCACTCTGTCTGGGTCTACAGGATGTGTGGGAGGGGGGTTTAGGCACCCTGGACTGAGTTGCCTCGGCAACTCAAGTCGCACTCTTGTGTGATTGGCCCAGTGGTGAGCCGCCCGGCTCACCACTAAGCATGTTTGAGTGACAGCTAGGACTGATGAATGGGGGTTTTCTGCATAAAAGCAGGGCTTTGGGGACTGGAACTTCAGAAGTATCCACAGGACCAAAGAATCCGAAGAGGGAGAAGCTGAGCCGACCTGCAACGACGACACCACCGGTGGAGCCCTGCTGAACCGTCTCACCACTTCCCAACGACAGAGAAGATCTTCATTCCGGAGAGTCTTCTTCCTCTGAGCTGGTTGGGATAACCAGTTCGCCCTCTTTTTCGCTTTCCTGGATCGTCCCGTGGTCGAATCGCCCGTGCCAAGCACCTCGGCGGCCGGATAGCCACGCTTCACCACTACCGCGAATAAAAGGGTAGTACCTTTTGACCGGGAAACTGCGCGGCTGGTTTCTTCCCTGGCAGCGCACCGACCTCCAGCTTTCCTCCACGTCGAGATCTCCTCTTCCCCTGGACGAAGCACTGACTTGCAACCGCTGCCAGGAACAACTGCCCTCGCTGGAGCTTTCTCACCATTTCAGGTACCGAGTCCCACCTGGTCTCCCTTGCAACAAACTGTTCAAGGTGTCCCGTAAATCCTTGACTTTCTATCCTGGGGTGACTTGGGACCTACTAACTTTTCCTAACTTGAGCCAACCCTTTTTGAACTCTTTGCAACGACTCTTTAAAAGTACTATTCAACTGTGTGATCTTGGACACATTCCGCCTTGCTCTCTTCAAGAGTGGGCCTGGCCTATGACTTTCTTGCTCCTAAGTAGACTCTGCCTTTTCTGACTTGCTCTGGTTCTCCTAAAGTGTTGGTATTGTGAATGTTCCTAATTCTGCCTTTTTCCCTCCCCTTTTAATTAACTTATTGAAGTGCCATCTTAGGTTAAGCGCTCACCTCTGTCTGAAAATAAGTGGTGTTTTAACTAAGATTGTTCAATAAGTGATCAGGGATGTACATATATTAATAGTGACTGTGTTTTGAACATGCTTGCCATATTAGTGTATATTACAAGGTGTGTTTTTAAATAAATAATTATATACTTTTATACCCAAGCTCTGGTCAGTGTTTGCCTGTGCTACTATATTTTGGTACCCATCTTGTATACGCTATATACTGTCTAACTCTTCTTGAGAGAAGTCTGGCTGCTCAGCCACAGCTACCAGGTAAATCTGGGTGGTACAGACTGCTACCAATTGGGTTTACTGCCAACACCTGCAGTCTTAAGCTTTTTGCTGGGGTCCCTAAGGGAACTGCACAGGTTTCTGCCTAACAGGGACTCCCTCCTCAGGGCAGCAAGAGCCAAAGGTGAACTACTCCTGGGGTCCGCCAGGATCCATCTGTATCCTGACTTTTCTGTGGCTGTTCAACGGGAGCACAAAACCTACCTGGCGGTAAAGAAGAGACTATGAGACCTGCGGGTCAAATACTCCATGTTATACCCTGCCAAGTTGAGAATTGAACACTCCACCCAGGTGTTCTTTTTTACAATCCCAGAGGAGGCCCCCAGGTTCATTGATGAGCACTTCCCTGGCTGGCCCCCCTCCTGCAGCGCCTATTCACCAGTGATATGTCTCTGTTAAATGTTTATAGGTCAGGACACCTTCCTGTCCCAGAAGCGTGGGAGACCTTCTCTCCCAGCCATGAGTAAATTGTTTAACTGCTGCGGGGCCGTGCTGTTCCCATCTGCATAAGGTCCTACCTAAATTACGCACAACCTTCTCTCCAGGCACCATGCTTATCCTCAGCATCGCCAGTTCACAGGTCCCCCGGCGTTGATGCCATTGGTTTGGATTTGGTTAGTAGGGTATGGGGTTATCATTCCTCTGTTTGGGGGAGGGATGAAGGAGGGGTTGGGTGTTATGTTAAAAAAGGCTTGACGTTCACAGAAGAGGTAGAGCATGAGGCAGTGCCAGGTCAGCTTTACTCGGGTCGGTACTTGACCGGTGCCTTGGGCTTGAGAGCCACCATTCCGCTTTGTGTTAATGACTAATGAGTACCTCTACACTGTTGATCGATGATAACTTAACGTTCATGAGCTGGAATGTGCGGGGGTTGGGTAACTAAGAAAATGAGACAATTACAACTTCAAGCTGAGCGTCATGGCGTCAAAATCCTTTTTCTACAAGAAACGCACGCTTGTA
Organism: Ambystoma mexicanum; assembly: GCF_040938575.1. Classification (NCBI taxonomy): domain Eukaryota; kingdom Metazoa; phylum Chordata; class Amphibia; order Caudata; family Ambystomatidae; genus Ambystoma; species Ambystoma mexicanum. Next base: position 299,566,853 of record NC_090927.1, read on the forward strand.
CTGAACACTGAAAAGTTTGCCAAAATGTGGGGCCCCCAAAGGTACTTTACTAACTACTCTACCCAAAGCCGGGGAGTTATGATCCTAATTCACAGAAGCCTTAAATTCAGTTGCAAGTTCTCACAGATCGACCCCCATGGCAGATATGTGTTGCTCCAGAGCACCCTGCAAAATAAGGCGGTGGTTCTGTTAAATATCTACGGTCCCAATATTAATGACCCTGAGTTTTACCTACACCTAGCTTCCCTTTTAGATAGCTTCCCTCTGATACTGATCCTATGGGGTGGCAACTTCAATACAATATTAGATGTGGACCTAGATAGATCCGGCTCCAGACCCCGTCAACTCTCCAAAGCAGCATACTCCATATTAACATCTCTTCCCCGACTTGCGATCGTAGATGTATGGAGGCTTATTTACCCCGATTCCCGCTCCTACTCCTACTCTTCAGTACACGACTCACACTCAAGAATTGACAGATGGCTAGTATCTGATACACTAGTAAGGAACGGGTCACGCTTAACGATTCACACTAGAACCCTCTCCGACCACTCACCTGTGACCATCTCGCTTTGCTGGGGTCCAGACCGAATCAGGCACTGGAAAATAAAACCTTACTCTCTTCGACCCTGCCTTTAGCTCCGAACTGGAGACTGCCATTGAAGATTTCTTTGAAATCAACATTAATTCGGAATCGTCACAGGCAACCCTCTGGGAATCATTTGAAGTCTACATCAGGGGTATTGCTCTATCCAAAGAAAATGGCATCCTGAAAGTAATTCGGGGAGACATCGCAAAAAGTGAAGCTACACTTGCCACCCTTGAATCTCAATACGCACTACATCAAACCCCTGAAATCCTAGCATCCCTAGGCATGGAACTCGACACGTTTCGCTCTCTCGCAGACCGTGAGGTTAAATTCCTAGACAACCCTGGCCTCGCTAGAAAATACAGAGAGGGTGAACGTCCAGGTCACATCCTAGCCAGGCTTCTCCACCGTGAGTTCGGCTCCCCAAACATTCCTGCAGTGGAAAGATCCGATGGCACCTTGGCCACACTACCACAAGACATCAACTCTGAATTTCTGGCTTTTTTACTAATCCCCTTTATGCAAGCACTGAGAGTGTGCCGACAGCGGAGATCGATTCCTAACTAGACAGCCTCCCCCTCTCGATCCTCTTCCCCCGAAACCATATGGCTTTTTTGAGCACCCCATTTTTCCCTATGGTGCTTATACCACCATACATTGGTTTGTAGAGACAGCTGGTGGCAGCTATAATTTAGTTTTGGCTTCATTGGGGCTGCTGCCAGTTTTACTGCAATAGTTAACAAATGTACCTTTATGCCATTGGGGTAATAGTGTATTTAAGGCCTTCTCTCGTCCATTCTGTTTGTGCCATTACATTGTCTAGGGAAACCACAAGCCAAGCCCTGCAACCAGTTGTAGTTTGGATTGGTTTAGAAACTGGGTCTCCAACCTTTACATTAGCAAGAGCTACTTGTAGTTAATGACAAATAGGCAGGAGCTGTTGGCTAGAGTCACTGGGGTGGTGATGCCGATGAGTATGCAAATTTGTACCAAGATATATTTGGCAGTGTATTTGCTTTTAATATACAAAGGAATAACATATGCATTTACCATGATATTCAAAACTTCAAAAACATCTTTATTTCATTATTTTTTATTAATAGTGATCTCCTAAAAATTGTCAAGCAAATCAAAAAGTAGGAAACCAATCGAGACAGTCAATGTGAAGTCTGATAATGCATGCTACCCACTGGTGCCCAGTAATCTGGTGTGCAGCTTGGAACAGCAACAGCACTTCGATGCTGTTCGATGGGATCAACGTTTTGATTTTCAGGAAGTTCATGTCTGAAAAGAAGTTACTTACCTGTGGGACCGTTCTTTCGACTGGATGTTCCTCCCACGTATTCCTCATCTTTGATATTCAAGTCTGCTTGCAGCTTGCTTCGGCAAAAAATGTTTTCATTGGGTTGAGCCTCGTGCAGCGTCGAGTCTTGGTCCTCGATGGCCTCTGTAACGTCCCTTTTGACGTGGACGCTGGTATACGAAGCACACACGCTGACCGTAAACTCAGTTCTTAGCTTTTTCCCTCCTTTAACTTGCATGCTGTGTCATATGAGGAGACAATCTTGACGTAGCGAGAAACGAAGGTGTAAGACACAGAAAATTCTAATCAGGCAAGAGGGGATGGAGGGCGTGCGATGAGGAATACGTGGGAGGATATCCAGTCAAAAGAACGTTACCACGGGTAAGTAACTTGTTCTTCGAATGGATTGTGTCCTCCCACGTAGTCATCTTTGATAGACTCCCAAAGCAGTTTGAGTTAGGCGGTGGGTGCCAATAATTTTCTTATTTGTTAATATTATGGAGGACAGCCTTGCCAAATTTGGCTTCCTCTCCTGAAAAATAAACAGTAAAATTTGCTGAACGTGTGAACCAATGACCGGTTTGCCGCTTTACAAATGTCTAGCACCGGCACACCTCTTTCCAGAGCTGAAGAAGCAGCCACCCCTCAAGTGGAATGCGCCCTCAAACCTACGGGGGAGCCTTTGCCTGTTAATGAGCACAACTCTGTTATGCACATTACAATCCATCTAGATATTGTTCGTTTTGTCAGTGCCATGCCCAGTCTTTGGCCAGCATAACTGATGAAAAGCTGAATACTTGCAGTTCTTGTAATGTAGTAGCTTAGTGCCCTTTTCGGGTCTTAACAATGTAGTCTCTCCTCCTCTATGGATGGATAAGGAGGAGGGTATAAAGATGGCAGTACAATACGTTGAGCAAGATGAAACTGACAATTTTCGGCAGGAAAGATGACCTAACTCTTAAAATTACTTTATCCTTGCAAAGGATGTAAAAGGCTGTTTGGAAGATGAGGCCTGTAGCTCACTTACACTACGGGTAGAAGTGATAGCTACTAGAAAGGCTGTTTCCATAGTGAGCATCCTCAGAGGACACAAATGTAAGGGATCAACTGTAGCTCCCATAATACTTATTGCAAGATTTAAATCCCATGAAGGCACGATAAAGGGAGTGGGCGGAAACAAATTAGTTAAGCCCTTCAGAAATTGTACTACAATCGGTATTTTTTTTTTTAATTGAAAAACTACAGTTTTTTATCATAAAAGAAAAAAACTTTTGTTTCAAACTTTTGTTTCAACATCCACACCACATAACATGCCTTGACTGTGGAAACAGAGATTCAGTCTTACACGCAACCTTTTGAGGCCTCAGGCTTGACGTTACTTATAGTTGGGAGGGCGGGGGGACCTCAGGATAGCGTTCAAGTAGTTTACGATCGCGCAAACATATTTGGTGTTTTGTCCGGAAGAAATCAGAAGCCACCAAGTAGACATGTCTCCATCCTTAGGGGCATATTTGCCTAGATGGATAGAACGAAGTTCATCAGTAGCTGGACAAATTAGAATTAAGTGTTTCAAAGTTTCAACCGAGACTGCACAGAAGCGACAAAGGTTATTGTTTACATTGGTCTGATTCCTTTGAAATAGAATTTCCTTCGTATTCAGCGTATTTAAGCGGAAGCGAAGGAATTGTTCCCGGTAGTAACGAGTATAACATTGAGTCAGGTAATGAGGCTGGCAATTTAGTTTTTTTTTAGCGTTGCCTAGCCATTGGGAAGCAGCGAGGTTTGTATGTTTTTCAACATTAACGATCCATGCCCACGCTTCAAATTTTCTTTTGGCCACTTGAGGACGGGAAAATCGGTATTATTTTTAGATTATTATTAGAAGTGTGACCCCCCTCATCTGGAAATCTCTAAGATTGATAGTGTCGCTAAGTAGCCCTTCACCGTGGCCACCTGCAACCCAGAATGGGTCAGGTGGAGCAAGAAAGACAGAACATGTGGAAGTCAACATGTGAAAGGATCTAGTCTCTTTTCCCTGGAACAGCTGCAAAGCCTCTTCCAATGGCAGCGGTACAGGGATTTAGTTGCTGGCCCCTTTGCCGAAATCAACACTACATTACGTCTTACGGGAGGTTTCAATCTTTGTATCTCACCCTTTCAGACACCAGACGTGAAGATTGAGAGTCCTGATCTCTAGGTGAAAAATGCGACCTCCCTCTTGCAAGAGTAGGTTCTCTCTTTGGGGCAGACGAATTGGAGGGCAGATGGCAACTTCCAGAATGTCTGGGTACCACGTTCTCCTGGCCCAATCCGAAGCAATGAGGATCATGGTTTTCCCGAACATCCTCAACCTCCTGATGACATGAGGAATGACGGGGACTGGCGGAAACACGTACAGCACTTGAAACTCCCAGTCCATCACAAACGCTTCTCCTAGAGCTCCTCTTTGGGGACATTTCCTGGAGCAGAACAGCTCGCACTTCTGGTTGACACTGGTCACCAACAGATCCACTTGAGGACTTACTGATCTAGTTCCCATTCATGGGAGATCGTGTTCTGCCTGCTCAGAGCATCCAGCGCTGTGTTCTTTTCCCCGGCTAGATTAACTGCCAGAAGAGCGATTCTTTCCCTCAGTGCCCAGAACCAGAGCTGCAATGCCTCTCTGCACACGGGCAGTGACCCTACACCCCCTCTCTTGTTGAGGTAGTGCATGGCCGCTGTGTTGTCTGTCATTCTCAGGACGCTCTTCCCCCGTATGGAGGGCAGGAAGGCCATCAGTGCTAGTCTGATTGGCCTCAGCTCCAAAAGGTTGAAGTTGAGCCTGGACTCCAACTGAGACCAGTGTCTGCTTATTGAAGGGTCTCGTGTGCGCTCCCCATCCTCCGAGGGAGGAGTCTGTCACAACTGTCATCTACAGCCATGGTTGCCAAAAGGGTTCTCCCCTCAACACTTTCTCTCGGCTGGCCCACCACAGGAAATCCTGGGCAACCTTTGTTGTGCCATGGAGAAGATCGGTCATTCTGCCGGAGAATTGAGAGCATCGGCTCTCAGATCCCAGTGGTCTCAATTCTCCGGCAGAATGACCGATCTTCTCCAGGGAGGGATCTCATTCTCAGACAGGCTTCTGGCACCAGAAACATGCAGGATACAATGAGGCCGAGCAACTTTAGGAAGTCATAGGCCAAAAGACGTTGGGCACTTTGGACATTTTGGACCGTCTGTTGAGCCCTTAACTCAGATGACTAAGCTTTTCCCAAGGCTGAATCCAAGACTGCTCCAATAATTTAAGCTTCTGTGAAGGTGTCAATTGTGATACTTCTTGAAGTTCAGGGAGAAGCCCAGCTCGTGGAGGAAGTGGTAGGTGTGACTGAGATGATTCAGAGACGGTTCTGGAGAAACAGCCCTGATTAACCACTAGGGGTAGATGTGTAAACCTTCCCTCCTTAGACTTGCTGCCACCACTGCCATAAGCTTTGTGAAGACCCTTGGGGCTGAGGTGAGCCCGAATGGCAGAACCCGAAACTGATGTGAACCGCCAACTGCGAACCTCAGGTACTCTGTGCTTCTGATGTATTTGCACATGAAGTTAAGCATCCTGAAGGTCCAAAGACACCAACCAATCCTGGAGTCGAAGGGCCTGAAGGATCTTACCATCTTGAACTTGTCATTCCTGAGGAACTTGTTCAAGCATCTGAAGTCCAAGATGGGTCAAACTCCTCCGTCCTTCTTGGGTATCAGAAAGTAGGGAGAGTATCAACTCTGGTTTCACTCTGCGGCAGGTACCAATTCTATTGCACCTTTCTCCAACAGGATGAGAATCTCCTGTTGGAGGAGCGGATCTGGGATCAAGATTGACCTGGATTTTGGGGGGCAATCGGGAAGTCTTTTTTAGAAATGGAAGACAGGAGATTTCAAGATGGCTGCAGGCAAGTAACGTCACGACTTGACGAGCTACGTACCCGCAGAAGCTCAGCTCGACGCTGAAAACTTAACAATCAGCCCAATTAGCAAAACCAGGGTACAATCGCAGGGGGCAGATAGTGAGCTCCCGCATACTCTACTAATCACCAGAAGCCGTAAAGAAGCGATTCGGAAACCCTCCCCATGGCGTGCGCAGTTTGCAGAGGATCCGGCTTTCCGGCCTACAGTGGGACGGTGGCCAAACCATCGGTGCTGCCAGGTCTGGCAAACAAGGGGGAACCCGGGGAGCCACATCCGCTCCCACACCCGGTCAAGAGGGAGAACGTGACCCCCAGCTTGGGGGAAGTAGACAGACAAAACAATGATCTAAAGGCCTGGCACCCCCACCCTCGGACTACAACCTTGTACACCTGCATTGTTGTTTTCCACACTGGTGCAACAGCAGACACTCCTTTCTCCACGACGATGCGGACAGCAGCTCACAGACGCATAATAGGTGGCTTGGTTGGTAGAGACCCCCGGCCCTACACCTGAGCAGCAGGGCAATCCAGGCTGTATGGTAAGGACGTCCGCCCTGCATGCACACAAGGAGAGGTGGACAACTTGGCTGAGACACAAAATGGCAGGAGTGCCCGGGGAATGGCACCACGGTAGGGCCTCCCATCCCCCTCCCCTTTTCCTGGGGGAACGGATCACACAGCAGAGGCCTCAATACAGCCCCGGGCCCACACACAAACATGGGGAATTGAACAACAAGGGGCAGTTGCAGCCCTCAAGCGCAAAAGTGGTCAATGCCAGAAGCAAAGGGGGGAAAAAAAACTGTGCGGAAACCATTGCAGCAACTCACCCCCAATGCAAATCCACTACAAGACTGCTGGTCAAAGTCAGAAGGGACCCACATCAATCCGGATTGTACACCGGACACTGTAGGAGCAAATTCGAGTGCATCTGATCACGACATGGCCGCCTCCAAAGAAGATATGGAGTGATGTTTTCAAGAATTTCAGGAGAGGCTTTCCACCTCACTACAAGTGCAATTTAAACACATTTTCCAGCAAATACAAGTCGGAACCTGCAGCAATGAAGAAAGATGTTTCCTCACTTGAGGAAAGGGTCGATACAAATAAAAAAAGCACTTCAAGACCTGGCCCTAGACTCCTCTAAGTCAAACAAGCTATTAGAGCACTTGGCCAGGACTACACAATATCGAATTGCAGTGTGAAGAACTCGAAAACTGATTGCCAAGATCCCACCAGAAATCTTCCCAAAATGGTGCGCAATGTAGACTTAAAAGCAGAAGTGTCAAATATTTTCAAGAACCTCATGAATGCGGAAGGCGAGGTGGATATTGCAATCGACAGGATTCACAGAGTCCCCTTACGCAAACACCCAGGTGCACACCATAGAGATTACCTTTCTGCACAGGCATGCTATCCACAAAATTCAACTTTTCCAGGATCTGTCCCAACTAACACTACAGAAACTAAGGGACATGGGTGGGTTGCTGTAGCAATTGCAAGCTAAAAAGATACCATATAGGTGGACCTTCCCTTTCGGCCTCCTTTTTAACTGGGACGGCAAACAACAGAGTGACAATAAAAGTGGAGGGAGCCCGGATTATGCAGATCGAACTGGACGAACGCTCTGGACCAGTCATTTCTCGCACCTAAACCCCCAAGGGGCCCTGCTTCTGGAAATGGACAACGAAAGAACGAACTCGCAGGAGAAGTAGAAGAGGCTTCTCAGACCACAGGGGCCTGCACGCCCCACCTGCCATAGACACTCCCGCAAAAAGATGAATAGGCGGACACCGATGACTGATTGCCATATTTTGTATAAGTAAAAAGCTGGGGTATAATTAGAGCTCACCTTGGAACGCACCAAAGGTAATCGTGGAGGTTTTAGGATACCCCACACATTTTCCTGGTCTTAATCGTGGACTACCTCTGAGGACCGAGTCCAAGGAAGAATTAGCAAGGGTGGCCTACACCAGGGAGGGAAGGGGTGGGGGGGGAGAGTTATGTTTATAGAGGGGGGAATTTTGTGGGGGACGGGGGATAGGGATACTATGTCTGCTGGGATGAGGGTCAGGTGACACAGGTGGTACATTATAAAAGGTACCATTACGTTTTTAACTCATCAGGATATCCCCAAGCATGCAAACCACGTAGCAGACTTATATTCCGCTGGCTGACACTTAATATATAGGGCTTAAATACCCTTGTCAAGTGAAGGAAAGGAACAAGTTACTTACCTGTAACTGTTGTTCTCCAGCATGGGTCTGGCATGGATTCACATGCTCATGAATATTCCCTGTCAGGCTGGGAATCCTCGGTAAAGAAAAAAATCAGTATCAGTTTCCTTTCTGATCTGTCTTTCTTAGTAGTAACCAATCACTGATCTCTGGGTCATAGTGCCCCCAGCCAATGACTGCCCTCCCCCTAAGCACCGCCTCTGGCAGCCATCCTCAGATTTGGTAGCACGCCAAGTGGCAGGATGACCAGGTGAAGAGCCGCAGAGGGGTAGGTGGGAGGGTTCGCATGTGAATCCATGCCAGACCCATGCTGGAGAACAACAGTTACAGGTAAGTAACTTGTTCCTTCTCCAGCATGGGGTCTGGCATGGATTCACATGCTCATGAATAAAAGAATACATAGCAGTATACACAACCACGGGAGGTGGCAACAGGCTCAACATTAAGCAATACAAAGGCTCAACATTAAGCATCTCTTACTTCCTCACCAGGCTCACCTTAGGCGAACAGGTTGTGCCGCACTGCTTGGCCGACCCTGGACTCCTCCCTGGAGTCCCGATCGACGCAGTAGAATCTACTGAAGGTGTGTGTCGACCTCGACATAGCAGCCCTGCAGATGTCCAGTAGGGGCACACCAGACGGTAACGCCGTGGTCGCAGCGATCGCTCTGGTCGAATGGGCTCCCGGACGGCCGGGCAGCGGTCGGTTTGCTAACTGATGACAATGCATGATGCAGCCGGAGAGCCATCTGGAAATGGAAGTCTTCGAGAGAGCCTTCCGTTGATTCACAGACCCAAAGTTCACAAACAGTTGTGACGTCTTCCGAAAACTCTTCGTGCGGTCCACGTAGAACTTCAGCGCTCTAGCTACATCCAGCGAGTGCAAAGTCCTCTCGGCCGGCATCAAAGGCGACTGAAAGAAAACTGGTAACACCAAGGGCTCGTTGAGGTGGAAGTCCGACGGCACCTTGGACATGAAGGAGGGGTACGTCCTCAGCACCACCCTCGTGTCATGAAAAGTCAAGTATGGAGGCTGGCAAGATAGGGCCTGAATCTCTCCCACTCGTCGTGCAGAGGTGATGGCCACGAGGAACGCTGTCTTCCATGACAGGAACTTCAAAGGCGCCGAATGCATAGGCTCGAATGGGGGCCCCCCCATGAGCCTGGCCAGCACCACATTAAGCTCCCACGCCGGGGCAGGAGCCTCCACCGGCGGGAATGATCGGAATAGTCCCTTCATAAATTCCTTCACCAGGCGATGGGACCACAAGGACGCCCGTCCCGTCGTCCTGGTATATCGGGAGATGGCAGCCAGATGTATTTTTATGGAGGCGTGAGCCAGTCCAGCCTTGGCCAGCGACAGCAGGTACGGCAGCACTTGAGGGGCCGTAATTCGCAGAGGGGTGATCTGTGCACGGCACCAGACAGAGAACCTCTTCCATTTATGACCGTAACACTTGAGAGTTGAGGACGCCCCCAGGCCTTTGCAAGAACCTCTCTGCAATCAGCCGGGATATCGTACCCTCCAAACTCTAGTGCTGCAGGAGCCAGGCCTGCAAGTTCAGCGACCGTGGGTTGTGGTGGAGAATGGCGCCTCCTTCTCTGGAGAGAAGATCCGTGTCCGCCGGCAGCCTGACTTGCGGGGACGTTGACAAGTCCAGAAGGTCCGGGAACCAGACCTGCCTCGGCCACGCCGGTGCGACGAGGATCATCCTGCACCTGGACTTCTTGAGCTGGTTGATGAGGCGGAGTAGCAACGGCAATGGAGGGAACGCGTATAGAAACAGGCCGTCCCAAGGGAACGAGAAAGCATCACCCATGCTCCTCGGCTGTGGGAACCTGCTGGCGAACCTCTGGCACTTGGAGTTCGTCGCTGTCGCGAACAGGTCGATCTGGGGTTTGCCCCATTGTTGGAAGAGTCGATCCACTTGATCCTGGCGCAGTTCCCACTCGTGGCACGATGCGCAGCTCCCTGCTGAGTGAGTCGGCGATGGTGTTTTTTTATTCCTGCCAGGTGGAAAGGAACCAGAAACATCCCCTGGGCGACGGCCCAGTGCCACAGATCCTAGGCCTCCTTGGATAGGGCTGGGGATCTGGTGCCCCCCTGTTCCGTATGTAGAACATCGTGGTGGTGTTGTCGTTGAAGATCCTCACCACTTTGTCCTTGAGGGCTTGGACGAACGACATGAGTGCCCAGAACACTGCTCGGAGCTCCAAGATGTTGATGTGAAGAGACCTCTCCTCCGGGAACCAAAGGCCTCTAGCGTGGAGATCTCCGGTGTGGGCCCCCCCCCCAACCCTCCAGAGAGGCGTCCGTAGTCACCGTCTCCTGAAACGCCGGGGTTTGAAAGTCCGTGCCCATCGTGAGGTGAGCCCACGTGCCCCACCATAGGATCGCCCGACGGAACTCCTCGCAGAGGGGGATCCTGTCCTCGAAGCAGCCCCTCGCCTGAAACCAGCGGCCGTTGAGGAACTCCTCTAGCGGACGCATCCGAAGTCTGCAAAGGGGCACAAGGTAGATGCATGAGGACATCATCCCGAGAAGGGACTTGGACCTCACCCTGGCCACGTCCGTGGCTAACAGGTGCCGGACCTTGCCCAGGATGGTCTTGGTCCTCTCCTCTGAAGGGGAGGCCAATTGCTCCACTGTATCGAGCTTCGCCCCCAAAAACAGTGCTACTTGCGATGGAACCAGGTGGAATTTGGGGTAGTTGATGGCGAACCCCAGCTCCGTGAGCAACCGGACAGTCCTCGCCGTATGATCAACGGCGAGTTCCCTTGACCTTACCCGGATTAGCCAGTCGTCCAGGTAGGGGTAGACGTGGATCCCCTGCAGGCGCAACCGCGCCGCCACTGGTGCCAGGCACTTGGTGAAAACCCTGGGTGCCGACTTTAATCTGTACGGTAGGGCTCTGAATTGGTAGTGGCGTCCCTGAACCACGAACCTGAGGAACTTCCTGTGCCTTTTTAGAATGGGGATGTGGAAGTAAGCATCCTCCAGGTCCAACGACGATAGGAAGTCGCCTTCCTCCAGCTGTCCCAGCACGTGCTGAGGGTGACCATCCTGAATTTCTGCGCCTTGATGTATTTGTTTAACCGACGCAGGTCCAGGATGGAGCGCCAACCGCCTGTCTTTCTGACGAGGAAGTACCTTGAGTACACTCCAGAGCCCCGGAGCCTCCTGGGGACGAGCTTGATGGCACTCTTGAGCATCGCCCTTACTTCCAACAGCAGTTGAGGGACGTGATTCTCCTTCCTGGACACGGGAGGAATGCGAGGGCACTTCTTTAGGAATTCCAGCGAGTGCCCGTTGGCCAGGGTGTTCAACACCCAACGATCGGTGGAGATGGACTCCCACACTCTGACGAACTTCATCAGCCGGCCTCCCACCAGGGTGCTTCGGTGGGGGCCCGACAACCCGGCCGGGTCAGTCTTGCTTTGAAGCGGCCTTGCCGCCTTGGCCTCCTTGCTGACGACGGCGGGAACCCCCTTGCTTGCCGCGACCTCTGTAGACCTCCAGGGAAGAGGAGCGGGCCGCCTGGCGGTAAGTGCAGGAGCCACCACTGGATCCTTTGGAGGCACCCTGTCTGCCTCCGGGGCTCCGAAAGGCCCGTCGCTGCTGAAGCACCCCAAGGGCCCGGGCCGTCTCCGAGTCGGTCTTGATGGCCTGTAGAGACTCATCCACAGCCTTACCAAAGAGGTTGTTGCCATCAAACGGCATGTCCAACACTCTGGTCTGGACGTCCTGGCAAAAGTCTGTCGCCTTGAGCCATCCTCATCGTCGGAGGCAAACTCCGTTGCCCAGTTGGCGAAATCCGGTATCGGCAATGTCCGTCGCCACCGTTATGGCGTGATCCGACGCCACCTCGCCCTCCTGCAGAATTTCTAGGGCCTCCGCCCTTTTGTCATCAGGCAGGAAATCTAGCAGGGGAGCTATCTTTAACCAGAGCTCCCTGTCGTAGCGGGCCACGATCGCTAAGGAATTGGCCGCCTTAATCGTCGTCGCTGACGAGATGACTCGTCGTCCCATAGAGTCCAACTTCTTGCCCTCGCTGTCCGTCGGGGAAGTGGAAGTTGAAGCCGCCGCGTCCGCTGCCTTCTTCTTAGCCGCTGCCGAGGCGACCGAGTCCGGGGTGGGCTGGGCCCTGAGGCACAAAGGGGCGGCATCGGGGACTCGGTACTTCTTCTCGTACCTGTCCCTCTTGGCGGGTGTCGTGGCAGGGTTCTTGAGGACAGCAAGCCCCTCGTCCCAGATGTCGTCGAGTAAAGGCACCGCGAGGACCGTCTTCCTCTTAGCCTCTCGTCGTTGGTAAAGGAACCCCTCCTTTTTCTGTTCTTCAGGGCAGAGCTGGAAGAGCTCGGATGCCCTGGTTATCATGGCGTGGAAAGAGCCAACCTCGTCGGCTGGGGACGCCCGCTGTGTCATCGCCGCCGTCATCGTCCGTCCCCGTATCCTCTCCCAGCAAGGGGGATGAGGGGTCCAGGCACGAAGGGCGAAGCGGGGTGGACTCTCCTCCGCTTGGTAGGAGGGCTTCCCAATGGGCCTGGTTCTGGCTCCTCCGTCGGGGTGCGTGGCAATCTCGTCCTTATCTCGGTACATAAGGATTTGATTGCCAAAAAAATGGCCGCCGAGCTATCCTGGTGCTCGGGCAATGGCTGCGACGGACGGGATGGCCGCTCCACTGGGCCCCGTTCGTCGTCGCCATCTTCGATCACGTCAGCAGGGACCGTCCCCTGGGATCGAACCTTCTCGAACCTCTCGTTGAGGTTTATGAACCTCTCGTTGAGGCCTATGGACCTTTCGTTGAGGCCCTTCTCGGTCTCCACCAGTTCCTCCTCAGAGGCTGATTCCGAGTCTGTAATGGCCGCCGCCCCCCCCTCTTTTTCAGCCAGGGGCTTCACGGGGGTCTTAGCGATGGGCTGGAAAGAGGATTCCCTCAGCGGCGGCAGGGATACTCTGGGGCCAGAGGCCGTTTCCATTGGCGTAGTCTCAGCCGGCTCTGCCAGGGTCGCAGCGACCACTTCGGTAGAGGCCTTAGCCGGGTGGATCAAAGCCCTCACCACCTTAGGTACGTCCTGGGCCTTCGCCTTGGGGGGGGGGGGGGGGGTCAGCGCCTCGCTTCCCCTTTGAGATCGACCGGGTCCGCTCCAGCGGCCTACCTGGGTTCTCGGACTTCCTCTTCCCCGAACCAGAGCGCTGGCTCGTGGTCGAACGTGCCGGGGAAATGACGCCCTGCTTGGCAACCTCTCCCGGAGCCCGCGGACTCGCGGCGCTTGGCCTTCTGTTGGGCCCCCGTCGCCGGAGCGCCCTCAAAGGACTTAGAAGCCCGCTCAGACTTCTTCGCCTTCTCACTTGCTGTGCCCTTCTCCAGCCAGGTGGCGAGGCGGGAACGACAATCTTGTTTGGTCCGTTCCGAAAGGTTCTTGCAGAACGCACAGTCCTTATCCATGTGCGTCTTGTCCCCATGGAGGCAGTAGAGACATCGCAAATGCTCGTCCTCCTTGAAAACGTTATATAATCTGCATCCAGGGCAGTTCCTGAACAGCTTGGATCCGGGCGTCGAGCTCCCCTTGTCCTGGGCCATGTCCGTTGAGGTAGGCCGCAGATCTTCCAGAATCCTCCAAGAAGTGTAAACTCGACGAAAACTTCACCCTTGAGGGGCGTAGAAGAATTCTGAAACGGGTCCCCGTTATCGGAAGTAGAAACGGTGGAGCTTGAGGCTGGATTAAACCGAAAAAATGAGAGATTCTCCTGAAAAAGCGTGAAAACGCAGTAAAAAACTCGAGAGCTAAACACGAGGACTCCCAACACTTGAGTGTGCGGTAAAAATCTGAGGATGGCTGCCAGAGGCGGGGCTTAGGGAGAGGGCAGTCATTGGCTGGGGGCAGTACGACCCAGAGATCAGTGATTGGTTACTACTAAGAAAGACGGATCAGAAACGAAACTGATACTGATTTTTTTTTTACCAAGGATTCCCAGACCGACGACGGGGAATATTCATGAGCATGTGAATCCATGCCAGACCCCATGCTGGAGAATTAGAACTTCTCCTATTCACACATCAACCCGATCTAGTCGCACACAGGAAACCCATATCAAAATACAAGATCGGCACAGAATAAAAATTAGACAATATCCTAAAATCAAACAAGCCAATGCCAAGGGGAAAACAGCAGGGGTACTCCTCAAGTTTAAAGCAGGCACTCTGGTAACAATTCTGAAGACGAATGCAGATACATCTTCCTTCTTCAGCTAGGCTCGCTCATGATAACAGTGGCTTCCATTTAGACCCCGAACTCTGGCAAAGAGGGGTTCTTGAAAATGGTCCTCTCGAAATTGGAACACTTCAGTGTAGGCAAGACAATACTGTTGATGGACTTAAATATTGCGTGGGATGCCTCTCAGGACAGAAGCTCTAAAACTAAACACGCCCAACCACCGGCATCACAGAAACAACTTGCACTTAGGGATGCTTGGACATCCCTGCGGGGCGACAAAATCACTTACACCCACTACTCTCATGTCCATAAAACCTTCTCTAGGATTAACTACATATGAGCCTCGACGATAGGCAGAATATCACAGATGGATACCCACACTATAACTATCTCAGATCATGCCCCGAAAATCCTCGCTCTTAATCTTCCCAGATCACAACCTAAATTATGGAGTTTGAGATTTCCAAGTGCACTGCTAACGGACCAAGTCGTATGCAATGATTTTGAGAGAAAAATGGCAGAGTACTTTACCATTAGCATCACCGCGGATACAAGGATGTGACCTGGGATGCATTCAAAGCAGCATTAAGGGTGGGAGATTATTGCGGCAGAGGCGCATAGGAGGAAGCTTAGGAAAAAAATGTAATCGGATTTTGAAGCCGAAGTTAGAAGCACCGTGAATTTGATGGAGACAGAATCTAGCCCGGGACTTCAACAGCAATACAGGCACACAAAGGACAAACTAGATCTCTTCCACACAAAACAAGCTGAAAAGAGCTCAATTTATTTAAAGCAGAAATATATCAAGGCTAACAAAGCTGATACTATTAGCCGGCAACTAAAACAAAAAAACGCAGCCCAAACAATCCTGGGGATAGAGGGCCCGACATGTAATAGGGTGACGACATCGGAACATATTGCCATACAGTTTCAGGCATTCTATGCAACCCTCTATGAGTCGGATCACCCTGACCAATCACTCCAAGAATAATATTTACAGGCAACACCATTACACTGTGTCCCCATATCCGATAGGGAAAAGCTTGAGAATGACATCTACATGTAATATTGAACTTCCGGACAAAAACGTCGCCGGGCCTGGACGGGTACCCCACCTCCTATTACAAAATGTTGTGTACGATCTTAGCCCCCAGGCTTACTGACCTAGTCAACTCGTTTGCCTTTTCCGGCAAATAACTGCCACTATGGAAGAGGCCAAATTAATTATCTTCCCCAAACCAGGGAAAGAGCCAGCTAAATGTCAGTCATATCGCCCAACCGAGCTTATGAACATAGATGCAAAGATATATACCAAAATACTGGCAAACCGGCTGGACCATCTAATGCCGACATTGATTCACCCCGATCAGACGGGGTTCATAGAAAAATCACCAAACCCATGATAATCTCAGAAGGGTGTGCCACTTGCTATAAAAAGTGGCCAAAAAAGGGGACCCTGCAGTGTTGGTTTCGCTGGATGCAGAAAAGGCGTTCGACAAGGTTGAATGTTCCTTACTTTTTAATACTTTGAGGGTAATGGGATTTGGCCTTTACACTAGAACCGCTTGGAACCGTTTATGTCACGAATGCGCCAATCGGAAGCAATCAAAGACATAAGCTTTGGGGCGCGTGGGTTCAAACAAACTGATGGCATATGCGGATGACATGATTCTTACGGATCCGGTCATCTCGCTCCCCACTGCCAGCTTAAAAACGAACACCGCAAAATCAGAAATATGAAACTTATAGGTTAAACAAGAAGTAATAAGGGCCAAGGAAGCGACAACTCGCATGGGTTCCTAAAAGTATACAAATCCTAGGGGTGACTATCATATATACGCTGAGGGAACTGTACACAGTGAACTACCAACCGCTTATTGTGAAAACCCAAAAACAACTGCAAATTTGGACCCCCCCTTTCGGTTTGGTGGCTGGGGAGGGTTAACAGCATCAAAATGGTCATCTTGCCCCAGGGTCTATATCTATTTCAACCTATCCCAATTCCGATCCCGGCCACATTCTTTTGCACATTGCAAAAATTGGTGTTGAATTTAATATGGAAAAAACTCCCTCCACCCCCCCCACAGATAGCGTTGAAAACTTTGATGCTTCCACATAACAGAGGGGGGGGGGGGCCTTCCAAATGTTCAGGAATACTACTGCGCTGCGCAGCTACGAGTTATAAAATAATGGTTTGTGCAGAGTATAGATAAGAGATGGAAAAAGCAATAGTGGGCCCACGAATGGGAGAAAAACTATGGCTACCTAGAGCAGATCTGCCTCGTAACAAACACTACAGTAAGATCACAAAAGTGGTGGAGAACTCGTAGGATCAGGCAATTGGACAGCACTGCATCACAACATTCCCCTTCTCCCCACTTTTCGCAAATCCACAGTTCTCTCCAGGCCTAAAAGGCCAACTCATTCTCACACTGGAAAACAGCAGGATGCACACAATTCCGAGATGTTCCTGGGGAAAGACATTAAATCCTTCAATGTATGCAAAGACCACTGGGTCTGCAGGAGACACAGCGGTTCCAATACTTTGAGGTGCACCATTGGCTAATGGCTCCATCAAACATATCAGCAGCACAGAGAACTCTCATGCCTTTTGAAAATTTCCTCACCTCAAATCCTGGTGACAAACAGCTGATTTCTAAAATATACAAATTTCTTACATATGAGCCCCCACCAATGAAACTTCCCTATCAAACCAGATGGGAAAGAACACTGGTTCACACCCTCAGAGGAGAAATGGACAAACCTATGGGCCCATATCTCCTGTTTGACAAGATACCTCCAAATTAGGGAATTCTGGTTTAAAATGATGTTCCAATGGCATTATACCCCCGAGCTGTTACATAGGATGAACCTGACCATTCAGGACTCCTGTTGGAGAAAGTGTGAGGGACCGGGGATTGGCTATATGTATGGTGGTTGTGCCCCAAAATACAGTTGTTTTGGGAAGAGTAGATGTATATAGAAATATGTGGGCAATGTTTGGAGCAAAGCAACCAATAGATGAAATTTTCCTGGGCATTTCTGAACCGGACAATAGACTAGGGCCAAAACACACGGAAAGCAGATTATATTCTTCATATGGCGCCTCAAATGTCCCAGAGGAGTTGATCTTTGAAGAATCCAAGATGCAAAATCTAGTGGATACTCTAAAGGAGACCAGTAGCTGGGAAACATCACCAGAGACACAGTTTGCTAACCCAGAGATGGCTGGTCAGGCTGACTCCTCATACAGAGCTGTAAAGTGGCCGAGTATGTGGGGTGGTCCAAACCCACGCTAATATGGAGACTGACCTCGCTGATATTTTAGAAAGTGGTCCGGTTAGGGAGGCTGTGCTACCATTCCACGCATCCTTAAGAGTAAGGGTTTTGGAAAACTGGCTAAAACCAGATTCTGTTTCACCGGTTAACAAATTGTAAAAGAAATATAGAACTGCTTCGGTCGACCCTCCTTTTTTGTAACAAGGCACCCTACACCTGAGAGCCTGGTGTTTCAAGCAGCAATCGTTTCATCAAAAACTGCAGCTTACCCTTCTGCTCAGGCAGTTAAGGAGGATAGAAGAATTGACTATTTAGCTAAAAGAGTATTTAGTGCAGGGAGCATGACTTTAAAATCAGCTAATTCTACCATTGCCTTAGCAAAGTACACTCTCACACTTTGTGGTGTAGCTGCTGTTGCAGTCTAACACATTCTAGAGGGAGAAGAAAAAAGGTTTCTTAATCCTAATACAGGATGGAAAAGACACCATGGGGCAGTCATTGCAGGCCAGCCTGGATACGGTGGATTAATTAAGCAGGTCCATGGCTGCCAGTCCAGTGCTCAGGCGCATGTCTTGGCTGAGAAAATCTGGATTTTCTGTAGACGTCCAGGCACGTTTGCTTGGCATGCCATTTGACAGAACTTCCCTGTTTGGTGAGAAGGCTGCTAGCAGCCTTGAAAAGCTGCAAGCGTCTCGAGATGCAGCTAAATCATTAGGGGTGGCAATCAGACAACCTCAACCTTCAAATCAAGGATGAAGAGGACATCCTTTTCATTTCAATTCCTCCGTCTGTAGGAGGAAGAAGTCATTTTTCACAAAGGTACCAAAAAAGAGCCCCTCATAGAGGTAGAGGAGGAAGAAATCCCTGTTCAACACCCGCAGAGCTACCCTCAGCTGCAGGTGGTACACCAAGAAGTCTGTGGTAGAAGGCAGACGGTCATGTCATCTCTGGAGTTGGCAAAGCACAACTTGGGACGCATGGGTGCTACAAACCTTAGCAGACGGTTACTGTATTCCATTTCTTTTTTATTTTATTGGATTTTAGGATACAATGTTAGGCAAGATTTGGAGTAGTACCCTTAGGGTGCACTACAAAAAACTTGACCTCCTGGCAATAGGAACCTAACCTTTGATACAAGTCTGTACTACACAGGTTGGTAGTGTGGTCGAGTAGCCAGGCTTATCTCAAGAGGGGCCATTGTGAGCAGTAGGGTAGTTACACGGAGATTCAGTGACAAGTATTCAAATAATCCCTTCCACTCAAGGTTTCTTCATTAAACAATTAACAGTCAGTTTGAATAAATCTTCTTCAGAAGGGGCAATATATAGAAATACACAAATACACTTCAAAATACACACTCTTAGTTTCTCTAAATCAGCAAGTACCCATTTGGGATGACACACAGACACGTCCTACATACTCGGGTGACTTAAATAGCTAGGACACTGTGGACATTAATATATCACTGGTACATTAGAGCATTACTTAGATGAGTGTCAAAGAAAAGAGGTTTCAGAATTAAACAAGAGATCACACAAATATTCTGAAGCAGGTAAGTACCTTTTAAACCCCCCCCAAATGCAAAGTCAATTAACCCTTTCCTGGAAGGAAGGTAAAACACACAAGCAGAGGAGAGAAGAGTCATTCAGGGAGCCAGGCCAGCCAAAGTCAATTGGGCAAACGTCAAGGGGAGCTGAAGCACTTCTTACAGGTAAGTAAAAGTCTTGCACAATGTTTTAGAAGTCTTTGTAGAAAAAGCAGAATCAATGTTGGGCCACAAGCGGTTAGGCTTGAGATGCGTAGAAGCAACCAAGACAAATCTCAACTGAGAACAAGTTGAGCTACAAGACAGAGGTAAGTTCACTTAGACTGTACAGTACCTTTGATTAGAATAAATGGTTCCAGCTGGCTTCGGTTCCTGTGCAGCTCTGCAGATACGGTTGTTCCTGGGTCTCAGCCGTGGGCACAAGAGGGAGGACTTCGCGGTTTCAGCTCCTCGCGTCTCAAGCAAATAGCACCACTGCGGTTCTCCGATACCACTCCGAATTCCCTTGCATCTTGGGTCCAGCACACTGTTGAGGTGGCTCAGGCTTGGTCAGTCCTGCTTCCTGGGAGCCCAGAGGATCTTCCTGGAGCTCGTTTCAGACTTAAAAGCACTGCATTCGATCTGGTGCTCCTCTCCCTGACACTTCGGTTCCAGCAGCAGCAGCGGAAGTACAGGCAGCTTTGAGAGGATGTCCAGACGGGCTTCCTTTGGAGTTGATTGTCCCACCAACTTAAGGGGAGAAGTCGTCCTTGCAGGGCTTCTCTAGTCAAGGCGAATTTGGAGCTTCAGCATAGCAACAGGGCTTCACCAGGCAAACCAACGGTCCAGAAGTTGGAACTGGCATCTCTTCCAAGTTCTTCTTCGGATTCCTTCATCCAGTGGTCGACTCTGCACTCCAATCCAAAAAGCCTCGCCTTTTATGCAGGTTTCTCCCATTCATTCCAGCCTAGCTGTCAATCACACAGCAGGGTGGCTTTCCTTGCCGGACAGCCAGCCGGCCAATCACCTTTGGGTGCATTCCTGTAACAAAGGGGATTAAGCACAGGGAGTTTTGGGCACCTCCATCACTTCCTGCACCTGCCAGACATACTGGAACCAGAGGCAGGCTTCACTTGTGAATCCCGCCAAAGACAAAACGAACAAAGGGACCAAACCTGGTTTGGCGTGCAGAGTAAATCCAAGGAGGACCGTTCCAGCAAGAAATGGTGAAAAAAGAAGACTGGCCATTTTGACAAAAATGGCACCCATGTGTGCTGTACTGCGGCTGCGAACGCAGCCCGCCTTAAAAACACACAACGGTAGTTAAACGTAAACCACTGCCACCAGCCATTAATTGTGGAAAGGGTAACATAAAAATGTCACATGAGAAACTAGACAAAGGGGATACTAAGTAAGGAACAAGTTACTTACCTATAACTGTTGTTCTCCAGCATGGGCCTGGCATGGATTCACATGCTCATGAATATTCCCCGTCGTCAGGCTGGGAATCCTCGGTAAAGAAAAATCAGTATCAGTTTTGTTTCTGACCTGTCTTTCCTAGCAGTAAACAATCACTGGTCTCTGGGTCATACTGCCCCCAGCCAATAACTGCCCTCTCCCTAAGCCCCTCTCCCGGCAGCCATCCTCAGATTTGGTAGCACGTAAAATGGCAGTATGACCGAGTGAAGAGCCGCAGAGGGGAAGGAAGGAGGGTTCGCATGTGAATCCATGCCAGACCCATGCTGGAGAACAACAGTTACAGGTAAGTAACTGTTCCTTCTCCAGCATGGGGTCTGGCATGGATTCACATGCTCATGAATATAAGAAAACATAGCAGTACACACATGCACAACCACGGGAGGTGGCAAAAGGCTTGACCCCAAGCATTATATAAACTCAACATTAAGGAACTCTTATCTCCTCACCAGGCCCACCAGCAGGCGAACAGGTTGCGCAGCACTGCTTGGCCGACTCTGGACTCCTCCCTGGAATCCCGGTCGACGCAGTAGAATCTCGTGAAGGTGTGCGTCGACCTCCACGTAGCAGCCCTGCAGATGTCCAGCAGGAGCACACCAGACAAGAACGCCGTAGTAGCAGCGATCGCTCTGGTCGAATGGGCTCTCGGGCGGCCAGGCAACGGTCGGTTGGCCAACCGATGACAGTGCATGATGCAGCCGGAGAGCCATCTGGAAATGGAAGCCTTCGAGAGAGCCTTCCCTTGGTTCACAGGTCCAAAGTTCACAAACAGCTGTGATGTCTTCCGAAAACTCTTTGTTCGGTCCACGCAGAACTTAAGCGCTCTAGCTACATCCAGCGAGTGCAAAGCCCTCTCGGCCGGCGACAAAGGCGACAGAAAGAAAACTGGCAACACCAAGGGCTTGTTAAGATGGAAGTCTGACGGCACCTTGGGCATTAAAGAGGGGTGCGTCCTCAGCACCACCTTCGTATCGTGAAAAGTCAAGTATGGAGGCTTGCAGGATAGGGCCTGAATCTCTCCCACGTGTCGTGCAGAGGTGATGGCCACAAGGAACGCTGTCTTCCATGACAGGAACTTCAACGGAGCCGAATGCAAAGGCTCGAATGGTGGACCCATGAGCCTGGTCAGCACCACGTTGAGCTCCCACGCCGGGGCCGCAGCCTTCACCGGCGGGAACGATCGGAACAGCCCCTTCATAAATTCCTTCACCAGTCGATGAGACCACAAGGTCGTCCGTCCTGCAGTTCTGGTGTATCGGGAGATCGCTGCCAGATGTATCTTGATGGAAGCGTGAACTAGTCCAACTTTGGCCAGCGACAGTAGGTATGGTAGCACTTGAGGTGCCGTAATCCGCAGAGGGTTGATCTTCTGTGCACGGCACCAGACAGAGAACCTCTTCCACTTGTGTCCTTAGCACTTGAGAGTTGAGGACGCCCTGGCCTTTGCAAGAACCTCTCTGCAGTCAGTCGGGATATCGTACCCTCCAAACTCTAGTGCTGCAGGAGCCAGGCCTGAAAGTTCAGCGACTCCGGGTTGTTATGAAGAATGGCGCCTCACTCTCTGGAGAGAAGATCTGCGTCTGTCGGCAGCTTAACTGGTTGGGACGCTGAGAGGTCCAGAAGGTCCGGGACCAGGTCTGTCTTGGCCACGCCAGTGCGACGAGGATCATCCTGCACTGGGACCTCTTGAGCTGGCTGATGAGTCGAAGCAGCAGCGGCAACGGAGGAAACATACAGGAACAGGCCGTCCCAGGGGAACGAGAAGGCATCACCCATGCTCATCGGCTGTGGGAAACCTGCTGGTGAACCTCTGGCACTTGGAGTTTGTCGCCGTCGCGAACAGGTCGATCTGGGGTTTGCCCCATCGTTGGAAGAGCCGATCCACTTGATCCTGGTGTAGTTCCCACTCGTGGCATGAGCGCAGCTCCCTGCTGAGTGAGTCGGCGATGGTGTTTTTTATTCCTGCCAGACAGAAGGGAACCAGAAACATCTCCTGGGCGACGGCCCAGTGCCACAGATCCTGGGCCTCCTTGGATAGGGCTGGGGATCGGGTGCCTCCCTGCTTCCGGATGTAGAACATTGTGGTGGTGTTGTCGATGAAGATCTTCACGACCTTGCCCTTGAGGGATGGGAGGAACGACTTGAGCGCCCAGAACACGGCGCGGAGCTCCAAGATGTTGATGTGGAGGGACCTCTCCTCCGGGAGCCAAAGGCCTCTTGCATGGAGATCTCCGGTGTGCGCACACCATCCATCCAGGGAGGCGTCCGTCGTCATCGTCTCCTGATGTGCCGGAGTCTGGAAGTCCGTGCCCGCCGTGAGGTGTGCACGGGTGCCCCACCACTGAATCGCCCGACGGAAACCCTCGTTGAGCGGGATCTAGTCTCCGAAGCTGCCCGCCACTTGCATCCAGCGGGCGTCGAGGAACTCCTGTAGAGGACGCATCCGTAGCCTGCACAGTCACACTAGATAGATGCATGAGGACATCATTCCGAGGAGGGATTTGATGGATCTCACCCTGGCCACGTCTGTGGTTAACAGGCGCTGCACCTTGCCTAAGATGGCCTTCGTCCTTTCCTCCGACAGAGACACGAAATGTTCCACTTTATCGAGCTTCGCTCCCAGAAACAGTGCCACCTGCGACGGAACCTAATGGGATTTCGGGTAGTTGGAGAAACCCAGCTCGGAGTAAGCGGACGGTCTTCGCCGTGTGCTCGACGGCGAATTCTCTTGTCCTTGCACGGATGAGCCAGTCATCCAGGTAAGGGTAGACGTGGATCCCCTGCAGGCGCAGCCGCACCGCCACTGGTGCTAGGCACTTTGTGAACACCCTGGGTGCCGACTTCAGTCCGAATGGCAGAGCTCTGAATTGGTAGTGGCGTCCTTGGACTACGAATCTGAGGAACATTCGGTGTCCTTTTAGGATGGGGAAGTAAGCATCCTCCAGGTCCAACGACGATAGGAAGTCGCCCTCCTCCAGCTGTCCCAGCACGTGCTGGAGAGTGACCATCCTGAACTTCTGTGCCTTGATAAATTTGTTCAACCAACGTAGGTCCAGGATGGGGCGCCAACCGCCTGTCTTCTTTCTGACGAGGAAGTTTCTTGAGTATACTCCGGAGCTCCGGAGCCTCTTGGGGACGAGCTCGATGGCACCTTTGAGCATCACCTTTACCTCCAACAGCAGTTGAGGGACGTGATTTTCCTTCCTGGCCACGGGAGGAATGCGGGGACACTTCTTTTGGAATTCGGGAGTGTGCCCGTGGGCCAGGGCATCCAGCACCCAACGGTCGGTGGAGATGGACTCCCACACACTGACGAACTTCGCCAGCCGGCCTCTCACCGTGGTGCTTCAGTGGGGGCCCGACGCTACGGCCGGTTTAATCTTGCTTGGAGGCGGCCTTGCCGCCTTGGTCTACTTGGCAACGATGCCGAGATCCTCCTTGCTTGCCGCGACCTCTGTAAGCCTCCTGGGACAAGGAGCGGGCCTGCCTGGCGGTACGTAGAGGAGCCACCGCCTGATCCCTTGGAGGCCCCCTGTCTGCCTCCGGCGCTCCGAAAGGGCCGTTGTTGCTGAAGGACTCCCAGGGCTTGGGCCGTCTGTCGGCCTTGATGGCCTGAAGCAACTCATCCACTGTTTTCCCAAACAGGTTGTTGCCGTCGAACGGCATGTCCAAAACCCTGGTCTGCACGTCCTGACGGAAGTCTGTCACCTTGAGCCAGCCTCGTTGTCCAAGGCAAACACTGTTGCCTAACTGGTGAAACCCGGTGTCAGCAATGTTCGTTGCCACCGTTATGGCGTGGTCCGACGCCACCTCACCTTCCTGCAGAATCTACAGGGCCTCTGCCCTCTTTAGGAAGTCCAGTAGGGGGGCTATCTTGTACCATAGCTCCCTGTCGTAACAGGCCTCAATCGCTAAGGCGTTGGCCGCCTTAATTGTCGTCGCCGCCGCCGAGATGACCCGTCGCCCCATGGCGTCCAATTTCTTACCCTCGCCGTCAGGTGGGGAAGTAGAGGTTGAGGCGGTCACCCCCTCTGTCTTCTTCTTGGCCGCTGCTGAGACGACCGAATCCGGCGTAGGTTGAGCCCTGAGGCACAAAGCGGCGGCGTCGGGGACCCGGTACTTCTTCTCGTACCTGTCCCTCTTGGCAGGCGTGGTGGACGGGTTCTTCAGGATCGCAGGTCCCTCGTCCCAGATATCGTCGAGTAACGGTACCGCGAGGACCGTCTTTCTCTTGGCCTCTCGCCGTTGATAGAGGAAACCCTTCTTCTGTTCCTCGGGACAGAGCTGGAAGAGCTTGGATGCCCTGCCGATCATGACGTGAAAGGAGCCAATTTCGTCGGGCGGGGAAGCCCAAGGGAGTGGTGATGGAAGGTCCGTCCCGTCGTCGTATCCGTCGCCATCCGTCCCAGTCGTCGTATCCGTCGCCGTGTCATCCCTGGGGTCCGGTGAGGGGGATGAGGGCTCCACGGGTCGTGGGGGTATGAAGGGCAGGGAGGGATGAACTCTCCTCCGCTTGTTCGGAGGGCTTCCCGACGGGCCCGGTTCTGGATCGTCCACCGGGCTTCGTGGTAATCTCGTCCTTATCTCCGTGCATAAGGTTTGGATTGCCATCAGAATGGCCGCCGTGTTGTCCTGAGGCTCGGGTAATGGCTGTGACGGGAGGGATGGCTGCTCCTCCACTGGGGCCTCGTCGGCGTCACCGTCGCTTTCTTCGACCACCTCTTCGGGATCCCTCCCGTGGGATCGTACCTTCTCGAACCTCTCGTTGAGGTTCTTCACGGTTTCCACCAGCTCCTCCTCAGAGACTGAATCCGTGTCCGTGATGGCCGCCGCCCCCCCCCCTCTTTTTCCACTGGGGTCTTCACGGGGGTCTTGTCAATGGGCTGGAAAGAGGATTCTATCCGCGGTGGCAGGGAAACTCTAGGCCCCGAGATCGCCTCCACTGGTGTAGCCTCCCCAGGCTTCGCCAGGGCCACCGCGACTCCCTCGATAGTGGCCTTAGCCGGGTGAATCAAGGCCTTCGCCACCTTTGGCACGCTCGAGGCCTTCACCTTGGGGGAAGGGTCACTGCCTTGCTCCCCCTCGGCCGAATCCTTCAAGATCGACCGGGGCTTCTCCCGAATCTTACCCGGGTTCTCGGATTTCCTCTTCCCCCGAACCAGAGCGTTGGCTCATGGTCGATGGTGCCGGGGAAGGCGCGCCCTGCCTGGCAGCCGAAGAGCCCGACCGTTCACCGCTCCCGGTGCCCGCGGACTCGCAGTGCTTAGCCTTCTGTTGGGCCCCCGTCGCCGGGGCGCCCTCACAGGACTTAGAAGACCGCTCTGACAGTTTCTTCTTCTCACCTTCTGTGCCCTTCTCCAGCCAGCTGGCGAGGCGGGAATGACGATCCCTCATGGTCCGTTCCGATAGGTTCTTGCAGAACGCACAGTCCTTCTCCACGAGCGTCGTGTCCTCATGAAGGCAGTAGAGACATCTCGAATGCTCAACCTCCTTGAAAACATTCTGTAACCCGCATCCAGGGTAGTTCCTGAACAGCTTTGATCTGGGCATCGAGCTTCCCTTGTCCTGGGCCATGTCCATGGTAGGCCTCAGATCTGGAATCCTCCAAGAAGCGTAACTCGATGAAACTTCACCCTTGAGGGGCGTAGGAAATTCTGAAACGGGTCCCCGTTGATCGGAAGTAGAATGGTGGAGCTTGAGGCTCGATTTAACTGAAAAATGAGAAAATGTCTTTGAAAAAAAGCATGAAAACGCAGTAAAAGCTCGAGAGCTATAGCACGAGGACTCCCAACACTTGAACGTGCGGTAAAAATCTGAGGATGGCTGCCGGGGGAGGGGCTTAGGGAGAGGGCAGTCATTGGCTGGGGGCAGTATGACCCAGAGACCAGTGATTGGTTACTACTAGGAAAGACAGACCAGAAACGAAACTGATACTGATTTTTCTTTGCCGAGGATTCCCAGCCTGCCGACGGGGAATATTCATGAGCATGTGAATCCATGCCAGACCCCTTGCTGGAGAACCCCTCCAGCACCCTATTGTAAGATACCGTGTGCTGGGTCTAGAAAGTTACAAATGTAAGTAAAGTCAATTTCACTTCACTGCTCTTGGAAACAGTAGTTATCCAAGAGAAAGGTAATTAAACCTTTGGGAAATCTGAAAGACTTCCCTGTGTCACTGCACGGAGGGTGCTGTGTGCCACAATGTAAAAAGATGCCTATGGAGTTTGTCAGACTCAAAACACCAAAAGAACATATGAAAGTGGGAAAAATGTCTCACTCTCTCCAGGTTATAAATAAAAGTCCTAGAGTCCAGCAAAAGTGCGGAGGGTCTCTAAGGTGGAGAGGAATTAGCACATGTCTGAGAATTTTCCCAACAGTGCATCCCTCAGATGTCCAAAGAGCACCTGAGACAAGGGACATTGCAAAGCTCAATTGACAGATTAAGGACATAATTGATGAAGAAAACGTTTAGTAAAAGATCCATGCCAGGGTGGCGTGCAGTGACACACCCTTGATTTTTCTTTTTTAAAATGTTTTATTGTTGATTTATTTTTTCTATTTATTTTTGAAGGTCTAGAACCCAGTCCCCCCCTCCCTCCCCTCCCCCCTCACCCCCCCTCCCCCCCTCCCTTCTCCCCCCTCCACCCCCCCTCCCTTCTCCCCCCCTCCCCAATCCCCCTCCCCCAACTACCCCTCCCCCTCCCTCCCCCTCTCTCCTCTCTAGGGATAAGCAAAGATGCCCGACTGATGTGTTCAAACCTCTCTGCTATGTAGGGATAATCTTAAAACAAATGTAATCTGTTCTAAGAATTATGCATTATCCTTTTTAGGTATGATATTGTTCAGTGTGACACTGGTCGTGGTTGTCGGAGTGTATGAAGGTATGTCTGTTATATGGGGTGGCCATATAAAGGGGGGGATGGACAGTTACATATAAAGAATAATAATGCTAGTATGAATAGGTCTATGATAAATAAGAATCAAACAATGTCTCACTTTTTGCCGGCAACCACTACAGGTTTTCTTAGACGAATATAGCATGAAGTACGAATGACGTAGGATTTATATAAGGGATTGGGCTTTGACGCCATTTCTGACAATCAGCATTCAGAGTCATCTAATAGCGGGTACTCCGATATGCATACTGCAGGAAGGAATGTGATGAATGAAAGCTGTTACGTGTGTGCACTCATCCCGCATACGTCAGGGGATCCTAAGGTTTTAGTTCCACATCCAGTGCCAATTATAGAGGCACAATGCCTGGTACATCTCACACTATGTAGGATAAAGGACACATTCCACGCACACAGAGTGCAGTTGAGGAGCATTGATCTAGACCCAGCACTATGCAATGACAGTACGAAATACAGTAAATGTCTACAAACACCATATTTATCCTTGGGAGGTCAGTCGCATGTAAAAAATAAATAAAATGGCAGGGCACCACAGTGACGTGACCGGCAGATGGGCTGATCGAGTACAGCAAAGAAACAATAGCCCAAGTAGAGACTAAGTGTGTGCAACTATGGCCCCAATACATCACAAGGCTGACATGGATTGCAATGGTAATGGTGGAGAAGCCAGTGCGAATACATAGAGGCATGGATGATGACCTTTATTTTAGCAATTACGGAACAGTTCCTGTTGGCACAAACACACAGTGTGAACACTCTTGTGATCCCAGATATGACAAAAGATACAGCAGCAGTAATGGATTAGTACTGGGTCTGTGGCCGACAAGCCTACTACTTGCACCTTCTATTAATCCCGGAAGCAGAGGGCAGCAGTAAAGAATACTGGTGCCGGTTATCGTATTCTTCTTGGTCCTCTTCTGCAAGTGCCAATTGGGTCTCTGATGTTGTGTCAATGTAGTATCTAGTAGTGCCAGGATGATGGCATCAATTGGGGGTTCTAAAACACCTTGGGATACAATAAACTGCGAAACTCAAAGTGATATTTTTGGGATTGTAGATATGTTGGGTGGGGATGAGTTTGTTACTGTAGAAGTAATGAAAGGGGGGAATGTTGGAACGGAACCAGGGTCCTCCCGCACCCCAATCGCTTTAGAGTTAGGCAAGACCTCTTTTAGACGCTATAATGGACTAGGGGGTGTGGGGGGGCGGCACTGGAAAGGCTCTCATTCAAATATAATCACATACACGACATGGGTAGGCACTGAAGAAGGCAGTTTTTGTTTAAATATAAGGCACAATTAACCATTAGCTGGATAGATTTGTAATTATAGATCCTAGGCATTGTAAAATCTTAGTGCAGTAGAGGAGTCAAACTCCCTCCTCCTTCCGAGAAGGCATGTGGCCTGTGAGATTCTAAAAATTAACTACAGGCGCTTCTGCGGTGTTGGTTACTAAGGCTAGGACTGGCAGCACATGAACTGACTCACCAGCTGTTTACTGTCCGTCTAGGGTCCATGCAGGCCAAGAATAGGAATTACATGTTCTCTGCGACAAAATGCAGAATGGGACAAATTATAAGTATTAAGTGTGGGGGAACTTATAGGGCCCTGATAACATTAGCAGAAGGAGTGAAATATGGATAGAATTAATTAAAATTGTTCATAAAAAGGTTTAGTTTTTCCTGGGGCTAGGCCTCAAGGTTAGTAAAAGTCTGCAGAGCTGCAGTCTGTTTTTGCATAAGGTAGCAAAACAGTTGACAAAACCGCTGACAATGAAGAAAAGGCAGCTTTGGAGCATCCCTAGTATGGAAGAAGGATGGATTGGGATGAAGCCATGGTCCATATCCAGTGACACCACCTTGACAAGACAGGACTATATAAACCCCTGCCTGGCACCACTTTAGCAGGAAGGAACAGAAGAGGGACAGGAGAAGACCGTTCAGACAGCAGAGTCCTTTACTACCATTCTCATTTTGTAAGATTAAACTTGTTATCCTTACAAGATCAGCTTTTTGCCTTATTTCCCTAGAGGGGTGTATTTATTCTAGTGTGAGCGTAATTAGGGACATCCTTACATTTTGTTGGTTGTTATAATCGAGTTTGCCAGTAAGGGAAGCAAAGCCTGCCTGCATGTTATCCATTAGCTGTTTAAGGCTTGGGATCTCATGAATCGCCCCAACAGCACCTTCAATTCTTTGGGCCTCAGAGGATGCTTCCGCTCAAGACTGGTTGACTGGACATGCATATGCATCCAGCGTGTTTTGTCTCTTGCCACCCTCCCCCTCTAGGCATAGCTGCACTCTGCAGGGTTCTCTGGCTTCCCAGCGTTAGGAAGGGACGCAATGCGTATCTTGCTAAGTGCTCTCTGCAATAGTACATATTGCGCTGAATGGGGGTAAGCCCTTGCATCTCCTGTCTATCCCTATCCCGTGTGGAATCTAGCAGTACCCAAACGATTTGCTTCTTTCTTCACTGCGGCTCTGGACATTAATACAGCTGTGCATCGACGCACGGCATATAATTGACACTGTGGCCCGAGACCTACCACCATCATTCCCCCTCATACCGTTGCAATACACTGCAATTATCGCTTGCCCCTTCTGTCATTATCTACGCCCACTCTGCCTTCAACTTCTCGCTACCTTTCCATATGGGCTTTGCCTTTTGTGCCGTAACTGCCACAAGGGGGATCATTACAGATAGCTGTACCCTTACTGTGTGCACCAATCTGCATGCACCACAGATATTTTCACTTTGCCCTTGCCCTAATCACTATAATTGCGCCCTGACTGTGCAGACACTAGATTATTAACCTGTGTGTTTAAAGTGATAGCTCGCATTTAGCTCATCTTGTTAAGTGCACCCTGATCTGCTAAAAAATTGATATTCATATTTAGCCTCTGCCCTAGTCTGTCAAGTGCATCCTGATCTGCCCAAAAGTTGCTAGCTTGCATTTAGTCTATGCCCTATCTTAATATTAGTGTCCCGACGGTGTGCTTAAAGCCCACACCTGCACCGGTCACCGCCACTGCCACACTCCCATCGTGTTCTCACCTCCACCTCCATCTCCTTCCAACATGAAGCCATACCCTACTGATGATGTTACAAAGTGCTACACATGCAGTGCCTTCTCCCCTATGAGCAATGGCCTTGCCAAACTTGGCTACCTCCGCCATCACCCACTCCCCTGTCCTACCCCGTTCCTACCCAAAACCTCCCCCTTTCCATGTCCGCCCACAAAGCCTTACGGAGGTATCCACAGAAAACCTACAGGTATGTCCCTACCTAAAGCCATTTCTACATTCAACGTGATTGCGGAAAGCAAACTCCCATTCTGCATCACCAACTCCTGCTTTGGAACATCTAGCTTTTCACCCACTAGCTCGAGACTGCCCTTGGCAATCACATCTGCCTCACGCCCTATCACTGGTACAGCCAGGTTCAGAAGACTGGCCTCTTGTACCAGCTGCTGCCGCTACCGGAACACTACCTCCAAGCAAACTCACCACTTACAAAACTGATGTTCCCCAGGGGTCTAACCTCTCTCCCTGGCTGTGCAACCATTACCTGGCACTTCTTGCCCACCGCATTGCTGCTCTCTGCCCCAACTTTCAGTGCTATGCGGATGACACTCAACTTATGTTCAGGCTCCCTTCTGCCACCTCTTCTCCTTCTCTCATCTCTGACTGTCTGTCTGTCCGCCATCCAGGAGTGGTATGCCGCCAATGATCTCTGCCTTAATTCCAGTAAGACCGAGATTCTCCTCATCGGCACACTTGCTCCCTCCTTTCCGGTCACTCACTGGCCAGCCTCTCTTGGCCCTCTTCCTGCTCCCACCTGTGAGGCAAAAAACCTTGGTTATCTTCGACTCCACACTCTCCTTCTCTTCTCACATCTCAGACGTCTCTACGAAGTCAAACTACCAGCTGCACCTCCTCAGAGGTATTCTTCCTTTACTCTCCTTCCCCAGGAGCTCACTGCTTTCAGAGCTCTGGTACTCTCTAGGCTGGGCTACTGCAACAGCCTCTTTCTAAATCTGCCTGCCTCTAATCTCCGCCCTCTGCAACTCATCCAGAACAGGACTGCGAGACTTGTCCTTGTCCTCAAACCCAGGGATCGTATCTCTCCAGGATTGAAATCTCTGCACTGGCTCCCAGGGGCGGCGAGGATTAAGTTCACGACCCTCTGCATTGTCCACAAGGCCTTCTGGGGCCTGAGGCCTCAATACCTTCAAATCTCTCTTTCTAAATGTCTTCCTTCTCGAGCTCTTTGCTCATCCGCCTCCAACTCCCTTGGGGTTAGTTGCTTCTCCAAGCAGCAAGTTGGTGGTAGATCTCTTTCTTCTGATGAGTCCTCCCTCTGGAACAGCCTCCCTGCCTCTCTGAAATTTGAGGAGAACCCTCTTCGGTTCCGGATGCACCTCAAGACCTTCTCTTTGCTTCTGCTTGCTCTCCTCCTCTCCCCTGCTCATCTCCTGGCTGTATTTGAAGCTGCACTGGTTACCCGGCTTCCCTCTGACCTGGGGCCTAGGTCCCCTCCCGCTAGTTGCACACCTGCACTGACCCCCTGGCAACCGTTGCATTTGGGGACTGTTTCTGTATCCCTACAGCCCCTAATAGCACTTGACACCTGATGTCTGCACTTACCCTTGCACTTGCCACCAGCTGGCCGCACTTTTATTTATTATCTTTTTTTTATTTTACTGTTATCCTATGTACTGCTCTGCCCCCTCCCCTTTCGCTTTTTTAGCAAGAAAGGCACTGTGGTTATGGGACGGTAGTTCGTTGGTACGGTCGGTTCCAACTATGGTTTTTTAATGAGGGGTGACCCACGCTTCTTTAATACTAGCAGGGACAGCGTTGGTACTGAAGGAAGCATTAACACATTTAGTGATGATGGGACTTCGTGTAGGTGCGCAAAGTTTGACTAGATGGGCAGGGAAGCAATCGCCTTTGCAGGTCGATGGTTTTTAGAGTGGAAATGGTGTCCAGAACCTGGTCTTGGCTAACCGAGGAGAGTTTGAATTGGGTAACTATATTTTTGCAGTCTTTGTCTTCAATAGGGGGAGGTGCGAATTTGCTCGCCAGAAGCTTTCTTTTGGCTTAAATTTTGTCTTGGAGCATGTTTTTTTTTGAGGCATGTGCATTCTGTATAGTAGTGCACCAGGCTTTACTAGTGTTGACAGAGATAGTAGATGGGATGGGGTTTTCCAATTCTCTGAGTATAGTAAACAGCTCTTTGGAGTTTGAAGCAGCATAGTTTATCCTGAGTTCAGGGCGTTGGCTTTATAGACTATAATGGCAGATTTATAGGCTTTGTTGGCTTCCTGAAAGGACTTGGCTGAGTTGGCAGGGAGGGGCTTTTTATGGATATGTTCCAGGGATCTCTTGTTACGCCAAAGTGCAACCAGTTCCTCATTGAAACAAACATTTGAGCGCTTGGCAGCATGTGGTGTTTTGGTTATGATTGGGGCTAATATGTCAATGACCGTTTTGAGACACTCGTGATCAATATCTGCAAGGACGCTGTGGTTGGTAATCTTGGAGGTATGTGTGGCAAGAGCCTCCAGCAAGACTGGAGTGAGGCTGTCAATAGTAAGATTACGGGTATTTCTAGTTTCAATGGGATCAAGTAGCGTTGGTACGGGGGGGGGGGGGGGGTGAGTACCTTTCCAGTTCTAGCTCCAAAAATCTGGAAATCTCTCCCCCCCCCCCTCACTAGAAACGAGCCATCCCACCAGTGTTTCAAGCAGACGCTAAACACTTGGCTGTTCAACCAATTCTTAAAACAAACATATCCTTCCATCCACCCTGTCACTTTACTTGAGGCCCTCATGCACGTTAACTAACCAGCATTCACTTTAACCATTCTTTGTACCGTAACTAGAGATTCAAGCCTACTGTGACCCAGCTGCAATCACAAATGTTTTTACTAGCTACTCTATACTAATGTAACGTTACCTCTCACTGTAACCAGAGACTCAAGCTTTCTGCAACCTATGCCATGATACCTCCGGGTTTGGGTGTATAACAAATGCAATAAAATGTGTTGAGCCACCTGCCCAAAGCCCGCAGTTATGCTGTAACTTCCATTCAGGGAGAGATGGCCCCAGTCACGTTGCTTGCTTCACTGATCTATAAAAGCCTTCAGATAGCACACCGTTGTGATGTACTGCACACAGCCTCTACTGCCTTATTCCCACTACGGAACTCAAAGATAGAGAGGGGATGGGTAAGCGCAACCAAAGCCGGACACATGCGGCTTCCCCATTTCCTTGTTAATGTACCTTGTGCTTATCTGCGCTCGTCCAGAGCAGCCTCAGAATCCCTCACCCATCCTGCCTCACTGCACCATCAGGTATCAGTCTCGAAGTCCCACAGACCCCGAGACTGGCCAGGCAGGATTTGCATCATCGTTATTTATCTCCTTCTGTGTTCAGTAGCCCGCACAGCTCAGCAACTACCATCAGCCGCCTCACATACCACGCCTCCAGTCAAGGCGCTGTTCTATCCCTCAGTGTGTTGAATTGTTATGCTCCAATCTCACAGCTCAAGAAGCCGCTGCAGTGAAAAGGGCAAACAGCAAAGGAGCGGCTGCACGTAGCACAATGGAACATTCTCAAGTGGTGCAGGGGACCTTCCAAAACCAGCAAGTGGTGATTTGTTATGTACAGTTCGGAGATATGGGGAAATAAAAAAAATAAAAAAAAAAGGGAAGCAATTGAATGACTTGAACGAAATGTACTGAGGTTGTTTCATCTTCCAAAATTCACCCCCATTGAATTTATTTTCCTTAAATTCAATCTCACTGGTGTAAGTGCGAAAAGGCAAAGTCAAAGCCTTTGTCTACTATGGAAAATAACCAATGCTCCGCCTGATACTATACCTGGTCTTTTATGGAAAGTAACGGATTCTCGCAAATTATTCATGCGGAATAGTTCTCTTCCTAATCTGCAGAAATGTTTCGACCTATGGGCTAAGCTATTGGCGGCATATTCTTTAACTGACTTATC
The DNA here is from genome assembly GCF_040938575.1 of Ambystoma mexicanum. NCBI lineage: Eukaryota > Metazoa > Chordata > Amphibia > Caudata > Ambystomatidae > Ambystoma > Ambystoma mexicanum. Next base: position 299,601,343 of record NC_090927.1, read on the forward strand.
GTATTTTCAGAAGTAGAGTGTTTTATCCTCAATTAGTATAGTCGAGTCAAGATACATCTTTGGTTGACTAGTCCTCTAAATGTCTATCAGAACTATATGGTTGTTATATTATCTCTCATGATAAAACTACTGCTTACATTGGTTATATTTTAGGCAATTTTACAGTATGGGATTGCCTGAAAATGAAATTCAATGTAGCTCACTCCTTGGAGGTTACTGGTGCCGGAATCACTTTGCCAGGAGCGAGACGTTTTGTTGTTTACTTGGAGATCGTAAAATTGAAAGTGTTAAACATCTTCTTTTGGAATGTAGTGCCTTGTCAAATCTTATATGTGGTTATTTTTCTGCTGCTGGTCTGATGCAAGCTGACAAACGATTAAGAAAATGTCTGGCATATCTTCATGGGTGGAAACATCGAGGCATATACACATTTATTAACACATTTTAATTGATTGTTGTGATTAATGTATCTTGTTTTAAACAATCACTTGCACTTTGTTAACTGTAGAATACACATAATTTTGCTGTTAAGGCATAAGTATGTATTGTAAAAAAAAAAGCAGTTTTGAATGTGACGATTTTTGGCAATAAACAAAATAAATGCTTTTAAAAAATTGAAAGGGGGTGCTCACACAAAGTTAAGGAAAAAAAAAGTAATGTCACTTTGAAAACAGCATATTTCTGTTTATGTAAACTGTTGGCAGACTTTTGCAACAAAATACTGACATGGGTCCCCCATAAATTTAAACTTTCAATAATTCTATGGTAATACACCAGCTAGGCTAGATTATGCCAGGAAACTAACAAAATTATGTCCCCATTACTGATCGAAGGAGGACGTGGATCTCCAAACGTTTTCCCCAAGGAGACAAACAGAAGATAGAAAATCAAATATCTTTTGAAGACGTGTTGTCCGAATCAATTTAAGATTACAATCTAGTTGATTTCAAACTGTTACCCGGTCACATTTCTCAACATTAGGAAAACAGGGGACAGTTATCTAAACAAACAACAAATCACAAATCATCTTGAATTAAATCGGTTATATTGATTGTAGAGATCCTGAAAAGTGCCAGGATGTTACTGTTCCGTGATCAACAAGCTCAGCCATATTCTGCAAAAAGCACTGCAAAGACATTGTAATTTATGTATTGAAAAGTACAACATTGAATTACAAAGTGAAAACATAAAAATCCTTTCTCTGTGGATAGGGCTGTTTACAACCACTTGTATAGGATAGGGCCAATGGTAATATTCGGTACATGCAGGAATTAAAATATAAATCATAAATGATTAGCTTAAATATTCAAAAGGAAACAGATTTTGAAACAAAATAGAACCCACCTAACTGCTGCAGTGCAGCAGCTTCAGATTGCAAATCTTCTTGCCTACGTTTCAGCAAAGTATTGGCTTTTTCACATAGCAGGAGATGTAATGCAGCTTCCAGCTCATTGATTTGAATGATCTGCAAAAGGTCAGAAAACAGTTACAGATTTAGCATCCCAAAACTGTGATAGGAAACCAATCACTTTGATGCAAGTACCCATTTAAGCTGCTAATGAGGTTATGGCATAAGACGAACACAGACAGGCAATAAATGGAACCTTCACATTTATTTCCTAGGCAGGGGAAAACAAGAGGCCTATCCATTCTTTAGATGTATGCATGCCATGCACTGATTCACTGTACTTTATGGGATCAGGACAATGATAACAGACTAGCCCATCAACCAATCATCAGGAAACTCAAAATGTTCTCGCTTCAGTTAGGTTAGGCTGAAACAAACATAAAATGCGTCACCCAGAGCATTACTGTTGTTCATAGGGGAGGGATCTTTGATTTTCCCAAACCAGAGGGGAGGATTAGAACCCACTTCACTGACAACAGTATATACACATCTTTGACCAACAGTAACATTCTCTAATGCATATTGTAATTGTGACAGACCACTCGGACTAGACAGGTAAGTTGAACAAAGGTCAGTCTTTATTGACTTTAAGAAACGAAAACATTAATTCAAGTATCAGTTCTCTTTCAGGCCGAGATGACTCTGATGGGGTTTCTGCGAGTGTAAGGCAGACATCTCTGTTTAATCTTTGTAAGCCCACTGGTATGGACTTGTGGTCTCATCGCTTCCAAACCGATTCTGAAAGAAGAGAACTCCCCATCAGTCCTTCGTCTCTCTTTGCTTTATATAGGGACTGGCCACTCTTGACCCAATAGGGTCTCTCCTTCTGTCCGAGGATATAAAAACCCTCCCAAGCCCCGCCCCCTTCCTTCCGTGCTCCTAGTCACCATGATGTCTCCCCGCCATGTGCCACGAGGTGAAGATTGGGGTTTATACAGTCAGAGGTCCCTAGCTTTGGTAAGGATAAAGTCCTTCTAATATCCTTCTTTTTGGTCTCTTTTCTCTGTTTTACGAGTGTGAGGTTTACGGTTCTTTTGCTTCTCTTTGCTCCGTTCACCGTTTGTGGCCTATTGGCCCAACAACCTCCACCCGTTGGTCGTTCGTGCTGCAGTACACGCAGCACACGGCGGCAGACCCTTGCTCCGTCTGGTCGTCTGCGTCGTGGATTACGTGCTCCTCGCCTGTAGGACCCACGCCACCTCTCAACCCCGCCACCGGCCGTGCGCCAGGACCATCCACATTCATGCAACACAATTCGCAGATGGCACCCAGGTATGCCCCCGACCACAAATGACTGCCTCCCTCAGTGTCCTCCTCCTCCTCCTTTCGGCCCGTACATTCAGGTTCGAGTTTTGCTTCTCCATTGTCCACCTCATTGCTTCCCGCGGGCCCCTCCGTTGTTTCCGGGTATTTGGTGTGCGCATGGCGTCCCATGGCCTCTGATGCAGTCTGGCTGTTACAGTAATTATTTCCCACATAAACCTCACACAAGAAAAACCTTGAGTTTTCAAATACACAAGCCTCCACTGTCAATGTCATGATGAGACCAGACTATATGAAAACACAGACCTATAAATGGTCCCTGGTTTGGAGGCAAAGTACCAACTTAGACAATCACAGTAGGGCACTTAGAAAGAATTTTGGGGTTCTATTCAAAATACCTTTTCTATTTCAAAACATTTCAAAGGAATAATTGGCATCATGATTCAAATGGCTCTTGTTCAATAGCCTTATTTAAAGAAGATTCTAAAAGTGGTCCGGTCTCAACATTTCATACAAATATGGTGTTAGAGAGATTTTCCTTTAGGCCCTGTGGTCAAGGTCCTCATGTAGTACTAGTGATTCTCTCAAGCTCGCCAGCCTAAATGGAAGTTGTGACAGTGCAGATCATTAATACCAAGTGAGAGAAGGGCCACACATTTTTTCTATAACATAATGTTTATATTTTTAAGTAAATGAAACAAGAAAAACAATACATTTGCACGTAAGTAAGTCTTAGTAAAACAATAGGTGCAGCAATGTATCAGGTAAGAGTTCTTTCATAATCAATGAAGAGTCTCTCCTAAAACCGAAACGGCAGCAATGCAAGTAAAAGACATTTCTTTTCCGTGTCACAGATTGTCTTTGATAGTTTTTGTGTTCTTGAGACCGTCGTCTCTGGCCCGGCGTCCCACAATCCTGCGATGGTCACTAGAGATCGGTAACCACTATTGTCAAACAACAGTCTGGTTGTGAAGGATTAAGGGCCAGCAACCTTTCTCTCTACCACAGGGAGCAATCTAGGTGAATCCTAACCTACATCCCACAAAAAGTACAAGAAAAGGTGCCTTAAAGACACCCTGGTCCTTTCCTTCTATGCTCCTTCACTACTCTGCTTTATGTTATATCCTCTCTTCTTTCTACTCTGCTCCCACATTAATTCATCTCTACTATCCCTACTCTTCTGTGCCTTCGATGTTCTCTCTCTAGCCCTATTCTCCTCCCACTCTACATCTACTTTCCCCTCTCCACCCAACAATACACTCCACCCACACCTTCTCCTACAGTAACCCTCCATTAACTCCCCGATTAACTTTCCCATTCACCTTCTACTCTTTCTTATAGTCTCACGCTCACCTTGCACATACACAGACGCCCAAGTACCACTTTCTCCCACCAACCAATACCTCACCTTGCACACACTTTCAGCAATCCTCCTCCACACTTATCTGCACCGTCCTTCTTCCACTTAGTCTTTTGCACCTCCTCCCTTGACCTCACCCAAACAATTCACACCTTTCTGTTGCCCATGCTCTTTTTTATTCAACCCTTCCCCTCTCCCCTACATTGGTTCCCTCCCTCAGCTGGTTGCCTGAGCCAACTGCTGGCTTTCTTCTCCCCATGGGGTGAGCTTGCAGGTAATCAAACACAATGAGATTTGAGCCCCGCCCTTTTCTGTACACCGGTCCACCGGGATTTGGGAATGGTGGCCTGCTCAGAAAACAGTCAATGTCAGTTTGTATCAGGGCAGAATAGAGCGTCTGGTTTGCCAACTTTATGTTCGGATTGCTTCCCGGTCCTGCTGAAGGCAAGATAAATGTCACCATTTATGTCACCTAGAGAGCTGGGATTTCGTTTGAGGTGCGAAAAGTTCTGCAATTCCTATCTCCCCCTTTCCTGGTTGGGTTGCTCGCTCTCTTCTTCTCGGTGATGTAGTCCTATGGGACAACTGGAGCAAAACTGGCCAGCGTTGTGCAATTTCAGGTATGGGGCAAGAATAGGTGGAACCCAGTTCATTCAGCCCAGCACAGCTAGAAGGGACAGAGACTGGGTACACCACCGCCTTCCCCCGCACCCATCTACCTTTGCCCCCGACGGGGTCATAGCTCCGACATGGTCACACTAGGTTAGCAAGTTTCAAGGGAGGTAAAAAGGGACCAATAGTGCAAATACGGGCAGTCTTTGGCAGGGAAGAGATACCTTTGTGTGAAAGTACCCCAAGGAGCAGTTCCTGGAGATCCGTTGGAGGGAAGCCCTCAAGAGGGATTATTTAGGCTGTGGATTTCCACAGGGATCCTCCGTCATTCCTGCTTTTGAATCTTTATTTGCAGCCATTGATGAACATTCTGGAGGATTGTGGATTAATTTTCACTCTTATGCTGATAACACCCAGTTGTTCATCAGAATAGAGAGTGAATGGCGATTAAACATGTCTTAGGGTCAATCAGTGTCTTGATGAAATCAGCCACTGGATGTCAGTAAATTAGATGCAACTCTATGACCAAGGTTATCCTCTTCGGGCGGAAACATCTCCTTGCTATAGGACTATATAAACTCACGCTTCTTGGGGGCTGAACTTAAATTCACCTCATCTTGGTTGTATATGGCAGGACAACCTTGGCAGTGAAAGTCAGGTTAGTGCCAAGGTCCAGGTAGTTTTTGATTCTCTGCACCTGCTACAAGTTTTGACGTTTATTCCAAGCAATGATCATGCCATTGCAGTGGGCTGGCTCCTTAGTAAATTCACATTTAGATTACTGCAACCAATTTCTTGCTGGAATTCCGGCTAAGCAGCGGCAGAGATTGCTAAGGACGAATGCCCGCTGGACCCTCCACTGGCTGGCAGTGGATGACCGAAATAAGTTCAAGGTGGCCTGTTTGATCTTTAAGAGCTTGAAGGGTTCTGCCCCATCATATTTAGCGGATACACTTATTAGGCATCAACTGACCAGGCTGCTACGATCGGGGGGATCAATTGTTGCTTAAAATTCTTTGATCTTGCTGTGTCACAAGGGGAGACAGAACATTTGCCTTTATGGCCCCAAGTTGTGGAATAGCATTCCCAGAGAAATCAGAGCCCTGGAATTTACCAGTTTCGAAGAGCCCGTAAAACCTTCCTTTTCAAATAAAGGGATGCTGGAGGCCTTTTGCTTTTCTTCTATATATAACCCTATTTTGACCCTTTTGATGTTTTCTCTGCTCTGTTTATTTTTGATACCATCTGCGCCTCTATACGATTTGGTTTGTCCCTGTGTGCGCTTATAAATCCATCAAATCAAAAGAAAATAAAGAGCGGTTCCACGGGTGAAGAAAAGAACGTAGAAAGGATTCACCATCAGTGCGGGAGGATCAGGAAAGCAGTACGCTGGGACCGAAAAAGCATTTTGCAGGATGCGGTTGACAGATTTCATTGATGGTTACTTTACAGGTTTTTCAATTCTCACCATAATATCTAATGACAGCACACCAGTCCAGTGGTGACTCCCAGGCATTTGGGAATGTTAGGAAAGATTTTCTTTTTCCCCTCCGTAGATTTCTATGCAACTCCCTTACATTTTGCTTGTTTTGAACCATGTCGTGGCTTTTTGGAGGCAAGTAATGCCTTCTGCTTTACTTCCCTTGGCTGTTTTACTCATTCTTATGGGAAAACTGACTTGTCGCCAAGACGGTCAGTACTGAGAGACAATGTCTCTCTTTATACATTCTTGTATTGTTACAATTGCACACATCACCTTATAGTGAAGTGCAGTTAGGATAATTTGTACTGACCTTGACATACTCACACGCACTGAGACTTGGTTCAATACCAGCCCAGCCACTTCCTTTGACTCGCTCTTACCCAACAGCTTTAAGATCACCTCCAAGCCTCAACCTCACTGGCCTGGCGGTGGGGTTGCCTTAATCTTCCCCAAGTGGATTCCTTCTTCCATCCTACCCACTGAGCTCTAATCGCTCTTTGAGAGCCTAGTATGCAAAGTGGTCACCTCGCCCTCCTCCACCCTGACCATTGCTACCATTTACCGGCCTCCAGGCGCTTCCTTTCAATTTCTCTACGAGTGGGCGGATTTCTGTTCCTCTTTACTCTCTACCACCTCCAACCTGCAACTCCTGGGTGACTAATGTCCATTTGGACTCCCCAGGTGCAGCATCCACCCTCTTCGTTAAACTCTGCACCTCCCTACACCTCTTTTTGGTCAAACCCACTCTGCCGGACACACTCTGGACGCCATCATCCATTCCAACCTCCCTCTCTCTTCTACTCTGGTCACCCCTCTCTCTTGGTCTGACCACTCTCTTCACTCCTGCCACCTGGGTCCCTATGGCCCTGTGACAACTACTCCAAGAGCCCTGCTAACCTCATTCACGAACATCTGTCCGACGAAACGAGTGTCAGCTGCTGCCTTCACCTCCACTTTCATTCCCCCTTGCCCACCCAACTCAGACTCTACCTCTGAATCTGCTCTCAGTGAGCTCCATCTATCCATTACCAACACCCTTGACATCCTTGCCCCAGTCATGAGGATCCCCCTGAAACCAAGTGTAACACCTGAAACCAAGTGTAACACCTGTACGACTCCGAACTTGCAGACCAAAAAAAAGTGCAGGGCTGCAGAACAGAAATGGCAAACTTCAGGCTCACCCTCTGACAAATTGGCCTGCTGCCTGCTCCAAAGGCATTACATACTCTCTATCCGTGCCAAAAAAGGGCCCACATTCAGGCACGAGTATCGGCCGCGTCCAACAACGCGGCTGAAACTCTTCAAAATCTGCAGGGAACTGGCCAACCCATCTGCAGTATCCACGGCCCCTACTCATTCCCAGGCCTTTTTCAATGCACTTGCCACTCACTTCACCTCCAAAACCCAGGACATACTGAGCAGCCTTATCACAAACTCTTCCAACCCCTTGCTCATCCAGAACCATCAAGGAGAACATTTCTTCTCTCGCCCCTGCTCTTGCTGATCTTTGTAACCACTCCTTTGTTACTGGTTCTTTTCCATCCTCCTCAAGCACTCCATTGTGCACCCCCCCTCCTTAAAAAACCATCAGCAGACCCTTCCTGTCTGGCCAACTATCACCCCAGCTCCATCACCATTTTCCTTGGATAACTGCTGGAGAAGTTGGCCCTCCCCCAACTGAACTCCCACACTGGACTTGTTTGCAGTCTTCGCGACCATCAGTCATGGTCCTGGGTAGCTAGAGGCACGGAAACAGCTCTTCTGAACACCCATGAAGTACTGCTTGCATCCCTTGCTTCCAACTCCTCGGATGTCCTCATCCACCTTGACCTCTCTTCTGCTTTTGACAAAGTGAACCATCCCATCCTCATAAAAAGCTCCATGACACCCTATCTTGGAGCAGGCGCTGGACTGGCTTGCCTCCTTCCTAACTGACCGCTCTTCCAAAGTCATACTGGGCACCTTCTCCTCCCCTACTTCCTCCTCCTCGTGTAGCATCACCCAGGGCTGCATTCTTTCACCTTGGCTCTTTAACATCTACCTTACTCTGCTGGAATGCCTCTTTTCCTCCTTATTCCCCAATTTCCAGTGCTATGCTCATGACACACAAACCTTCAAACGTCCTACAGACGCCCTTACACCTTCCTTCATCCCTGACTGCCTCACAGCCATCCAGGCCTGGTTTATCTATACTGATCTTTGCCTCAATGCCAGCCAAAGATCCAACCCATTGGGACCCCGACACACTATTTCTTCCCTTCACTCTGGCCTTCTTCCATGGGGTCTCCCCCTCCTCCCTCTGAAGACAGAAACCTCTGCGTCATCTTCAACTCCTCTCTCTCCTTCCTCCCTCATACTCGGGATATTGCCAAGAAGTCCCACTTTCAGATTTTCCTTCTGAAAGGAATTCTACATTTCCTCACCTTCCCCCAGAGGCTCAATGTCACCCAGGCTTTGGTTAAATTGGTCCTAAAGATCATTATTTATTTTATTAAACATTTGTAAAGCGCACTACAGCCCAAAGGCATTCAGGCGCTGTTTACATGAAAGTGTACATAGGCATGAGTACATTTAGGGCATGCGGTTACTTGGTTACATCATATGTGCTAGGTTACAGAGTACAGCTGGGCATACAAGATGGTTTAAGAGTACAAAGTGTAAGCAAGGACTGACATTTCATACTAATAGGCTGGTTTTGATGGCTTTGCGGAAGGCCAGGTGGGAGTCGATTACCCTAATGTGTGAAGGTAGTGTGTTCCAGTGGGTGGCAGCGATAGCTGGGAAGCTGGAGCCCCCGGCACGCACTCTGCAGGTTTCATGTTGGTGTAGGCTAGCCTAGATGGCCTTGTAGAAGTGGGCAAGGCGATGCGCTGGTCGAGGTAGGGCGGTGCCAGATCATGGAGGCATTTATGAGTGATGGAGAGGAATTAAAAGATGATTCTCTGTTTAACAGGAAGCCAGTGAACCTGTCTCCTTAGGTCCGATATGTGGTCCTTTTTAGGGACCACATATCGGTTAATTCTGTCTTCTTGGCATTTAGACATAGCCAGTTGTTGGTCATCCAGATTTTGATTAATTTGTAGAGTTTTTCCACGTTGGCACTGTCTTGGGAGTAGTTACCGCTTAGTTCGATGACCAGCTGGGTATCATCAGCGTAATTGGTGAAAAATACTCCAGGATCATAAGGAGGAACCTGATATACAGATTGAAAACAAGCGGTGAAAGGCAGGCTCCCTGCGGTACACCACGGCTGATTTTGTCTTCAATAGAAAAACTATCCCCCCCAAGTGAACCTTTGATTTCCTGTCCGAAAGAAATGAGGTGAGCCAGTCGATTGCCTCTTTGGAGCAGTTTGCTCTCCTTTCTAGGGCAAGCCTGAATTGGTTATGGTCTAGCAAGTCAAATCTAGAATTAGAAGCCCCGCTTTCCCATTCTCCACTATGTTCAGCATGCGGGATTGGAGATCAAGCATTGTCGTTACGGTACTGTATGCTGCACGGAAGCCTGACTGTTGGCTATGTAGGATCTCATTGTTTTCAATGCATGCCTGTAGTTGGTTTGAGGCAATCTTATCTAATGCCTGTATTAAATAAATTACAGTTGGCGATAGGTTTTAAGATGCCTGTGTCACTTTGGTCTAATTCTGTAATTTTTTTTGCTAAAGGGGTGTTGTGAAGTGCTTGCTTGTGAATGTGAGACCCTGTGATGTCATGTTGGAATGTTGATGTGTGAATGCTGTATGAGTGTTCTACCAGATGTCAGTTAAGCCTGGGTGATGGGACCCAGTGGTTGCCTTACATGTTAGCTTAATGTAACTAAGCAATAAAGTATATCTAAGAAGCTAAAGAAGACTGAAGAAGGTGCTTTCTAACATTGGCGACGAGGATTACCAAGAACCAATGCGAGCTGGAGAAGAAGGTTGCTGAGGGGGGAGCAGCAGAAGAAAGGAAGGAACCACTGCCCCCCAGACATCAAGGAAGTAAGTCCCATCACCCAGGGGTGCAGAGGGCAGGGCGTTTGAGAAGTGAAGAAGGCCCCAGCGCAGGCCCAGAGCACAAGGAAAGAAGAAGGGGCAGGCCAGCGAAGTGTCCAGGGGGTTATGAGGCTAAGAGAAACCCCAGGACTGAAGTAGGCCCCAAAAAGGATAAGTTGGTGGCAGGTGCAAAGGGCCAGGAGAAGTGAAGAAAAGCCCAAGAAGCAAATGTTTGGTGGCAGAAGCAAAGAGCAGGGGGAACTGAAGTAAAGAAAACCCCAGCGTGGGCTCCAAGGGACAAGTGAAGAAGATTAGCCCCTAAAGTAAAGCAGGTTCCCCAAAGCTAAAAGTTTGATTAAAACGGCATCACCCAGGTCACGGGGTGTAGGGACAGATGAATAGTAAATGTGAGACCTCCAGAAGTAAAAAAAAAAAACAGAGTGCCCATAAAGGAGAAATAAGCCGCCTTAATGTGCAGTGCCCAACGTGGCAGATCTAGATTAGAGAAGATGTTGAGCATATAAATGGGACTAAAATAAAAAAAGAAAATGCGTTGCGTTATGAAAGCTTTAACGTTGGAACTTGAAAAAGAATGGTACCTTTATGTATGGTAGATGTGGCAAACGGTATTGCAGCAGCGTGACAGTTGGGAGCTGGAGACCCGTCCTGCTCTGAGGCCAAGCAGTGACTGGTGACGTCACGCATAGTGCAGCTGGTGATGGCGAAGGGTCGAATGCCATCATGAAGGCCAGAGCGAGTGACCGTTGGAAAAGAAATGAAGCACCGCAGTACAGTGAATGTTGAGAATTGAGGAAAGGATCCTTGCCTGTTACGCAACGTGCTTGTAACGCAGAAGTGAAAGGGCATTTAACATTGTCGCACGGAAGGGGAAGACAAAACGTATGTACCACTACTTCTGCGGAATGCAAAGGAAGACGGAAGACGGAAGCAAAAGGAGCGGTGAACTGCTCTGTATTAAGGGAAAAGGCATCTCTGGCCAAGTGATTTTCCACTCTAGTTGAAAGAGATGGGACTATAAGGAACTGATGTCAGCATGGTGGAGACAACAGGCTGGTGCGATGTAGAACAGAGCGGAGAGCAGCAAGGTTTATGCTCCGGTGAGCCACCAGCATGGTGGAGACAACAGGCTGTGCGATGTAGAACGGAGCGGAGAGCAGCAAGGTTTATGCTCCGGTGAGCCAGGAACTGGAGATGTACAGATGCTAGTCGTTGATGACAGAAGGGTACAATAGAAGTGGACCCTGGCAATGACATTAGCATGTATCCTTTTAATGCTGTACACATATGTAACGCTTTTGAGGATTTACACGTTGAAATGGACTTTCATGGATTGTTTAAGACGCATTATTGCTTTGTTGATTTAAATTGAAGCACGTGGTGCAGGCATCGATATGTGAGAAAGGTCTGAGTGAGATAGAATTAACCTTTTGAGGAATTGCAGGATAACGTTGTCTGAGGCAACATGGACTTTTAAAATAATGGAAGTATGCGCATAGAGTAAAATAGGCTGCATTAATGTGGCATGGACTCTTAGGGACACATATTTGGCCAATTTTGTTTTGACATGGATTGTGTAACTATGCAAAACGTAATATAGGTGAAGTGGGTCGCCAATGTTGAAAAGCGTGGGATAGCGTCCCATGAATGTGAAGTCAGTGTGTTTAAAAGCGTGGGATAGCGTTCCATAAATGTGAAGCAGTGTGCAGGTGTAGGGATAGTGTCCCAACTGAGGTACAGGGATAGCGTCCCATTTGAGGTACAAGTGATAGCGTCCCTAGTGTGAAGGAGTGATAGTGCCCCATCTAGTGTGTAAGTAGGGATAGCATCCCTCATCTGTATAGGGATAGCGTCCCTGAGTGAAGTAGGGATAGCGTCCCGCACCAGTTTAGGGATAGCGTCCCTCATTTGTATAGGGATAGTGTTCCTGAGTGAAGTAGGGATACTAGGTATAAGTATGGGGATAGCGTCCCAAGTAAGTGGCAGGGATAGCGTCCCTCAAAAGGAGTGTTGGGATAGCGTCCCTGTTCAGAAGGGATAGCGTTCCTTAACATAAGGTTTAGGGATAGCGTCCCTGTTAAGTGTAGTCAAGGGGTAGCGACCCGGAATGGGGATAGCGTCTCTCAACACGAGGGTAGGGATAGTGTCCCAGTTAGGTAGCGATAGCGTCCCTGAAGTTTTATTTTGAGTTGCATCTCTCGTTAAAAAGATGCACGGTGTGGATGTTTTGATGTGTGAATGCCTTGTGTTGTTTTCCCTGTGTCAGTGATGGTTGTGGTAAGAAGGGGATGTGTTGTGATATGTTTATAGGTGTATGTGGGAAATGAAGAAGATGTGTTGTGAAGTGCTTGTTGGTGAATGTCAAGTGGATATGTGTCATTGGAAAGGAAGGAGATGTGTTGTGAAGTGCTTGCTTGTGAATGTGAGACCCTGTGATGTCATGTTGGAATGTTGATGTGTGAATGCTGTATGAGTGTTCTACCTGATGTCAGTTAAGCCTGGGTGATGGGACCCAGTGGTTGCCTTACATGTTAGCTTAATGTAACTAAGCAATAAAGTATATCTAAGAAGCTAAAGAAGACTGAAGAAGGTGCTTTCTAACAAGGGGTGATTGTGAACTTTTTGATGTAATTCGGTACACGACCTTCCCGAAAAGAAGCATTCAACATTTTAGTGAGTAAGGGGGCGATGATATTTACATTCTCCAATATCAATTTTGGTAGAATTATATTTTCTGTAGTAGTGGGTTTCGTTGATGAGTGTTTTTAGCATTTCTTCGGTCAGGATTTCGTGTAATTTAAAGGCTCCTTGCTGTAATGTGGACTTGACTCCATTAGCTGGCTCGGCCTGGCTTGATGTGATTTTTTTAGCCTTTTTTAGTACGGCCCTGGCTTTTCTGATTTTATCTGCAAATGCTTTTTGAACCTTGCCGCAGTCTTTGCTGGTCGGTGAGAAAGGGGGGGTCCGCGTTCTAGGCTTTTCTATTGCTTTGAGGATTTCGAATAGTTTGCTAGATGAACTTTCTGCTGCTTTTATTTGTTCATTGAAATAATTCCTCTTGGTGTCGCAGATGCATTTAGTGTAGCTATTTCACTTTCTTTCCAGCTGGCTTTTTTTCTCTTGTGATTTTTTTTTGCCTTTTCTCTTCTGAGTCTGAACACAGCGGTATTAAACCCTTTCTGGTGTTTTTTATTGGGTCTAATTAATCCATTTCTCAGGGGGGCTTTTAAGTCCACTAATTGCTTTGCCTGGAAGTTAAAATCAGCTAAAATATTATCGCAAGAGTCATCTTCCTTGAATTCTTTAAGTATTTTCTTTATGCATTGTTCCAGGTGGTTCAATCTTTTTGTAATTCCTACAGCTGACTTGTTTTGGTTAATTTCCGGTATTATTCTTAGTGGGCGCGTTTAGTGTCATCAAGAACGTGACCAGCAAGTGGTCTGACCATATGCAAGGTTTAGTAACAAATCTATTGGTCTCTAAATTATTAGTGATTATCCAGTCCAGTTGGTTACCGTTTGTCATGGTTGGGTCAGAATTCTTGACCTGAAAGTCAATATTAAGGTCTTTTCTAAGTAGGTTGCCTCTTTGTCTTTTGCATACCATCTATTGACATCCCCTAGAACAGAATTGGCAGTGTTTTACCTTTCAATTAATTTAGTTGTTGGGTGATATCATCATTGAAATGCGAGACAAGCGATGGGGGTCTATATATCAGAATGATGTTAATGCTGCTATTTGCTATGGGGGAGTGTTTAAGATGCAACATTTCGCAGCCTGCGCTGGTGGTCGTAGATGGAAACTTTCACATGTTAGCTCTAACTATCATGGCCACTCCTCCCCCTGTGCCCGATTCCCTGTCTGTGTGGTATATCACATAGCCTTGTGGGACTGCTATGGAGCATGTAGGCCCAATGGGTTCCTGTAAACATGCCTCGGTTATACATGCAACATCCACTGCTTCCCTAATAATTAAACCATGTACATCTTGAGCATGTTTATTTAGGGATCTGGTGTTGAGCAAGCAGAACTTCAATTGTCTTGGTTTGTCAGCACATTCTTTATGCGAGTTAAATTTTTTTGTTCAACTTCTGCTGTTTTTCCGGCTGTGGTTGTGTTTTTTATGAACATCTGCCTGTTCCTGCAAGAGTGTGCGGCGTACCGTATCGGTTTTATGTTCATCTCCTTCCAATGCCCTATGTGCAGCCATTACCGCCATTTCCAGGCGAGCATGTTGTAGTAGACTGAAATGCAACGGGTTTACATTTTTATTCCTCATTCTTCCCTCTATTACAGGGTTTTTCAACCAAAGGTGAGGGGACCAGTGGCTGTGGCCTTGTGTACACCGTGGATGGCGAGGACCGGCACTGACCGGCTTATCGCTGAAGTGCCTGACGTTTCTTTAAATGTGATGCTGGTGCTGCTGGGAAATGTAGTTTCCCTTAGTCAGTAACACTAGTTCCAATGCGTGCAAGCTTGTCGGAAGAACAACGCATGCCAGCAGAGGAAAACGTTTCTGCCCCTTTCAATGAGTGGGTAAGTTTATCAGAGTGGTCACAACAGTTCTTTTGAGCTACGGCAGAGATGGTGATCGCTGTGTACTGGTTTGTTTATTTAATATAGCGCAAAACCAAACCCGTAGGTAGCCGGGCGCAAACATTACAAGGATACTTGAAAACTTAGTTACAGGGGCAAGCAAAATAGGCAGTAGGACAGTTCAGCAGCATTACAGTCTGTGTATACTTATACAGTTAAAGCCAGATGTAGGAGCCATAAAGAGCTAAGTAGCAGTCACTGCAGTTTTATAGTCCCGGTAGGGTCCAGTAAGTTCCTAGATACTAGCAGTGGAAGTCGGAGATCTATGGGGTCAAGTTAACAAAGGGCATAGTCGGGCGGTGTCACTTAGGACGAGTGGTTCTAGTAAAATAGGGTGATCACATTAGATGTCATTGGATTGTATCCATGAGAGAACCTTGCACCTGAAACTTAGGTAGGGTTGGTCCTTTCTAAGTTCTAAGGGGAGTTTGTTCCAAGTTTGGGCAGCTATGACTGGAAAGCTGGCACCGCCAGCTGTACTCTTATCGAGGCACCATCAAGGTATAAGCGTTAGTCATTCTTGTGGGGTGATTCGAGATTCTTTTGTTGATTCTGTTTGCTAGGTATGGTGGAGCTATATTGTTGAGGCATTTGGAGGTGAGCGAGAGAGTTTTGAGGGTGATCCTGTCTAACTTTTAGCCAGTGGATGTTCCTTCTGGCGGTGGAGACATGGGCTCTGTTGGGTAAGTTTAAGGCTACTCTAAGAGCATTATTTTGGAGAGTTTGGAGTTTGTTAAGGATATACTTGTTAGATCCCGCATATAGGGCATTACAATAGTCCAATCTGGATATGATGAGTGCATTAGCTAAGGTAATACAGCTAGCCTCTGTTAGGAATGGTCTACATGCTCAGAGCAGTTTACAAGTATAGGCTGTGGAGGAGGCTAGGGAGTTAATTTGTTTCTTAAAAGTGAGTGCTGAGTCCAGATAGACCCCAAGAGTTTTGACTGCAGGCATCACTTTAATGACATTGTTATCAATGTTAAACGAGGTGTAGTTCGGGTCAAGTTTTTTAATCACTGTCTCTGTGCCGAGGATCAGAATCTCAGTTTTGTCGTCATTCAGGCAGAGGCCATGGGATGCCATCCATGCCTGAATGAGGAGTTCTATCTTGTTTACCAAAGCTGAGTCTTCAAAGAAGTTGCTCGAAAGGGGGATAAGGATCCGAGTGTCATCTGCATAGTTAGTGTACATGACACCCAGTCTATCCAACTTGTCAAACAAAGGTTTGGTAAAGATGTTGTACATAGTGGGAGACACACATGATCCCTGGGGGATACCGCAGGAGACTTGGATGGGCTCGGCAGCTGCTAGGGGGAGAAGAATCATTGTCCGGCTAGCAAGGAAGGATTGTACCCAGGTTATGGCATCACTTGAAAAATGGGCAGCGGAGCCGCGGTGGTTGCATAAAACTGCATGATCTACCAGGTCAAAGGCTGCGGAAAGGTCAAGGAGGAGTAGCATAGCTGATTTTCCATTATCCTTCAACTCGTCAATTTGAGTCTTACTTGGATGAGCTCCTCTGCAGAGGTTGTGTCCGTATCCACGACGGCCACCACCCCCTGCCCCCCTTTTTCCAACGAGGACTTCGTGGAGGTCTTCTCGATGGGCCTGAAAGACGACTCCCTCCGCGGTGGCAGGGAGACTCTGGTACCTGAGGGCACCTCCACTGGTGTAGCCTCCACAGGCTGAGCCAGGGCCGCGGCGACATCCTCAATCGAGGTCCTAGCAGGGTGAATCACGGCCAACGTCACCTTCTGTACGCCCGGGGCCTTCACCTTCAGGGGAGGGTCCGAGCCTCGCTCCCCCTCTGCCGGAGTCTTCGAGATCGACGGGGGCCTCTCCAGAAGCTTCGCCGGGTTCTCGGACTTCCTCTTACCCGAGCCAGAACGTTGGCTCGTGGTTAATGGCGCCGGGGAGGGTACGCCCTGCCTGGCAGCCAAGGAGCCCGACCGTTCGACGCTCCCAGTGCCCACGGACTCGCGGTGCTTAGCCTTTTGTTGGGCCCCCATCGCCGGAGCGCCCTCACAGGACTTAGAAGACCGCTCGGACGTCTTCTTCTTCTCGCCTGGCGGGCTCTTACCTTCCAGCCAGTTGGCGAGACGGAGGTGGCGATCCTTCATGGTCCGCTCCGACATGTTTCTGTCATGATGCCTACCCCCGGAGGACCAGGCCAGGCCCAGCACCCCCGGGAGCAGGCATCATGCCCCCGGGTAAAAGCCCAGCAGCCCCTTGTAGGGGCTCTTTGGACTCTGTCCTGGCGCCAACGCATCAGTCCTGGCGCCAGCTCATAAAGGAAGGTGTTTTGTGCACTTACCTGATGCAGACCATGCTGCAAGAGTCAGGCCTCCCTGAGACCTGAAGGGACTATTTTTTCATTGGGACTATTTTGCCACTCGGGCGTGGCCAGGGAAGGATACTTACCTGGAACTACTTTGGGGGCTATTTAAGCCACGCCCAGACAGTAGCTCACGCTTCGCGTTGTTCTGCATCCAAGCAACTGAACGCTCACCGTGTCTGCTCCTGCATCTGGTCTCCAGCCACACCCGCCTCGATCCTGGAACACCTGTAAGGAAAGAAGAGAAAGGTGAAAACCAAGAATTTTATCAAACTTCTTACCTGCATCCGGAACCTTCCCGCCAGCGTTCCTGAGAAAAGACTCATTTAAAAGCACCGCATTGCTCGCTGCAGCGCCGCGCTTCTCTCACCTGTCCTCGGGAGTTCTTCTGGCTCCACCGCGACTGTCTGCTCCGGTCGCCACATCTCTGCGCCTAGGGGAGAGAAGAAGAGACAAAAGGTGAGCAGAGCGAACATATGAGGAAAGCCTAATTTTCCGCCATAACACTTATCGGTCTTCTGTTGGTGGACCATTCCTCATTTCGGGTTGGTGCCGCTTCGTTGGCAGGTACCGCACCCCGGCCCCTATGGGGAAAGGACAAAAGACATTACTGGAGGAATATAAGACATTAAGAGGGGTCGCCCCCATCGCTAACTCACCTGAGTTTACCATCGGCAATTCAATCCCTCAACGCATCGCCTTGATTCTGCACCTGAAATAAAGGACAGATCACAGGTTAGGAAGGCAACAGAAAAGGAGGCTCAACACTTTTGTAATCTTCATACTTACGGCGTTCCGCTCGGAAAAGTCAAGTGGATTTTGCCAGCGCCATTCTGAAAACTAGTGAAGTAACTGGACAAACACACGCCCCTGCACCAGAAGCAGGATGGAGAGTTCATCCTTTCAAACCATAAGGTGAGCTTCAACCGGGGATTTCGGAGGAAGTTAGAGAAGAACGAAGGGGGGCAAGAGGGAAGCAAGCACACTATTCTGCAGACTGTTAATCCCCTTTCTCATCTGCAGAAGGATATTCCTACGGGCCAGACAAGCAAGATTTGAGGGTCCTGTTCAGTCGGTGTTCCGAGTTCTGCGCATCACGCTCGAAGAGGCCACAGCAACCCACACTAGACCAGCGCCTCCGTGGGAGTCAGGTGAGCGTTACAGTTTCCACAAAACGCGCAGTCCTTTTCCTTGTGCGTCTTGTCCTCATGGAGACAGTAGAGGCATAACGAATGCTCGTCCTCCTTGAAAACGTTCTGAAGCTGGCATCCAGGGCAGGTCCTGAATAGCTTCCCGGGCGTCGAGCTCCCTTTCTCCTGGGCCATGTCCGGGGTAGGCCTCGGAACTTCTGGAATCCTCCAAAAGCGTAACTCGACGAAATCTTCACCCTTGAGGGGCGTAGAAAATTCCGAAACGGATCCCCGTTGATCGGAAGTAGAAACGGTGGAGCTTGAGGCTCTTTTAACCGAAAAAAAGAGAAAATCTCCTGAAAAAAGCGCGAAAACGCAGCAAAAGCTGGAGAGCTAAGCACGACGACTCCCAATACTTGAACGTGCGGTAAAAATCTGAGGATGGCTGCCAGGGGAGGGGCTTAGGGAGAGGGCTGTCATTGGCTGGGGGCAGTATGACCCAGAGACCAGTGATTGGTTACTACTGAGAAAGACAGATCAGAAACGAAACTGATACTGATTTTTTATATACCGAGGATTCCCGGCCTGATGGGGAATATTCATGAGCATGTGAATCCATGCCAGACCCCATGCTGGAGAACTAGCATTAATGAGGGACCCAGTCAGCAGAAGGGTACTGGATGGTATGGTAGTAGGGGGTTGCATCTTTTTAGTTAAAGTAGCTACGTGAGATAGTAACTGTTTGGTGGGTCAGGCGCCTAGAGGAAGAGGAGCGGATTTAGGGTGTTGTGAACGTTTGTTCTTTGGGTTAGTTAGGTTGGTATAGCCCCTAAATGTATGGTAGGATGATGGTTCATGTAGATAGGACAGTCTAGCCCTTAGTCTCATGTTTCTATCTTTAGGTGGGCAAGAGGGAACAAGTGCAAGTGCCATGATAGTAAGGTGGCTCAATGCAGAGTGTACTGTATACCTTTGGGAAGTTTTAATTATGGTTGTGGGCAATGAGTAGCTATGTTTGTTGGTACAAGTTAGGCTAGGACCTGGCCTTGCATGGACATGCGTGGTTTAAGCAACGTACTGGAAGTTGGGTGGACTAGGCAGGTGTAATTATATTATGAGCTACAAGGCCTAGTCATATGCAAATTAGGCAAAGTACTGGACATAAGGCTGACTAGACAAGTACAGGTATGCTATGAGCTGCAAAGGCAAGGTCAAATACAGTCACAGATTAGGCTAAAAGCACTGTGCAGGCAGGTAGGAACCAATATGGTAACAAGGTCTATCTAGGTTTGCAATCACAGAATAGGCTGAAAACAGTGTACAGGCCGCAAGGACTAAGGCGACTGGCAATAGTGTTATTTCCAATGGTTGCTAAAAATTGCTCTAATAAAACAGGAGTAGCAGAAATACATCTCAGTCATAGCATCGCAGTGATATGCATGGCAGTGGTACCAGAGTGTAAGAAGTTAGCAAGAGAATAGTTGGCTAAGGGACAGTAGTGAAGCAGTCAATTATACATTTTGGCTAGCACCAAGTGAGCATTTGACTCATTCAAACTGAGATGATGATCTGGTTGATACACCATATAGGCTATAGTTATTTGTCCATATATAAAGTGCATGCATGATGCAATATGAGAGCCCAACAGGTCAGACAACTGTGAAGCCAGGCATCAGTGCACAAGTGCAAAAGGCCAACACACGCAGAAAAAGTGACTTTCAAATAGTTCCTTACAATGTGTGAACAACAATCTGACGGGATGAACGGCACAACAAAGGTTGCAGTGAAAGGTTTGATCATGAGCACTGGTAAACTGCTTACCCAAATATATGAGCATGCCTGAGCAAAGTGCAGGTGTCTAAATTGTCAATGTTGATCAAACTTCTTGTACTCACATGGCGTGGGTCTGGATTATGGCAGCATGACTGGCCGACGGTCCATACGGCTCAGGACAGGCTGAAGACAGGCGCTGGCCTTATTAGGTGGGCCTTAGAACAGAAGGGCCGGCTCTCGCCATCCGGCACAGGCGTATTCGGAATATGGGCAGATTGGGCCAATCACGGGCCGTAGTAGCTCGGGAGCGCTGCTGGGCAACCGGCAAAACAATGCATACGGCCATTTGCTCAGCAGTAGCTGCAGCTCGTGCGTGGCAATGGCGGACCATTAGCCCTATAAGTCGAGCAGCAGGGAAAAGCTTGCGTCACAATAGTTTAAAGATCCTCCAACACACACGTACAAAATAGTAATTAGCAGTCAATTTGAACAAAGACCCAAGGCGGGTTCGTAAACCCAATCAGTATACCAATACAATTCAAATCAAGATGATAAAGAGCAACAAGGTCTAAAATCTCAGTATTCAAGTATGGCGCTGCAGCATTACAGCGTCCTGCTCTAGTAGTTCTATCTAGCTTACTTTCTCTATCATCCCGTCCCCTCCCAGTATTTGCTTCCTGTATAAGTGCCTAAAAAATGAAAAATAAATAAATAACGTATAGAATGACTTTTTGGTCCCTTTCACAATGTGCATAACATAAGCTGGTGGCAGCTGTGATGATTTTACTGTGTGTGTGTGTGATTTTACTAGTGCACTTTTGCATTTACTACGAATTGCTACTAAAAAGGTGGCTACCTCCCTAAAATGGCAAGCCACTAGGCTTTTCTTTGGACATAGTGTTCTTTGAAGGCGTTGCCGCCTTCTCAGGTCGGAAATGCCTTATATTGAAGTAACTTTCCCGGAAAAAGCTGCGACTTTCACAGGCTTTTGGCGTTGTGTGTGTACCAGAGTGTGGGGGGGGGAAATGGTGACAAGAGGGAGGCGGGGTGGGGGGGGGGGGGTTGGGACGGTCTAGTCCCAATCCACATCTCTGATGCCAGAAAGTCTGTTGCTTCAAACCTGAATCTTGGATGAAAGGAGGTCTGCTGCGACTGCTCGGCAGATCAAAACTGGAACCATGACTTCTATGAAGAACAGTAGCCCACTGACAACAACCCCTGCAGATGACCTGCATCGACTACAGTGTTATCCTGGTGAAGCCCTGATCCTGATCTCAAGAAAGGCTTTGTTGGTGCTTTGACCACTGGACTGGTGGGAACAACCAACTCAACCCCTGCTTAAGGATCCATGCTTGCTGAGCCTTTGAAAGTATCCCTGGACAAACCGGTGGACTGACCTGCTCTCTCCTGGGCTACCTCACTGGCAACAGTCACTGTTCCGAACAGAGCCTTGGAACATTGCCGATCTTCTGCTTGTGTCATAATTTGTTTGCTACTGCATTTTAGCTGTCTCACCCCAAGGGAAGCTGTGCTATGCCTGTGTTCGCCGTCTGACGACCACCCATTGCCAGCTGATCATGGAGACTCCCACTGCAACACTTCTTCAATCCTGCGAGATGTCCTGATGGGGTCTGTGTTATGTAGTGTTCAGCTATGCAACCTTGGTGTACCCAACCATAAGAGAATGTACCTGCTTGGTTCCACCTGGAATGTTATAAGTTGAAGGCTGGAAGGTGAGAAGGTTCCACAGAAGTAAGTTGCAGCTTGGTATTGGATGGCTGCAATCCTAATCTCCAGTTTGTATTGTTCTGAAATAAGCACACGTTTCTCTTGACCCAACGTGTGATCCAGCTTATTTAAATCTGCACTGCAGAGGTCTTCATATTTCCTTGTTTGGGTCTTCTACTAGAAGCTTTTGGGAACCAATTTCAGTGTACCGCAGCCGACCGACAAACTAAACCCTGACACCGAAAGTGACCTCTGCACCTGCGACCACTGGGTCTTCCTCGACCGGACCGAGGGCAGAAGATTGTGTCCCCAACAGATTCCAGAACAGCTGCAGTGGTCACTGGAAAAATCAGGGTGAGGGGTGTAAGTTAGCATGCCTGTTTCTGGCCCCCTTTCCTCCTTACGGTTATATTGGGCGTAAAGCCCTGGTCCTAAATCACTGCTACCTGAACTTTGATGGTGGAGCCTGGGTTATAAATCCTTCCTTTGGCCTATCCTAGTGTGTTGGGTTAAGTGGAGTACTTACTTGAACTTTACTTGGACTTTTTTTCCCATGTTGGAACTTTTATTAATGATAACCACTGGTACTAAAAATCTCTACATAAAAGTAAGGAACAAGTTACTTATCTGTAACTGTTGTTCTCTAGCGTGGGTCTGGCATGGATTCACATGCTCATGAATATTCCCAGTCAGGCTGGGAATCCTCGGTAAAAGAAAAATCAGTTTCAGTTTCGTTTCTGAACTGTCTTTCTCCCATAAACCAATCACTGAGCTCTGGGTCATACTGCCCCAAGCCAATGACTGCCATCTACCTAAGCCACTCCTCTGGCACCCATCTTCAGATTTGGTAGCACGTAAAGTGGCAGTAGGGCCAAGAGAAAAACTGCAGAATCTTCTGGAAGTCTCCATATGCCTAAAGACAAGCTGGCGTCAGCATTTTTTGCTATATTTTTAGTTAGCCTTCTCATGTTTAGCGCTTTTGGCTTTCAACTGTGGTTAGGGTCTATAACATGGCCTTGCCACAAGGTTTTTCTCTTGTTCTTTCGACAGTTTGTTCTATAGCCTCCTTCCTGCCATGCCAGGAATTTCCTTTTATGGTCATGCATTTGCCTGAGAAATCAGTGCTGTTCACAGGCTAGTGCAGGCCATGTGTGTTGGAAGCCAGAAGTGGGTTGGGACTTTCTGGTCCCAATCCACATACTGATTTCAGTGTGCCTGGAGTGTATTCATGAGGCTGCCCCGCAGTGGCCCCTGATTGGACCACTGCTTGGTGCATGGGTGTGGGGCAGATCTATCTATTGGAGGGCTGAGTTTCAGTGCTCACTGAATTTAGGATAATATGAGTCCTGCAGCCATTTCAACAGCTCTGAAGAGGAGCCAAGTATCCTGTGTAGCTCTGCAGATGCCGGAAGACCAGAGGACCGGTCCGGAGAAGGACTGGTGACCAACTCTTCCTGCTGTCCCAGTGGAGCATTGTCCCGCTACCCAGCTCAGAAGACCCTTGCTGGTGCTTTGACCTTTTGGACTGGTGGGATCAACCAGTTTCAATGTCTTCTCGTGTTCCTGCAGTCTTCGGAAGCATCCCTGGGCCAACCAGTGGGTTGACCAACACCATTTTGGGCTACTGTGCCAGAAGCGTTGCCATTTCGTGTTTTCACCCGGAATATCAGTGGTCTCCAGCTAGTCCAATGAGTTGCCTTCCTCCGTAGTTTCAACGTCCCAAAATCAAGGGATCTTTAACAAGGCTTTCTTTGACCCCAGACTAATGAGATGCCTACTGTCACCTTGCGTGGTAACAATCACTAGAACCAGCCATCCCCCATCTGGTATGGTGTCCAAAGAGTCCTGCACGAGTACCTGCTGCATTCGTCCACTGGAAATGGTTGTATTCCGCTCCAGGACCAGACTAGCACTTCGCTTGCACCCGCAGATCCTGGGCATCTTTGACAAGAATCAACAGCGGAAAACCACCTCCAGCGATCCTCCTTGGACCTACCAAGTCCTGTGAAAAATCGGAGTACAGGTGGTGAGTAGTCGCCATACTTCCCAGTGCCCCCATCTCCTCCCCCTTTTAAAAGTGTGTGAAGAACTTTGATTTGTTTTGCATTACTTTGGTTTTGCCAACACATGTTGCAAAAGCCCTCCAAAAAGATAGAAGAACAAGTTACTTCCCAACTGTAACGTTCTTTCGACTGGATGTTCCTCCCACGTATTCCTCATCTTAGATAATCTGGCAGCTTGCTGCTTCTTCGGCAAAATATTTTCGCCAGAGGGTGCTGTGCTCGAGGCCATGTAGTCCTAGTCCCTCGAGGGCCGCCTTCGAGTATCAACGTCATCCGTCGTATAAAGGGCTCGAGCCGCGCCCATTGGTCTCAGTTCTGTTTTTTCTGTGTTAATGGTCGCATCAGTTGTATATGGAATACGTGGGAGGAACAGCCAGTCGAAAGAACGTTACAGTTGGAAGTAACTTGTTCTTCGAATGGATTGTGTCCTCCAATTTATTCCTCATTTTAGATAAGACTCCCACAGCAGTTGTAATTTGGAGGCGGGAGTACCAGAGTTTTTAATTATGTACTGAATGAAGGACGGCTTTTGCAAAAAGGCCTCCTTGGTAAGAAGTTGAGTCCAAACAATGTTTTACAAAGGTGTGCATGGATGACCAGGTGGCCGCTACGCAAACGTCCTGCACAGGAACACCCCTCTGAAGAGCCGTTGCTATGCCCCTGGTTGAGTGAGCCCTTAATCCATCTGGAGGCTCTTTCCCAGCCAACTTGTAACGTTCAGATATTGCTAGAATTATCCATCTGGATAAGGTTTGTTTGGACACACCAAGGCCCAATTTGTGTCCAGTGTAACCGACAAATAACTGATCAGTTTGTCTAAATCTTTCAAGTATAGAGATATAGAAGACGAGAGCCCTTTTAGGGTCCAGCCTGTGGAACCTATCCTCCTCTTTATTAGCGTGCGGAGGAGGGTAAAAGGAAGGTAAAGTAATCTTTTGTGACAGATGGAAATCTGAAACTATTTTAGGTAAGAAAAAGGGTTTGACCTTCAAAATAACTATCCTTGTGGAAAATAGTGTGAGGAGGCTTACAAGAGAGCGCCTGCAACTCACTCCCCCTGCGGGCTGAAGTTAAAGCCACTAGTAAAACAATTTTAAAAGTTAGGAGCCTTAAAGCGCAAGAATGTAAAGGCTCAAAAGGGGCACACAAGACATTTTAAAATGGAATTTAAGTCCCAAATGGGAATCTGAAAAGGTGTAGGAGGGAACACATTTGTTAACCCTTTAAGAAATTGGATAACTAAAGGCATTTTGAAATACGAAACTTCTTCTGAGGGGCGCTTGAAGATAGATAGCACTGCTAAATATCCTTTAATAGTACCAACTTGGAGCCCCGAGTTGGTCAAATGTAAAAGAAAGGAAAGCACCATGCGAGTGCTACATTGAAAAGGATCACATTCTTATCCCAGCACCAGTTACTGAATTTCTTCCAACGACACCGGTGCAAGGATTTTGTTGCTGGCCGCCTAGCCGAAAGCAAAATTTCCAGGAAGATCCCAATCGTTATATCTCAGCCTCTCAGAAGCCAAGTGTGAAGGCTGGGAGCTTTGACCTCTGGATGGAGAACTTGACCTTCCCTTTGCAAGAGGAGATCCTCTTTGTGCAAGACGTATTGGAGGGTAGATGGACATGTCCAGAAGGTCCAGGTACCACGTTCTCCTGGCCCAATCCGGAGCAATTAGGATCATGGTTTTCCTGAACTTTCTCAACCTCCTGATTACTTGAGGAATCACAGGGACTGGAGGGAACGCGTACAGGAGTGGAAATATCCAGTCCACCACGAACGCATCCCCTAGAGCTCCTGTCACGGGAAATTCCCTTGAGCAGTACAGTTCGCACTTTCGGTTGGTACCGGTCTCGAACAGATCCACTTGCAGGGTTCCCCAAAGGGCGAAGATCTCTTGAAGGACTTCCTGAGCTAGTTCCTATTCGTGGGAGACTGCTCTGCCTGCTCAGAGCATCTGCCGCTGCGTTTTTCTCTCCGGCTAGATGTATTGCTGATAGAGAGATTCCTTCTTGCATTGCCCAGAACCAGAGCTAGATTGCTTCTCTGCACAGTCAGAGTGATCCTACGCCTCCTCTTTTGTTGAGGTAATACATGGCCACTGTGTTGTCCGTCATTAGGACATTCTTTCCCTGTACAGAGGGCAGGAGGATTGCCCTCAGCTCCAAAAGAATGTGTAGTTTGGACTCTGATGGAGACCGACGATCACCGATTGTCAGATCGTTGGTGTGGGCTCCCCACACGTGACTGAGGCATCCGTCACTACCGTTATCTCTGGCTATGGTTGCCAAAACGGTTCCCCCTTGAGGATATTCTCCTTGCAAGCCCACCATAGAAGATCTTGAGCTACTTTGGCCGAGACTTGCAGAAGATCTGACATCTCCCCCGAAAACAGGGACCATTGAGTCCTGAGGGCCCATTGAGGGATCTCATCCTCAGTCGTGCCTCTGGCACCAGAAAAATGCAGGATGCCATGAGGCCTAGCAACCTTAGTAAGTCAAAAGCCGGTAGATGTTGGGCATTTTGAAACTTTGTTATCTGCAGAATGTGGTGAGCTCTCTCCTCAGGAGGTGAGGCTTTCCCTCAGGTAGTATCCAGGACTGCTGCGATGAATTGGAGTCTTTGGCTTGGAATCATTTGTGACTTCATGTAATTGAGGGAGAAGCCCAGTAAGAAGTGGCAGGTCATGGTCAAGTGTTCCTGGGCTTGTTCTGGTGAACTCGCCCTGATTAGCCTATCGTACAGGTAAAAGTAGACCTGAATCCCTCCTCTCCTGAGACTAGCTGCCACTACAGCCATCAGCTTGGTGAAAACCCTCTGGGCAGAGGTCAGCCCAAATGGCAGAACTCGAAACGGATAGTGAGATCCGCCAATTGCAAACCTTAGGTACTTTCTGTGCTTGAGATGGATTGGCACATGAAAGTAAGCATCCTGAAGGTCCAATGAAACCAGCCAGTCCTGAAGCTGAAGAGCCTGAAGGATTTCAGAAAGGGTTACCATCTTGAACTTGTCCTTCCTGAGGAACTGGTTCAAGTTTCTTAAGTCCTAGATGGGTCTCAACCATCCGTCTTTTTTGGGGATGAGAAAATAAGGGGCGTACCAACCCTTGTTCCTCTCCGCTACAGGTACATGTTCTATTGCACATTTCTCTAGCAGGGTTAAAATCTCCTGCAAAAGGAGCCGGGTCTGGAATTTTTGCAGAATTGGCTCCCGGTGGATGATCTTGAGGTCTTTCATGAAAAGGAAGGCAGTAACCATGGGTCACTATCTCTAGTGCCCAGGCATCTGACGTAATGCCCCGCCATTCTTCCAGATACCGAGTGATTCTGCCTCCCACCAGGGTTTTGTGGGTTAAGATCCCCAAAGTGGCTTTGCAGCGGCTGCAGCAGTGGCTGGGGAGGTAGTAGCCGCTGCTGTGGCTGATCTAGCACCTCTCCCTTTTCCACCACGAAAGGGTTTTCTCTGTTGGCCTCTCTGACTGGCCTGCCCCCTCCCTTTTCCAAAGGAGGAATATAAGCAAAAGGAGCAACTATTCCAGGAAGATGCGTACGAGTGTTGTTGAGGCTGCCTTATAGTGGTGCTGAGTGATTTTGCTGCCGCTTTTGAGGTCTGCAGCTTCTCCAAGCTCTCGTCCGCCTTGCTGCTGAACAGCCTCAAGCCATCAAAGGGCATATCGAGTAACCTGGACTGTCCACCAGATGCAAAACCAGATTTTCCCAGCCAAGCAAATCTGCATAAAACCGTGCTAGATGCCATGGACCTGCTCACACTATCAGCAGTGTCCAGTCCTGACTTGAGGCACTCCTCCATAGCCTCCTTCCCATCACTTACTATCGCCAGGAAACCATCCCATTCCTCACCCTCCGGGATGTGTTCAGCCGCTGCATTCAAGCAGTCCCACAGGGTGGATGTAAATCTAGCCAAAGTATAAGCCACATTAGTAGATTTAAGGGCCATACTGCCCGAAGTGAACACTTTCCTCGCCCAAGTATCAACCTTTTTATCGTGCCTGTCAGGGGGCATGGAGGGATAAGCGGATTGCTTATTTGCAGTTGCAGCTTGAATCACCAAACTCTCAGGTGAGGGTTGCTTAGACAGATACTCTGGATCTGAAGGTGAAGGTCTGTACTTTCCCACACATTTTTTTATTTACAGCTGATAAAGATTCTGGGCTTTCCCAATTTGCCATAACTCTCTTTTGTAGATCTTTGTGGAAAGGAAGGATCGGATCCTTCTGAGGTCCTTCATCAATAATATCTGTCATGTCATCCTGGTCGAAACTCTGGGACATGGTCTTCCACCCCCATGAAGTCGATGACTCTTCCCATGAGGTTCCTATACCCAGATTCTGCGTGGTCAGTAGGGTCTGGTCTTTCAAATTCTACCTCAGGTGAGGTATCTAGGCCACTGGCCGATTGTAGGCAGTCATAAAGGTCGGCCATTTTGGTATTTGGGTCTATTAATTCTTCAGGAACTTCTCGTGTCCCAAATCTAACACCAGCTGATGTAATTTCTTCAGAGGATTGTTCTTCAAAAATAGAAGACCTGGATTAAAAAAATTCCTGCTTGGGCTGAGGATGGAAGATTTTTTCTGGTAAAGGTGGCAGCATCGACTGAGGTTTAGCGATAAATGTCGTTTTGGGTATCGGTATTAAAGATTTCCCCGACAAAGGCGCCGATGGAATATACGCTGGCTTCGATATGCTCGAAGGAATCCTTGAGGTCATCGAGGAAGGCTTCAATGTCGTCAAGAGAGGCTTCGACACTGTGGTTGAAGGTATCGACTGCACAAGACTACGGGAGAGAAGAAGCACACCCTTTTGTTTGTAAGAACGCTTAGTATGATCTTCAGTATTTTAGAGCTCCTATGGCTCATAAAAACTTATTTGGTTTTTAAAGGGTGCGGGGGAGAAAACAAATGACTGTGGTATCAAAAGTCAGCCTAATATAAACACAATAGAGTTCCTATTGGTAATGGGAACTCCCGTCCCCTGCACACCGTTAAGTACTGTAAAAAAAATAGTTTTCCAATCAAAATTTAAGTATCTTCAATTATTTAGTGGTTTCACAATATGGAAATTTGAAAGATGAAAGGTAGGTACATCTGATGTAATTATTTGTCAAATAACTCAATCTCGGAAATTCATTCACTTTGTTAGTGTCTGTATTTTTACATTTCAAAAAGCAAAAAAGCTAACTTTTTACATATGAGTTCAAGTCACTCCAAAAACAATTAGAGAATAGGTCAATAATAACACTTCGACGCCATCTTTGGCTTCGACGAAGTCGTCGAAGGACGTGTCTAGTCAATGCCGGTCTTCGACGTCGAGGACGCCATTTTGTCCTCTGTTAACCTCGATTTGTGCACCGAAGGTTTTTGTCTTGTTTCATGAGGCGCTGGAGAATCATCCTCCGAGGACGCTCTCGACTTTGTCGGATTTTGCTTGTACAGTTTTAGATTTCCCTCTGTCATTCTTTGAGTGGACAGGAGCATGCTCTTCACGTGACTTTATTGAGAGTGTTGGGGTCGCCTTCTCAAAAATCTTTAGCATTGAAGCCCCAAAGGCCTCCAGTTTTTTGGTGGAATTATGCCGAGAAGGACATGAAATGAACCTTCTGTCAGGCGAGGAGGAAGAAGATTTGTGATGTAGCTTCTTTGATTTTTTAGATGAAGAGGAGGAAGATTTCCTCAAGCGACTCTTCAACCTCGACCGCCTCGACTCGTGACAAGATTTTCTACTCTCCCGAGTCTTTTTGCAGACTTAAAAAGACGCCTCTCCCACCGCTAGCTTACCTTGGCGTTCCTCAAGAGCCTTATTCGACATCGCCTGACACAAACCGCACTCGCCGACCCGATGGTCAGGGCTGAGGCACCAAAGGCAGTTGCAGTGAGGATCCGTAATGGACATCTTCCTTCCGCACTTCAGACACTTTTTAAAACCTGTCTTGGGTGTGGTAGGAGTTGAGGATGAAGACATTTTCAATGAAAGAACTGACGCGCCATTTCGAAACACGAAGCAGAAGCTCGAAAAAAAACGGAACAGACCAACGGGCGCAGCCCAAGCCCTTTATACAACGGATGACATCGACACTCGACGGCGGCCCTCGAGGGACTAAGACTACGCGGCCTCGAGCACAGTGCCCTCTGGCGAAAAAAATGTGCCAAAGAAGAAGCAGCAAGCTGGCAGATTATCTAAGATGAGGAATACGTGGGAGGACACAATCCATTCGAAAAATACTTTACTTACCAGTAATGCTTTGAAAGTCTTCTGGACTGAGATCTTCACATCCAGTAAAACATTTCCCTAACTTTTTCACAGCTTACAAAAGTACTTGTGAGCTTTTGGGCACAAGGCCCGATTCAACTTAGGGTTGAAATATACAAGTTAGGGTTTCTATTCCTGTGGACTGTTGTGTAATTAACTACTGCTGTCCCTTTCAGATATGTGGGGTGAACTTTATACTTTGCTCTAACCATGACTGTATATATGTTTAATACTTTTAGGGCCTCATTACAACCTTGGTGCTAAGTGCACCAACTTAACGGTGGCGTTAACCCTTAACGCCTGAGTTGTAATGAGGCCCTTAGTGTTGGTGGACCAATAATGAATAAGGTTTTTTATACTTGCTGTACCATTGTGTGCTCACTGTGTGGACTCATTGTGGACCCCTGATCCCCACTCCGGAAACTAAGCCTACACCATTCTCCATGCTACCTTGATTGGTTTGGCTGAACTCGCAGAGTTTCCCCTGTTCACTAAACTTGGGTTGCCTCCTGAACTCTGTCCACCAGGACAGAGTTTAGAAATTCTGCTCAACACCAGGCAGACCTAGTTTCAGGTTGACCACAGCGCCCAGTCCAGGGACACACACACATCCAGTGGCCAAAGATAGCTAGTTTCTCTGGGAGCTTCCCTCTTGCTCCATATTGGGGACAGCTTGATTTCGCCAGCGTTTTCTTCCTCAGTGTTCTGCTGAGTGACCGGACACCTTGTTGCTTTGTGGTTGTGGTGGGATCGGCGATAGTTCGTGGGCCAGCTCAGATCTTTCGTGGTCACACCACCACCTCTCTCGGGGCCCCTGTCTGTTCAGCTTCTCAAAGTGGGGATTCGCCTCATTTCTGGCATCTCCCTGTTCAGTACAGTGCATGCTTGAAACTCACGGCGCATGCACTCAGCCTCCTCTGGGTGGTACACAGCTCGGGCCGTTCCTTACCTGTGTATGCATTCCTCTCTCTCCCTGTTGCTCGACGGCTACTCTCTATTCAATATACACATCCATGTGGATTGGATACTTACATTTAAAGGGGCATGTTCTCTTTCTGCGTGATAACATCTATTACATTTTTCTTCATCCCAGTCTTGTTGTTTAAAAGTCTCTGGTATTCGACGGCATCCCATAGTGTGTGCACAGCTTTAGGGCATTCCTCACAGGAACATGAGTCCTTGTCCCGTAAGGGAAGTCTCTACACTTCCTTCTACCGATGGGGGAGGGGGAGGTGGTGAGGGGAGGGTGTTACAGAGCTTGCTCAACTCCCTAGCCTCAAAGGGGGGGCTACTCCTTGGGGAGAAGGGACACATTCCTTCGATTCAGCACACTTCCCAGCCCAACTGATGCACAGCTCTGTGCTTTTGTGACAACCTATTAATAAATACTAGGACACATCTATAGGGCATTTAAAGCTTAATGGGCAATAAATAATAGACAGAATGTTAAGTTTGCATCTTTTGTGGAAGTTGAATTTGCATGACCCTATGTACTAATTCTTTGTTCCACCAGTGCTAGCTATTGTCACTGTTTAACGTTGGCTACCCATGTGCTGCTTTTAGCTCATGCTTATCCAATCTTAATTTAGAACCCTTTCGCTACAACCTCCGTTTTGATGAATGGGGAGGGGATTAAAAAAAAGAAAAAAAATAAATAAATAAATTGATTCTACCCAGTGGCACTGTTTCACGCAGTCAAAAAAGATTCTTCAAGGACATGACTGACGGAGCAGGCACTCTCTCTGTGAGACTAAGGGGAACCTTTGGGGTACCCCTGTATTAAAGGTTTAAAAGGACCCTTAAGGCAGAGCAAACAAAAACACAAAGCCTTGCTCTCAGCCAGGCTGTGGATCAACCTTCGCTGGGAGAAAAGCAAAGTCCAAACCCAGAAAAGGCAGCAAAAAAGTACATGGGGCTACCACATATTGTAAAAAGCATGCTTTCCGTCCAACATATGATGAATTAAATAAAAGCTAGAGTTCTCATGCCCTTTCAAGACAGTTTAAGCCCACAACCACGGGCGACGTTACCTCATCACCCTGCCTCGTGGCCCTGAGCAGGTGTCCACAGCTGTTGAGAGAGGCGTTTGGACTCGCAAAACACAGAGCGTAAGCATAAGTACCCTAGGCTCAGACAATTGATGGCAGATATGGAGGCTGGCAATGGAGGCAAATCTGAAGAGTAGGCTGACAGTTTCCTGGCGAGTGATAGATTGACAGGCAGCACTTTAGACACACTAGTTGCACGAGAGGCACCACTTGGTTACAACTTTCATGCTTCTGGGCTGGCCACCATGATGAGGGGAGGCAAGTGTGCAAGCATCGTTAAGGAGGATAAAAAGGAGGGACTTTATGACATTTATTACTCACAGTAATCTTATTTCTGGTGTTTGTATCTGCTTAGATTCACATGCTGTGCATATAGTATGATATCTAGTAGTAATCGCAAGACTATATTTCTTTTCGAATATCGGAAAGGGACGTCAACCTGCACTTGTCTGTAACACTATCCCTACTGTGATGAGTCGATGTCCCCATGGTTGTTTTTGTTCTGCCATGAGGGAGCCTGAAGAGAATACGCGAGTTGAGTACAGAAGAAAAGAAAGTTTAGGATGTCTATGTTCCTACAACTCCAAAAGGGGATGAACGGCGGGCACTTGTGAATCTAAGCAAATATATGCACCAGAAATATGATTACGGTGAGTAATGTATGTCTTCTGATGCTTGTGAATCTACTTAGGATCACATGCTGTGCATAGACTAGCAAGCAGAACCAGGAGATGGTGGTGGGATGTTTGAAGGAACCGCAGCAAAGAGAGGTCTTAACATTGCCCGTCCCACCTTAGAATAAGTCTTAAAATGTGCATCTAAGCAGTAATGTTGTGTAAAGGTGTGAACAGAACTCCAGGTAGCTGCTTTGCAAATAGAATCTAAGGGAATATTTGCAATGAAAGCTATAGTAGCCCCTGGGCCTCGAGTAGAATGTGCTCCAGGCAAAAAAGGTAAGAGTAACACATTTGATCCACTTAGTAATTGGCAACTTAGAGACAAGAACCCCTTCTCTACCAGTGGAAACCGAGACATAGAATTGATCTGTATTTCGAAGTGGTTTTGTTTTATTGGGGGTAATTCTTCACTGCTCCTCTAATATTTAGTGTATGGAGGCTACTTTCAGCTGAGTAAGTAGGATTCTGAAAAAAAGATGGAAGTTCAATGGAATGGTTTACATGGAACTTGGAGATTAATTTAGGTGCAAAGCGTGGATGTGTGCGCAAACACACTTTGTCCTTATGAATAGTAACAAATGGGTCTCCAACTGAAAGCATCTGCAGTTCAACACTCTCCTATTGGAAGTAATAGCCACCAGAAAAGTAGTCTTATAGGTGAGAGCTTTAAGACTAGCTTTGTGCACTGGCTCAAAAGGAGGGACCATAAGTTTATTAAGGACAACGTTGAAGTCCCATACGGGAGTTGGATTAGAATTAGGTGGGCAAAGTCTTTTCACCCCTTCCATGAAAGTCTTGATTACCAACAGCAGGGAGGGCAGCAAGGCGGACCCTAAGTGAGTTCAAAACTAGTCCTGCATCCAATAGGTGCGTTAGATAAAGGACTAGGTGAACAATCAATTGGGTTGATGTTACAAGTAGCACACCAAATGACAAAACCTATCCATTTACTGGAATAACAGTGTCTGGTATTTGGTTTCTGTGCTTCTTTGTGGCAGTTGAGAGTTTGAGGGCATGGGTGCAGTGTTGTCCCCGGTTCCTTGGACAGCATGTTGTAGGGGCAAAGCAGGTTAACCGGAGGGCAAAGTGACATTCTCATGAGATGCAAGAACCACGACTAACAAGCTCACATTGGTGCTATCAGGATTAGTGGAACTTGTTCCTAGTGCCTCTTGTAAATTATCCTGATGAGAGAAGTGGGGGTGGGCGGTTTGGGGGGGGTTTATGGAGAGTAAGCAAATCTTCCTGACCATTTGATCCAGAGACTGTTCCCCTAGGGTATCTTTTGGGAATACTTGGAGGTGCAGTCTGAGCATTGTGCATTCTCCAGTGTGGCAAAGAGGTCAAATGCCTGGATGCCCCCACTTTGCAAAGACGTTGTGCAAAATGTGTTGATGTAAATGCCACTCGTGTTCTTCGGGTAGCTGAACTTCTCTGCTGAGAACGGCTAAAAGAAGACTGTGTTCCCCTGGAACATGTTTGACAGAAGGAACATGTGTTAGAGTGCACACTTCTAAATGCTTTGTGACAGTTTGGACAGCCCTGGGGAGCGAGTAACTCCCTGTTTGTTCCTGTAAAACATGGTTGTGATGCTGTCTGTTAGGTCTAGAATGGTCTTTCCTTGTAGTTGTTGAACACTGCTAGTAGCTCTAACAGGTTGATGTGTGCGTTTGCTACAGATTGTGACCATGTGCGTGCGCTGTCTGGTGGAAAAGGTGAGCTCTGCACCCTGACAGGGATGAGTCTATGGTGAGAGTGGCTGCGGGGGTGGTGAATGATTTCCCCTTCAGAAGGCTGTCCTTCGTCCAACCCTGCAATGATAGAGACAACCACCAGATCATCCCACTGACCACTTGCTTGACACCACTGGCTCGAGAGCCACTCTTGGCATGCACAGACAGGCATGTGCAAACATTAAAATGCCGGATGCCATTATTCCCAATAGCTGCATGGCTCTGTACGGTTATCTGATGACAGCCACATATTGAGGGATCTAGAACAACATGTTTTGGACCCTCTTGTTGGAGGGTAAGACAAGTCCATCTTCTGTCCGTATTAGGGCTCCCAGAAATTGTTTTCCTTGACTGGGGACAGGACACTATTGCTTTTCGTTGATAACAAACCCCAGTTGAAAGAGTAGGCCTACAGTCTTTCAGGCGTTCTCTAGACACGCCTGATACGTCTCCCGTTATGAGCCAGCCATATGGATAAGGGTACACCGGAGCGGACTGTCTGTGCAAGTGAGCAGGTGCCACTGCCAGAACCTTGGTAAAAACCCACGGGGCTGAGGCAATGCCGAAGGGGAGTACTTTGAATTGATAGTGAGTGTTCTCTATTTTGCACCTTAGGTACTTTCTGTGCACTGGCAACATTGAAATATGAAAGTATGCATCTTTCAGATCCAAGGTGGCCATGTAATCCCTGTGCTTCAGCAGTGGAATAACCTCCTGCAAAGTTGTCATCCTGAATCTTTGAGGCTTGACATACTTGTTTACAGTGCCCATGTCTAATACAAGGCGCATGGTTAGATCGTTTTTGGGTACAAGAAAGTATATTGAACAGATACCCTTGTTTAGCTGATTACCTGGGGAGAGTTATATTGCTCCCTTTTGCAGCAGGGCCTTCGCTTATACCGGTAAAATTAGGAGATGGTCTGGAGACATTCTTCTGTTCTTTGACGGGTGGCACCGAGGTGTTTGAAGAAACTCTATGCAATAACCCTATCCCACTGTTTTGAGCACCCACTTGTCTGAAGTGAACCCCTCCCATGCGTGGGTGAAGCAATGTTATCGGCCGTCCTACTGGAGATGCATGTGAGGGGACTTGGACCGGAAAGTCATTTGTTGGCAGGGGCAGGAAGCCTCTGGTGGCTGCATTCCTTCCCCTTCTTTTGTCACGTAGAAATTCCCGTTGTTGAGGGGCTCGATATGCGTTGGATGCTCCTTGGTTAGTGTATCGAGGCAAAACTCCTGTAGTATAAAAGCCCTGTGCGGGTCTGGCGTACTATTGCCCTCCAAAGTAGCAGCGGGTATTAAAAACTCTGTGCTACACGTATAGAATGCTGAAAATCTGGTTGAGAGACTTTAGGATCTCATGTTCCTTCTTCGCCATTTCGAGTGCATCGTCCACCACCTTCCCAAACAAAGCCGACTCTTCGGATGGGCTTATTGGTAAGAGAGACCCATGTCTTGGGTTTGAAACCTGAGTTTTTCAACCAAGCGAGGTGCATTAAAAGAGACCCTTCCCCTAACACTCTACCAGCTGTCTCAGCAGCATCAAACATGTTTTTTTTAATATTCTGAGTGACTCGTCGTCCTTCATGCACAATAGCTAGCAGCTGTGACTTAGCTGGTTCAGGAACACTCTGCAGTCCGTCCTGCACCAGACACCACTGGACATCACTGAAGCTGGTAAGCAAGGTGGTGTTTTTGGCAATGCGGCTACAATAGGCTGCACAAAATGTTATCGTTTTGCATAAGGCATAGTTTTTATTTATTTATTTACAGTTCTTGTCGACAGGAGTCTCATCCGAAGACAAGGGAACGCATCCATGCTTTCTGATCGTGATGACCACCACCAAATTCAGAACAAAATGTCCCCGAATATAGAGGGCACCTGAGGAAGCATGTCTGAACATACTCTCAATACGCTGGGTTCACTGCCCGAGTAAGGGAGGGTGCGAGTAAAAAAGGGGCGATATGCTAGAGTTGAGGAGGGGAAATCAACTGACTGACGGGTATCTTTTCTATGAGAATGTCCTCCACAAAGTCCAAGTCGGGCACCACCTCTTGGGTAAATGTTTGGAAATTATCTGCTGCCTTTTTAAGAATGTTAATGAAGAGCAACAGGTTGTCAATGGGAAAAAGCCTCCCTGGGCTGTGCAAAAGGCGTGGCATCTAAAAAGATGTCAGGCTCTGCCTCATGAAGCCCATGGTCATCAATATCAAGCCATGCGTCTGGGTCCTGGAGGCAGGATCTTGGGATACGTCTGTAGAGAGCAGGTGGGCATATTTTCCCCAACTCCCGCCCCCTCATGGCCGTCATACTGGAACAGCAGGAGATGGGCATTGTGTGAGACCCCATGTGTTATACACTCGATGAGGTATAGGCATGAGAGATGATATGCACTCAGACAACCGTATCGAATGCACCCTGGCACTGAAAGTGGGGACTGATTCTGTATGGAAGGATGTCAGCATGCACCATTAGACATCATTGTGCGCGGAGTGAAATCTGACGAGGGCAGAGTTAACTCATGGAGAAGATGTATGAAGCCATGCTGAAACTACATGAAAATACATACTGAAGAGTGACTAGATAGCTGAAGCGATAACAGAAACATGTACGAAAATATAAAGTAATATTGAATGTAACAGAAGATAACTTACTGACCAATAAGTGTAAATACGCAGTAACGCAAGGTAGGAGAGATACATAGAAACTTGCTAATAGAGGAATAAACAACGTGCCATTATTGGAAAATGGATGCCGACTCAGAAGCCGATCAGGGTTGCAGAGTCAGGAGATGCTGCTATTTTTAAAGAATAGCTGCAAAGCATGAAGGGAGGCAGACGGATAAGCAATGGATGAGGCATATTTCTCCTAAATTAAAAGAGAACACACCTGCAAGAGCCAACTATTAGGCAATTAAAAGTGTATAAAGTCTATAAAAGGTAGAGTGAGCACGTCTCTAGAGGCCAAGAGGAGCAACAACACCAAATAGAAGTAAATAAGAGGCTGGGATGGACAAAAACATGGTCTATTTGTATGTGAATCAGAAGTCGAAAACAAGGGCTATTCATAAAGCCTCGAATGAAGATAGTGATATGCTTTCATTCCCTTGAATGAACAGGCTACAAGGTCAACTACAGACGGGAAAATTTGGCTCATGGCCGGTCTGATGAGAGATAATGGACTAA
The DNA here is from genome assembly GCF_040938575.1 of Ambystoma mexicanum. Classification (NCBI taxonomy): domain Eukaryota; kingdom Metazoa; phylum Chordata; class Amphibia; order Caudata; family Ambystomatidae; genus Ambystoma; species Ambystoma mexicanum. The sequence continues at coordinate 299,639,001 of NC_090927.1, forward strand.
TTGGAATCCAAGCACCTGGGTTTTGGTTTCCACACGCTGCTAGCTGAGTCGAAAGCCAAGGCTGGGTGAGAATGCCAACCAATCAATGGGTCTATGGGGCAACCTGCTATAGAATGTTGCAAAGACCAATCGGCTGCCATTTTGCTTAATTTATTCAGTAGTAGGTAGTTCGAGGGTTGTCTTACAGATAAGAGAGCCAATGAAGTACTAACCCGTTTATATACTATAAGTGGATATGTTCCCCTAATCCAATCCCTCCCACTATAAATTATGGTTTGCCACATAGGATGGCATCATAGACGACGCATATTGGGTTATAAGACCTCTGTGTAATCAAGTTTAGGTGTGAGTGTGCAAGCATCAGTCTGATGTTTGTCAGTTGATTCTACTTTATTTAACCTGAGAATAAAGTAGTACTTTGCCATATTCCTTGAGTCTGTCCGGTTATTTGCTCCGAGATCTTTATTGGTAATTCCACCTAGCATAAGAGACACTTCAAGGTGCTAGAGCGCATGTCTCCCTGGTCTGGGACATAGAATAATTCTCCATTCTGATCATACTGATCATACTAGCTTCCCCACCCTGGCAGCCACCCACTGGAATGCACTTCCCTTTCACCTAAAAATGATGGACTCTCACCAAGCTTCCGGAAAGCCATCAAAACCAAACTCTTCATCTAGAGACATTTTCCCTTCATGCAGGCTGTATACCTAACCACTGTGTATATGTTTTTGCCTGTAACCCTGTTTTTATCTGTATCGCACACTGTCTATGCCTTCTGTAACTAAGAGACATCTGTAACCTTAATCAAAAGTTCTTACATAATCCTGTAACAGCTCCTCGATGCCCACGGGCTGCAAGTGTGCTTAACAAATGCAAATAAATAAATAAATAAATAAAATAAATCCTGAAAAATATCCCTGAAGGGGTTAGCCATCTTAAGTACAGGAGTGGTAGAGCGGAAAACAGGGGACCGAAGTCTAGGAGACTTGTAGGGCCAAGGCTCATCCTCTAAGGCGCGAGTTCTTTTATGAGTAGGAATCAACCTCAGACACCTTTCCCATACATTCCTCAAAACCTGCCCTAGTCCAGGTCTCTGTAGTTGGAGCTTCAGGGAGGATGGAAAGCCAACTGCTCTTGAACAGGTCCTTTCTCATCCTGTAAGGACTGTGGCAGTGGGGAAGAGGCCTGGCAATACCCTTGAGGTAAAACAATGGGTGTCTGAGACCTGAACCGTGGGAATCTGGCTGTGGAAGTGCCTTGGACAACTTTTCCCTTAATTTAGGGTGGCTGCTGGAGTGTTCCTCGTCTGATGCGACAGCGCCAGTGGGAGAGTGGGATTCGGCTTGCCTGGTGTAGGATGCCCACCTCTTCATGTGCCTTTCTTTAAGTGTCTTAGGCTTGGCGGAGTGGCGGAGAGTGGCAGTCTAGCAGTCATCCCTACCTGCTGAGTCTGTTCACCCTGTCCATTCCTTTCTGAAGGAGGATCCTGCTGATCTACTACAACTACCCTTCCATAGCACGGAGCGGAGGCAGAGTGGCGGAGAGTGGCAGTCTAGCAGTCATGGCTGTCGTGACTGGTATGACTGCCTCTCCCCTGGCTCCACAGGAAGAGGAAAATGGACGGCTACGAAGCTGACGTCCCCGCCAACATTCAAATACATTTCTGCTGGCTGAACTTCCTGACACTACGAAGACGCTGGCAAACACAGCTAAATCCTTAAAAACTTGTGGGAAAAAAGTCGGGAAAAAAACCCTCAAACTTCCAACACGCCAACTGAGAGAAGACCCTCTCCTTACATCAAATGACATTTTGCAAACATCTGCTCAAAAAGCAATTTTCCCTTCCCTGACTGACTCCTACCGCTGCCTCTTAAATATGCAGATCGAAAACCACACCATTCAGCACACCTCGCCCCCGCCTGCTCGCTTATCATCTGTCCCCGGAGGGGGAGATGTGTTCGCAGTCGGGCGGGCGAGTTCCTATGCTCGCGGGGCTGTGCTCGGATCTCCGACCGATGGCGACGTGATTGTTGAGGCAGAGCAAGGACGAGGGCGTGCTCCTGCCGCCCCCACCACTCAGACAGCGTGGGATCCAGATGAGGAGCGAGAGTATCAGACGACCGGCCCGCAAGTGGAGCACTCGGTCCCCCCAGACGAAACGCCTGCCTCGGCCTCCCATAGCGTCTCTGCCCAGGTACACGCTGAGGCGGCTGGAGCCGTCGCGCAGAGCCCGTCTCAGGCGAAGGAAAAGGCGGTCTCTGTGGAGCGGCAGTCAGAGCCGTGCGCGACTGACGAGTGCGGCACGCCCCGAGAGGCGTCAACAGAGCCGGGGGAGTGTGGCTCCCTTGAGACGTCCGAGCCCCGCCCCCAGAGCTCGCGACATCCTACTGCATCGATGAAAGTACAAACAGCAAACGCAAAGAAACGCCCCAGGTCATCCCCTGTTCGAACCTCCGAGAAAAGAAAGATAACTTTAAAACTCAAAATTGGTAAACAAAATCCAACAAACCTACGCAAATCACAAAGCAAAGACACAAAATTAAAGCAAACTTTAAGCAAAAATAAATCAGCCAAAGATAAGACCTTGAAACCGGTTCTCTCTCCTATGGGAACCTTGGTGAAATTCTTCAACAAAAAAAAACACCAACCTAACAACCGCACTAGCTCATTGACAGAGCTTACTGATGCTGAACTCCTCGATGCTGTTCTCGATCTACAGCCATCAAGCAAATTAAGAAGAACTGAGGACTGTAACTCCTAGACCAGATCTGCTCAATTTCAAACGACCTATTCCAGGAAAAAGATTACAGTCCGAAAAAAACCTGGAAAACAAATTCACGTTTGGGCAAACATCCACGCACCTTATACCTACTGAATTCGTTTTTGGCCTAGATCCGGCGGTACCCCAAACGTCTAGCCCCGTATTACATCTAAAGGATCTCCTGGCTCCCACAGCGATTTCCATTCATCCTGCTGACGACGCGGTTGCCCAGGCATCTGACCAAAGAAAACAACAATTGGGGGCCGAATCCTTTCCTTCTCCGTCACCACTACTCTCACCTGTTTCACAAGACAACCCAGGAAACACTTCGCTCAGTGCTAATAAAAAGACGATTCCAATTCCTAACGAACAAGACAAATCTTTAAAGCGTCAGCAAATTGACTCTCAGGTTCCACCTATTGCTGATCGCAGAGACAATAGAGAATCTTATCAAGATTTTGCTCCCCACACCCACCTAGGAATGGTACTGAATACACTTTCAAAAGATCTGTACAAAAATCATCAAGAACTAACTTGCCTTCCATGATCACTGAGAACACTGTCCCAGAACTTTGCATATCAAGCTCAATGGAGGCCAAGAGGTCAAGCTGCGCACTTGTTGCAGGAACATGCCTGATGCCAGGAGATTTAAACCGGCGAACCAGTTGACAGATACACTGGCTGGAGGACTCTAGTCCTCTTGGGGTTCACCGAGGTACTGTGGGGCTGGTGCGAGGTCCGTGTAGCCAACCGGCTCACCGAAGATGTAGAAGAGAGCTGAATGCAGGATACGGTACACTGCAAGGATGCCCAAAGCAGGAGAAAGGCTTCAGAGCATTCGCAAGCACTGAAAGGCAGCCTCCACACCGCCAAGCTCGGAGAGACGCCAAACAGATGAGTGGGAACAGCGAGAGATAAGAGCTACAGCGCAGAAGCGGTGAGAAAGAGCAGAAACGCCAGAGTTGCAGCGGGAGAACCTGCACACGCCAGTCCACCCAAGGGAAGCAGGGACACCGGGGCGTATTGGCAATGCTGCCGAAAGCAAATAACAGTGAATACAGAATATAAGAGTTGACCAGCAAGTGAATATCACTTAATGAGACAGAACAAAGTAAACATAAGAGACTGTCAAGTTTATTTAATCATATTCTTCTAACGTGCCGCAACCCACAGGCATCAGGGCGCACACAAAACTGAGCCAATCAATCAGAGACATTGTAAGGGGATATTAGAGGTTAACTGAATAATAGTGTCTTCAAGCTTTTGCAAAACACAAAACGACTTTTCTCTCCAGAGTTCCACTGGCAGTCCATTCCATGCATGTGTTGCCTGGACAAGGAATGAACTACCCTTCCCTCTTGCTCTCTTCACCGTTGGTCATATAAGCCGGAGGGTGTCCTCAAATCTAGTCGATCTCACTTGTGGTTGTAGGGAGAGACTTTCTTTGAGATAAGTGGGGGCCGCTCTATGCACACATTTATGTGTCAGTGATATGATCTTAAACAGGATTCTAGACTCAAATGGCAGCCAATGGAGCAATCTCCTTGCTGCCGTGATACGATTCCTTTTGGGAATGATTTTGATAATACGCACTGCATAATTTTGTAGGGTTTGTAGCTTACTAACAATTCTTACTTGCCCCACAAAGGAGCGCATTGCAATAATCCAACTGAGGTAGGATGGTGGCCCGTACCAAGGTTTCGCAGTTTCGCAATTTCGCAATTCTTACTTGCAACATAGCTGTTTACCAATCGGAGTAATCCAAGTTGGTATTGAGATTTTTTTAATAACTGTATCCACATGTGAATCAGCCCCTAGGGTACAATCCGTGACCACAGCAAGTGCAATGCCCATCAATAGAAAAGCTTTAAAACATGTATCCAGTTTCATTCTAGCCCGAGCGGATCCAAAGAGTAGGATCTCAGTCTTTGCACTTGAGCTGAATATCTCAGCCCTTTAAGATGAGTAGCAATACCCTAGAGATGGATGGGGATGCAAGACTTAAACATCAATAATCGAAACGACTCAGGTAGTTTGGCAAAAGGATAACGGTTTTAATATCAATCATCTAAAACTTGGAGTACAATGAACATCAACGAACTCGCTCGATCCACTGGCTCAACAAATCTAATAAAAAACAGTCTTTATACATAAATTCGTCACCATCGACTTGACCTATGTCACTACCGACGTCATCCTACGCGGCAAAACAACAAACCTATGGGCATCAGTGACAGGCTCCAAGTGAACATCTAAGTATATGTTCCATACTAGTCTAAGAATAACACTATGTGATTGGCTACTTAATATAAGATGGGGCAACTAAGCCCTCCCCTTAAAATGGTCACTATGAACGTCACTAAATATACGATGTCCCATTGGCTGCACAAATTATAAGACCTCCAATTACGCGGTCCCCTACAACTGGTTGGCACTCTAACCTTCGTCAGTACTTTTCCACCTACGTCTAGCAGCACGCAGGCTGGCCATCCAGGTGCTGGTGAGTTCATCTTAATTTAAACTTCCCACCAATTAACATACCAATCTATCATCACTCGAGTGGTCTTGTGTCAATTAGGCTTCGAAGCTCGGCCTTGAGTGTTCTTAGCTCTGAGAAATTCAGGGAGTGAAGGCACGCTCTGCCCTCATGCGTAGGTGTGAGCAACTTGTTCATCCAACTTCATCCTTCCATGAGACCATGGAATCGAGCTTCTAGTGTCTTTTAAATACTATTTTATCAATAGACCTCCGACGTCTTCTTAGTTTTGCTCATGCCTTCTGAACAGGAGTTTTGTTCTTTGACACGATACGATTGTATCCAATTTTAGCATACTTCATTTTGATAACACCTTGGCTTCTTTGGCTCATCCAACCTTGCCTCACTGAGTTAGCGTTTGCCGCAATCTATTCACTCTAAAGCTTAAGGCCAGTCTTCAAGAATACTTTGCCTCTTCATCAGTTCTGTGGCATAAGCTTCTTCACCTTGATCTCAAGATGTCACTTACTCCTTTATTGATGCCTTATAGATGATCTACATTTCTCTTGTATCTGCATCCTTATGTACGTCAACTGGATGTGACGTTACCATACATCTGTGCCATTTATTTACTCTGCTTCTTCAGGGATTTCATTCAAATGGCCATCATATCGTCTCATATGCACGTATGGTTTTCTCACTGGGAACCTTGTCTCCAGGATTCGCCTAGGTATCATTATACCCAATGGTACTGCAAGGTTTTCATACTCTGGCTTCCAACAGACAGGCAATATGGGTGACGTGGTGAGGTGGGGGTACTTGGCTCCTCCTCTACACACTATTCAGGCAAAGGCAATTTACTGTCATTCAATCTTTGACCAATTTGTATTTTTTTTTCTTTTACTCACATTGTTGCCATAATTATCGCTCAATTCAATCAACAGCTGGGTATCGCCAGCGTAGTTGGCGAATTTAGCTCCTTCTGCATCAAGAATATTGCGTAACGGACGCAGGTATATGTTGCGAAGTGCGGGCGAGAGACTCGCCCTGCAGAATGGCACAGATGTTTGATAGAGGACGCCTGCCCCCAGCATACTCTAGACAGCCTTTTTAGAGAGAAAATATTCAATCCGTTCAATAACAGATGTTGAACATTTCCCCACAGAAAAAGGAGTGGCTAGGAGCTTTTTTGTGATCCAGGAGATCAAAAGCTGACAAAAAATCGAGCAGCATCAGTACTCCCGTACTGCTCCCATCTACAATGTTCAGCATCAGAATCTGGAAATCCAAAAGAGCATTTTCCGTGCCACAATTTGATATAAAACCAGCCTGCCTGGGGTGCAGAATATTAGCCTTAGCCAAATGTTTTTAAGTGTGTGCTGTATACCTATATGGAAATCACTGCACGATAGTATACCAGACAGATTGCAGTCACAAGAGAAAAGTCCTGGCAGGAGATTAGGCCAGGCAGATGAAAGTCGCAAGTGTGTTCTTATAGGGAAGCCATGGAAGGAAGCATACCAGGCAAGGTCAAGTTGAACAGTGTAAAATACATCGCCCAAGGAAGTCCTGAGAAGGATATATCAGTACTAGCAAAAGGCAGTATTTAAACATATTGAAAAGGAGTGCAAATCTGGCAGGAAAGTACACCAAGTATCCTAACAAGATACAGACTAACAGCCAAGTTATTTTGTGTACCAGTTGTGTTGTTGATCAAGAGAAACCTATATTCTTAAAAGTATCAAACAGAGTGCAGAGAAATTCAGGGGGAGGGAACCACTGTTGCATCTGGTCTCTTCTGCATTTCTGTCTCAGTGATGTCACTGAGCATGTGTGCCTGCTGAGAATGTTTGAGAATGTTTGGTTGTGAATGTGGTGTTAAGACCCATTCCAGACCCTTGAACGGGTGCTTAACACCATTAGCATCCCAGGCTACCAAAGCGGTAACCCGGGGTGCTAACAAAAAAAAAAAAAAAAAAAAAAAAAAAAAAAAGGATTGAATTCATTGAACGGGACGTTCAAGAATGAGATCCTTTTCCAAAATGGCCACCATGGAAGGGGATAGCAGGGCTCTTCGGAACCCCTCTTCCCTTTCCAGGGCGGCTAGAGAAAAGGGGAAGCAGCAGAGGCAGCGGCCTTCGCCGCCACAACCAACAGGTAAGTGGGGGTGGGAAAAGGGGACAATTATTTTTTAAAGAGCAAAGAGGGTGGGGGGAAGATGGCGGCAGGGGGAGCCGGCCATCAGGTGGCATGGACCGCGGGCTTGCATCAGCAGTTCAAGCATGCGTTCCTAGCCACCCGATTGGCTGGCTCCCCCATACTCAAGTAGCTCAAAATGTAAGCGTGGGTCCTGTCCTCGTACTCCCGTAACCCTATGTATGTACCTACTATGTTCCTGACCTGATGTAACCTGATAAAAGCTTCCTGAGAAAATACATGCTGCCTCAAGAACTGCAAGTTATTGCAGATGGCAACAAGCTGGTCTTTTTGATGCGGACCCAAGCAGGCAGGTTCTTCAAAATGGAACTAAAAAGGTACAGGGCTAAATTGTTGCGGGGGGTGCGGATAGGATTTGGACAGGAGCCCCTGCCCCCAAAGAAAGATTGCCTACCACCCAGAGCGTGGCAAGGCCTTCCCCTTAAGTATAAGGACTTGTGGGGGGGTGCGTCTGCCTATGGGGACATCCAGAGCTGGCTGGCGCCAACTGATGAACCCAGGGCTGAGGGTTGGAGCATAGGGCCCTCTTCCCTCTCAACTACCCGAGTATACACACATACAATAATGCACCTTCATGGAGCCTCCCAGAGGACTTAATTCTTTTTCACTGGTGGCTGATATTATGACAATGGCACAGTACAGTGGTGTGCCCTTCACTTCCAACTCTTATGCTGATGGAAGAAATGCTTGGCGTTCCCTGGACATGGGGAGATCTACCAAAGGTCTCCAGTTTTGCCAACTGCCCCCCACCCGACCCCCTCACTTTCATAAATGCTCATGGAGCTCTGTGATACCTGGCTGGGCTTCGGCCACCAGAGGGACTCCGGGGGATATGGAGCACCAATACTTAAGCCTGGCTACACTGACATGCATGATGAACTGTCCGCAATGCCTCTTTCAAAAAAACAAAAAAAGGGAAATATGGTTTTAATGTGCAATTGCCAGTGATTGACTTTGATTTACCTTCAACTGTTCGTTTTGGCAGTTGGAGCCCACTGCAGCTTTGACAGAGGTGCAGCAGACCTCCACTGCACGTCCTGATGTTTTCTGATGACGTCACCACTAATGCTGTGGGTGATGGTGAATGTTAGAATGCCTCAGCATTCTAAGCAACTCGGCCATTGCCGATTGCATCTCCTCCTCTGGTGGACGAAGCTGACCAGACAGCCACCAATATGGATACTGTCACGACACAGGGATCGCAAGGCACCGATGAGTTTGAGGACTACGTTCATGCTGAAATTGAGCCTCTGGACGTCGAGGTGCCTGCCAGGGACTCTCCGCCAGACGAGATAGTCTTGTTTCATTCCACGATCTCAAGGGTGGCAAAGTTATTCAACCTTATACCTGAGGAGAAGGAAGGCTTCCTTTTCGAGTCCTCCACCCTGCTGATTCCAGTCTCTCTCCACCTACTTCACTTCCCTTCTCGCAGCTTACAGCGAATATAACACCCTATACTAATTCTAAACAAGGGCCTCTAATGCACTTCCCTTTGAACGACCTCCACAACTGCAACATGTATACATGTGTTGCTCTGTAATTGTTTCTTTATTATGGGTGTAATATGCATCTCACTTAGGTACAAAATAACGCATGCAGCTTCTACCGCAAATGTCAAACTGCACATACTATGGTACTGCTGATAGTTCTTTCTCAGCCTGAGCCTTACTGCCTGGCTGGGATGCACTACGTGCATCCAAACGAAGTCTATAGCAACAACCATGTCTCAGTTTGGTCTGACTCCTCATTCTATGCCACCACAAATGGTGTCAGTAGTGGGCTCCTACCAAACAGATGCATATTGGCGGACCCTCCAAATTGACCAAAAAAGCCTCCAGCCTCAGAATAGCCACCCTTGAATCCACATCTAATCACTAAATAAAAACAACCACTCTCCTGCACCCCAAATCGCAAGCACTTCACTGCACCGCAACAACAAAACAAACCACACACAGTACCGCACATCAGCAAATAGGAGCTCACGGATCCAGAAACCGCACCCATGTCCAGCGAACAGTGCTAACCGAACTGAAGCTGCCAACAGAATACCTCCAATCTCGCTCTACCTTTATTCTGGCTCACCCACCAACCAATCCTACCGTCTGAATTTTAAGATCCGCCAGAGAGCCAAAGGACAATTCCGGTGTTGATAGTGCACGGTATAAATATCCTTTAACATAACATTAAATTGAGCCTGATTACCCCAGATAACCTGACTGTGCCAGATGGCCCCATTGTGCCAGATGGCCCCATTGTGCCAGATAGCAGGATTTCACATTGCATTTATCCCGATTGTACCAGAAAGCCTGATTGTGCCAGATAGAAGGATTTCACATTAAGCCGGATTGCTCCAGATAGCAGCATTTTGCATTTAGCCCGTTTGTGCCAGAAAGACCCGTTATGCCAGATCCCTCACATCAAGATAACTATTAGTGAGCAGTATCTCACAACTAGGTAGACTATACTCTGTGCTAGCTAGTCCAAATAAAATTCAATATATGAGGAAGCATCAGAATTCTGAAGATTTGCATTACGTCTTATCTAGACAGAACTGTAATACTAGCCTGCGTCGTAACCAGGCAGAATTGTGAGGATTAGCTTGCGTCAATCTAGACAGAATTATGAATGTCAGCTTGCGTCACATCAAGACAGATTTGTGAATGTCAGCTTGCTCCATACCTAGACAGAATTGTGAAGATTAGCATTGCGTCATATCTGGACAGAATGGAATACTAGCTTGCATCATATACAGACAGAATTGTGAAGATTAGCCTCTTTCACATCTAGAGAGAATTGTAATAATAGCTTGCATCACTCCTAAACAGAATTTTCAAGACTTGCATTGCCTCATATCTAGACAGAAATGTGAAGATTAGAATTACGTCACATCTAGACAGAATTGCGAAGATAAACACTGCGTCACAGCTAGACAGAATTGTAACTCTAGCTTGCATCATATCGAAACAGAATTGTGAAGATTGGCTCGAATCACATCCAGACAGATTTTATGGAGACTGGCATTGCTTCACATCTTGACAGAATTGTAATTCTATCTTGCATCACATTCAGATAGAATTGTACAGATTAGCATTGTGCCACATCTAGACAGGATTGTGATGATTAACATGTTTCTCTTCCAAATAGCGATGCCACTAACCATACCCACTAAACAATCTCATCCCTCTGCATACACCTCTCGCACTCTATACAACTCTATACAACCACACCTCCAAAGCACTACAAACCGCATGCACAACAAAACATAACACACATAGCCTCGCACAACAACACATGACGGCTACCGACGAGAAGCACATCTAAGCTCAGCGAACGGCCCAGTGTGTTATATTAGCCTACAAACAGCTGCATGAAGTAAGGAAACACCCCGGAGTTCAGTTTTAGCTCTGAGTCAATGGCCTGTTGTAATACTATATGGGTTGTAAATATATAAAGATGTGTCTCTTATCAATGGGGAGAGAGTAGGAGGTTCACATGGTGGCTTGAAACCATGCTGAGTTCGCTGCAGCAGAATAAACCTGCCTCTCTGAACTTTAAAAAACAAACATTCGGTTCTGATGTTTCATTTTGCCTTAAAGTTATTTTCTGAACACAGGCAGGAATACTAGAAATATTTTTCCACATGACGCTCAAGCAAGAAATCGTATAGTAAGTCAACTCGACAATATACTTTTGTGAATAGTGACACTTATTCTAGGAACAGTATAAACCTATAACTTCTTTTGGGATAACTCAGTTATACTCAAGTTAAGTAAACCCTTTTGTGCAACAGCTACTTTTCAGCTCAGTGACACACTGACTAAGAAAAGCAAGAACTTTGTAACGTATTTTAGTTTGGCACACAGCTAACTCAAGGTAAGTGAAACCTCTATACTTTTGTAAGGAGCCAACAGCAACCTAAAATGTAAGTATAAACTAAGCAGTCTTATTCTGTACAGGCTAACAGCAAGTCAGGGGAAGCAAGACCCAACTGTGGGCACTCACACCATTATCATAACAGGAATACTAAAGTGAAACCAACAGCATTACATCTGGGAAGAGGAGAACCCAATTCACAGGTGAGTAACTTAACCTTCAGTCTACTTTCAGTTAGAATTGCGAGACAGTTTAAGGTATGCAAGACTTGGAGATTACTGATTTAAGAAGGTACACAGCTCATTCAAGATAAGTAAATCCTATATATACACTTTTCAGCATGGCAGAACATAGCTACGGTAACTAATAACATTTTGTAACTATTCACTCAGAGTTTAAAATTACCAACTATGTTACAAGTAAGTACACTTTTCAACACTTGTTTTACTTTAAAAGGCACACCCTTAAAATTATCCAGCCCTTCCCAGTTTTAGTACACAAGTTATCTCAGAGGAAGAAGATGGACCATAGTGGTCTAGGAGCCAGCAGTAGGCAGGGGTAGATAAGGCTCAGTTGCAGGTAAAGTCAGAGTTCCAGAAGAAGACTGGGCAAACAAGTAAGTAGTTCACTTTAAAAGTTAGTTGAGGGTCCAGGGGCTTCAAAGAAGACACCCTAGGAGGATTCCAGCAGTGGGCTTGGGTGAACTGGATGGGTGGCCTCCCCAGCACAGCAGCACCCCAAGGATACACAAGAATCACTCAGGCTTAAGGTAAGTAAATACCAAAGTCAGCACAGTACCTCATCGGTGAAGAAGAGTTCCAGCAAGAAGACTTCAGGAGCTGCAGCCAAAAACCCATTCGTTGAATTCCTATACCAAGAAGATTGAAGACAAGACACTGGAAGGACGTTTGCAGCAGGAATCACAGTGAAGTCTCTAAACAAGATGTTATTCACATGGACTACTCAGCACAGAAGAGGATGCCAAAGTAGGGACTTCAGGATCTGCAGCCAAAAACTCAGGCACTGCAATTCCTTCTCAGGAGGACAGAAGACTGGACCCTGGATGGGCTTTTTCAGCAGGGATCTACACAGAAGGTTTCGGGTAAAGGTTTCTTCACAGCTGGATGTGGCTCTGTGGATTTGGCGTCTTTTCAGGAGCACAGAGGAAGACAGAATATCACTGGTCGGATTCTCATCGTGTGTAAGATCCAGCACTCTGGTAAGGGGACTTTTCATACTTGAATCGAGCCTGTGGAGATCCAGCAGGATGCCCACAGAGTTTCAGCGAGGTTCGAAATTCAGAAGACTGTGTACCGCCAGATGGCTCGAGGTCCCAAGGTATTGGGATATCGCAGCCCGCAAGGTTGCAGTACAACGTGGGGTGGCTCAAAATGCAGGTCTTCTTGAGTCTAGTGGGTCTCACACCAGGATCTGGGTCAGGGTCTTCGTTTTCAGAGTACCCAGGTCAACTGGAAGGAAGGGCTAGATCAGGCTCCGGTTACAGAGCAGGCTCTCTGGTCGATGGAAATCATCTAAGCTGCAGATTCTTCATCTTTCTCTTCAATTTTGGTTCTAGTGGTCGACTATCTCTTCAGCTTCCAGGATCTGACTTTTATGCAGGAACCCAGCCACTCGAACAGTCATGCAACATTCAAACTTGGGCAGTTAGCAGTCCTTTCAGGACAGCCAGCTGCCCAGTTTGAACTGGATTCTCACAGGCGGGCTGGAAGACAAAGTGCTGCAGAGTTTTGGACTCCTCCCGCTCTTCCTGCCTTTAAAGACACTATGGAGCCTGGGTGGGCTTGACAGAGGTCTCTCACCGAAGATAAAGTTAACACAAAGGATTTCCTAGCCCTGGGTGTCAGGGGAAGGAACAGGAAAGGACAACAAAAATTGAAATGGCAAAAAAAGAAGACTGGCGCCACTTTTGTTAAATGAGCACCCATGGGTGCCTTTAACAGGGCTGTTGAAACAGCCTGATGTAAAGGTGCAGCAAATTAGTTAGAAAGTTCACTGCCACGAGCCATTAAAGGTAAGCTTGTCCCTGTAACAAATGTTACAGTTAAAAGGAGAAAGGTGATACATTTTATATATATTATGACACCCATAAAAAGAGTAAAAAGGTTCCCATCCACTGAGGTATGCGAGAAACCAGAAGGTGTCTCACCCACTAGTCCCGAAGAGTGGGTCTCTCTGAGGTGGCCAGGGCATGGCCATCGCTTTTGGATCCAGACCCTGGGGGTGGACCATTGCCGGAGGATCACCTGAGTTAGGGGTCTTCGAGGAGTGGGACACCGGATGGCGAGACGCAGTGTCCCCCTGCCTGTAACACCTTTACCCCATCCTACCAGGTAGGATATGTGGGAACTTTACCCCTCGCCCCTTTCTCTGCACAAACACTTTCAGACGGACAGCCTGCTCTGGGAGAAAACAGACACACTCTAGCAGTGTACCAGACTTGTCCCACTACTATGGTCAGGCAATTACTGGTAAACACTCACACCTGACTTCCATTAAACTTCCCCCACACTTATAAAAGGCGGAGCACGAGAGAACACTCTGGGTGAGGCAAAGCACACAAAGCAACAGTATTTTCCAGACAGAAGCTGAACGAGGGAAGAAAGATGGCAAATCAAGAAGGGTGCTTAATGAGGGAGATACCCTTGGCCTTTTCGGCAATAAACTGTTACTTTCAAGAGTACTTCAGAGTTAAGAGCATAAGGCCAGGAAAGCAGAGTGAAGAATCCTGCATTGTGTGTCGGAGATACCCGGGCCCTCCTGCACGGCTGACCGAGTCAGGGAGGAGCAGCAGCCGCTGTGGTACCATCCTTGGCTCCAAGATCAAAGCAGCTCCAAGATCAAAGCAGCACCAGAAAGATCAACACAGCCGGTGAGATGGGGAGACCAATGCAAGACCGGTCTGTGTTGAAATCAAAGTTGCAAGCAGCAACATTGTATAAAGAGCGCAACAACGAAGATTGGGAACGCATTTGATGAAAGACGCAAGGAAAGCTAAATAGCTTATGGATGTTTGAACTTAAACAGTGAAAAGATACAATACCAGTGGCAGAGTGGTCTAACACCACAAGTGTGCTCTATCGAAGGTCTCTGTAAGGTATCCAGCCAAGAAGAGGCAGAAGTGAAAGTAAGGAACAAGTTACTTGCCTGTAACTATTGTTCTCCAGCATGGGTCTGGCATGAATTCACATGCTCGTGAATATTCCCAGTCAGGCTGTGAATCCTCAGTAAAGAAAAAAAAGTTTCACTTTCACTTACAAACTGTATTTCTCCTCTAAACCAATCACTGTATTCTGGGTCATACTGCCCCCAGCCAATGACAGTCCTCTCCCTAAGCCCCTCCTCCGGCAGCCATCTTCAGATTTGGTAAGCATTTAAAGTGGCAGTATGACCAAGAAGAGCCGCAGAGGGGTAGGAGGGAGAGTTTGCATGTGAATCCATGCCAGACCCATTCTGGAAAACAATTTTTACAGGTAAGTAACTTGTTCCTTCTCCAGCATGGAGTCTGGCATGGATTCACATGCTCATGAATAAAGAATGCATAGCAGTACAACATTACACAACCACGGGAGGTAGCAAGGCACAATAAAAGCAATTACTCTTACCTCCGGAACAGCCTCACTTCAAACGAACAGGTTGCGTAGCACTGCTTGGCCGACTCTGGACTCCTCACTGGAATCCCTGCCAACGAAGTAGATTCTTCTAAAGGTGTGAGTGGACATCCACGTAGCAGCCCTGCAGATGTCCAGCAGGGGCACACCAGACAGGAATGCAGTCGTCTAAGCAATCGCTCTGGTCGAGTGAGCTCTCGGACGGCCGGGCAGCGGTCAGTTGGCCAACCAATTACTGTGCGTGATGCACCCGGAGAGCCACCTTGAGATGGAAGCATTGGACAAGGCCTTCCCATGGTTCACAGGAGCAAAGTTCGTGAACAGCTGAGAAGTCTTCCGAAAACTCTTTGTGCCTGCCACATAGAACTTTAGAGCATGAGCAACATCCAGTGAGTGAAAGGCCCTTTCAGCCTGTGATGAAGGCTTCAGAAAAAACACAGGTAACAGCAAAGGCTTGTTGAGGTGGAATTCGGACAAAACCTTCAGCAGGAAGGAGGGGTGCGTCTGTAGCACCAACCCTGATTTGTGGAAAGTCAGGTATGTCTGTTTGCAGGATAGGGCCTGGACATCACCCACCCTCCTGGCAGAGGTGATGGCCACAAGGAAAGCCGTCTTCCACAAGAGGAACTTGAGAGGGGCCCGATGCATAGGCTCAAAGGGGGCCCTCATGAGCCTCGTCAGCACCATGCTGAGTTCCCATGCCAGGTCAGAGGCCTTCACCGGCGGGAAAGATCGAAACAGTCCTTTGAGGAACTCCTTGAAGAGACGGTGGGACCAAAGAAGATCTTCCTGGATACCTGGTGTAGTGGGAGATAGCCACCAGATGCACCTTGATGGAGGCGTGCGCCAGTCCCGCCTTGGCCAAAGACAAGTATGGAAGAATCTGCGGGGCTGTGACCCTCGGAGAGGTGATCTTCTGAGAGGTGACCGGCACCACATAGCAAAAAGCTTCCACTTGTGACCTTAGAATTAAAGTGTCGACGACACTCTGGCCTTGGCAAGGATCTCCTTGCAGTCCGCTGGGAAATCGTATCGTCCAAATTCTAGGTCTGCAGAAGCCAAATCGTCAGGTTCAAGCGATCCTGGGATTGCGCCTCCTTCTTTGGTGAGCAGATCCGCACCCACCGACAGCTTGACCGAAGGCGATGCTGACAGGCTGAGAAGGCCCGGGTACCAAATCTACGTCGGCCACGATGGAGCAATGAGATCGGCACTATTTGAGTTGACTGATGAATGAGGCAATGGAGGAAACGCATACAGAAGAACAAGTTACTTTCTTACCTGGTAACGTTCTTTCGATGGGATGGTCAGACGACGTATTCCATATCTATGACATGTAATCACCACAGCTGTGCTGCTTTGGAAACTTTTTTCGGCGTCTGCGTCCTGCGTCGATGACGTCGATGCGCCGTCGTCGAGGACCTCCTCCGACGTCCGACGTCATCCGATGTGATAAGTAGGACGCACGACGCCCGTAACCTCAGTTGTAGTTTTTTCCGCCAGAATGTGAGACATTAGTCAACTGCCAGTCAGACATAAAGCCTTGCGGAACGTAAGCTGCAATCGCAAAAGAAATTCTGCACCGGGGAAGGCAGGGCGGGAGCGATATGGAATACGTCGTCGGACCATCCCATCGAAAGAACGTTACCAGGAAAGAAAGTAACTTGTTCTTCGAGGGGATTGGGGTCCTCCGACGTATTCCATATCTATGACAGACTCCCAAAGCAGTACCAGAGCAAGGAGGAGGGAAATAATTTAGAATCAAAATTTAGAATTGCCAATCAAATAGCAGAGCAAAGGACCGCCTTGCCAAAGGCCAGATCCTGTCCTCGGATGGAATCGAGGGAATAGTGACGTACAAATGTATGTACTGAAGCCCAGGTGGCTGCATCACAGATGTTGCGAATAGGAACACCCCTCTGCAGGGCAGTAGACGCAGCCATACCCCTGGTAGAATGGGCCCGCAAGCCAGCCGGTGGGTCCTTACCTGCCAAGCGGTAACACTCCGAGATGGCCAAAATAATCCAGCGAGACAAAGTCTGTTTCGTCACAGCTTGCCCCAAACGCTTTCCAGCGTAACCAATAAAGAGTTGATCGTCCACTCTGACCCGGGACATGCGTGAAACATAAAAGCTTAAAGCTCTCCTAGGATCAAGCCTATGGAGCCTCTCCTCTTCCTTACCAGGATGCGGAGGAGGATAAAATGCCGGAAGAACAACCTTCTGGGCCAAATGAAATTCCGTCACTACCTTCGGAAGAAAAGAAGGACGAACTCTGAGGACAACCCTGTCCTTGTGAAATACAGTGAAGGGCGGCTTAACTGAAAGTGCCTGTAACTCACTCACTCTGCGAGCAGAAGTAACCGCAACTAAAAACACAGTTTTCAGAGTTAACAGCCTCAAAGGGCAAAAATGTAAAGGCTCAAACGGAGCACCCATAAGAAACTTAAGAACAAGGTTTAAATCCCAACCGGGCACCAGGAAAGGTTACGGAGGGAACACATTAGTGAGCCCTTTCAGAAACAGTAAAATTAAAGGGATTTTAAAGTAAGAACACTCTTCAGACGAGCGCTTAAAGATGGACAGCGCCGCCAGGTAACCTTTAATGGTACCCACTTGCAAGCCCCTGTGGGCCAAAGAAAGTAAAAAGGACAGAACCATGGGGATGTCACATGCAAAAGGATCCACATTCTGAACTCCGCACCAGTCGCAGAACTTACGCCAACGGTACAGAGACTTTGTTGCTGGCCTTCGGGCCGAAAGCAACACCTCCATCACGTCTTCAGGGAGGTCCCAATCCTTATACCTCAACCTTTCAGAAGCCAAGCGTGAAGGTTGAGGGATCTGACCTCTGGATGGAGAACCTGACCCCCCCCCCCTCCCGTGAGAGCAGATCGTCTCGGTAGGGAAGACGACGGGGAGGGCAGATGGACAAGTCGATAAGGTCCGGGTACCACGTCCTCCGAGCCCACGCCGGGGCAATGAGGATCATCCGGGAACCGAACTTCCGCAACCTCCGCAGCACTTGCGGGATGACGGGGACTGGAGGAAACGCGTACAGCAGCGGGAATGACCACTCCACCACGAACGCGTCTCCTAAGGCTACTTTTGGAGGAAATTCCCGCGAGCAAAACCTTTCGCACTTCCGGTTGACACTGGAGGCGAAGTGATCCACTTGAGGGGTTCCCCAAAGGGCGAAGATCTCCAGGAGAATCTCCCGAGCCAACTCCCACTCGTGAGAGATCACGCTCTGCCTGCTCAGAGCGTCCGCCGTCACGTTTTCGTCTCCGGCCAGATGAACTGCCGAGATCGAAACTTCCTGCTGGATGGCCCAGAACTCGAGCTGCATCGCCTGCCTGCACAAAGGAAGTGACCCTGCCCCCCCCCTTTTTGTTGAGGTAGTGCATGGCCACTGTGTTGTCCGTCAGGATCAGGACACTCTTTCCTCGCACAGTCGGCAGAAAAGCCTTCAGGGCTAGCCTGACGGCCCTCAGCTCCAACAGATTGATATGGAGTCTGGACTCCGACGGAGACCAACGACCGCTGACTGTCAGCCCGTTGGCATGAGCTCCCCATCTCGTGAGGGATGCATCCGTCACGATCGTCACCTCCGGCCAGGGAAGCCAAAATGGAGCCCCCTGCATCAAGTTGCCTTCGAAGGCCCACCACAGAAGGTCCCGGGCGACCGAGGGCGGCACCTGAACCGTGTCCGACATCCTGCCGGAGGACTGCGACCATTGCATCTTGAGTGCCCACTGCAAAGATCTCATCCGCAGGCGAGCCTCTGGCACCAGAAGAAAGCAGGATGCCATGAGGCCGAGCAACCTCAAGAACTCGAACGCTGGGAGCGTCTGGGCATGCTGAAACTTGTGCACCATCTGCTGAATGTGAAAAGCCCTCACCTGGGGAGGAAAACACTGCCCCAGGGAAGTGTCGAGCACTGCTCCGATGTACTGGAGCCACTGTGTTGGCGTCAAATGAGACTTCTGTAAATTGAGGGAGAAGCCCAGCCTGTGAAGGGAGTGGCAGGTGACGGACAGATGATCCAGGACTTGCTCGGAAGAGCTCCCCCTGGTCAACCAAATGTCCAGGTAGGGGTAGACGTGAATCCCCCCTTGCCTGAGATGCGCTGCCACCACCACCATGAGCTTGGTGAAAACCCTCGGAGCGGAGGTCAATCCAAACGGCAGGACCCGAAACTGAAAGTGCGAGTCGCCAACCGCGAACCTCAGGTACTTCTTGTGCTTGGGATGGATCGGCACATGGAAGTAAGCATCCTTGAGGTCAAGTGACACCAACCAGTCCTGAAGCTGAAGGGCAGGAAGGACTTGAGAGAGAGTAACCATCTTGAACTTGTCCTTCCTGAGGAGTTTGTTCAAACCGCGCAAGTCCATGATGGGTCTCAATCCCCCGTCTTTCTTCGAAATCAAAAAATAAGGGGAATACCATCCCTTGTTCCTCTCCGCTATAGGCACCAGTTCTATGGCGCCTTTCTCCAGCAGGGCTTGAATTTCCTGCGCAAGGAGCGGATCCGGACTCTGCAAAGAGAGGTTCCCCGGTGGATTGTCGCGAGGCCTGTGCCGAAAGGGAAGACAGTAGCCGTGGGTTATGATCTCCAGAACTCACACATCTGAAGTAATGGCTTGCCACTCTACAAGATGCTGCGCCAGCCTTCCCCCAACCGGCGAACCATGGGACATGGCCTCATGACTGAGTGGGAGCGGCTGCGGCGTTACCTGAGGGCAAAGAGGCAACTGCCCGAGCGGCCTTGGCACCACGGGTACCCTGTCGTCCACCTCTGGTACCCCTGCGTTGGCCTCTTTGACTGCCAGCCCCTCTCGCTTTACTGAAGGATGAGTAATAGCGAAAGGAACCACCCCTCCACTGCAGTCCCCTAGGACGAAAAGGCGGAGGTTGGCGGACTGCAGCGCCCAACGACTTCGCTGCAGCTTTTGAGGTCTGCAACCTCTCAAGGCTCTCGTCAACCTTGCTGCCAAAAAGGTGTTCACCGTCAAAGGGCATGTTGAAGAGCCGGGACTGCACATCAGGAGCAAACCCCGACTTCCGCAACCACGCAAACCTGCGTATCACGGTGCTCGCCACCATGGACCTACTGACGCATTCAGCTAAGTCCAAACCCGACTGAATGGACTCACACATGGCATCCTTACCATCCTGGACCATAGCAAGGAAACCATCCCGTTCGTCCCCTTCGGGAATATGTTCAGCCGCTAACGCAACACAAGCCGGAGCCTCGAGAAAGCCCTCGACGCCTCAGACGTCGATGTCTTCCTCGAAGACCTCACAGGTGCACACGGTCTCGAACGCGTCGAGGACCGGGACCTGGAACGGGTACGTCGAGAACGAGTCTCCTTGTCCGAACGGGACCTCTCCCGTGACTCGTGGCGACCACTCTTGCGAGCGGTGTCTCTCGACCTCTCACGACCGACCCCCACTCGGGGGCGCGGACAGCTTAGTACCCTGCGACTCAAGAATCGCCAGCATTTTCTTCCCGAAGGAAGCCCATTCCTCCGGCGTCGCAAGGCTGGTGGGGTAAGCGACGTGCGGGGCAGAGTCCTCCGAAGAGGACCTGGAAGACGACCGGGGTCGGCGCTTCCGAGAATGCCTCGAAGAGGCTGAGGAGTGGCGAGACCGACTCCTAGAAGGAGACCCAGGAGACTTCCGACGATGACGCAGAGAGTCACCCCTGGAATCATCCGTCGAAAGCCCCGCAGACTTCGACTTCCGGGGCTTGGACACCCGACCTACCGACAACTTCTTCTTACGTTCGCCTAAGGCTTTGGACGTGAGCGACAGGCAGTCGATACAGTCATCCGTGTCGTGGGCCTCCCTGAGGCACCAGAGGCAGGCGTTGTGCGAGTCTTTCACCGACATCTTGGACCCACACTCCCCGCACTTCTTGAAGCCCGGACGCGGGGTTGAAGACGAAGTAGAATACATCTTCACACGAAGGATTTCACAAAACGAACAGGTTCGAAGAACCGAGAAGAACAGAACTCCAAAGAGTCGAGGCGCAACCGAGATTCACGAAGCAACACGTTCGCGGAAAAAACGGAACTGAGGCTACGGGCGTCGTGCGTCCTACTTATCACATCGGATGACGTCAGAGGAGGTCCTCGACGACGGCGCATCGAGGTCATCGACGCAGGAAAAAGTTTCCGAAGCAGCACAGCTGTGGTGATTACATGTCATAGATCTGGAATACGTCGGAGGACCCAATCCCCTCGAAACCGGCCTTCCCACGGGAACGAGAACGCATCCCCCACGAGAACGCATCCTCCATGCTCTCCGGTTGGTGGTATCTGCTGGCAAACTTCGGGCAATTGGAGTTTGCCGCCGTCGCAAACAGATCAATCGGGGGCCTGCCCGACTTGATGATGCGGTCCACCGGGTCCTGCCGAAGTTCCCACTCGTGGCAGGAGCGCAACTCCCTGCTGAGGGAGTCGGCGATGGTGTTCGACTCCCGCCAGGTGAAAAGGGCCGGTGAACATCTATTGTCCGACAGCCCAGTGCCACAAGTCCTGCACCTCTTTGGAGAGCACTGGGGACCAACTGCCCACCTGCTTCCTGATGGACAACATTGTGGGGGTGTGGTCCGTGAAGATCCCCACCAATTTGCCCTTCAGAGACGGAAAGAATGACTTGAGGGCCCAGACACTGCCCGCAGCTCCAGGATATTGATGTGGAGATCCTTCTCCTCTGCCTGCCACAGGCCTCTGGTGTGCCAACGTCCGGTGTGGGCTCCCCTGGCTTCCAGGGAAGCATCTGTGGCGACTGTCTCCTAGTACGGGGGGCTTTGGAAACCTGTGCCCCAGGCAACAGAGTGAACGCCCAACCACCGTATCGCCAGACTGAACACTTCGTCGCGCGGGATCTTGTCCGCAAAGCTTCCGAACACCTAAACCCAACGAGCGTCCAGGAACTGCTGAAGAGGTTGCATCCGTAACCTGCGGAGCCGGATAAGGTAGATGCAAGACATCATGCCGTGAAGCGACATGATGGTCTGCACTGTGGCGGTCTTCAGTGACAATAGACGCTGCACTTTAGCCAGGATGGCAGCTACCCTCTCCTCCGAGGGTGAGGCTAGTCAGGAGACTGTATGGAGTCTGGCTCCTAGGCACAGCGCGTTCAGCGATGGCGTCAAGCAGGACTTCAGATAATCGATGTAGAATCCCAGAGCCATCAGCAGCTGGACAGTCGTCACCGTGTGTCTGATGGCCAACTCTTGCAAATTGGCCCAAATGAGCCAGTTGTCCAGGTACACGTGTATTCCCCTTAGAGGCAGATGGGCCGCCACCGGCGCCAGGCACTTCGTGAACAACTGAGGGCCAACTTCAGGTCGAAGGGGAGGGCCTTGAACTGGTAGTTCTGGCCCTGCACTATAAAGCAAAGGAACTTGCAGTGCTTCTCGTGAATGGGGACGTGGAAGTAGGCCTCCTACAGGTCCATCGACGTCATGAATTCTCCTTCCTCCAGTTGGCCGAGCACACGCTGCAACGTGACCATCCTGGATTTTTGGGACTTGAGATGCCGCAGGTCTAGGATGGGCCGCCAGCCCTTGGTTTTCTTTTCGACTAAAAGGTATCTGGAATAGATTCCGAAGCCCCAGAGTTGTCTTGTAACTAGCTATATCGCCCCTTTTTGTAGCATGGCCTGTACCTCCTCCAAGAGTTGAGGGAAGTGCTGCTCCTGCTGGGCCACCGGCGGGATCCGGAGACACTTGTGAAACTCCAGGGTATGTCTATGGACTAGAGCATCCATCACCCATCTGTCGGTGGACATCTTCTCCCACTCGCTGACGAATCCCATCATCCGGCCTCCCACCGGGGTGCATGGGTGGGGCCCAATGTCTTGGCTGGAGTCCTGGCTTGAGGGGGACGGCGACGCTGACCGTAAGCTTTGGAACAGCCTCTGTAGGCCTCCTGGGTCGTGCAAAACTTTTGTCGACCTGCCCGACTTCCCTCTGAAGGCACGAAATGAAGAGCGGTGTTGCTAAAGAGTGCCCAGGGCACAGGTCGTCTCCGTATCCGCCTTGATGGCCTGCAAGGACTCGCCGACGGCCTTCCCAAAGAGGTTATCACCATTGAAGGACATGTGCAGTACCCTCACCTGGACTTCCTGGTGGAAATTTGTGGCCTTCAGCCTTGACGACGGAGGCAGACACCATTCCCCATCTGCCGGAACCCTGTGGCGGCGATGTCCAGCGCCACTGATGGCATGGTCTGAAGCTACCTCTCCCTCCTGGAAGAGGGCGATTGCCTCCATCCTTTTATCATTGGTAGGGCACTCCAGAATAGGACCCAGCTTGTACAACAGTTCCCAGTCGTACCTGACCAGGATCGCCAGTGCGTTGGGCGCCTTAATGGTCGACGCTGCAGTGTAAATATCCTTCCCCTCGCTGTCCGGAGGGACTGAGGATGACGAAGGGTGCGATTACCTCTTCCTCGTGGTTGCCAAAACTACTGAGTTCAGCAATGGTTGCGACTGTAGGCACCTGCGTGTGGACTTCGGCACCAAGTACTTTTTCTCCAGTCTATCCTGCTTGGCCGGGGCCGTGCAAGGATTCTTCAAGAGGGGCAGACCCTTCTCCCACACGTCGTCCAGGAGGGTTACTGCCATGATGGTCTACCTCTTGGCCACGCGGCTTTGGTACAGGAAACCCTCCTTCTTGGTTTCCTCAGGCATAAACTGGAAAGCTCAGAAGCTTTGGAGACCATGGAATGAAATGACCCCACCTCATCCGGTGGGGATGTCCTCTGTTGCAGAGATCGGGCCGCTGTGACGATATCGTCTGTTATTGCTGTATCCGTCCCAGTCTCTACCGGGGTGAGGTCACCCGACACAGATGTGGAGGCTGATACTGGTGCGTCGGATGGCGCTTCCTCTTGAGGCTGATCAGGGGTCGCAGGAACCTATCAATCCTAGGAGTAGGGTCGATACGATGTCCAGGGATACATCTCTCAGCTGGGCTGGCGTGGTCAGAACACTATGACCCGCGTAGTTGGCATTGCCGCCTCCGTCATCATCCACCTCCCTGTGAACCGTGTGCAGGGACTGCAGGTCCTCGTCTTCCGTCGACGAAACTTCCATGGCGTGGGGCTTGGCCTGTGGCTGGCCTGGGACTTCATCACCCCCCCACCCCCGGTTTGGCACCTGAGGGGCGGAGGCCGGAATCCAAGATGGCATTCTCTACTCTGGCGTGCCAGCAGGCTTTGCCTCCGCCCCTTCACAGGGTCCGCCCCTTCACAGGGTCAGCCCCTTTGGCCTTCGAGAGAGCCGCCGCCACCAGCTCAATCATTAAAGATTACTCCTGCACCGCCTGAGCCTTCTTGGGCAGGGCGGCCACCTTTTCCTCAGTCCCGGGCTTCTCAGGCTTCTCCCGCAGTTTAGCCGGGTTGAACGGTGCTCTTGGCCTTTTCTTGGACCCCCACAGATGGGGCTCCCTCAAAGGACTTATAAGCCTGCTCCTTGGACTGGCCGGTCCTGGGTGAGGCATGACCCTGCTTGGGGCAAGGGGCAGAGGCCTTGGCGTTAAGCCACGCTGCCAGTCTACTGTGTTTATCCTTCATCGTTTTCTTGGAGAAGCCGGGGCAGATCTTGCACTCTTTCTTTGTTGTCTGGATGAAGACAGTAGAGGCACTGAAGGGGTTTGTCCTCCACAAACATGTTCCGTAGTCAGCATTTGGTGCATAGCTTGGCAAGGGATCAGCCTTCCTTCTTCTCTTCCTTCATGGCTGGAGGTATGGAGTTGGCCTCATGGCCTTCTGGAAACTTCAATCATTGCCCTCGAGGGGCACCGAAATTCACTGACAAACGGGTCCCTGCTGTCGGCCAATGGAGAGAAGAGCATACAGGTTCATTTTTGACAAAAAACTTTTTTAGTCGAAAAATTTAAAAAACTGTAGCTAACAGAGCAAAACTAGAGGACTCTCAACACTTGAACGTGCAGTAAAAATCTTAAGATGGCTGCCTGAGGAGGGCCTTAGGAAGAGGACGGTCATTGGCTGGGGGCAGTATGACCCAGAGCACAGTGATTGGTTTACAGGAGAAATACAGTTTGTAAGTGAAAGTGAAACAGGTTTTTTTTGTTTTGTTTTTTAAATTGAGGATTTCAGCCTGGTGTGAATCCATGCCAGACTCCATGCTGGAGAAAAGAGCGTAATGAGAAATGAATCTAAGTGGTCCTGGAACGGTTTAAGCAAAACTGTCTTGGTTTGCTGTCCCCAATTCAGTCTTGGTGTGCTGCGAACGATCTGTCTTAATGCCAGCAAGACAGATCGTCCTCATTGCGACCCCTGCTCCCGCCTTCCCACATTCACTCTGGCCGACCTCCCTTGGCCATGCACCCACAAGTGAGGCAAAACATCTGGGGGTTATCTCCGACTCCACTATCTCTTTCTCCTCTCACATCTCGGACATCTCTAAAAAGTCCCACTACCAGCTGCACTTCCTCAGAGGTATACTACCTTTTCTCACTTTCACCCCAGAGGCTTACCGTCTACAGAGCCATGGTCCTCTCTAGACTGGACTACTGCAACAGTCTCTTTCTCAAGCCGCCTACTTCTACCCTCCGACCTATACAACTCATCCAGAACAGACTGCAAGATGTATCCTTGGCCTCACGCCAAGGGACTGCATCTCTCCAGCACTGAAATCCCACCACTGGCTCCCCGTGGCTGCAAGGATCAAGTTCAAGACACTCTGCATAGTCCACAAGGCCTTCTGGGGCCGGGGCCCACACTCTATATAACTTGCTCTCCCTAAATACTATAATTCTAGAGCCCTCAGCGCGTCCTCTTCCAACTCTTTGCGGGTGAATCATTTTTCCAAACAGAGATTTGGGGGTAGATCTTGATTCTCAGCAGGTGCTTCCCTCTGGAACATCCTCCCTGCATCTCTCCGTCTTGAGCCTGATCTCCTTAAGTTCTGGAAACTTCTTAAGACCTTCCTCTTCTCTTCCTTTTTCTCTCCCCTTCCCTTGCTAATCTCCTCTCCATTCCCTCCTCCTTCTCTTCCTTAACTCTGCTCCGTTTTTACCGACTGGTCGCTTGGTGCACCTACAGAGCGCCTTACATGTCACAGGCGCCCCCGACAGTCTTTGCACTTGCCCCCGGGCCTCTGCACTCCGCTCACCACTACTGCACTTCCGGAACTCATTCCATATGAAGGGTAACCTCTCTGCACTTAACCTAGGGCACTGCTTGAATGGGCGCCCTTGTTCCCCTCCATTACACTTCCTGTCTGTGCACTTACATTACATAGAATGCACTAGGCCTAGCCTGCCTGGCATAGTACCGTAGTTTTATTTCTGTTTCTTCTTTTCCTCCTCCCCCATCACCACACTTTTTGTCATGCACTTGCACTATCTGAAACGTCACTGGCCTAGTATGGTAGTCTATGGATTGTAAGTCTCCTCCCTCTACTCCCCGGTTCGCCTTCCTTCCTATCATGCACTTCACTAGTAGTAACGGCATCAGGCCTTGTATACTAGTCATTTTTGTTAGATCATTCGGAAACTTCAAGGACTAAGAATGACTCTGTATTCCCCTGTTCCCTTCCCGCTTTGAAGCACTTCACTTGTGTATAAGCGCTTTACAAATAAAAAATTACAATTACCAGAAGAAAAAAAGAACCAAAGTTTTACTGAAGTGCAGCAGTTTGGCTCTTCGCAATGCTCGCCTTTGGTCAAAGATTTCTCAGACTGCCAAAATCCTGTCAATATGAACTTGCTATGGGCTCCTTTAAGGCTTGGCAGATGAAAGAAAGACCACTGAGACCCTTGGATGACTTCTGGCGGCACGGGTGCATAGGTCACTTTTGGTGAAGGGTTATGGAATATTGTGGTTTTCCGACTTTCGGTTCTTCGGTGCTGCAGCCGCAGCACGACCTCTGGATGGCTTCTGGCGACATTGACTCGACCGGACCTCGGACCCTCACTAAGTCAGGACCTTCACGGCCTCTTCATTAGCTTCTGGTGGCGGGAAACCCACCGGTGGACCTTCCACTGCACCCAGCGACTCTCTGCGGTGGGAAAAAGTAGTCAGTGGTGATGGCAAGGATGTCCTTTCAAATGTTCTTTAGGCAGTTTGGAACTTTCACAGCTCTGGGTGTCCAGCAGCACTATGTCAGGGCCCCTCTTTTAGGTGGTAAACTACAACGGCTTTCAGTGGTCACGAAACGCACCTCCGGACCCTGGGTGACACCAATGGACTTCTCTGGCTCAAGATGTCCAGCGCTCCCCTTCTCGACTTCAAAGACCCCTTCTCCGGATGGCAGGCACACAGGAATGGCTTTCAGGATACTTCTATGAAGAGCAGCAGGTTCCGCGATGGTCCTCGTAGCTCGGGGAGTGGTCGCCTTTGCAGATCCTCTCTGGATCAGTTCTTGGCAGACACAACAGCTTTCGGATTACTTGAAGAACTTGCAGCAGCAGACTTCTCCTCCAACTGGGCTTCAAGGAACGGCTTCTTGCTTCAGCTTCTCAACAAATTGGTACGTGAGAGGTCCGCAGATATACACATCTGTTCCCCATTCACGCTGGCTGAGCCAGGCTCAGTCAGCCAATCACACAGAAGGGCCTTCATGTAGGCAGCCAATCTGGCTCACAGGCAGCCAGGCCATTCACTCTACCCAGACACCCATAACAAAGAATGTGGATTGGGGCAAGTACCCAGCCTTTCAGCACACTACACTGCATTCATGTCAGTTTCGGTCAAGGCTGTCTCATTCATCATTTCTTACACCCAGAAACCAGACACTAACAGAGAATGTAAGTGGACTCCCAACTTCATTCACAAAGGTCCCACCCCTAGGTTGTACCCACAACACACAGACCCTGGGAAGGCTCCAGTCAGCTTGACAGGAGGCAGCCCCAGAGCCATATATGGTGTTTCCACCCAAGAGCCATTCAGGAGGAAGGGATAGAGCCAGGGCTTCCCAGGACTTTGGGAAACAAGGTAAAAGGCAATAGAAACCAAGAGGCCAAAGGATCCATCTTGCCTTCTATCGGGAATCCACTGAATCCTATGGCAGGGCCTTGGTGTCCCAAAAATGGAGGGCACTCGGAGCCACTGCCAAGTCAGCATGTAGCTGCCACCAGCCCATACAATGCTCTGTGGGCAACACACATGTGCCCGAAAACACACAAGGGGTACAAGGGTGTACCCCCACTCATGGGTGTTCACCAAAAGATAAAATGAACGGCTGCACTGCCAGATGTCCAGGCTGGACCTCAGTGGCATAAAACATAAGGAGAAAACACACAGATTTGGCAGGACAAGGACCAGGAGGCTCTGTCCTTCCATGAGGCATTTCCAGCATAACAGTAACTTTGTGGTTTTAGTTGGTCTCCAACCCTAGGATCTTAGGGCAGTAGGGCTGTCTCAATTGGTAACATTTCTCACCTGGACGATACTGGCGAGGGGCAGGGATTGCAATCGGTACTTGTATATTCATCTGAGTATTGGCAGTGGGTGTTACCTATGTATCCATATGCCCCATTGCTATGTGGTTTTGCCACGGCTGATTATTGGCGTATGTGGTAGGAATGCAAGGACGTTCAAAGGTACCTGCAGGATGTGTTGACTTGGATAAGTGAGTTGAATGGGGATGTTGGCAATCACTGCCCGCTATTTGTTCTGATGGGAGTTGAGGATGCAAATGATGGGAATTCGGGGTTTATGCAAGTCATGTACAATGATGGTGGCAGCTAGAGCCTGTTTGGCACAGCAGTGGAAAAGGTCAACAATGCTGACCAAGCGAGAGCGGCTTATAAAAGGTCTGATGCACATATGCTATGGAGTCTTTAACCCACTTGCTCGATGAGGTGGGATGGATCCCTTTCTTTGATAAGTTTGGTAAATAGACTATTCTAATAAACTGAACAAAGTAAAAACGATTTCCAATGGTTGAAGCTGCTGTAATTGGGCGGGAAGCCCATCAGAATGTTACATTCCCAGATCTTTGCCCATCACATCACATAGTACAAACAAGTAATATTAAAAGAAGAGATAATCACTTTTGGTCACAACAATGATTTTAGTAGCCAAACATAAGCATTGTAACGTGTACGGTTTTGTTGGCAACGCACCTTTTCGTTCAGACAATCTGCCAGGTTTTCCGCATAAATTTTCATAGTCTTATAAAATGTATATTGTAATGCAGCATTTGAAGCAGTTTCTAGTTTGTTTATCGTGCTCTTTGAGCTTTCAACATCAGAGGACATTTTTTCATATTCCCGCTGGTGTGAACGGTGAACTTCTTCAAAGGAAGCCAACCTAAATTAAAAATTAAACAGTAAAGGAAAATTAGAAAAAGAACCACTCCGAGCTCAACACATAATTGAGTCACTTATAGAGAAACGTACCACAGCTGAAGACCAGAGTAGAGGCAAAAAATAATTGTACTGTAGGTTGGCGTGTTAAGCAGATTTTCATCAAGTGTGGGGTAGGAAGGGGAATATGTCGCTCACTACAGTGCATGGAGAATGAGAGAGACATGGGCCAGCAGCCCAGCTGAGAGAAAAGCACTGGGACAGTGACAAGGGTGGAGGACCTAGCTGCAGTGGGATTGAACAATAAAGCTCAGGGGAGTATGCGAACGCGTACAGTACAATAAATCTGAAAACCACCCAGTGAAGGAAGCGGGCAAGGAGTGCTCCAAAAGCAACCAAACCACAAGGAAACCCTCTCTGCAAGACAGCACACTGCCTGGGGCGAGGGATCACAGATTATCTCTAAAACCACAGAGCCTCAGTAAGTTTAAACAGTGAAATGTGTCGAGCAAACGAGAGGGAATACAGGTGTTCGTTATTGCTGAATCATAGATGGCCATGGACAGGAATCCTACAAACTGTGCATAGAAGGGTCTCCCCCAAAGGCTATGTCAAGGGTGGATCCCCACACATGTATTCGTGAAACCCTCTATTAAGTGAAAGTTGCATCTAGATGTACTTTCAACAGGAAAGGGATACAGGGGTCACATGCTCCCCAGCTCTCAATAAACCCTTATGTACTTCTTAATCAGTGGTCTGAGTCCACCATGGCCACCAAGTGCTTTTAGTAGGAGGAATATCCAGCCTAAAAGCCAAGAGTCGCAAGGGAGACAGAAAAGGCAGTAAAGGATCATCAAATGCGAAGTTGGGCAAGGTAGGGGCATGGGTAGTAGAGTTTGAGTAGGGAATGCTATGCCTGTCTTTGTCACATCATCACTGCACCCACCATGATGAAGATCAAAAGAGAGTGGAAAGTGGATTTTGTAGAACACCCCTGAACTAAGAACAAGGCATAGAAAGCATGCGGTAGAACTTCCAGGATCAAGCCCTAGAAAACCAAATGCTGATGGTGACTTGGAGATTTCTGCACAACCCTCTGGGGAGGGCTCTGTAAACATCCAACCAAATGCTAGTACAGTGTGTCACCCAAAACCAAAGACTTGGGCTCTCCATTTTTAGTTGCAGCAGAGCAGTCAAGCTAAATTTCATGAAGGAGGAAAGCTAGCAGGGAGGGACAGTTATTTCCAATAGTCACCACAAAAGAATAAACCACATTGTATACTCAAGAATATACATGTTCACACATATCGATGATGTGAACAGAAGTACTCCAGTTAAACAAACATAACATACAGTCGAGCATATTGAAGTTATACACAGAGTAAATATTCAGTTATGACCTAACCTACAATGTAAGCTCCATACTTGGTGGTAGACACATTACACATAGTCTTTCATTAGTACCATCATATTTTGTATTTATTTAAGGAACAGGGCATTCCCACTAAGAGTGACTAAGTGACTAAGAGTGTTTAAGTTGAGAACATGTGGTGAGCAGGTTTATGAGGGTCAACTAAAGTGAGACATATTACTACATTGCTCAACATTCACCCCTTCTCTCCTCACAGCCTTAGTTGGCGCTCCATTTTAACATGGGGCCTAGCTTTTTCTCAGTCTCTTTCCCCATGAAGTGGTACTGGCTGCATTTCTACAGAAAATATAATTCCACCATTCTGCTTTCTCTCCGACCATGTTCTATGATGGCGGCATTCCTGAGCTCTTAATGCTGACACCAGCAACAGGAGACAGGGGCCTATGCTATTATCTGATTGAGATTGCCAACCCCACCCCCAGACCCACGGCAGGAGACTTCTGTACCATTCCACGTGCAGTTTAGATTTTGCCCTTTCATTTCACTGCAGCTAAATACCGAGCTAAGGCATTTTCTGTTCACTGTCCTCCAAAATAGTTCTGTTTATTTTTAATGGGTGTATGCAGTGCTTAAATATATGCAGATGGCTGTGGAGATGGCCGATGCATCTACGTTGGCCCACAGAGAGCTTTATCCAGATAAAGTACCAATTCTGCCCTAGATTTGTGTACGCATGTACATACGAGTTTGGCATTGCACAACTGTTACATATATATCTTGTCGCACCATTCTCCCTCTTCACTCTTTGGCCTTGCAACCACTGATTCCTAAAAGATAAAAAATCTTGTCACCATTTGGGAGCCCGAATTAAAACTAGCCACACAATCAACAGAGGTGGTCAAATCGGTCTTATTCTGCCTCCGCCTAATGCAGCTCATTCTATCCGATCTCCTTTATTCATCCCACACCATAGTGCTCGGGGCTTTGGTGAAATTCTGCCCTGATTATGCAAGAGCATTATATGCGGCTTCCTAATCATCTTCCACAACAACTACAAATTGCAGCAATTTGCCTTCTCTTTCATATACCTAAGGTTTACTCCACCTGCGAAGTCTGACGTTCACTGCATTGGTTATCGTTGCATCGTATCACTTTTAAGATAGTC
Organism: Ambystoma mexicanum; assembly: GCF_040938575.1. Taxonomy (NCBI): domain Eukaryota; kingdom Metazoa; phylum Chordata; class Amphibia; order Caudata; family Ambystomatidae; genus Ambystoma; species Ambystoma mexicanum. The sequence continues at coordinate 299,670,789 of NC_090927.1, forward strand.
TGGTTTTGTAAGTGCATCAACAGCTTCATCACTACAGGACAGAGATTCTCGGTCATTGGACCTCTCCTCTGGAACTAACTTCCGATCCATCTTCTATCAATGAGCTCATTATTCGTTTTTAAAAAACACATTTTATCTGATCTTATTTTTTAAACTATATCCTCTGTAAATCAGCGAGATGCAGGCAAAATGTCATTATTCAGCGAAGTACCTTAGAATGTAATGTGTAGCAGTTATTTTGTGTAGAAGAAAGAGCCCCATTGAAAATGTGGTAAAATCGATAGGCAGGCCTGCAATTATAGCAAGCTTCACCTCCCTTCTCCACTACAGGTGTGTATTTAGCAGCAAAGGACCCCAGTGGACATCAAAGTAGACAAACGAAAGAAGAGCTCCAGAGTGAGGTTTGAGAAGCAGCAGTGCAAGGAGAAGATACAGCACATGAGAATCAGCACCAATGGAAAGTAAAGAGAAAATAGAGACTCAATGGGAAAAAAGTCTACTGCAGACCATAGAGATCACTTTAGGTATGTAAAGCCAATAACCCACCAAACCAGGATGGTGGCTACTAAAGTGAAGGTTCCCGAAATGTCGAGTTAGGAGAACCAAAGAAAAATGCTAAGTACAAGGCTTCTGTTCCATGTACAATTTACAGGGTCCGAACAGCCAGGGACTTGAACCCTATACCATCAGTAACACAGACAGCAGAAAAGGAGAACAAACAACCTACCAAAAAGTAGGATCCACCAGTCAGGAGTGAATCCAGAGGTGAGGGTGGCTTGAGGAAGTTGTAGGAACCCAGCCAAGTCGATTCTGGCAGCTCAAACTGCAGGACTGGGCAGCCAGCCAGCAGAACACTGTGCCAGGGTGAAGATCCGAAGGTGGGGAACCAGGACGGCACACACAATAGAGAGGGATGATTGGTGTCCCAACACGATGCTGGACAGCAGCAGCTACCCACCCAAAGGCGAATAACCAAGGCAGTAAAAAACTGTTGTAAAACGCCCCAGAGACTGTTCCAGCATAGAATTCCTAGCTCATCCGACAAGGAGAACTAGTAGGAAGAGATCTGTCTGGGAAGGTCACTCACTGTAAGGGGTCAAAAATGAAAGCCAAACACAAAGTTGTCATGTTTGGGTTAGACATTTAATAAATAATAATGGATTGGGAAACCGCCTCTCTGACCCGATTCTAAAGAGGAACCTCCCTACCTAAAACTAAAGGATATGTCTGTGTAGGGATGTCAATAACTGAAAAGCCATCCTTGTGTCCAAAACGTCCCATCCTGACCCTCACACTACAAACAAAACAATACAATGGGAAAGGATAAATCTTCAACTTCATATTTGCAAAAAAGTCTTGTTCAAAACTGAAAATAAGAATAGCTCCAACGAAAATGTCTCTAAAAGGTGGAAGCCCTTGGATGCAGAGGGTGGGCCCTTTCCCCTGGATTCTTACTTATGATGGCAATTGCCTCTTTTAGTAACAGATCCTTTGCGGCTCTCCTGAATTCACAAGGTTCCTGTTTAGGCAACAAGTTTTGTAACAGTATTTCGACAACAACAATATCTCCTTTGTTTAGAAAACACTGTCTTTCTGCAAGCTTTGCAAAATGCCCGGTTTACTGCCCAGCCAGGACTTTGCGTTTTTCACTTGCCTGGTTTCCTTCCCTATCAAGGACTTCTTTTGTGTTTCACAGTTCCTGGAGATATATATATATATATATATATATATATATATATTTGAAGTAAGGTTTGTTCATGCTTTGCCCCACACTTGCATCTCATGTGCATTCAAACAATCTTCTTGTAGTTTTAACAATTGTATCACATTCAAATTTTCCCTGGGGCGTTCCGACTGGATTTTGGTAGACTCACCTGTTCTTTCCAGCGTCTCCTGTCCGGTTTGCGCTTCTGCGGCGTGACTTTCACTCGCTTTCCACACTGGAGTGTGCAGACGTCCTTCCGGCTTCCTGCGCAGCTCTGCGATCACACGCCTGCTTCCCTGCAGAACCTGGAATGGAGAAGGTTGCCTCTTCAAGCTGCCAGGCGCCCAGGACCTCTCTCCCAGCATCTCCAAGGCACTTCCTTCCATTGCACTGCTTATCTCCTATCTGGGCAGCCTTATGTACTCCGCCACACAGATGTGTTTCTCGCGTTCGTGAGCCTCTGTACAGGAGCCGTATTCTCCTGCACTGCCACACTCAGTAGTGTGGTTGCCATTTTTAAATGTCCCGCGCACAGGTGATTTGGAAAAACAAATAGATTGCATGTTGTGCTTCAAGCTCTTGTTACCTTGTACAAACTCCTTCATCCTCCTCGTCTCAGTACTTGGTTGATTCTGGAAGTTGAAGTCCATGGGTGTCATTGGAAACATGGTGTTTAAATGGTTCTTCTCAGTGATTTTACATGAAGGTAGCTCAGAAGCAAAACGTGTTGGAGCTTTGTGTGTTTGGGTCATAGGTGGGTGTTTGACCACCAAAATATGAAGAGGTTTCTTTACTTCCTCTACAAGGGGGAACCAGCAGCTGACAATCCTATTTTCCCACGCCTGGGCGCTACTACTACCGCTCTGCTACCACCATCTCTCGCCACCACTACTCCCTACTGTGTAGATGTATTTCTAGAATCTGGCATGGCAGACACATTTTAGGAGGCCACACCAGATAAAGCGAACAGGGGACATCTGAGTGGTTAGCCATAACACCAGGTAGCTATGGAGAGCAGTCTAGATTCTCAGAAGAACAAGTGGTCAGGGATCCACAATGAGACCACACAGTGAAGCACACAATAATTCAATTTAGATAGAAATATATTAAAAATAAAGTATTTTTTTTTTACCTTAAACACTGAGGGTGTAGAAGGAGGAGACCGACAGGGTTGGTGGGGGTATTGGTGGGCATGTGTGGGGCTACAAACGTTTATTATGAAAGAATAAAACCCTATCTTTCCCTACTTCTAAGGGGCTTGCCCTGCCTCAACCTAGGAAACTTAAGTGAACTGTCAGAATCTCCGTCCAAAAATGATACGCACTCTGTCCTCGGTCAGAAACCTAGTAATCTAACCCGAACACTTAAACCAAAAGACTATAACAAAAGTAAAGTTCCTTCACCAGGAGAATGACTCCCTTCTCCTGGTGTCTTGCTTCAGTCTTCTTGCAATAGTAATTCCTTCAGTGCCCCTTCAAAACAGCGCCAGAGAACGACTCCCTTATCCTGGTTCCTTTATCAAAGTTCTCTGCAGCGATCCTGCAGCACTTTTACATTAAGCTTGTACCAGTCCCTTCAACTCTTTCCAGGATGTAGAAAAGATCACAGCTTTATTTGGCTTCCCTTTAACATCTGGATGAAAAATATATTTTCCAGGCTCCTCTGTATCTTTCATGAAAACCCTTTGCAGGTCTACTTGAGCAGTGGTAAACGTTAGGTCACCCCACCCCCCCGATGCCTTCTGCTGGAGCAGTGGTATTGGCTTGTCCACTGTGACAAGAGGGATGGCTCCTGTTGCACTCTGCTGGACCATTGGTCTGCTTGACCAGTGCAACGAGGGTGATGCCTCCCGAGGTACTCTGCTTGAGCAGTGGAATATGTTTGGCCACTGTGACAAGGGAGATGACTCCAGATGCACGTGGAGTGAGCTGGGTCTCTTCCCGGACCCCACCCAGTCTTCCCACCGTTCCCAGTTACCTGTGGTATCTTGGGGACTTGGTTCCTGTTCTTCCCAGGGTCGCCGGGGCCTTTCCTCCTCCTCGTTTACTGTGCAGCTCTGCATCAGGCTTGTGGTATCTGCATCGTTTCCGGAACAGACAGTGCACCTTCCAGCGGTCACGCCACCACCAAGCTCCCTGCCGGCTCTCAGGACGTCCAGCTAGGTACTGCCTTTCCTCCCTCGCTCCCAGAGAGACGCAATTTCTCCAGCTGCAGTGTTACAACTTTGCACTTCCCGGACTTTGTTCGCGTATTACTGGCTTCTGCAAGGAGATCTCCTTTGTCCGTTCTCGCTTTCATGTTTATACGGTTGACGCCACCCTCACGGAACATCAACACCGTCTGTGAAAGTGGTGGTATGGAGGCTTTGGACACACATTTCCCCAGGAGGGGAGTGCCTCCCTATATGGTCCTCCCGCATATTACCACCATTAGGGGGGACTATTGGGTAGTGGCCTCATCACCCTAGCCTCATAGGAAAGGGTTCCCCACTTGGAGAGAAGTGACGCAACCTGATGAATGGTCTCACACACAAAAAAGAAACAAGCAGGTGAGAATATTGCACACAACACTCAATAATAAACATATACAGTCACCATAGGTTCTTAAAATGCATTCAATGATTTAGATCAACAAAGGAGGTAGGTAAAGTGATGCAGTAAAGATGGAACCAAGTTATAAGTGATATTCCCTGCCTTCAGAGTCCAATCCCTAAGACGAGTTGTGCCCAAAAGCCACAATGCTTCTCCGCAGAATGTATCTGTATCAGGTAAGTTACTTGTGTTGGCGTCGAAAAGATGATATGCAACAAAGTTACTAGGTATGTAAAATGTGTTCTTATCTTTCAGGTTTTACGACTCAAGTTCGACGACCAAAAAGCAGAGGAATGGAAGGATACAAAGTGACTTGTTCTCCATGTTATCCTATGGAGGACAGGGGGAGACAAATGCTTTGCATTTACCTAGCCCCGACTTCAATTTTCCCACATGACTGGATGGGTCAACTGGGGGTCACAGGAGGCTGGATTCTCCGGTGTTGGTCCTGGTGAGAGGTGCTGAAGGTGCAAGGATTCTTCCGGTCTGGTCCAGGAGCAGAATGCAACCCTTGACGATGGAGAAATGCAGAATGCCCATTGCAGTCCTCTTCAGGACACTTCACAGGTTGGGGGAAGGTGAGTTCCACCAATACCCACAGCACACAGACGACAGACGTCCTTCCAGTCGCTGTATTAGAATTCCTCCCAGGACAGAATCCCTTGAAGCTGGGAAATTCTCAGGAAGGAGAGATACCACAAGCTGGCGACCACCAAATTTCCATTGCGAACGTGGAACGGCGACGATTCTATCTAGGTAGGCCACTGAAGAGCTGGACAGCCCACTGGCTAAATTCCTCGAGAACACATCGAGAATGGTTGGTCCCAAATTTCCAGGAGTTGAAGCACCGCACAGGGCCTTCGCAAGATCAGGTAGCTGAACAGGGCTTCACCGGCCAGACGCAGGATGGGATGCTGGGACTCTTCAGTCAGCTGTTCTTCAACAAGGGATTCTGAGGAAATGGCTGCAGGAGTCTTCTTATCCAAAGTCCAGCCTGGAAGTTAGTCCAAGCCAACCAATGGTAAGGGCCTGAACCAGTCCCGCAGCCACTAGTTATCCAATCAGGACACCTATTGGTTGCACTCATGCCCCACACCTAGACTTACTGGCACCACGGATTTGGAGTGGGATCAGAGTGGCAGTAAAATCGGGTGTTCTCCTAGAGAAGCCAAAACTAATTTGTAGAGGGGTGCAGGCTGCCACCAGCCTGCTCCCCAAAACAAATGTAGGGTAAAACATTTTTTTTATATCACCTCAGGGTGAATATGGGGCACTTCATTTGATTTTGAAAGATTTGAAACACGCTAGACCTGGCAGACTTAACTACATTTGGGTGCTGATGATATAGAGGATATTGATTCCTGCTACAATCTCATACTATAGTCTGAAAGCAACCAGAGATACTGAAATAATCTGTTAGACAAGCAAGAACGTTTTTAGCCTTTTGTGGAATTGGGAAATTTCAGTGATAAGAAGTTCCAGTGGAAGTGAGCTCCAAATTTGAGGCCCATATACTGCAAAGCGCTGGACCCCTCTTGGGACATAACGGGAAGGAGCAATCTGCAGTAGAAGCTTATCAGAAGATCTAAGTGTTCGGTTTAGATGAAACCAATTAAGCTTCTGGGCTAAATATGATAGAGCAAGGAAGCATTTAAAAATCAAACACAGAATTAACGTAATTCTTTCCTTGACTGGAAGCCAATGAAGGGACCTACGTAGAAGTCAAATGTGGGTGGATTTAGTAGCTTTAAAAATTAGCCTGACTGACGCATTCTGGGATTTTCGAAGCCTTGTCATTTGTCTCACGGGGCAAACTCCCAAAAGGCCATTTCTGTCATGACCCATAGAACTTGCCCTTTCTGGACCTCCTGGTCCTTATTGCGCCGGGGCTTGTATTCCTTGTTACTCACAACATGGCCGCAAAAAGTGACTTGCCTCACACCAGCTTTCACGTCGCACACGGCACGTCCTATAAATTGGCCACGGCCCCGTGCGTCTCAACACTATCATTAGGTAGTGACTTGACGTGTGTGTGCTGTTCGTCGAATCTTCTATCCAAGATCCTGATTTCCTTCCTCCTTCCTCCTTCCTTCTCCCTTTCCCTCTATTCGACTCCTGGAATCCCCATTCATAGCGACCACTACCTACTTTCCTGGACATCCTGGAACAGCGGCCGTCCCGGAACTCTGAACGTGCTCTGCAGCCGGACGAGACTCGAGCGAGTCTATACAAGACCCGATCCGTCCACAAGAGAAATCCTCCCGCGGAACAGAGCAAGAAGCGATCCCAGGTGAGACGGGGGGAGATTTACGACAGTTTGAGATGCCAAACGACCGACACGGATACTGTTATGGAGAAAGCAGTCCAGGACCTTATGCGTGGCATGCAAGAGCTCACAACTGAAGTACAGAACTTAAAGGCTGAGAATGCTGCGCTAAAGCAGCTAGTTTTGACTTGCGACCCCGCTAACAAGGACAGTGTGTTACTTGGTGGAGTGGTGGACAAATATGATGGATCGGCAAAATCCTTACGTGGATTCCTGGATTCCTGCTTGGTGCATTTTACCTTTAAGCCCTATTATTATTCAACTTCTAGGGTGAAGGTGGGCTTCATTATCTCACACCTCACAGAGAACGCGTTAACCTGGGCTACGCCCTTAGTCAAATTCAGGGGATGCCCTCCTGGATGATTATGATGGATTCATTCAGGCACTCAAGACTATGTTCGACCGCCCAGAACAGGTTTTTAGTGCTCAAGAACGCTTACTTGATTTCCGACAGGGTACCCAGGATATGCTAACATACGTTACTAGATTCAAACAACTGGTCAAGGAAGCGGATTGGTCCTCTGAAGCAAGTTTCACTCTATTTCGCAGGGGTCTAAACGAGGACATTAAGGATGAATTAGCCCGGGTGGCTCGTCCTAGTTCCTTCCAGGCTCTTATGGATCTAGCCCTGCAGATTGACTTTCGAATCCAAGAAAGAAAGGCTGAAAGAAGAAAGACCAAGACACCTTTCCAAAAGAATTCCCTTGAGACTTCTGTTAAAACCGATTCTGACCCAACCCCTGACACAGATCCGGAACCCATGCAAATCGGAGCCTTCCGTGGGCCTATTTCCCCTCAAGAAAGGATGAGAAGGATCCACACAGGCCTGTGCATGTATTGTGCCTCGGATAAACATTTTGTTAGAGAATGCCTTCTAGCCCCTCCATGGATTACGGGTGACGCCAGCTCCCGATCCTAGATGGCGCGAGGTGTCGGGAGAGAGACGTTTGCTCCACATCAATTCCATCCTTGAACTCTCCTGGACAAAATAGGTTGGTGATACTACAGGCCTTCCTCTTGCCCTCCAAAGACAAGACCTATCCCATTCTGGCCTTGGTGGACTGCGGAGCTATGGGAATTTTCATTGATCAAGACTGGGGTGTTATATTCCGTACGAGACACGAAACACCATCCAGCCGGTGGAAGCAATTGACGGAAGACCCCTCTTCAGGACCCATAAGCCTGCAGACTAAAGAGATCCAACTTTCCATAAATCATCATCAAGAGCGGATTACATTCGACATTAAGTCAGCCCATTACCCCATGGTTTTGGGTATGCCCTGGTTACAAAAGCACAATCCGTATATCAATTGGACAGCAGGATCATTATCCCTGGGCTCAGAGTTCTGTATGTCCCACTGTCTATCCCTGGACCCTTCCTCGATAACTCCTAAAGAACCTCCTAGAGACCAAGAAACACCATTCATGGTTTCCAATATCATACAAGTTCCAGAGTCCTATCAGGAGTATGCTGATGTATTTTCTACCGCCATAGTCCAAGCCTTACCCCCTCACAGGCCTGAAGACTGTGCCATAGATGCAGATCCTTCAGCTGTAATTCCCTTCGGCCGAATGTTCATCCTTTCCGAACCTGAGAAAAAGGCCCTTCGGGAGTACCTTGACACCAATCTTGAAAACGGCACCATAAGACCCTCGAAATCTCCAGCGGGTGCTTCGTTGTTCTTCGTTCCCTAGAAGGACACCTCGACTATCGAGGCCTAAACCAATGCACCCTCAAAGATCGATACCCACTGCCCCTGATTTCGGATATCCTGGAAGCTGTGAGAGGAGCCGTAATTTTCACAAAGCTGGATCTCTGGGGTGCCTACCATTTAATTCGAGTCCGGGAAGGGGACGAATGGAAGACAGCCTTTAGAACACCCTTTGGTCACTTTGAATACCTAGTCATGCCTTTTGGACTAGCCAATGCTCCTGCAGTCTTTCAGCGTTTTATGGACAGGGTGTTCTCTGATATGTTGTTCCTCTTCATCATGGTCTATCTGGATGACATTGATTTTTTCCAAAGATCCTTTAAAACATGAAGAACACGTAAAGGCAGCACTACAACGACTTCGTGAAAACAAACTGTTAGCCAAACCCGAAAAATGCTTGTTCCACGTTACTTCTGTTCACTACCTAGGATTCATCCTTAGCCCAGAAGGAACTGGCATGGACCCTTCGAAGGTAAAGGCCATACTGGCTTGGCCCGCTCCCACTTCTGTGAAACAGGTGCAATCCTTCCTGGGGCTCGCCAACTTCTACCGGAAGTTTATTTCTACCTTTTCCGAGATAGTTCAGCCGATCGTAGCTCTATTGAAGAAGGACACCCCCTTTATCTGGTCTACGTCGCAAGATAAAGCATTCCAACGATTGAAGACAGAGTTCACGCAAGCCGCCATCCTGACCCAGCCCGACCCAAATCGCCCATTTCTAGTGGAAACGGATGCCTCCAACTACGCCATAGGGGCAGTCTTGAAACAGGAACTTGAGGATGGACTGGAACACCCCATTGCTTACCTTTCACGAACCCTGACCCCCAGTGAGACTCACTATTCCGTCCTGGAAAAGGAACTCTTGGCCATCCGCCAAGCATTCACTGAATGGCGACACCTACTTCTGGGTGCTAGATATCCAGTTCAGGTCCGCACAGATCATCGGAATCTCCAAATCCTACAGTCATTGGAGTGCAGGAACAGTCGTCAGGCCAGTTGGGCCTACTTCTTTGCCCAGTACCAGTTTCAAATCACTCACGTTCCCGGATCACAAAACATGATTGCTGACGCCTTATCTCGACGTCCAGACTACGCAGCCACTGAGGACAAGGCCTATCCTAAGATGTTTCCCCAAACTATCTTTGTAGCTCAAGCAATCAACCTCCTGGAAGAAATTTGAGTGCAAACCCAGTCCTCTGACCTCTGGAAGGAAATTTCAAGGAAGAATCCATGGAATCTAAGAGTTAAGGAAGAATATCTATTCAAGGACAATGCACTGGTCATTCCTACGCAGAAATTACAACACAAGGTAATAAACCTCTGCCATGATACCCCTCACTCCGGTCATCGTGGCATAACTAACACCCTCCGTCTTATACAAAGACAGTTTTGGTGGCCTCAAATGAAGACCGACGTACAACAGTACGCCAAGGCTTGTACTGTCTGCAGCCAAAACAAACATGATAACAAGAGACCGGCGGGTCTTCTACTGCAACCATCGCTGCCAACAAGACTGTTAGGGAGAATTCTCTGTTTAGGCTGAATTTCCTAACCTAGTGAGTCCCCCAGCAGCTTTGCTGGATTTCTGGAGTTTGGTTTTTTTCTCCTGCCAAGAGTGAGACTCTTTTCCTCACACTCTTGGACATGATTTGAGGTGTTCCTTTAACTTTCCATGTGTTTTATGGGCTATGGGGTCTTTTACTCCATAGGGTCTCATGTGTTTTTACTATGTGTGTTACACAGCACCCTCGGTGCAGTGACACAGGGGTGTCATAGTGACACCCCACCATAGACTCCATACGCTGGGATGGACTACTGTCTCCCAGGGCATGTAAAGTCACCATTGGCTTTGCTAGTCCCAAATTATGAACAGAAACCAGTACAAACCATCATATTGTGGACGTACTGGTCGGGGCAATTCGATTGCCCCGGGGTCTGTTAGTCGAGGGGGCACGTCTCCGTCCCCCTGGATCGAGTTTTGGCTGGTAGCAGTGGATAGTACTTTTTATATTCGACCGTGAACATATCTCTATGGGATTTTCCCATTGTTCGAGGCTACCAACTTTAATTATTTAATTCTCATAGCCTCGAACATACCGCCGGTTTATTTATTTAATATTAATTCGCCGGTTGGTATTTTTTGCCAAGACTCGATTCTAAAATGGCGTTTGTGTTCTCTTCTGTGACTCCAACCCAAGTCGAGCCCTTTGTTCCACTTTTTGGCGGGCTTCTCCACAGAAGCCTCCAAAAGTGGTGCCACTCTGTCTGGGTACCACAGGGGGTGTGGGAGGGGGTTTAGGCACCCTGGACTGAGTTACCTTGGTAACTCAAGTCGCACTCTTGTGTGATTGGCCCAAGTGGTGAGCCGGCCGGCTCACCACTTAGCATGTTTGATTGACAGCTAGGCTGAGTGAATGTCGGTGTGCTGCATAAAAGCACTTCAGAAGTCGCCACAGGACCTGAAAATCCGACGAGGGAGAAGCTGAGCCGAACTGCTACGACGACACCACCGGTGGAGCCCTGCGGAACCGACTCACCACTTCCCAACGACAGAGAAGATCTCCCGGCTGGACAGTCTTCTTCCCCTGACTGGTGGGCACAACCAGTTTACCTTCTTTTTCTCGCATCCCAGGACGTCTTGTGGTCGAATTGCCCGTGCCAAGCACCCCGGCAACCGGATAGCCACTTACCACTGGACCGCGAAAAAATGGACCGCTCCTTTTAACTGAGAACTCCGCGGCTGGTTTCTTCCCTGGCAGTGCAACGGACTCCTGTCTTCCTCCCCGACGAGATCCTCTCTTCCCCCGGACGAAGCACTGACTTGCACCCGCTGCCAGGAACAACTGCCCCGGCTGGAGTATTCTCACCACTTTAAGGTATCGTGTCCGCCAGTCCTCCCTTTCTAAAGATTGCTACAAGGTAATAATCCCTTAACCTTCTGGACTGGGCTGGCCGCCTTGACCATCTAACTGGTCCCCTTTCTTTTTGGTCCAACTCTTTCTGAACTTATTGCAAGACTTTTGGGCACTTTGAACCGTGTGACCTTGGACACATTTCGATCAGAGCCTCTCAAAGTGGGTCCGACCTTGTTAACTTTGACTTTACGGTTTTAACCTGCCTTCTTCTCCTACTGTGTTCTTCCGAAAGTGTTGGGATCTGTTTCTATCTCTGCTTTGCCTTTCTCTCCCTTTTAAACCGATTGATTAGAGTGCCATCTTCGTGGAGCGCTCACCGCTGTCTGAAAATAAGTGTTGCTTTACTTAACACTTGTCTAACTAATCGTTGAAGGGAGTGTATATCTTTTAGTGACCGTGTTTTTGAACTGCTTGATAGTAGTGCCAGTGTGTTTTATTAGATGTGTTTTAAATAAATAATTATATCTCTTTTACACCAAGCTCTGGTCAGTGTTTGCTTGTTCTACTGTGTTCTCTTGACCTATTGTGCATACTCTGTATACTGCCTAACTCTTCTTGGGGGACGTCTGACTGCTCAGCCACAGCTACCAGTGAATCTGTGTGGTACAGACTGCTACCAAGTGGGTTTACTGCCAAACACCTGTAGTCTTAAATCTTTTGCAGTAGTCCCAGAGGGAACTGCACAAGTTTCTGCCTAACAAAGACCATGGGAGTTTATTGCTACAGACTTCATTGGGGAGTTACCACCTTCCCGAGGGTACGCGACCATCATGGTAACCATAGACTTGTTCACCCATATGGCTCATTTCACACCTTTGTATAAACTACCATCCTCCTCAGAACTTGCTGGAATCTTCCTGGAACATATTTTCCGTCTCCATGGACTTCCTTCCAAGATCATATCGGACCAAGGACCCCAATATGTCTCACAATTCTGGAAACATCTGTCATATTCTGGGGATCCAACGCACTCTCTCATCAGGTTATCACCCACAAACCAACGGAGCCACGGAACGTGTAAATCAAACTCTAGAGCAATATCTTCGTTGTTTTGCCACCAAGGTTCAGGATGACTGGTCTCTCCTCATACCCCTGGCCGAGTTTGCCTACAACAATTCCGATCACTCAGCACTCAAGGTCAGCCCTTTCTATTGCAGTCAAGGTTTTCACCTGTCCGTTTTACCTTCTGTTCTTCCACATCCCACTCCAGTACCTACTCTCGACTCTTGGATACAGACTCTCATCGACATTCACAAGGAAGCCAAGGAACAATTGAAAGAGGCCCAGACACGCACTAAGTTCTATGGGGATTCCAAGAGAAGACCAGCGCCCTCTTATTCTGTTGGTGATCAAGTCTGGTTGTCCTCGAAACTATTACCCCGACATCTACGACCAAACAAATTGGCTCCTCGGTACTATGGACCATTTTCCATAAAGGAAACAGTCAATCCTGTCTCATTCCGACTCAAGCTACCCGATTCCTGGAAGAAAATACACCTAGTCTTTCACACCTCCCTATTGAAACCTTACATCAAATCCTCCCGAAAATCCTGCAGACCCAGTCCTATTGTTGTGAATGATCAGCTAGAATATGAAGTGTCCCGAATATGCGATTCCAGGTATAAACTGGGTCGACTTCAATACCTGGTTGAATGGAAAGGATACCCTCCTAGCGAGAGAACCTGGGAACCAGTTTCTAACTTAAATACCCCTCGACTGCTTAGAAGATTCCATCTCATACACCCGGGCAAACCTGGTGGAACAGGTCTTCGGAGGAAGCATGCTGTCATGACCCATAGAAATTGCCCTTTCTGGACCTCCTGGTCCTTATCGCGCCAGGGCTTGTATTCCTTGTTACTCCCAACATGGCCGCAACAAGCGACTTGCCTCACACCAGCTTTCATGTCGCACACGGCACGTCCTATAAAATGGCCAAGCCCCCGCGGCCCCGCGCGTCTCAACGCTATCATTAGGTAGTGACTTGACGTGTGTGTGTGTGCTGTTCGGCGAATCTTCTATCCAAGATCCTGGTTTCCTTCCTCCTTCCTTTCCCTCTATTCGACTCCTGGAATCCCCATTCATAGCGACCGCTACCTACTTTCCTGGACATCCTGGAACAGCGGCCTTCCCGGAACTCTGAACGCGCTCTGCAGCCGGACCAGACTCGAGCGAGTCTATACAAGACCCGATCCATCCACAAGAGGAATCCTCCCGCGGAACAGAGCAAGAAGCGATCCCAGGTGAGACGGGGGAGATTTACGACAATTTCCATAGTCTAAGCGAGAGAGGAGTAGTGCTCTGTAAGGACTTCATGGTTGCAAAAGTAAAGAGACAAGTCATCACAGTTCAAGGGTGTTCATTAAACTGCAAAAGTGGGTGAGATAAATGCCTAATCCAAACCTAAATCTAAGATGGGAGCAAGCTTCGTCCATTAAATGAAAATAAGGCAGTCCTAGTGGTGTGTCAAATAAAAGGCCCTGTAATTCAAAGAAAAATCTATTGCCAATCCTTACGCCAATTACAAAAAGAGTGTGGGATAGGATTGAAAAGAAAGAAATGTTCACAAATAATATGTCAAGATGCAGAAGTCAGGGTCTCCCTTCCCCACGTTTTAAGCACTGGATAAGGTGGAACCTCTGACCACAGCCCACTTCTTGGGCTTCCTCAACATGAGACGACCACCATCAAGAATCTCGATGGCCAAGTCTCTTTTCCTGCAAAATGTCTCTTGCCTTTGTGGGTCGGAAAAAAACAAACCAAAAATTTCCATTAATATGGTTGTTAGTGTGATAATGGCTCAACCCTGGGTCCCCCTCTTCTGGGCACAAACCCCTTACGAATCGTATTCAACAAAACAAATACAAAGTTATTTTCCAAATTGACTTTTGGGGTGTTGACTTTCCACCCCTGGATCTCCCTCTTTCGTGTTTGGACCCCACTCTGACGTCAGCCTCCCACCTTCGGGTTTACTATGGCTTTTCCTTGGTTCATGAATCTTAATGTCTTTTTAAACAGTTCTTCAGGCTTTGCCGCTTTCTGTCGACATCCCTCTGCCAGGTTCACTCTTGCCAAGTTTTGCTAAACAGTTTACCGTGGACATCCCTCAGTCGGGTTCACTTCTGTCAACACACGGCTCATAGGGACTTCAGGCTTCGCCCCTTTTTGTCAGCATCCCTCTGCCGGGTTCACTGTTGCCAATTTTAACAATCACCTGTCGGTCAAAGACTTTCGACTGTATAGACGATTTTGCAAGACCCTTGTATGACCACATTGACCGTTCCTTGCGGCCTTCCCAAGGCCTTCTGGTATTAGCAGTTTCAAAAACACAGGATTGACCAGAGTCTCTCAAGTAAGCACCCACATGGTGCCAGATCCCTCTGCAGCTGGTCTCCCCTTTATTTTAACAGTTCTTTGAACTTCCTGTAAGTTGCTACTTTGCGGCTTGCGTTCAACACAGTTTTTTTTTATTGGTTCTCCCCGCGACTCATTGGCTGTGATGAACCGCTTGGCTTTTCAGCACAGTCAAGGCCGGTATCACGGTAGCAGGCACCTCCTTCAATCCTGCTTATCAGCGTAGGCCCTCTCCGTGTACCATTGACATCTGCTGCAACACACAAGCTATTGTCCGTGGCCTTGCCGTTCCTTCTGTAGAGGTTTTGCGGGTCTGGGTTGGAAAGGGCAAGGCCGCGTGTCTCCTCGTCAGACTCTCGATATTCACTGCCTTTTTCCTCCTCTTGAACTGCCGTGCCTGGCTAGATGTTTCGTCATGCGGTCTGCCTTGCTCGTAGTGAGCTTTCGTGCTCCACCTTTTTTGCCTGTGGGGAAGGGAAAGGGCTGTCAGGTGTGTGTAATTCTGGTCAATTGCCTGACCATCCCGGACCCTTGTATTGGGACATGTTAAGTAAACGGCTCGGGTGTTAGTCTATTGTCTGTGGTGTTTTTCGGAAGTGTCTATGTCAGAAAAGGGGGGGGCACCGTTTCTGGATATCCTACATGGTAGGAGGGGGAAAAGGTGTTGAAAGAAGGGGGATACCGCGTCTCACCCGTCGGTGTCCCACTTCCACTCCCCAAGGACCCCCTGCCCCCCCCCCCTCCATCTAGGTGATCCTCCCTCACTGGTCCACCCTCAGGAACTGGATCCAATAGAGATGCCCGTGTCCTGGCCACCTGGATGACAGATCCCCGGGGACTAGCTAGGGAAGACACCTTTAGGTTTCTCACAGCTCCCACTACCATAGTGTGATCATTTAGAGATGTATATGGCATTGCGAGGCACAGTAGTCGGAGAGAGTAGAAAACGGACTGAACTGTGGCTCCATCCTGGATTTCACTACCAAGGTTGGCTTGCCAAATGTACCTTAGATTTTAGAACTTGGAGGCATAGTTACATTTTTACCCAAAGAATTCAGGAGGGGGGGGGGAGACAGATCAACGTGTCAGCTAGCATGTGTTTGGGTCCTAATAAGGCCACTTCAGTTTTATTAGCCTTTAGCTGTAGTGGATTTTGGACATCCATTGACCTACTTCACCTGGACACTGGCCTACTCAATGAAAGGAATCCTAAAATTGCCAATTTTTTTTAAAGATATGCCAATCATCTGCATCTGAATGAACTTAAAGGGCACCCCTTCTTGTCCTAGAAGCCATATGCTATAAAAAGGAATTTAGTGACAGATGCCTCTCTGACCTCCATAATAAACCACAAAACCCAAAAACCACAAGGAGGGGGGGGGGGCGGTGAGGGGGGGATGGAACGGGCAAAAGAGTCCCAAGAAATAGGATTGCAAACCCCCCAAAAATTGAATCCTGCCCCCTGCCCTTACAAGGACTAGTACTCATGTTTATCAAATTAACACTCATTCGAAAAAGAAAATAATTTAAATCCGAACCCTGAATTCATATCTAATGCTTCAAGGAGGCAGTCTTACAATAGGGTACCTTTGGAGCATTGCCACAATAACAAAGATTTTCAAAGGAATTCTGCCTTTTGAGAGTGTTCATACCAAGTCGTTTGAAGAGGTGAATGCCAAGAGTTATTAACTAATTGGAGAAAACATTGCACCATTCAAATCCTTTCCTCTTCCGTTAAAACTGGCGATCACGTTCCCAGTCAAAGAGCGAGAGTGCGCGACCCGGGAAACCAGGGAAATGAAGAGGGTGGAAGGAGAAACAGTCCTGCAAATACTGCCTTGCTTTTCCAAAGAAGAGCAGGCTGAGACGCAGTGGCCCAAGATGCCACAAAGCACAAGTTAGGTGAGAACTAACAGAGCTGGTAGACTGCAGTGAGGACAAACAAGTTGCCTGGTATTCGCCTACAAGAAAAGGCCAGCCCCTAAAAAAGAAAAGTGCGGTAGACAGAAGAGGGAAACTTAAATTACACCCGGAATGGGGCCCCACCAGGAAGAGGAGACTGATCAAAGAGCACGAGAGTTGGGACAGAAACCTCCTGTCCGGAAATCAAAAATCAATATTGCAGAGCACTCAAAAATATGTGGTTCTGGATATACCGAAGTGAGAAGAGAATTGAGTCTTCTGACTAGGACATGAACAGCTGATGAGACCACTGTGCCGAGGGGGATAGAGAAGGCTCACAGCCTGTTACTATGAGGTTTTGGGGAACACCAAGAGAGATGTTACCTGGAGCAGAAAGCCTTCAGATGCACTTTGAATTTTTAGGCTCACCTAAATGTTTTGTTCCCTGCCCTCCCCCCCCCCAACCCCTCTACAACTTGTCCCTTTTTCTTTTTTTGGATCACTGGCTGATTTCTGGGGCCAGAGTGACATCTACTCCGGCCTGCCTGCTACTGCAACCCTTGGACACTCAAGAGTATATGGTCCTGGCATCCCAATCCGTACAGCGAAGCCAAGCTTGACGTCTGAGAACCACTCCATTGCCGATCTGTTTAAAACCTGTTTAGGCTAGGTCTACAGCTATATTGATGATGTGAAAGGATGCCTCTTCCCCCTCTCGGACCAATAGCAGAGCCTCCTTTATTTGCTTTTCTGGCAAGTGGTCTAAAAGAGGTGCTAAACAATGCCACATTTCACAGTCGTTTCTTGTGACAATGACCAGGGAGTTTGCTGCTTTCACCATTGTAGCTCCAATGGTAAGAACCTTCTTACCAAAGGCGTCTAACTTGCGATTGTCATTGAACAGGGAAGTGGCACACTTATGGTGTGTGCGTGCTTTCCGGCTAGCTGCAGCTGAGACAACTGACTCTGGTGTTGGTTGCGAAGTAAGGCATTTTGGGGAGGAATCCGGAGCGTTGCATTTTTTCTCCAATCGCCCTTTCACTGTTGGTTCTGTAAAGGGATGCTTCATGGTCCGGAGACCTTCCTGCCAAACATGATCAAGTATTGGAATGGAAAAGACTGCTTTTCTCCTTTTTCCTATATGATCAAATAGGAAGCGATCCTTTTTCTCCTCTTCCGGAATCAGGTCAAACTCTTGGCAGGCCTTTGCCGTCATAGAGTGGAAAGCTCAGATGTCATCCAGAGGGGGGGTGTGGGGGGGTAGGACCAGGTGCATCCTGATATGCGTCAATGTCCCATGTGTCCGTTCTCTTCGGTGAGGAAGAGATAGTGGAAAGCGTATCTTGTGAATCGGTGTCCTGATCAGTGTCTATCAGCTCCCCCTCTTCTGGTTCTCTTCGTCGTTGACTAAATGCCTGAGGAGGTAGTCTGGGAGACGATTGCGTTCTAGGGTGAGAGCTGCTGGATTGCTGGGGCCTGAGGTAGAGGAAGTCTGGCGTCCAGCTGGCCAAGCAAAGTTTGAAGTGTGGAAAGGACCTGCAGAGATAGCAGGCACTGAGGGTTTAAGAGAGGCTACTGTGATGGAACACCTCCCATATCTGCTAACGTTGATGGTAAAGAAGGTGTTTGAAACCTTTCCTGTAGGCCTAATCTTGTAGGCAGATCTTGAAAGTACCTGTGAATCCCCGTCCTCAGGATCTGACTGGAATACTGCTTGGCATTCATAAGGGGGTGGGGGGCAACGAAATTTAATGTGATTTTGTGTTGTAGAATTTCGTCAAGATCTTTCCAAAGGAGGCTGGTCGAGTAGCGTGGGCCCAGATTGTGTTTTTAATAAACCTCTTAGTGACACTGCCTCCGATTCTATGTCAAGACCGGAGGCTCCCATTATGCTTCTCTTTCTTTTATTCGACAATAAAGAAAAGAGCTCAGCAGCAAGATATTTGTGCACCAAAAGTGAGTGTGCCATGAGTAATGTGCAGAAAACAGGTGCACCAAATATATATAATAAACATAGCAATATAACAGTAATATCTTAACATAAAAGTTAAGAGTCTCTGAAGAAAACTACATTTCCCAGGGAGCTTGGCTCCAGTTCATTTTTAGGCCATCAACATGTGACCTAGTCCACCAATAGTAGTTCAGATCCCCTGCATAAACAGTCCTAAACATGATGACACTTCCTCTTTCTTTGCTGCTCACAGCAAGAAATCAGTCATGATTTTATAATTTAAAAGATAACGTTACAAAATGTCATAATATGTTTACTGCATAGTAAATTTTACTTTCAATATTCATTTAAAAAAAAATAATAATAATAATAATTTGTAATTTTATGTTGGGCTCCGACATCAGTCCTCTGACCTCGGACATCGCTTCACACGATTCCGCTCGTTCAGCGGATTCGCCGACGGCTTGCGCCGGCCTTGCCGCAACTTCGTTGCGCTCCTGAGGTACTAGGGATCCGGCATGGCCTAGTCGGACCACGCTGCACTGCATGCAGGCCGCCAGGGGAGCTCCTGCTCTCCGGATCCTTTCCTCTACATTCTGGCGCTCGAGCGCGCATGCCCGTTATAATAATAACGGTTCTTGCAGCTCGAGCGCCGGAATCTTTCCTCAGACAAGAGCGACCGTTTCTTCTTGCTGATTTTTCACTGCGCATATAGCAAAGAAATTCTCTATTCAGCATTTAATAACAATTACAAAGCTGAACTGAAATAACATTACTGGGCAGTGAGAGAAGGTGTTCGGAAGCCCAGAAAAGAAAAAAAAAAGTGAATAAAGGTGCATTTATTTTATAATGGCAGAACAGTACTCGCCTCAATCAGATCAAGCTTGGTCTGAGGCTGAGGGAGATCACTGTTACATAGATGAAGTGGCAATGGCTAATAGTTTTCAGAAGATTCTGGGATCCTCTGTGGAGACCAGTGTTAAGAAAGCTGTAACGGGGTGTTTGTGTGGGGGCGTGGCCAGGCGGCACACCATGCAGACGTGCCTCCTTTGAGCTCCGGCCTGAAGCGCCCAAGCCAGTCGTTTTAACCCACCCACACGAAGAATTTCAGCCCCACGGAAGAACCGAACTGAAAAGATATGCTGAGGGACCTGTCGCTGAATTACTGAGGGGGAAGACCCAAGCTTAATACGCTTTTGAGAGCCGCTGATCCTGGCTCCGGGAAAATCCAAGATGGCGGAACGCGCCTTTTTCTACTGTCCTGACCCCCTCGCTCGAGCTGCGCTGAAGTCCGGGGCTTGACGCAGGCCACTGCGGTGGTGATAGCCTAAGGAGTTGAAGCTGGAGCGGACATACGAGCGGCGCTGGGCCCGTTGAAGAGCCCCTATGCGAGAGCGAGGACCGAGACGAGCGAACCCGTGAAGGATCGGAGGCGGTGGAGCCCCCGGCGGGGGGAGATACGTTCGGTGAGCTCCCGCTCTCTCTAACTAACCGCCCGATCATCCCTGCAGCAGTGATCCTGGTGCCCCTGCGAGCCTCGCCCGAGACGGCCGCCCAGACTGGAGACCGGCGGCGCCTGGGGGAGGCTGCGACGAACCTGATCCCCGGCTGCCCTCGCTCGCGAGTGCCGGAGCGGACGGCTTCCCTCCCCGGGTCGCGATCGGGCCCCTGAAGACAGCGCTCCGAGCCCTGATGAGGAGATAGATCAAGCTCCAGTTGACATCCTCAGTGGGTGAGTCCCACCGAGATCAGATCGCGGCGCTCGCAGCCCCGCCCCCCCGGCGGTGCAACACCGAGCTGCACAGGGTGAACGGGCCCACTGGGGACCTCCGCTCGTCCCGGCTCATCTCAGCCCTTTCTGCACCGGCCATTCGGAAGAAACTTTACTTGCCACTCCGACCCGACGGATCTAGAGCACTGGGAGGCCGCCCTGCTCTCCCACAGCCTAGCTACAGTCACGGAAGGCACAGACACCAAGCTTTTCAGGTACCGAAGGGAAGGGGTTATAGATAAAACATACATAAAATAAAATATACCAGGAGCCGTGAGGCCTGGCGAAGGGGCCATTGATCAGAGGAAACCCTTGGGGAGAGTCTAAGCACCCTGGCATAGCCTGCTTGAGATACAACCGTACTGGGACACAACTGACAGGGGCTCACAGTAATACCGCAGCACGGATTGAGTGCTCTTACACACCCCTCTTCCTGGGAATTTGGGGACTCCACACAAAGCCAATCGGCGCTCCGGAGATGCCCAAATCTGGGCCTAAGCAGAAAACACAGAATATAAAAGCATACTTAACGCTTCACTCAAAAGACCCACCCTCTACCCCTGCTCCAACCCCGGAGCCCAACACCAATATGGCCGCGTCCAGGGAGGATATGGAGAGTATGCTCAGATCCTTCAAGCAAGATATCACCCAGGAAATAAAGAAGGAGATTAAAACCTCCAAGGACTCCTTGGCTCAATCACTTACAGAACTGACCTCTCATCTTGGAGGCCTGGAGTCCAGGGTCAATGATCTTGAAAACGTCACCTGCGTTCAATCCCACGACAATCAAGCCCTGGCAGGAAGAGTTCAGATCATCGAAGAACATCTGGAGGACATATGGGCAAAACAAGCCGATCTCGAAAATAGATCGAGACGGAACAATATTCGCCTGCGTGGAATCCCTCGGAAGATCCCTGATCGAGATCTAGCGGAATACGTGGAGACGCTCTTCAGGTCCCTCCTAGAGCTGCCACCGAATGAGGACCTTAAACTGGACAGAACTCACCGAGTGTATTCCTCGGTTCAGCTGCAGAAGAATCTGCCTCCAGACGTACTCACCAGGGTACACTTCTACCGCCAGAAAGAGGACATCATGGCAGCAGCTAGGAACTCTGACTCGATCCGATTCCAGAGCACGGAGATACACCTATTTCAGGACCTTGCCCCTTACACCCTGGCCCGCAGACGACGCCTGCACAGAGTGACGTCCTGGCTAAGGGATCAGAGGATCCGGTACCGTTGGGGATTTCCCTGCAAACTCATATTCGAACTCAACAACCAACACCATGTAATATCCACTGAGGAGGAAGCGAAGAGCCTGATGGAAGAGCCTCCGGACGGGGTGGACAGCGGCCCGCGGCCCCCGCTGGACGGCGAGCCCATCTCGCGCCCGGCTCCAAAGTCTAGGAGGGGAAGATCCCGACGCAGGCCGAGGGAAGAGACAGCCCTCAAAGGCGAATCAGATCCGAGGAAGCCTTCGGGAACCCCCAGCGGAGCCCCTTCGCCGGCGTCCTCGGAGGAGAGGAGTTGGGCAGAGATCTGTACAGACTGAAGGTGAGAGAGCGACCTTTGTTTTTACCTCACCAGAAGAAAGGCCCCCTGCGAGGACACCATCCACTCCCCTCCTCCCCGCCGGAACCCGACGCGGGTGCTCGGTGGGTGGAGCGGGGCACATACCTCCCAACAACGACCTCTCCTTTATCTCGAGATGGTACTGTCAACAAGGTTATCCCTACGCTTTGATATGCTTCACCCCTCTTGTTTCACCCCTCCCTGACGGGCACCATTGAAGGCTCCCAGGCAGTTTGTTACCTACAGCAAAATTCAACTTTCCCTTGTTAAATCCCAGTCTAACCAAGGCGATCACTTGCCACTCCTGCGCCTTAAGTTCAAACATAACCTGGGCTCTGAAGTTCTCTATTTGCAGATGGCTTGGGCGCCAGACCGGATGGCGCCCGACAAAGACACTACCTAAACCAACGTACTTTGGGGACTTCTTCCATCGCAATCCTCGATGGAATTGACTAACGTATTTGCTGCCACAATTTCTTTTTATAAGTTACCTAATGAGTTTTTTATGTTTTGTCCCTACCTACTGACACCAAAGAAGGGCTATATTTCGACCCACCACGGCCCTCATCATGGTTGGGCAGCAATGCCCCTCCCAGAGAAATGTATTTGTCCATTGATGATGGCTAGAAGCTTCACATTACCCATAGAACCTGAGCGACTGAGTTATGGCAACCCCTAGCTATAAATTTATTTCGCTTAACGTGCAGGGCCTAAACTCCCCCCTGAAGCGAAAAGCACTCCTCCATAGATTGAAGTCTCTAGACGCCTCCTTCTTGTTCCTTCAAGAGACACACCTGTGCCCAGCGGACGAATTCCGCCTGAATGACAGAAATTATCCCATTAGATTTTTCGCATCGAGCGGATTGAAAAAGCGTGGGGTTGCCATCTTAGTGCGCAAAGGGATCTCTTTTAAAACTAATGGACAATTCCGGGATGAGGAAGGGAGGTTCCTGCTGGTCAACGCTACACTAGATGGCCGCAGGGTCACTCTAGTCTCCATATACGGCCCAAACTCTAACCAAAGTCTGTTCTTCACAAAGTTGTCCAAAGCGCTATTTGACCACGCTGAGGGGGAGGTAATCATAGGCGGGGACTTCAATGCAGTAATCAATCCCACGGCCGACAAAACGCTACCCCCCACAGTAAATGATGGAAATAACTTCAAGGCCCTCACCTCTATGCTGAGAGATCATTCCCTGATCGAGGTATGGAGATATCTCCACCAAGATGAAAGAAATTACACGTACTTCTCACCAGTACATGGCGGGTTCTCAAGACTCGATATGCTTATGATTGCCGACTCATTGATCCCGAATGTGTTGGAAGCAGAAATCCTCCCAGAGGCCCTAGCGGACCACTCCCCGGTCCTATTATCTATCTCCCCCCCTCGAGTCTCCCCTCCCACGAAACCACCCTGGAGGCTAAATGACTTCCTACTAGACGACCCAATAATTGGAGCCCACATTAAAGAAACTATAGAGCTATACCACAGTGAGAATAGCACAGGAGACGTGAGCGTAGGGATGGTCTGGGATGCGGGGAAGGCGGTACTCAGGGGTCATCTAATAGAACAGGCTGCACAACGGGGGAGAACCAGGAAACTGTTGCGGGAGCGGCTAGAAGAGGAAGTTATCAGACTGGAAGGGCTACATAAGAAGAAACCCACTCGGCGCACATTGAGAGACTTGAGGGTGGCCAAAAAAGCGCTAGAAGCACATCATGTGGGGAAAGCGGCCTATGGCATGATGCGCACTAAACAATTTTTCTACACTAAAGGGAACAAGGCAAACAGGCTATTAGCAGCCAAAATAGGGAAGCAGACTAAACAAAACAGAATAGACTTCCTAAGGGACAAGACAGGCAGAGGCACATTTTTAGAGGAGGGTAAATGCCGCATCATAAAAGAATACTTCACGGAACTCGCCACCCCGCACACAGGGAACCCGGCCCTCATTGAGGAGTTCATAGACAAAGCAGAGCTCCCACAACTACCCCGATCTTTGAAGGAATCCCTAGAAGCCCCAATAACCGGGGAAGAAATAGAAACAGTCATCAAATCTCTCCCCAACGGGAAAGCCCCGGGTCCAGACGGATTTACAAACAAGTTCTATAAAACCTTCGTGAAGGAACTCACACCACATCTAACCACCCTGTTTAATAACCTATGGGATCTGGGGTCGGTCACCACATCCATGGCCGAATCATTTACCACCCTAATACTAAAACCAGGAAAAGACCCAGCTGACTGCGCCTCCTATCGGCCCATAGCTTTGCTTAATACGGACGGTAAAATCTTCAGTAAAATTATAGCTCGCCGCCTGGGAGAAGTATTACCTAAATTAATAGATCGAGACCAGACGGGCTTTATCCAGGGTAGATCGGCTCATGACAATATCAGAAGAGCTATCGACCTGATAGCCCTTGCTCCCTCCATGCCAGGCCCTCTCTCGCTACTGTCTCTAGACGCCCATCGGGCCTTTGACAGCATGTCTTGGAATTACCTACACTCCGTCCTGAGGGGGTTTGGGTTTAGCCCGCATTTCTCCAAGCTGATACTATCTAACTTCCAGATCCCCACCACCCAGGTACGGGTCAACTCCCTGTGGACAACACGAATACCTCTCGGCAGAGGGACTAGGCAGGGCTGCCCCCTATCTCCGCTAGTATTCGCGCTCGCAATGGAACCGCTAGCCCAACATATCCGCCTACACCCCGAAATCCAAGGGTTCAAACTGAAAGACCAGACGCACAAAGTGGCCTTATACGCGGACGATGTGCTCTGTTTCCTGCGAGAGGCTCAGACCTCAGTCCCCCCACTCATGGCCCTGCTGGACAAATTCGAACAGACCTCGGGCTTCTCAATAAATGCGGCCAAATCAAAGGGGCTGAACCTGTCCGAAACCCCGGAGGTGCTAAACGCCATACAGAACAAATTCTCCCTCAGCTGGGAGACTGCCAAAATAACATACTTGGGAGTGTTCTTGACCGCGAGATACTCTGACCTGGTGAAGGCCAATATTCCCCCACTATTTAAAAAAGCAAAGGAATCATTAGTAAAATGGGGCCCCCAGGAAATCTCCTGGTTAGGGCGAATGTCAGCTGTCAAAATGACCCTACTACCCCGCCTTCTCTACGCATTCCAGGCGCTCCCAGTTTATATCCCGGAGCGAGACCTGCACGACCTTCAGAAAGCCACATCGCAATTCATTTGGCAGGGTAAAACGCCTAGAATCCTGCGCAAGATTCTCATTAGAAGTAGACAGCTGGGTGGACTAGGACTCCCGTCTATGGTAAGATACTATCGAGCATCTCAGATAGCCCCTATCCTGACATGGGCGCTCCAAGAGGACCCCCCTAAATGGCAAGATATAGAACAGACACTCACTACGACCCCCCTATCCCATCTCCCTTTCCTGCCGCGGGACGCCCGAGCTCTCCAAGCTCCACTCCTCCCAACCACATGCGCCTCACTCAGATGCTGGGATAGACAGCTCACTCTAAGAGGACTGACCCCGGGTCTGGGCCCCATGACTCCGATCACACAAAACCCTATCTTTACCCCGGGGCTTCAACCTAGATCCTATCATGTATGGTCGGGAAACGAAGTCTTGAGACTGCAGGAGACATATTCAGACGGGGTCCCCTTAACATTCATACAGTGCAAGGAGAAATTTAACCTCCCAGAATCCGAAAGGTTCAGATACATTCAGCTTAGGCACTGGATCACCAACCCACTAGTTAGGAAAGCCGCCAATAGACCCCCCATAGGCCTCGAGCTAACCGCAACTAAAGGTCAACGTGCCCATAATGTAGCCACATGCTATCGCCTTACTGAAATAGTCCCTGAGGAAGAGGAACTTCCTTACATGGTTTCATGGGGGAACAAACTGGGGAAAGAGATCCCTCCTGAAGCATGGCAGCGAATCTGGACCAGAGCACATAAGTCCTCCAGATGCACGACAGTGAGGGAATGCGCACTCAAAATATGCTACAGATGGTATTTTACTCCGCAGAGACTACATGCTATGAATACGGAATACCCCGAGACTTGTTGGCACGGATGCGGGGCAAAAGGGGACCTAGGTCACATGTGGTGGCACTGTCCGACCATCCAATCCTTTTGGCTGGAGATTCGCTCCAAAATCAAAGACATCTGCGGATCCCTCCTCCCTATGAACCCAATGGTGATGGTCCTGGGAGACTCCCCCGAGGACGGATCATACCCGCAGTCTGGCCCTAGAGCGCAGCTCATTACCCAACTCCTGATGGCAGCTCGTCTTACGCAAGCGCGCTTCTGGAAAGAGCCGGAGGGCCCCTGTATTGCACAATGGTGGGTCAAAGTCTGGGAAATCATGGGAATGGAGAAATTAACAGCCACATTAATGAATCGTACGGACAAATTCCGCCAAATCTGGGGCCCATTTCTAGACCATGTGGAAGACAGGGAACATATGCTCTTCCAACCAAAACTAATCAAATGTCTCCTCCAGCCCTGAGAATCTTACTAAAAACAAGGTACATAATTGACCCAGCACCAGAGCGAGAGATTGCCGGTACTGGGAACAACAACTGGACTACGGAGGGAGCAGGCCGAAAAGAATGTGGTGGGGCCCCCCTTCCCCCCTTTTTTTTTTTTTTTCTTCCCGCTTTCTCCTTCCTCCCTTCTTTTCTTCTTTAATATACATTTGCAGCAATACACCCCTGAGAGTAATTACGATGTAACAATAACAATGTTTAAAATGAAATATCAACCCACTGTTAAATTATTTAGCCTCAGTGACACTCGCTGAGCACCAGGCAGATGAATAACAATATGATGTAATATTGAACTGCACCCAAATATTCTTGCCTTTGTTTATACTGTTACAAGATTACCTTGTGAACTGATGTTTCAATAAAAAAAAGATTTTGACAAAAAAAAAAGAAAGCTGTAACGGATATGCTCATTCCCATACAAAATCGCCTCGATACTATGGAGGAGCATTTCAGAGGGACCTCCCCTCCTGGGAAGAAGAGAACAAAGAAAAGGAAGCACCTTACAGAAGGGGGATGTATACCGACTCGCAAGAGTAAAAGCTCTACGATCCCCCCCCCCCGAGCCAGCCATCTAATGCCACAGCTGCCGTAACGGACGCCTTCTCAAGGCTGAAACAAGCCTTCATGAATAGGAAGGTAACCCCTTCCCATCTACCCTCTTACCCCAAGGAGGAAACCAGGGGAACTAGACCCTCAAGCCCGGAGGGACACGGACAGGGCTCGGAAGAAGATCATAACAAAAACGTCTACGACGCTGATCTTTCTCACTCCTCTTCAGATGAGGAATTTCATTTCGAGGATTCAAGACCCTCTGCGTCGGGGATTGCGGCAGACCCCATCCCTAATGACACAACCGGGACCAAACCTTCTACTGAAGGTACATTTACCCCAGAAGACTTAATACACCCCAGGTCCACCGACTGGGAACCATCTTCCAAGACGTCGAGTTACATCCACCTTAGGCTGCGCAAGCCGCTTGATAAAGAAGTTCGCGCCAGACTACGTGCTGAATGTCCACGACCAGACATTGCGGATAAAGTAGCTCTGACTCCAGAGATCGATTCTAAAATGATTACCTTTTTGGGTAAAACGTTAAAGACCCCAGGAAGGGTATTGATCGCGCCTGGAAAGCCTACCAGGACAAAGTATTGGACATAGCAGGTCCTCTAGCAAAAATCTCTGATCTTGCGAATGCAGCCATCTCCTCATCGGACCCCATCGACCCAGTGATACTATCCGGTTGGGTCCAGAGGGCTATTTGCCTCTTGGGCAACGCCAGTTGCGCCATCTCAACAGAGCGACGGAAAGGCATCCTATACAAGATAGATGCAAAATTAACCGAACTGGCAGACACAGAATCCGGCCCAACGGCCCAAGGCCAGCTTTTCGGAGACCCTTTCATGAAGGAGATGACAAAATTCGTCGGGACATTCACGGCGTTAGACAAAGCACAGGCTTCAATAAAAAGAGTATTTGCAACCAAGGTTTTCTCCAGGGCCGGACGAGGAAGAGGTCGCTCTTCCGGCCATTACTTCTTCGACAAGAGACCTCAACAATCTCGAGGTCAGCATAATTCCTGGCAAGAACGCCCCGACACTTTCTTCCCCTCGAGAGGTCGTGGTAGAGGGCGTCCCTGGAGGAGAGCGGCCAGATACCCAGCCCAGCAACAACCCACAGGTCAGTGTACTGATAACTGCGCCAGCGCCACTAACACCTATAGGAGGGAGGTTAAAGATGTTTGCAAATGCTTGGGATACCTTATCGGGAGATGCCTGGGTCAGGGACACAGCTCGGGGTCTACACCTAGAGTTTTTTTACACAGCCCGTTCAGACATGTCGCCCCACTCCCATAGTAATGTCTCTATCAGACCAAACTGCCTTAGACAGCGAAATACTCAGTCTCCATCAGAAGCACGCGATTCGCCCCTGCTCAAGTCATGGAGGCTTCTTCAGTCCCATTTTTCTGGTACGCAGGAAGCAAAAAGTGCGCCCAGTCAAACCTCAGAGCGCTCAATGAGTTCATCCTTTACCGCCATTTCAAAATGGAAGGTATACACATGCTCAGAGATCTTCTCAGACCGAACGACTGGCTTATGCGCCTAGACTTAAAAGACGCTTACCTCGCAGTACCGATTCATCAAACACACATCAGTTACCTCAGATTCTCCTGGAGAAACCGAGATTGGGAATTCACAAGTCTCCCATTCGGACTCTCTTTGGCGCCTAGGGTATTTACCAAACTCTTAAGACCTGTAGTAGCTCGATTAAGAGAGCAAGGTGTTCGTCTCATAATTTATCTAGACATTATTTTCATGGCCCAATCACAGGAGTTGGTTCAGAAACAAACCGAACTGGCAATAAACTTGCTGCACAGCCTAGGTTTTCTTATAAACTGGGAGTAGTCAGTTCTACTTCCATCCAGAAATATGGAATTTCTAGGCTTCATAGTGGATACACAGAATTCGCAGCTTCGACTCCCATCAGCCAAGATTGACTCTACCAAAAGAGAAATACGCAGACTCTTACAGAACAACATGTTCTCCCTTCGAGAACTAAAAAGAGTGATAGGGCTACATTCATCTTCCATCCAAGCAATATTTCCCGGCCCTCTTCACTATCGAGAGCTGCAAAGATTAAAAGGCCAACACTTAAGGAGAAACCTTTCTTATTCTTAACTCCTGACACTGTCTCCTCAAGCTAGGACAGAGCTCAACTGGTGGCTCTCTCACATGGAAGCCTGGAACGGCAGAGCCATCTTCGGCTTCCCTCCAGATATTATCGAGTCGGATGCCAGTCGCTCCGGTTTGGGAGCGAGATGCGGTCCCATAGCCACGGGAGGGACTTGGTCCCCACAGGAGCTGGACCCCCATATCAATTGTCTAGAGCTTCTTGCAGGTTCCTTTGCAGTGCGCTCTTTTGCCAAAGAAAGCGAGTTGCTGTATTTTACTAAAGATGGACAACATCTCAGCAGTAAGATGCATCAACCATCTTGGCGGCACCAAGTCGAGACCCCTAGCAAAATTAGCCAAAGACTTCTGGCATTTCTGTCTGGATCACCAAATTTCAGTTACAGCGGAGTACCTTCCCGGCCTCTCAAATGCAGTAGCGGACTGGTACTCGCGCCACTCGACAGATTACAGCGATTGGAGAATCAACAGAGATTTTCCTCCGCCTTAAGGAGATCTGGGGTCCGATGTCCATAGACCACTTTGCTTCCAGACTCAACTCCCAACTACCAGCTTTCTACAGCCGAAGGCCGGACCCAGCAGCAGCTGCAACAGACACATTCCTACAGTCATGGTCCCAGGGAATACTGTATGCTTTTCCTCCTTTCACTATGATAGCGAGGACCCTGGCGAAGGCCCGTCAGGAGCATGCAAATCTGATCCTTATAGCGCCGGTCTGGACATCTCAGACCTGGTATCCAGTTCTTCTTGAACTTTCTACGGATTCTCCAATCCTACTACCCCAGTTTCCGGATCTCCTATTAGATCCAACAGGTCAACGTCATCCTCTCCTCCTCAACAGATCTCTGACCTTAGCAGCCTGGAGGATTTCAGGTCAAGATGGAGTCCCAGGCATGTCTCACAAAGTGATCAACCTCATCGAAGAGAGCTGGGCGCCTAGTACCCGGAAGAGATACTCCAACTCTTGGAGCATCTGGAGCTCCTGGTGTCGTGAGAAAGGATTACATCCAATTTCAGCACCTGTAGAAGAGATTTTGAATTTTCTAGCATCCCTAGCGGAAAAAGGGCTCACCTACAGGTCTGTGAACGCCTACCGTTCAGCAATTTCCGCAGGTCATGACCTTATCCAAGGAGTACCAGCAGGAGAACACCACCTCGTCTGCAGGTTGCTCAAGGGTGTAAGGCTTACCGTCCCACCTCCAGCTCGCTATGACAAGCTTTGGGACGTTAAGTACTGAACCTTTTTCTGGCATGGCCTAATAACAAAGAACTATCGCGTACAGCCCTATCTGGCAAACTCACTACTCTACTCTGCTTGGTCTCCTGCAGGAGAGTCTCAGACATCCGAGCTCTAGATCTAACAGGCAGAACCTTTTCTCCTGATGGCATTGTATTCCATATTCATAGAAGAACAAAGTGCAATTCCAGGGTGATTTCCTATCCCGCCTTTAGAGATCAACCGAAGCTCTGCTTGGTTAAATGCTTGAAAGTCTACGAAGAAAAGACGGCTCCACTCAGAACTTCCCCTAACGGGCAGCTACTGATCGCTCTGCGTAAACCGCACAAAGCAGTATCAGCACCGACCTTAGCACGTTGGGTCCGGTGGACGCTAGCTCAAGCAGGGATAGACACCAAGCATTTCGGAGCCCACTCAGTTAGAGGAGCCATGGCCTCTAAAGCATTTCAGGCAGGAGTTTGCCTAGAAGATATCATGAGGATGGCAGACTGGGCTAGTGAATCAGTTTTCAAACAATTCTACCTAAAGCCAGTAGATCAGCCGGCATCTATTGTGGTAAGTAAGCTTTAAACAAGCCTAATGGGAGCCTCCGGTCTTGACATAGAATAAAGATTTTCCATAATAACTTACTAGAAAGTCTTAATTCTATTAAAGACTCTGAGGCGAGCATTATCCCACCCGGTGAAAAAATAGCAACATGTTACCTGATGTTAATTAAGATGTAATGAAAAGATTAATGTTCTGAAATTTACATGTACCCTATCGCAATAACTCCAAGATTTTCTCCCACCCTGATAAGGGATCTAGGGTTGTCATATACAAGAGACTAAAATTTTCCTTTTTCTTGACAGCGCCTGCAGACAAGTCCGCCTGATCACGGCCCGACACAAGTTCTTCTTCTTCAAGTTAGATACAATTATCTCCTACTATGGACAGCCAAGTTTGCAGCCCAGAAAGAGGAAGTGTCATGTTTAGGACTGTTTATGCAGGGGATCTGAGCTACTATTGGTGGACTAGGCCACATGTTGATGGCCTCAAAATGAACTGAAGCCAAGCTCCCTGGGAAATGTAATTTTCTTCAGAGACTCTTACCTTTTATGTAAAGATATTACTGTTATATTGCTATGTTTATTATATATATTTGGTGCACCTGTTTTCTGCACATTACTCATGGCACACTCACTTTTGGTGCACAAATATCTTGCTGCTGAGCTCTTTTCTTTATTGTTGAATAAAAGAAAGAAGCAGAATGCTTGCCTCCGAGTCTTTAATAGAATTAAAACTTTCTGGTAAGTTATTATGGAAAATCTTTATTCCACTACTTAACACTCCAGCCCAGTGGACGATACACACGTCTGTTTTTCCGCTGGCGAGTTTTGCTTCATTGTCGACGAGGTAGTCATCGACTGATTGGGCGTCGTCGAGGTGGTAGTCAACGATGTTGTCGACGAGGTCGTCGTCGCCGAGGGAGCCGTCGATGGGAGGTGAGACATCGGCGAGTCAAGATTGTCGTTGACGGCACCTTCATTACAATTGATGTCGTCGATGGTGAAGTAGACAGTTTGGATGACTTTTTAGACGCAGAGTGATATTTTGTGGAAGGCTCGTGTCCGGAAGAAGACCTATGTGATCCTGATGACGAGTGGTGTTTCTTGGTGCTCGAAGAAGACTTTCGCCGATGAGGTTGAGGTTTGTTGGTCTCAATTTATGTTTATCCGTCGATGACGGAAATTACCGTGAGTCCGCGGATTTCGACATGTGCGAGCCCTTTTCTTTTGTTCTCTGACGGCGACCTTGACATCGCTCCCTGAGAAGAGTGCTTAGAGACTACCTGGGCTTTTCCAGCACTTGAAAGTGTATTTTTAGGAGGCAATGAATGTTTGACCTGATCGTGGCCGGAAGACAGTTTTGCCTCACCTGTCCTCTGCTTTTTCGTCGCCGGTTCCTCAGATCTGGATCTCTGATGTGACGGCGACCTCGTCGGAGGGAGTGGTTGCCCTCCCAGTCCGCGACGAACCGACCTGCGACGCTGAGGAGGCCCCTTCGCTGAGCCAACAAATTATGCGTCTATTTCCATCTCCAAGGGTCTTTTACGAGAACCCTTGACAGATGTGACATCCGTTGGCTGAATGATTCAGGTACAGACAATAAAGGCACGCCGTGTGCCTGTCTTCCTGGTACACGTTCTTCAGGCCGAAGATCTCTCATGGCCTTTACAAGGACTTTTTTGGTCCTTAAGATTCCATAATGGAGCTAGAACAGAGTTTTTTCGGTGTCAAAATACCAGAAAAAATGAATGCTGAAGAAAGATTGTTTTCTCAAGTTTAAGTAGAGATTCTCTCAGGAGAGAATCACGAGGAAACCCAACGGTTTGGAAGAAGTTTGAAATCTGAGGGGAAGCTGCTGGGGCTAAGCTATGCACTCTATGTCCCACTGGTGCAGCCAAAAGCACCAACAACAACGTTGATGGGACACTCAAGGTGTTGCGTTTTTGCCATAGGAAAACTACTATATTAAAAGTTACTGTGGTTTCCAGCCTGACTACGTCAAACATTCGCAGCATGTGAATCCATGAAAGAGCCAATGCTGGAGAATGTTGTTTCTTCTTCTCCAGGGGTGCAAGCAAATATACTGCTTGGTAACCCAATGTATCGTTTTAGTAGCCATTGGGATACCAATGTATTTTAAGTACTTCTCTACCATTGATTTAGTGGCTTCCTTTCTTTAGCGGAACCATGAGACAGGCCTAAAATGGTTGATATGTATATGTGCACTCTTTGTGAGCCTAGTCATGCATATAATAAATATAGGAGTTATTTTTGCTAAAATTGAGCCTGCCATCTCTTTATATTTGTTAAAAGATTGATGTTTTGTGAATACATGGATTTGGTGCGAGACCCAGGTGTGTGACCTCCGGTGAGGATATCAAAAGGTAGCTTGTTGGTACCCCCCTTTCTTTGGCCTCCTCTGATCCTCAGTTGGCAGAAGAAAACGAAAAGCTCACTGAAGAGCATGAAAAGGTTATGAATTTGAGCTACAACATTAAGTGTGTGAAGCACAAGCCGGAGTCTTTCAAATGATTATTTTTAAGCTGGATGAAAACTGCTTCAGTTCGCTCACTGGCTCCAAAGAACATACCAACAGTCGAAAGGAAGGGAGGCTGGACCAAAGGAATAATCATCACTCACACAATCTCTAGAACAGTTTCACACAGGAAGGATATGAAAAGACCAGTCACGATAATTCCCCTCACTAGTTTCCTAACCTCATTTACCATAGACCAACAACCTCTCTTCAATGCAAGAGGTGCTAATACATTGCTTATACTTTGTCTTCAAGCCAAGCGCATTGAAACACATTTAGTAAACCCATATTGTAATATTGATTTTACCTTGCTGATAGTTGCCTCTTCATATCTTCCAGGTTTATGGGAGGTCCTGGAATTGAAGGTTTGAATCTTGTTTTCTCAGTTTGATTCCTACGTGGGCTAAAGCCACCTTCATTGCCCTAAAATTAAAATAACCATTTAACCTCATGCTGAGCCGCCTCCTTTACAAAAGCTGAAAGATTAGCATTTTGGTCATAAACAGAGTAGTGTTCCATACATTTTGAAAAAGGGACCTTTATACAAGTGTAACATCGACCTAGATTAGCATGTCTAAGAACCATAAAATGGTAAAGACAATACTTCTGTGGTTCCTAGCAAAACAAATGTGTTTGAAAACATGCTACATTGCCACAAGCACCACTAATTTGCTTGATGCAGAGTTGCAGAAAGATAATCTCAAAAGGTGTAGCAATGCATAAGCTTGGACAACCAAGTTGATATCGGACAACAACGATTTGTACAGAACTTACATTGACTAGAAGCGATCAAACAAGACAGAGGTTCGGTAATGGGCAGTTGAAAAAAATGAAGCAGGAACAGTTCACTTTATCTGTAGGTTTCCCCATTAACATTCAGCCTAATGGACCCTAGAAGATACCCTACAGCTATGCATCTTTTAACTGTTGTCAGAGAGGTTTTTATACAGGTGTCTGGTGAGGGCTGTCTAACTACTGTGAGACATCTAAGGGTGTTCTCCCATTTAACCCACTTAAGACCCTGCTAGATTCCGACCCCGGAGAGGAGTCTGAGAAGAGGTACTACTGGGAAGGAGGGTCATTGAAGAACGGAATTGGGATGCCCAAGGGTAAGACGTGGTATCCCCCAAATCCTGATCCATCCTACCTCCCCTCTACTGTCACAGAATATTGTCACGCATGTCCTGCCCTACCCCAAGACCTTCCGCCAAACACTCAGAGGAACCCAAGGGAATGCAAAACCCCAGTGCAGCAAACCCCTTTCTCCAACTACAATAATGACTTATCCTCTTGTCCCTGTAATCTTATAAACTACTGTGAGACCCAATCTTTTAATTCCCAGTTAACCTCATTTATTGAAGATAGCAGAGTAAAAGAACTAGAACCACCTTCCTGTTATAAGGAAAACCATATTCATTTCGCCAAGTACTATCTAAGTACTGTGACGAAGAAGAGGAGGTCCAGAGGAGTACAGACTTCCTATGAGAAACACCATTATAGTACTGAGAAGAACAAGATGCAGATCAAGGCACACCAGCCTCTTCCTTTTCTAAGTCCCACTAACGAGGCCAGGCAAGGTCAGGCAATTGACATTAACCATGCACACCTCCAGCCTGTCAGGTATTCAGGACAGTGTAAAAAGCACCCAAGTACTCAGTGGTTAGAACGAGTTGGGAGGAGAGCTGTGGAGCCATGGCTGCCCAGAACCAGATGGGGAAATCCAGGACGCCGAGACTTGAACAAGGGAGCGCCCTATAACAGCTTGGCCAGAAGCCTGCCCCTCCAGTTGCGAGAAAGGGTCGGAAAAGGGAGCCAGGAGGCATTCTAATCCCTTTTTATGTGAATGCCAAGTGCTCGTTCCCCTGCACCGAGTCGGCTACCCAGGAGTGCCTGAGGGGTAGGTGGGAAGATCCTGATCCTCAGACTAAAAAGACACTGTAAAAGTCAAGGAAATATAACCGGAGAGGCAAGCGATGCGAAATCTCGATGTGTTTGAGCAACATACAATCTTATTGCTCGACCGCTTATAGTGAAAGGCGTGTAGGGTGATGCTGACAAAAAGGATTCTGCTGATACAAAGTAACAGAGTGGTTGCATGCAGGAGTACACGTTGTCGAAAGACTCTAGCTGAATAGGAAGTTCCTGTGAATAAAGGGGAGCTATGCGCAGCTTTGAAAACCGAGGAAAATAGAGCTCCGAAAAAGGGGAGCTGTGCGAAAACCGAAGTGGGTACAGAATACCCAAGAGTAAAGGAAAAGAGACATTCCATTAAACCAAGAATGTTGAGAAGCATTGGGGTGGTCCCAGGAAGGAGGCGAATCCAGGAGGGCTGCAGAGACCCCACAAGGAGAACAGGAGAGCTCAAACAAAGTCAGGCATCTGGTTTCGCGACCTGTAGAGTGTGGACCGTGCAGTCTGACAACTGCCACGACCAGGGCAACCTCAGCTGTGAAACAGAGCTGCATGGAGTACAAACGTTACAAACCAAAAGAACTTGGTTTAGAGTGGGGATGACCTCACCAGGAACCAAGGGAATGGGCCCAGTTTGCTATACCAAAGATGCCTCTATGTTTGACTAGTTTTTCCCCCATGTGGACTAGTCTATGACGAAATACTTGTGACATGCTAGACATCATACGATAAGAGTGGGAAAGGCCAGCAAACTGGCAGACCAGCAATCATCCGAAGTCATAGAACACAGGAATATAGCGAGAAGGTGCAGTCTAGTGAAGGACCATCTGCAGGCTGCCCAAGGGCGGCAGTGGAAGGCCCATCATAAACATGGCGAATTGCACACCTTCCACGTCAAAGAAAAGGTGATAGTTTACTCCCTACCACTGAATACAATTTACTGTCCAGTGGGATTGGCCTTACACGGTCACCTAGGTAGTATTGTCCCTTACGTACAAAGTTCAGCAAGCCGACAGACAAATGCCATCACAACTTGATCATGTAAAGAAGCTAACGGCCTGGATCGAAAACAGTAATCCACAGCTCCTAGCTCTCCAAGGCCTGGATGGTAAACAGTACAGCGCAGCTCCTAGCTCTAGGTCAATAATAGCCTGGGTACACCTATAACAATCAAGGTTCACAGGGTACTCTGCCAACAGCACTCCCCACATCCAGTCATCAGGAACTAGAAGGATTGCTAAAGAGATACCCAGATGTACTATCTACAAAGAAAGGAAAATGAAGTCATGGTGCATAAAATCCAAACGCCCTCAAGGCAAGTCATCAGACTGAACCCCTATGGGCTCCAAGAGGCCAGACAGAAGATCACAAAGGTAGAAGTGGAGGATGGCCAACAGGGGGCGCGCTAATGAAGGGAGCTCGAGCGCTCGTTCCCGGTAGACTGGGAACAAAGTGGACAGAGCCCCCACTTTCTGCCCACCCACCCCGGAGATTGGCTCAGGGACCAACAGAAGGGGGCACCCTCCCTCCCCCCCGGGCATATGTGGCCGATAATTCACAAAGATTGGCCACCCAGGAGCCTAGATCCAGCTTGCCTGCTGCGGGGACCGCAGGAAAGCAAAAGTGCTTTCTGGACGTTCAGCTCTGCTGCACATTCAGTAGGGGCCTGCCAGAGGAGACAGAAGTGCCAGTGGGCCTCGGGTCTTGGAGCACGCAGATCACAGGATCTCCGATGCCAAGATTCCTCCCTCCCATCAGGGGCCCTGCACACGCAGGTAAGAGTCCAGCCTCCTGCCACACAATCAAAATTAGAACAGCAAATTAGCAAAGACACAGCGCCTCACAGCAAGCCATCTGTGTGGCAATTGGAGAAATACACTTCCCAAAAAGTGGGATCCAAATAGGGAAGAATAGACGCCCTGTGAGAGTCTGGGAGGCGATTGGTAGGAACATCGACCCCTTTGAAACAGGAGGGTGTAAATCCTCATACTGGTCTGCAGGGCCACAGTGGAGGTGAGGCTCAAAGGGATTGGAATCGCCCTTGACCCCTGGGGAACGCCACGACAGAGCCTCCGGGTAAGACAACTGTGGATGAGATGTCCCCCCCCCCCCGTGTTTGTCTGGGGGGGTGTGCCCACCTCACCGTGATTCAGCCAGACACAGACAGCAAAATAACTTGTTTAACAACAAGGTGATAGAAACGTGATTGGGAGTCTAGAAGCGCATTCAAATCTCTTAATAACTCATCTGCCATAGATGAGGCCACATCTGGGTAGTATTGTAACCAATGTGAGCCAGGCTCTAGGTGCCGACCCAACTGCTTAACACTCACCACCTACATGACCTGTGTCTGGGGTGTCTAGGCATCATGTGACACTGCAGTGAGGGCTGGTGATCAGTGTGCAGCACGAGCAGCTGGATCTGCACACAACTATTTTGGTTTAGGAAATAGGCAACTGTGCACTAATAGTGACTTCGGTAGGATCGTTAACCGCATTCTGAGAAAACCTGCAGAGGGTCAACAGTTGATTTAAGAGGCAAGCTGTGAAGTCTGTTGACTTAGCCCGAAGCTTGCAAAGAAATATTTTGATAACTTCAGAGGGGACATTTCTATGTGAATGTGTATACTGGTCAGATATTGCTGCGAGAATGGAGTGGAACGGACCCAGCCCACTAAAG
The DNA here is from genome assembly GCF_040938575.1 of Ambystoma mexicanum. NCBI lineage: Eukaryota > Metazoa > Chordata > Amphibia > Caudata > Ambystomatidae > Ambystoma > Ambystoma mexicanum. The sequence continues at coordinate 299,708,719 of NC_090927.1, forward strand.
CCTGCCCCAGAGATCCAAGTGAAGTGGAGGAAGTGGCAAACATGCCCAATTCACCAAAATGTGTCTGGCATCACATGGGGGTGAAGTCGAAGTTAACGGAGTTTGAGTACTCACGGACACAGGGGGGAGAGGATTCAATGTCCACCAAAAGAGATATTGCCTGGAGGCAAAGTCGATAAGATTAACACCAGACTAGACAAGATGGATGAGAGGCTGCAGGAAGTGGAGCACAACCAATGCCTCCTTGAATGTCCTGGAAAACCCAAATGGATATGCGAATGGCCGAACTGGAGAGGAGAGAGGCCAAAATTGCATTGAAAATGGACGACTTCGAGAATCAGAGAGAAACAATAACCTAAGAGCTTTTGGTATACCAGGGAAGGAAGGGGAGATGGAAAGAGACTTGAGAAGGACCATACATGTAGTGGTGAAACTCCTCTTCAAGGATGATGCTATTCATGAGCCGAAAATGAACAGAGTCCACAAAGCCGGTGGGTCCAGTAGGGGTCCAAGATCGGTCCTTGCTCGTTTTCACAACCATCAAGACCAGTTGAAGATTCTGGAAAAGGCGAGGAAGACAGGCCCAGTGATGCAAGCGAAAGAGAAAATTACAGTGTTCCAGGATTTGTCCACCGTGGCTAGGAGACGTCTGTTCGCCCCGAACGAAATGGCTCAATGAGAAAGGCGTTCGATACTGGTGGGGTTCTGGTGGTGTTTTCCCTTCTCCATTTCATTCGAGGTGGAGGAATATAAATATAATTTGGTTACAGAGGATACCAACAGAGTCACATGAGAACTAATGGGAGGACAGGAACCCGCTTCAAGTACCGCAGAGAAGGATACCAAGGACAGACAGTGGCGCTTAAAGGGTCCTAACAGGTGACGAACCCCTGGATCGAGGACATTCAGAAAATTGAAGATGTCACCCACAGCAGACAATTGATTGAGTTAAATTGAGATGCTATTTGTTGGGTGGCCATGTGTCGTGTCTTGTCGATATTATTCAGGGTGTGGAGAGTATGGTCGTGTCACTTAACGACATAAATACTCAATTTTTGCCATGGGAGGAGGGAGGTAACGCAAGTTATAGAGGGGGTGGGGAGTGTTGAGAGATTTATCAAGCTTTGAAGCAGGAGATGGGAGGCGGCTCTGTAAATTGAGGTTTGCACAGGTGTGACCCAGTTACTCGGGTCCTACTGGTGGTCCGGTCTTTGTCCAGTGGTGGAAACTGGGATGAGCCAGGTGCCTTATTGGGGAGGGGGTGGAAAAGAGGCAGTACAGGGGATCACGGGGGGTTTGGGGTCTTGGTGTAGATTTAAATTTGCTTCACTGTGATACAACTCGATGGGGAACTCTGGTCAGAAAAGGGGAGCGAGTTGAGGTCCAAGGGGATATATATCTGATGGCAAACTCAGGGAAGATAGTCTAAGAGTCTGAACATTAAACATAAAAGGACTTAACTTCCAAACAAAAAGATCCCTGGTGGCCAGAGAGTTTGAGGCTTGAAATTGATGTACCTTTTTCTACCGGAGACTAAGTTTCTCTGAGGAAAAGAAAAGAAGATCTCACGTGGTCTTCTGGGACAGGTATATTGGGGATCAAAGAACTGCAGGAAAGGGGGAGTGGGAATTCTAATCAGTAAGGAGCTTCGGGAGGGAGGGTTTAAAGGTCTGGACGTATGTTGAAGGGAGGGCCTTGCTGATTTGAGGTTTGATAAGGGGGATACAGTTTACATTTGCGACTGTGTATGCTCCCATTCATGGTCAGATGAAATTCTTGAAGGGGACTCTGTTGAATGTTTTGAATGAGGGAACGGGACATATTATTGGAGGCGATTTCAATATGTGGGCAGGCTTTAAGTTGGAAAGGCGACTGAGTGGACAGGCATCCCCAGGGGTGGGTTGTGAGTATTTCCAGGCGAGCCTGGATTTATATGGTTTGCGGGACATATGGCGCTTCTTTCACCCACAGGAACAGGGCTTCACCTTTTTCTTCTCCCACTCATGGGACCTTCACTTGCATCGACTACATCTGCATTTCAAGGGATTTATGGGAAGTGGCACAGGGGTCGCAGATTCTCCCGATTTGTTGGTCGGATCATGTTCTGGTTTGCCTTGATTTAAGGTGGCTTGGGTTATGTCCCTGGAGCTCCAGCTGGAGATGCAATCCTCCCTTTGGAAGGATTTGGTATTTAGAGAGGAGATGGAAGGGAGCAGTTTCTTACCTATAACTCCATTTCTCTAGTGTTGGCATCTTTCATGGATTCACATGCTGTGAATATTTTCCGTCAGGCTGGGAAACCTCGGTAACTTTAACCTAGCGTTTTCCAATGGAAACCTACAACACCTTAGTGTCCTATCGACGTCTTTTTGGGTGCTTTAGGCTACACCAAAAGGACGTCTGCTATAAATAGCCCCACCCCCGTGGCATCCCTTCAGATACTAACCTGCAAAGTAGAGGAAACCCGAATCACGGTTTGCCTGCAGGGGGAGGCTGGTGGGCACATGAAAGATACCAACGCTGGAGAAATGGAGTTACAGATAAGAAACTACTCCCTTCGCCAGCATTGGATCTTTCATGGATTCACATGCTGTGAATAGATTATATAGCAGTATGAAAAAACAACTGGAGCACGACAGGCAAACCAACCCAAGGCCCTAGGCCAAAACCACGAACACAAAGAACAACATCCAACAACATGCATGATAACAAACCAGCAAGTGATGAGAGTAAAAACCAATCCCCGAAGCTGCAGGGCCTACCTTATTGAAACAGCCGTTGGAGCTCCGCCCGTCCCACCTGCACATCTTCCACATGTCCCAGACAGTAGTGTCTGGTGAAGGTATGCGGCACCGCCCAAGAAGCCGCCTGGCAAATGTCACTGAGCGGTATCCCAGCCCATAGCGCCGCCAACGACACTGTGGACCTTGTAGAATGGGCCTTAGGGTTGCCCCTTAAAGGTTTGCCAGCATTCCCGTCCAAAATGCAATTGTAGATGAGACCCAACAGGAAAGTCCTTGCTTGGAAATAGACTGGCCCTTGTTGGAGGGACCAAGGGCCACAAACGGGTGTTTCGACTTCCTTAAAGGCCTGAGTACGTGCCAGATAAAAACTTCAATGCCCTCTTGACGTCCAGGGAATGCAGGGCTCTTTCCGCCGGCATGGTCGCCTCAGCGAAGAACGAGGGCTAGGCAATCGTAGCGTGTTTGTGAAAAGTCAAAGGCACTTTCGGTATAAAGTGCGGATTAGTAGACAGGAGAACATTGTCCCTCATGAATCGCAGATACGGCGGGTCAATGACCAGCACCTGAAGCTCAGATATCTTTCTGGCCAATGTGATTGCAACCAGAAATGGGACTTTCCACGAGAGGAACTTCCAGGTCGATGTTGGTTCAAAAGGCGGTTTCATGAGAGCAGAGAGAACCACATTGAGACTCCATACCGGGGGAAACCTTTTCTCCGGGGGTAAGGTCAGAAAAAGTCCTCTTATGATATTTGATATGATTGGTTATTTATAACGCGCTTAATACCCAGAGGTTTCCAAGCGTGGACCTGGGGATCGAACCTGTGGTGCTCCGTGACGTCTTGCTTCCAAGGCGAGCATGTTGCCCCTGAGCTATCCTCCCGAGAAAATGCTTCACCAACCTGTCAGTAAACAGGTTGATTAGCATGGCGCTGTCTTGTGTACCTGGAAATGGCCGCCAAATTGATGACAAAGCCAGGCCCCCCTGCACCAGCTGCAGGATGCAAGGGCGAATCTGGCCCGGAAAAACTTCCAACAGCTGACGTCCGTTTGCTCCTTACACCAGGCACAGAACCTCACCCATTTTCTACAGTAAGAGATCGAGGTGGAAGGCGCCCTTGCCGCCTCCAGGATCCGACGACACTCCCGCGAGTTACCTAGCTGACCGAACTCGGAGTGGTCAGGAGCCACGCTGCCAGGCTGAGAGATGCTGGATCGTGATGCCACACCTTTCCGTCGTCCTGCGAAAACAGATCCCACTCCGCTCCCAGACGAAGCGGCTCTTCCACTGCGAGATGAAGGAGATCCAAGAACCTCGTCTGCCTGGGCCAGAATGGGGCGACCAAGATCACTTTGCGCAGGTACTTTCGCACCAACCGGATCGTTCTCTGAATCAGCAGAAACGGGGGAAACGCATTTGCGAAGAGAGAATGAGGCCGCCTCCCCCTCTGGATGAGCCACTCTGCTGGCAAACCCCAGACACTGCTTCTCCTGCGTGGCAAACAAATCCAGCAGGGGAGACCCCCATTTTTGGAAGATTATCGTTACCTGCTCCTGACTGGTGTCTCTGCTGAGCATGTCTGCCTGAACGTTCTGAACTCCCAGCAGATGGTAAGCTGTAGTGTGAATTCCCTGAGCAATGGCCCAATGCCAGACCTCCTGAGCCTTCTTGGACAGGATCCGGGAATGCGTGCTGCCCTGCTTCCTCAAATAGAAGATTGTGGTGGTATTGTCCATCAATACCTGCATCACTGCCCCTTGAACGAGAGGTAGAAACGACTTCAGAGCCAGGTGCACCCCCCTCAACTCCAGCACGTTAATATGCAACAATGTCTCCTCCTGAGACCACAGGCCTTGTACTTTTGACTTGTCGAGGTATGCCCCCCACCCCACGCGGGAGGCGTCCGACACAATCGTGAACTGAAACTGTTTCCAGCAGGGGCATGCCCCGCCCAAGATTTTCTGTGCAAGTCCACCACCAAAGAGCTTCCACCAGCTCCAGGGAGACAACCACTTTGTCCGACCACAACCCTGGACTCTGCGACCACCTGTCTGAGAGGAATTCCTGCACTGGTCTCATGAACAGGCGACAATTGAGAATGAGCGGAATGCAGGACGCCATGGCTCCCAACAGTGACATGTAACTTCGGACCGAGACCACTGTACCATGGCCCCACTCGCCAGCTTTGGACCGCAACTTCACCATTCTTTCGCTGGAATGTTTCACCAGATTGTCCTGGGTAAGACACTGAGCCCCGAGAAACACCAAATCCTTGGACGGCATCATATAAGACTTTGCGAAGTTGTCGGTGAATCCCAGCCGTTGAAACAGGCCCATGGTCACCATGAGAGAATCCAACGGCCGTTGCGGCGACAGACCCCTCACCAACCAATCGTCCAGGTAGGGGTAAACATGATGTTCTTCACTTCAGAGGAAGGCAGCCACAGGAGTCAGGCACTTTGTGATTGTTCTGGGAGACTACCTCAGTCCAAACAGGAGGACACAGAACTGGTAATGATCCTCCCCGACCACAAAACGCAGGAACTTGCAGTGTTTGTGCCGCATCGGGATGTGAAAGTAGGCATCTTCCAGCTCTAACCATGCCAGGAACTCTTGTGGTTGTACCGAGCGGATGACATCCTGAAGCGTGAGCATCATGAACTTCAGGTTTTGCAGACTCTTGTTCAGCGGCCGAAGATCTAGAATCTGCCTCCACTTGCCATTGGGCTTTTTTACTACAAAATACCCGGAGTACACCCCATGGCCCCGTTCCGAGAATGAACCGGTTCGATTGCCCCTTTCGCTAGCATGAGCACCACCTCCTGCCGCACACTGAAAGATGCAGTTGCGCCACATACACGGGTGGAATGGGGATTGGAGGATGCCGAAACGCCGAGACGTACTGTGTCCAGCACCCAGCGGTCTGAAGTGATAAGTTGCCACTCATCAACGTGGTTCGCCACCCTGCGCCCCAGGCGATTTCCCATATGGCAGTCATTGTTGAGCCTTCGACTGCCTACCTTTAGCAGCCGAGGCATGTGTACTTTTCTTACGCTGTGCTTGGAAGTCGCTGTCCTTGGAAGTCGCTGTGCTTGGAAGTCTCTGCGCCTGTAGCCTTGAGACGAATAGCTGGAGCGCCTATAACCTCCGTCTCAGGAGGCGGCAAACCGGGCATTACCAGAAGCTCCACGAAAGGCCAAAACGAGCTAAAAGAACAGCCACTCTGCAGGGAACCTAAAGACTTTGCCATCTCAGTGTCCTCTTTCATCCCCTTCAGGGCATCGTCGATCTTTTCCCTGAACAAATGTTCACCCTCACAGGGAAGATCCACGATTTTTTGCTCGACTTCCGGGCAAAAATCCATGCACCTCAGCCAAGCCTGCCGCCGGAGTACATCATCATTATTTGCTTAAAGCCCGACTCTGCTAGATCCACTGCAATGTTGATACTGTAGTTGGAGGCCGCCTCCCCCTCACGAACCAGCAGCATTGCCTCATTGCGGTGTCGCTCTAGGAGATGTTCAAGTATCGGGGCCAGCCTGTGCCATATCTCCCTGTCATACCTGGCCATAATAGCCAAGGAATTTGCATCTTTCACCGTAGTAGCCCCCACAGTCAGGACCTTCTTCGCAAACACGTCCTGCTTTCTGGCTTCCCTCTCCAGGGGCATAACACATTTGTGTTGGCTTATGGCTAGCAGCCGCAGAAACCACAGACTCGGGTGTTGGCTGCGACACAAGGCATTTTGGGGTCAAATCGGGAGCCTTAAACTTCTTTTCCAGATGCCCCTTTACCGCAGGTTCAGAAAAAGGGTGGCGCATCGTGTGAAGACCCTCCTGCCACACGTGGTCCAGAATGGGAACCAAAAAGACTGCCTTCCGTCGCTTCCCCATATGGTCGAAGAGAGCCAACTCCTGGAACGCCTTCGCCATGATGGCGTGGAAAGCCCCAACATCATCCCGTGGAGACGGTTCAGCTGGGCTAATAGGCTGTTCCACCTCAGGGTCTGTATCCCATGCATCGTCCCTCGTCGGTGATGATGACACTGTCAACAGGGTATCCCGTGGAGCACTCTCCTGATCCGAATCTGGCAGCTCCCCCTCTTCAGGATGACTTCTGGGACGGTCCAACCCAACCGGCGACAGCAATGGCAACCGCACCGGAGGCGACTTCCTAGGGGCCACACCAGGCACACCCTCACCCACCAGAGCCACCAGGCTGGGAGGCGGTGGAAGCCTCGCATCCAGTTGCTCCAACAACGACTGGGCATATTCAACGCCTGCAGGGATAGCAGGGATTGTGGATTTACCAACGGGCAAAGGTTTCCATAGGAAAATGTTAGGTTAAAGTTAGAGGTTTCCCAGAATGACGACGGGAAATATTCACAGCATGTGAATCCATGAAAGATCCAATGCTGGAGAAAAGGAAACTAATGAATGTTTTCTTATCAATAACACAGGGGAGGTAGAGAGAAGTATAGTGTGAGAAACGGTTAAGGCAACTTGGAGGGGTTTACTGATTGGGAAGGAGCTCAGGGAAAAAAAAAGAAAAAAAAAAGAGACTTCTATTGGAGAATAAATTGTGGAAATGAGATTGGAATCCTGGAAAGACAAGCATAGACGTCAAATGGAAGGGTGGAGGACTGGCTAGACGAAGCGAAGGGAGGGGAGGGGTGTGAGGGGGGGAGAAATTGAGACTACTGGAGGAGAAAATAATCTACACTCTTCAATTTTTTTAAACAGAAATATTATGAGAAAGGGGATAAGGCGGACGCACTCCTCGTGGCACGACTGAGGGGACAGCAGGAGGATAGTTGGGTCCAAGAGGTAAAGGTTCAGGGGATGTATGAAGTCTTAATTGATATTTTTTTTTTATTTGATCGTGCTCATACACAAGTGTTTGAGGGAGGGGCGGAAGGATGTAGAGGGCACTGAAACCTACCTAGGAGAGATTGGTCTGCCAATATTGACTAGAGAAGAAGCGGATACGCTGGATGCTCCCATCACGGCGAGGACATTTTAAACGCGATAGGATGTTTGCAACTTGGCAAGGCACCAGGAGAGGATGGGTTTACCTCAGGCTTTTATAAATCGTTTGGGACTGTGTTACTCCCCTTTTTGACTGAATTATTCAACAACATATTAGAGACCGGTAGGGCACCCGAGTCATTCGTCTGTGCCCTTATCTCAGTAATACCGAAAGAAGGAAGAGACCTTTGGACCTGTGGTTCATACCGCCTGATCTCGCTTCTTAATACTGATGTGAAAATGAGTCCTTACTGCGAGGTTGGAGGGGTTTATGCCACGCTTGGTCCATCCGGATCAAGTGGGTTTTTATAAAAGGACGTCAAGGGGCGGACACCATGAGGAAGTATTTACATCGGATTAACGAAGCTCTGGGAGGGCTGGGAGATCCCACTCTCCTGTCAGTTGCTGAAGAGAAGGGCTTCGACAGGGTGGAGTGGGACCTTCTCAGGGCAGTCCCGATCAAGTATGGGAAATAAATTCCTGCAGGGGATTACGTCCATGTACTCTTCTCCGAAGGCCTGTGTGGCTGTAACCAGGGGCTTCTCTCGGTGGTTCGAAATGGGAAGGGGGACTAGTTGTTCCCTTTGACCCATTTTATTTGTCTTATCCCCGGAGCCGCTGGTCCAGAAGGCGAGAGAGGACTTTCGTGTTAATGGGAAAGTCGTAGGGGGCGGGGGTGTAATACAAATTAGGTTTATATGCCGATGATATGCTCTTGCATATACGAAACCCACTGACTCGGCCTCCACCTCGACTCCTCTCTCTCCTTCTCCAACCACATCTCTCTAACCTCTCGAGCTTGTCGGTACCACCTCTATAACATCCGCAAGATCCACACCTCTCTCCCATTCCATGCTTCCATGCTTCCAAACTCCTAATCTCCTCCCTCATTTTCTCCCGCCTCTTCTGCTGCTCCTCTCTCCTCTTTGGACTCCCTGTCTCTCACCTAACTCCCCTAAAATCCATCTACCACTCCTCTATCCGTACATGCCTCCTCGGCCCTCGAGGCTCTATTTCTTCCTCTCTCTCTCTCAACTTGGCTGGCTTACTTTCCTCTCAACTGAAATTTCAATTCCTCTGTCTTGTCTACAAATCTCTCCATGACCTGGCGCTCCCCTACCTTTCCTCCCTCCTCTCATTTTACTCCCGCTCTCTACGCTCAGCAAACCTCTACCTCCTCACTCTACCCCCAGTCCGATGTGCCTCCTCACGCTTCCACTCCTTCCAACTCTTGGCCCCCCCTACACTGGCACTCCCACCCGCTCTCCATCCGCTCCACCCCTACCTACGCATCCTTACGCCACTCCCTGAAAGCTCATCTTCTACACTCCCCCCCACCCCCTGACTTCCCTTCCCTACCCCTCCTCTCCTCTCCTACCCTTGCCCCCTCCTCTCCCCCATCCTCTCTGACCTTAAATTAGTAACATATACTACTTAAAGGCAATGAGGACACCAGATCACTCCCCCTTCCCTTCCCCTCCCCCCTCCCCGCATCTACCTCAAATCCTAACCCGTTACTCCCTTCACCTTCCCCCTCCTCTAACCCATCACCCCCACCCGCCTTGTAAATAGTTCTACTTCTTGTTCCAATGACCTGTTCTTGTTGTAAATATGCTTCTCTCACTTTTGTATCTGCTATATTGCAAAGCGCTTTGGCTTAAAGCGCTATATAAATTCAATAAACAAACAAACATCCATACCAGCAGCGATTGATTTAATTGGACAATATATAAAACTGGCAGGATTCAAAACAATAAAAGCAAGTCCATCATATTCCCGCTAGATCGGACAAGGGACGATGATCTAGGCCGATTTTCGGATCTGGGGATGAAAGTCAGTCTCGGTACGCTTAGTTACTTGGGGATAATGTCACAAGAGATTTGGCAGGATTATAAGAGCCACTTTCCTTATTTTCAAGGCTATTTGGAGTTCGAGAAGTGGAGTAAAATGACCACCTGTCAGTAAACTGAGAAGGTCCCACTTCCTCCTCCCACCCCTCTGCATTACTGTAAAATCTTTTTCTAGCCAACTATTGTATTTATGTGCTACATCTGTCTTGCCCACTTGTATCATGTAATTTATGAAATGTAGTGTGAATGCTGCTGTTTCCACATATAAATGTAGTGTGAATCGTACTGTTTCCATATAATTAAGATGTCTAACTATGCTGTGACACCCCCGGGTTTGGGCATATAATAAATGCAATAAATAAATCTATTGGCTCGGTAGAATTCACGCTCTGAAGATGGTCTTCCTCCCCAATATTCTCTATCTGTTCCAGATGATACCCATTCGGATTCCTGGTGGGTATTTCAACGATGTGAACGCTATGGCGGGAGGAAGGCGGCCAGGCTGTCTCATGAGGTTCTTGTTATCCCCAAAGATAGAGGGGGTGTAGGTCTGCCCAACATATATTTATACTACAAAGCCATCCAATTGAGAATCCTCATTCCACACTTGAGGGACCAAAGGAATCTCCAAAGTATAAATTTGGACAATGGTCACCTCAAGCCAGCTATTGTGTGGGAATGGCTATGGGTACACCAAGGGGTGCACTTCCTAGAAGGATACGAGACCACCCCATTTTGGGGGTCATTTGGAATATTTGGCATCAAGGCCCTGAGATGAAGGGAAAACCTACGTGGCCCTCTCCACTGAGCCACTTGTGGGTACCAGGGGTGAGGAATGCCATTTTAAATCCAGAAAGATTACAGATTTGGTTTGAGGCGGGCTTGGAAAGAATTGGGCAACTTTTGAAAGATGGCAAATTTATCCCAATAACGGACCAGAAGAAGCGTTGGAAATAGGTACATTATCTGTGTTCTCCTACTTGCAACTGAAGGGGGAGATTATGACCGATGGCTGGAGGGAAACAATACTGCAGGATCTTACCCCCTTCGAAACATTCTTAGATACTAGAACTAATATGAAGGGGTTAATCAACACACTATATGGTGCGTTGGTAGAGGTGGGGAGTCACCGATAGATTGAGAAATCATTGGTAAAAAGACCTGGCCATGGAAATTGATGTACCACTATGGCACAAATTATGTTGTATAGCCTTTAAAGTATTGATTGCTTGCCAATACAAGCTTCAGGCGATTAAGCTCCTACACAGGTGGCAATTTGACCGAGTTAGGCTTTCCACAATGTTCCATGGGGTCAGCCCCTTATGCTGACATGAATGTCGGGCAAGGGCAGATTATTGGCATATGTGGTGGGGCTGTGTGATTGCATGTTTTTTGGGATGAGGTGCTCGATTGGATTAAAGAATTAAGACGGGATTTCGAGGGACACGACTCTGATAATGGTTTTATTTGGCTTTGAGGAGACTATACCGGACTTCCACATATGTGCATTGCCTATTATTGGCAGGTAGGGCATGTCCTGGTAAAAAGGAATGGATAAACAGAGCGAAGAACATTTATGTGATGGAACGTGTAACTGCAGCATTAGATGGGGGGGGATGGTGAATTTTGAAATAGAATGGGGTGAGTTTGAAGCAGATCTATGCCAACTGATATGGGGGTGCCAACAGAAGGGCCGGACTAATGGCCGAGAGCATCCCTTGAGCATGATGGGGATTCCCTGTAGGCTTGCAGAGATGTAAGGTCCCAAAAGATCACTGTGGGTCACTGGGATACGGGAGAATGTCTCGCAGACAGGCGCGACCTCATTATTTACATTACTTATCTGGGTTGATAAGAGAATATCTACAGGCGAAGTAGAGGATTGGGATAAAGAGGTATGATGTATGTCAGACCTCGGTTACATGATCTTCTGTTTTTCTTGAAATGTGACAAGTGGTTGGCATTCATTTATGTTGTAATGTGCAAAATGTAACACTTAAAAATCTTTTTTAAAAGTCAAAATAGGTAAGAAGTGAAGATGCTGGAGCTTGGCATCATTGAGATATCCCACAGCGAGTTGTCCTCCCCGATCGTCCTAGTGTAGAAACTGGACAACTGGAGTTTCTGAATCTTCAACCAATGGTTCAAAGGGATTTCAAAGTTAGATGCACACCCTATGTCCAGGATTGAGGAGCTGGTGGTGACCACTGGGAGGGAGAGATTCATCTCCACTTTGGACGCAACCAAGGGATACTGGCAAATGCCATTAACAAAGACAACAAATGAAAGACCACCTCCTACACTCCAGAAGGCTTCTCTCACTTCACAGTATTCCCTTTTGGCCTCAATGGCACTCATGCTACCTTCCAAAGATTGATGGACAGATTCCTGGCATCATGTTGTGGGTTCACAGGAGCCTGTCTCAACGGTATAGCGTCCTTTCATCGACAAAAATAAAGCAGCAAAATACCAGTCGTAAAAACGGTTGTCAATGAAATGACATAGAACCATCTTAACGGCATAGCACCACCTGAGAAGACCACCTGCAACACCTGGCAAAAGCATGTAATCAATAACGAAAAGCTAACCTCACCACAAGTACTGTCCCCTGGCATGATCATCCATCTTGGTCTTCCAGGTTGGAAATGGACTGGTGTGGCCACCATAGATCAAAGTGGAAGCAGTACAGTAAATCCAGCAATCTCTAATAAAGGCGTTTAAGCATTTCTGGGCCGTTTGTTACTACTAGAGGTTCATCCAGAACAAACTAGTCCATTAACTGACAAATTAACCAAGTTACAGCACAATGCCATCCAGTGGGACCCTCAAGCCCAAAAGGCTTGTGAAAGTCTCAAGAACGCTCTTTGCAATCACCTGGTTCTGGTCATGCCAGACCTCACAAAATAATTCATACCTCAAGCAGATGCCCCTTCGGTCAGTCTGGGGGAAGTTCTATTCAGAAAGCAAGAGGGGGGAAAGGATATCCATCATGTCAGCCGGAAACTCCACAGGAATGGAGGAGTGCTTGGCAATTAAGTGGGCCATTCATAGTCTTCAATATTACCTCATGGATTGTCCGTTGTAAGCTCATCTCCGACTATGGCCCCTTGGAGTGGATGGCCCGGAATACAGACCCTATGCCCTATATTTTGCATTTTTTTTTTTTTAGCTCTACAGCCCTACTCTTTTCAAATAGAACAGAGCGGGGGGGGGGGGGGGGGGCGCTGTTGAGCGCCGAACAAGATGGCCGCCTGAGTCTCGAGCTCCGGAGCCGGCAGATCTCGAGATCCTGAATCGGCACCTTTAAACGCCGGAGAGCCGAGCGCGGCTTATGCGTTTCTGAAGCAGCCACCCCGAGGACCCTGCGGATCGAATTTCGCCTGAAATCGGATCCCCGGAGCGGGATTCCTGGACGCCGCCGCACCATCCCCCCACCCGACTGCAGCGCTCCCGCGCAGAAACTCGTCCTCTAACGGAGCGGACGGGCTCGCCCGGGGCCGGTGTTGTCCCCTCGCCTCGGCAGGTGCAGGTTGCCGGGTGGCGATCCGCCTCCCCCCTAACTTGTGGCGCAACTGGGGGCGGCTGAGACACTCACTGCTAGCTCGAGTGGCCGCCACCGGGTGCGCACTCGTGGGGACGCCCGCTCTGCTGGACCTCGCCGGGGCTGCCCCCCCACGGACAACGGGACTTCGGCACCCGCTTCGGCGCCCGGGAGACACACACGGCGCAACGGATCCTTGAGGCCACCAGGTATGTGGGTCGGGGAGGCCCCCGCGGACTTGTCCTGGGCAGTGGCATTGCCTCAACCCCTCCATACGCGGTGCTGAGGACTGTCCGCCGGCACCCCCGGCCTATGGGCTCATCAGCGGCTGGTGCTGCCCCGGGCCTGGCGCCTCCCCCGGCCTGCATCTGTCCTGGTGTCCCCCCCGGAATCTCTCTCATCCCCCCGCTCCACTGGCTACTGCGGGCTTCTCCTTCCATGGTGGCCTTCAGGGGGGGCCACGGTGATCTTGCCGTCACTGCACCGCCCGGGATCTTCAGCCCACCGGCTGCCTGTCCTGTCTTCTACCACTGTGCACGAGGCTGCGGCCTATCTACCACGTGGGCATTGTGCCGGGAGGCGCCCCCCCATCATTCATCGCTCTCAACCACCATATCTGGGTCCAGGCTCACACATTGCTCGCTGGGCGCCATTGCCCCCAACCCTGGGATCTACTACCCCCGAGGTCTCCTCACGTTTCTCCCCGCTCCACTCTGGGCTGGCTGAGACCTTGTGGCCTGCGCTGGTGGCCACAACTTCACATCTACACGGACTCACAGCCACGGCTTCAAATGCATCACCACCTGTCTCGTACCATACTTTGCGCCCTGCCTCGGGTGGTATAGGGCCTGGGCCCCCCCCTTCTCCCCACTTGACTTCCAACATCGCCAGGATGACCAAGGGAGGGGTGAGGAAACAGAGCTCCATCAACATGTTTGCTAAGGCTGCGTCGAGATCGTCAGAGGAGACCAATGAGCAGACCCCAGCCGCACCTCCACCCGATGCAGTACCGGAATCCCAAAATATGATGGACTTCATTCGCGAGGGCTTCACCGCACTCCACTCAAAACTGGATGACATGAACGGTACTATATCTTCTATTAAGGCCCACATCGAGCGGACTGACAGCCGCGTGTCGAAAGTCGAGACACGGGTCGGTTCCGCCGAGGATGCATTGGGAGCCCTGCACTCCGAGGTCACCGCTCTCTCCAACCGAGTCCTTGAGGTAGAGAAGAAGAACGAGGACTTGGAATCTCGATCGAGGCGTAACAACCTCTGCATTATCGGGGTTCCCGAGAACGAAGTGCACGAACCGATGGAGGACTTTGTCGAGCGCACATTGGTCTCGCTCCTGGATTCTCCCAAGCTCTCCCCACACTTCGGGCACACAGAGCCCTGACGGCTAAACCCAGACCTGGGGCTCCACCCCGGCCCATCATAGCCCGAGTGCTGAATTTCCGTGACCGGGATGCCCTCCTCAGGGCAGCTAGGCTCAAAGGGGAGCTACTACTGGATGGTGCAAGGATTCATCTTTATCCGGACTTCTCCACGGCTGTCCAACGCGAACGCAAGACTTTTCAGGCTGTGAAGCGTAGGCTGCGGGACCACTCAGTCAAATACGCCATGCTTTACCCTGCCAAACTCCGCATAGAACACGCCAACCAGGTGTTTTTTTTCACGATCCCGGAGGAGGCCTCCAGGTTCATCGACGAACATTTCCCTGGTTGACCCCTCCCCTCTCCTCACGTTTTTGCAGTTATCCTTCTGTCCCGACGTGGAGGGGCCGGGCGAGGCCGCCTTCCCATATCGGGGTTACCTGATCCTCTACTTCGGAATCTGCTTGTTGTGTTCATTCTTACAAATGTGTGCCTTATCACCACGTGCCAGAACTCTGTCCAAGTCATTTGTTAAGGTCCACTGTGGGCACCCCTTATCTTATTAGATCTGTCGCAGCCCGGACTACGGCGGCTAGTCCGGCCCTCAGGCCCCCAGGCGTTGATGCCCTTGGTTTGGTTTTGGTTGTGGGGGGTTGGGATTGTCATCCCTCTGTTTGGGGGGGGGGGGATGTGGGTGGGGGTGGGACATGTTAGGGTTTTTGATGTTAAAAAGTTGGCGTTGGCAGCGAAGGCGAGCCATGAGGTGATGCTCAGGGCCTGGTGCTGCAGGACTTTGAAATTGACCCGTTGGGTACTGACATTCGTTCTCTTTCGATTACCACTGTATCTGTGACCAAGAGTGACCTGACCTTCATGAGCTGGAACGTACGTGGGTTGGGAAATTACAAAAAAATGAGAGAGCTCCAGCTGCAGACCGAGCGTCATGGGTCCAAGATTTTGTTTCTGCAAGAGACACATGCCCGCCCGGAACAGTGTATGCGTTTTGCCAAAACCTGGGGCCCCCATAGATACTTCACCGATTTCTCCACCCAAAGCCGGGGGGTCATGACCCTTATTCACAAAAGTCTCAAGTTTTCTCTTATTTCCTCACAAATAGACCCTCAAGGCAGATATGTTCTGCTCCATGCTACGCTTCAACACAGGGAGGTGGTCCTGATGAACATTTACGGCCCTAACCTAGACGACCCGGACTTCTATGTACATGTCACGTCCCTTCTTGAAGGCTTCCCCCTTGTTCCCATCCTTTGGGGAGGCGACTTCAACACGATTTTCGACGTGGCCCTGGACAGATCTGGATCCAGGCCCCGTCTACTCTCTAAGGCAGCCTATGCTGCACTATCATCTCTGCCCCGTCTCGCCATGGTGGACGCGTGGAGATTCTTTTACCCGGACTCCCGTGTGTTCTCTTTTTACTCCTCAGTCCACGACTCCTATTCCCGCATTGACAGATGGGTGATCTCCAACGAACTGGTTAAGAGCGTTATACAACTAATGATCCTCCCTAGAACCCTGTCTGACCACTCTCCAGTCACTGTAACCATTGGCTGGGGTCCCGATCCTGGCCGGACACGTAGCTGGAGGCTGAAACCCCTGTCCTTATTGGACCCGGAGTTCTGATCCGAGCTCGAGCGGTCGATTGAGGAGTTCTTCGAGACTAATACGTGCTCGGTAGCGACCCAAGCCACTCTATGGGAGTCATTTAAGGTTTATATCAGAGGGATCGCGTTGTCCAAAGAGAATGGGGTCCTGAAGTCAATCCGGAGGGATCTCGATGCTAGTGAATACAGACTATCTACCCTGGAAGCCGCATGCTCACTTCACTCCACCTCGAGCAACCTGGCTGACATAGGGTCGGAATTAGACACGTTTCGATCCCTTGCGGATCGCGAACAAAGGTTTTTGGATAGTCCTGGCATGGCGAGGAGATATGGGGAGGGAGAGCGCCCTGGTCGATTTCTAGCACGTCTGATCCGTCATGAGACGGGGTCCCCACACATAATCGGGCTCGAGAGACCTGACGGCTCCATGGCGGTCTCCTCGCAAGACATCAACAGGGAATTCTTTACATTTTTCGAAACTCTATACTCCAACTCAGATGAGGTGCCGGTGGCGGAGATCGACTCCTTTCTCGGTGCCCTCCCTCTCTCAGCCCTGTCCCCGGAGGCCGCGGCCTCCCTCGACTCCCCCCTCACACTGGAGGAGCTGTCGGACGCTATTGACTCCTTATCCTCGGGGCGTGCCCCCGGTTCGGACTGTATTCCGGTCGAATTTTACAAACAGTTTAAGTCACAGCTGCTTCCTCACTTGCTAGCTCTCTGGGAGGAGTCTGGAGTCCGGCGTGTTCCCCCCTTCACTCCGGGAGGCTACAATCACAGTACTACTTAAATCAGGCAAACCCCCCCCTGCAATGTGGCTCATACCGTCCGCTTTCACTCATAAATTGTGACGTCAAGGTATATGCCAAGGCCCTGGCGCTCCGGTTGGCTCCCCTCCTGCCATCTATTATCCACCCAGATCAGGCAGGTTTCATCCCCGGTCGCTCCACCTCCTTGAGCCTGAGGCGCCTATTTAACATAATTAACAGAATCAGTCCTGACACGCAGGCAGTAGCTGTCACCCTTGATATGCAAAAGGCGTTTGACTCGGTCTCATGGAAGTACCTATGGCGGGTTCTCGACAGCTGCAAGTTTGGCCCCTCCTTTCTCTCCTGGGTCAGATTGCTTTACTCTTCCCCGGTGGCCAGGGTTCGCACTGACGACTACTGCTCCCCCCTCTTCGAGATCGCCAGGGGGACGAGACAGGGGTGTCCCTTCTCGCCCTTGATCTTCGCTATAGCAATAGAGCCCTTCGCTGACATGCTCCGCCAACTTCATGCTCACAGAGGCCTCCGCACTGCGGGCCAGGCGGACATAGTGTCCCTATATGCGGATGATGCATTGTTGTTTGTCCGCTCTCCCTCCATCAACTTACCCCCAATATTGGAGGACATCATTTGGTTCGGTCGAATCTCTGGTCTCAAAGTGAATTGTTCAAAATCCACTCTCTTCCCACTCACAGAAGGCACTCTCCCTCCTCCTGATAACTTGGACTTCACATGGGCTCAGTCTACATTCACCTACTTGGGTATAGTGGTGACTCGCCAACAGGCGTTGACCTTCCAGGAAAACTATCAGAAGTATCTCACACACCTGACGGCTAAGATCCGGGCCTGGGACAAGCTCCCGATCTCCCTGGCAGGCAGGATAGGGCTATTGAAGATGGTGGTGTTACCCCAGTTGCTTTACAGGTTCACTAACATACCCTTGTGGCCGGGGGAGGGCTTTTTCCGGGACTTGACCCGCACTGTGAATTCCTTTCTCTGGCACTCGGGAGCGGTCCGCCTTAAAATTGACACCTTATCTACTCCCATTTCTAACAGGGGCTTCGGTGCCCCTAATTTTCTCAAGTACTGGCTGGTATCCCAAATCCAATACACATCTCACTGGTTTAATAAAATTGACCCTCCCCCGCATGTTCGACTTGAGAAGCTTGCGGTCTGTGACCGGGATATCCGCTCCTTGGTGATACACCCCGCCCCCTCGGCATTGGACTCACAGAGCCCGGTCGCTTGCACTTCCCTTGCTCTGGCAAAGATGTAGAGACTAGTCAAAACTACATACGCCTTTCACGGCAACCTCCCCCTCTGGAACTTCCTCCCGGGGGTCCCGCAGGTCCCACCGGGCACGGTGCGCCGCTGGGCGGACGCAGGCTATGAGCTGCTGCGTGACGTGTTTGACCAGGGTATATTTGTTGAATGGCCCGATCTCCCGTTGCCCCTGAGGAGTGACCAGGGCGCATGGCTTCAATACGCATCCCTCCGCAGGACCCTCAAACGCAATTACCACATGTTCCCTGCGTTGCCCCCGGATGACCCAGCTATTGAAGAGCTCACCTCCCCCGGGCCCACAAGGGCTAAAATCTCTAGGTTATACACGATGTTGCAGTCCAGATCTATCCCAGATTTCGCTAGACTGAGGGAGTTGTGGGGGGCGGACTTGGGTGTTGAGATTTCGGACGAACGCTGGGCACATTTATGCAAGCGCACACATCGAGTATCCTTTAACTCCCGCTTCAAACTCATTCAATTCAAAGTACTACACAGATTTCACTATACCCCGATCAGACTACATCGCATGTCCAGGGATCATCCTTCCAGCTGCCCTAGGTGCCATCATGACGACGCTGACTACATTCACATGATTCTGTCCTGCCCTCGCCTCTCACAGTTTTGGGAGGCAGTTTGCTCGACAATGTCTGCGGTTCTCGACCATCCCATTGTTCCTTCCCCGTTGGTATGTCTCTTTCACGATCTCCCAGGTCTCTCCCGTGATTCCAAAAAATTAGCCGGCCTTTGTCTCCTGCTTGCGGTGCGCTCCATCCTGCTTTGTTGGCTTCGCCCCTCGCCCCCCACACACGCTCAATGGCTGAGGGCGGTCACTTGGGCCTCAGACTCTGAGGAAGCCTGGTCCCATATACAACCTGCCCACTCCAGACCTAGAAATGTATGGCTTAAGTTCCGCTCTTACATGTCCGATCTGATTGCGACACCGGACGCCTCCCCCCCGTCCTCTTCCCCCCACCGGCTCAGGTCCTCCCCCCTGTTGCGGGCTTCTGTTGCCCAATCCATACTGTGATTGTACCCACGGATTGTGATGTTCTGTGTAATAACCTCTGTGTACCTACAATATTTATATGGTATTCATGCTGTAACGCCTCATGCTGTTCGCTTGTTTGTTGCTGCCACGCTGAATAATAAAAATAAGTTATAAAAAAAAAGAACAGAGCGGGGGCATAGCAAGCAAACGCCCATTTTCTGCCTTGGTATCCTCGGGCAGTTAGTTGTCCAGGGTATGAGTGTAACGCTTACCTCTGGTGCCCTGCAGCAGTGCCTGGTCTGGGTCGCTGGGAGCATGTTCCTTTGGGATGAGATGCAAGCCCAAGCCACTCCCTTCCCACTGTTACGCTGTAAGGCTACTGCCCAGCGTGCAGTGCAGTTGAGTGGTTTGGCTAGGTCCCCCAGTGTTGTTAGGAATGATGGTGGGCGTCCTGGATGAGCCTATGGAAAAACAAGTGACGTGCATTAGTGTCTGTGTTGTACTGTTATTTTCTTCAGGAGCGAAGAAACGCTGCGGTTGATAAAGTGTTTATTTCTCTGCACGAGTTCGGGCAAGTGGGAGAGCTGGCGTACCACTAGACCCCCTACCACTAGACGACCAAGGATACTGAAAGTATGAGCTGCTCGAGAGACATCTTCGTTTCTGTGTAGAGTCCTGATTTGCCGGCCATCTTGGTGGGGGCTACCAGCATTTGCAAATAGGTGCCAGCGCCAGCCAGCAACCATCACTGTCCATTGCCTACAAGTGTTGCTACACCTTCCCCGTTTGTGTGTGAGAGAGAGTGCCTGGTGCTCCGCTAGTGATCATGAAAATGAGGACGACTTGGGAGAAAAGGGTGGAGGCAGTGCTGAACTAGCCAATCAGGAGACCAGGACTTTCCCCGGCAGACCTCGGGGGCATAAGGCCTCTTTCCTTGCATGAGGATCTCGGGGGAAGGATACATACATTATTGGGAATTAATCATCCAGGCCAGCCTGGGTGGTTAACTCTTCACTGGCTGCTGCATTTTCTGCCCCGGGCCATGACTCACACGAATTGCATCTGTGCATTTGTTAGGGGCTGGGAATCAACGCACATGCCCTGTGCTCGAGTCGCTCACATGATCTCATCACATGCGCAGGTGCAGGCACCCGGGACAGAATCTGCTGACATCAGTGCTGACTGCTGAGAGCGCACCATCCGACGAAGAGACGAGTTTAGGCGCTGCCTGCTACTACCTTTTCAGGTACATGCGAAATTCCGGCCTGGTTATTTCTTGAAGCCGAGTGCAAGTTCTTATCACCCCCACCCGACCCCTCCCTCGGACGTCGTGGCTCTGTTCTTTACTTTGACACTTTCCTGGTGTTTTGCTTTGAGAATAGATTTACAGTGTCAGCTGGCTTTCAAAGTCAATTATTGCGCTTTGCTTCTCTAGGTTCACATAATGCTCTCCTCTCTAAAATAACCACCCTACAAGTCAAAATCAATGCCAAACAAAACTCTCTCCTCTCCAAACCACTTGCACCTCAAACGTCCACCACTTTCTCCCAGCCTCCATTCAGCTTTCATCCTCTTACTACCCCGGAGGTTGAAAAAATAATTAGTAATCTCAAACCTTCCAATTGCCAAGGGGACTCCTGTCCGGCACCTATCATCAAGGAATCCGCACACGACCTTGCTCCCTTCATTACCACATTCATCAACTCTTCATTTCAATCCGGAACTGTTCCCAACAATCTGAAGGACGCATGGGTCATCCCACTGCTGAAGAAACCCACACTTGATCCATCTATACCGACCAACTTCAGACCGATCACCACAGTTCCGTTCCTCCTAAAAATCTTAGATAGAGCGGCCTACCTCCAGATACAGAAGTATCTGGAGACTAACAACTTACTTGGCACAAGACAATCTGGTTTCAGACCCAGGCACGGGACAGAAACAGCTCTATTAGATCTGAAAACTCAAATAGAGGACTTAAAAGATAATGGCAAACTAGCTCTACTACTACTCTTGGACCTCTCTGCAGCCTTCGATCTGGTCAATCACCAGATCCTATGCCAACACCTGAAATCGGCTGCCCATTTTTCAGAAAACGCCACTAACTGGATCAGATCCTTCCTGGACAATAGACTAATGAGAGTATTCTCACCCACTGCATCTGCGACCCCATCGCCGGTCCCATGCGGAGTCCCTCAAGGGTCGTGCGTATCTCCTACGCTCTACAATGTTTTCACCAAACCATTGTTTGATGTGCTTGACTATCTGGGTGTCCCCTATACAAACTATGCGGACGACACCCAGATACTCATCCCCATCACTGGTGACTACATTGCAGATGCCAAAGCTCTGAACGACGTATACCAAGTTGTACAAGCTTGGATGGCTCACCACGAGCTCTGTCTTAATGACGACAAGACAGAGCTCCTCATCCTTGGCACCCAACAAAAACTTAGCAAACTGGACCCATCCTTCAGCACCTTCAACATTGATGGTAACTCCATCAAAGTGGCTAAAGAGACCAAAACTTTAGGTATCTACCTTGATGCCACCCTATCCCTAAATCGACAAACTAATGCAGTCGCCGCAGCCTCGGCTTACACTTGTAAGTTGATTACAGCCTGTCGCCCATTCCTCTCTACCCAGAACTGCATCACTCTTGCCAGAACGCTGGTGATGTCAAAACTCGACTATTGTAACGCACTTTATCAAGGCACCAACCAACGTAACCTTAACAAATTGCAGATCTCCCAAAACAATGCTATCAGAGCAGCCCTCAATATTCCTAGGTCAGCGCACATATCCGACACTAGGAAGAGCTTACATTGGCTCTCTGTAGCCCAAAGAATATCGCTCAAATCACTGACTCTCACCCACAAATGTGTCAACCATCAGGCCCCTATCTACTTAACTTCCCGCTTTTCTCAGTACATTCCTGCACGGACTCTAAGATCTGCCCAAGCACAATCGCTCACCATTCCTAAATACAACTTACAGACTGCTGGAGGCGTTAGCTTCCCAGTCCTCGCTTCCAAACTTTGGAACTCCGTGCCACTGTCCATCAGAACTATCCCGTCCGCCACGCTCTTCAAACACAAAGCCAAGCTCTGGCTATCCTCTACTTCTCACCCACTACCAGCCTATCCACATGTTTCACTACCCTTTGAACTACTGGTATTGTTTGCATGAATAGTTAACTCTGCCTGCACCTGCTTTTATGCTCTTTTGCCTAATGTGTACCTCGCGACCTAAGTTATGCTCCTGTGAATTTAATCTGTAACTGTATCAATGTCAGTATTGTACCCTGTGCCTCTAAGATATGCGCCTGGTTGCCCTCGGGCCTAGCGCGCTATACAAATAAACAAAATACAAATTCAAATAAGCTACCTTGACAGCTTTGGAAATCATTTGGGGTCTGAGTAATAAAAGGCAGAGATAAGGATGCAGGAGGGAGAGGAAGGGCAGGAGTATAGGACGGAGAAGCAAGAAAGACATAGCCAGCTACCAAAAGATGGCCCCCATGTTAGAAGTCAAATTAATCTGCCAAGGCCAATAATCCAGACATGTGTGAGCTACAGGGTCCCATCCCGCACATGCCCACGCCCCCACTCCAGAAGGTTAGAAGGGTATTAATACCGGATGAGTAATGCATGCGTGTTTCACAATTCAGCAATTCATAAATATAACCATCCACACTGTGAAGAGTGATTAACACTGCTCAGTGCAGTTTCGTATCTGGACGTCATGGAAAAGAATGCAAAATCTACATCACACAGGAGATAGAATTTGTGCAATTTTCCTACAAGGATCATGCAAAACATATGGGTGCAAGATTTCCTGTGGCTTTTGCCTCGACATTTCATTATGCATTTTTCTGCATCAGCTCCTTGGCTGGGATGTTGAAAGCTACATGTCTAGTCCATGGCAGGTTGGCCATGTTATGTTAATCAGTGCTACGCGTCAGGGAAAATTTCTCTTACTGCTAATTTAGCTTTATAATTTTAGACAGGCCCCCAAACCTTTTGTTTTTGTTTCAGCATCCTGACCTGAATTTTGCAGATGGAGCACAGCCTTCAGCTGCACTCTACTGGGTTTTCGATCATTACAGGGAAACTGACATGTCCTTCAGGCTGTCAGTACTGAGAAACTTTGTTTCGATTAGTCTTTCAACTTTTTTGCCACTTTTCGTAACAGTATTTCACTGTGCAAAGTACATTACTGTACCGCGCAATAGGGTCCTTGTGTTTTCTGGCCCTAGTCTTCCACTAAGGATTTTTTGGTGACTAGACAATGTGCCTAGGAGTTGATTGGTGACAGCAGAAGCTTGTTCATGCAATTTTATAACTTTTTGCTGAGCCATACCGCGCTTACTGGGTTTGGCTCATGACTGTGGCTAGTGTCCGTCATGACTGTGCCACGAGGTCTTTTGTCTACTCCTTTGGCCTTTTTGTCCATCCCCTTGATCTTTGTGACCTGGAAATTCCTTATTTGGGCATGCAGTTGCCTGCCAAAACCGTTTCTTTTGCTAGCTACTGCAGGTCACGTTTGTAGGTACACAGGAATTGAGCTGGGACTATCTGGTCCCAATCCACACTACTGGTGCCAGGATGTCTGGTGTGCATGAGAGCCGCAGTGGTCCCTGAGTAGACCACTGCTGGTGTGCATGAATGTGCAGAATCTCCTCATTAGCCAGAGGCGGGTTTCACTCGTGAAGCCCACCAAAAAAAAAAAAACGAACAAAGGGACCAAACCTGGTTTGGCATGCAGAGTAAATCTCAAGAAGGACCAAAACAACAAGAAATGGTGAAAAAAAGAAGACTGGGGCCATTTTGACAAAGATGGCACCCCTGCGTGCTTCACTGTGGCTGCAAACACAGCCCGTGGTAAAAACACAACACCGTAGTAAAAAGTAACCACTGCCACCAGCCATTAATTGTGTAAAGGGTAACACAAAAAATGTTACAGGAGAAGCTAGACAAAGGGGCTACTAAGTAACCCCTCCAGCACCCTATTGTAAGATAGCGTGTGCTGGGTCTCGAAAGTTACAATGTAAAGTAAAGTCAATTTCACTTTACTGCTCTTGGAAACAGTAGTTAATCCAAGAGTAAGGTATTTAAACCATGGGAAATCTAAAAGACGTCCCTGTGTCACTGCACTCAAGGTGCTGTGGGACACCATGCCAAAAGATGCCTATGGAGTTTGTCAGACTCCAAAAACACAGTTCAAATCACAGAAAAAATACACAAGAGTGGGAAAAAGGTCTCAATCCCTCCAGGTTCAACATTAAAAAGTACAAGAGTCCAGCAAAAGTGCTGGGGGTCTTTAAGGTTAGAGAGGAATTTTCACATTTCTGAGAATTCTCCCTAACACTCGTCACCTCCAGACTAAGGGACAGGAGGATTTAATCCACCCCTGGATGAATCTCCTTACTCCAGTCGGTCATACTTTCTGGAGAGAACATCAGCATGTTGACGATTACACCCTGACCTGTGTTCTATGGTAAAAATCAAACCCCTGAAGGCTGATGGACCATCTTAACAATTTAGGATGTTCCTCCTTCATCTGTAATAATCATCTCAAGGGTTGGTGGTCTGTTTGAATTACAAAAGTAGATCCATACAAGTATGGTCTAATCTTCTTCAAAGACCACACAATAGCAAAACATTGACATTCTATGGTTGCCCACCTTGTTTCAGGGTCCTTCAGTTTCCTACTGATTAAGCAGATTGGTTGTTCCCTGCCCTTCTCATCCAGCTGACTCAGAACAACACCTATACATGTATTGGAAGCATCTGTCTGTACAATAAAGGATTGGCTGTAGTCAGGGGCTCTCAAGACGGGAGCTTGACAAAGGGCTTTCTTAAATCCTTCACATGCCTTAGTGCACTCCTCATTCCACCTGACCTTCTTGGGGAATTTGGGTGAGGAGACCACATTTAAGGGAGAAGCTATGGTCCCATAGATTTCAATGAAGTTCCTATAGTAACCAGTGAGACCTAAGAAGGCTCTCACATGGGTTTGAGTAGTAGGGGTGGCCCAGTCTTAGGCAGCTTGTACTTTGCTAGGAAATGGCCCGATTTTACCTCCTCCTACCTCATGTTCAAGGTAGACCACTTTGCCCTGACCAATTTACATTTGCTTGCCTTTATGGTCAGATTGGCCTGCTCCAGAGCCTACAAAACATATCCTAAGCGGTCAATATGTTCTTTCCAAGTAGGGCTGAACGCTGCAATATCATCCAAGTATGCTATACAGAAGTCATCCATCCCATTAAGAACATGATTTACCATCCTTTGGAATATAGCAGGTGCATTCCTTAATCCAAAAGGCATAACCTTAAACTGGTAGATGCCTCCAGGGGTTGAAAATGCAGTTTTCTCCTTGGCATGGTCTGTCAGAGCTATTTGCCTATAGCCTGAGATTAGATCAAATGTACTGAGGAACTTGGCTGAACCAAGTTTATCCACCAGCTCATCTGTCCGAAGTAAAGCATGGGCATCAGTCGTGGTGACTGCATTAAGAGCTCTATAGTCCACACAAAATCTCAATTCATTGGGTCCTGCCTTTGGTACTAGTACAACTGGATTAGCCCATGGACTTGTAGATGGCTCAATTACCAAAAGATCAAGCATCTTCTTGACCTCCTCCTTTATGTGGGTTCTTACATGGTCCGACATACTGTAACCCCTGCTTTTAACAGGTAGACAGTCACCAGTGAGAAGATCAAGTTGGCCCTAACGGGTCAGTCCTGGTGTCTGAGAAAATAGAGGGGCAAACTGATTTAACCAAGATTTGCACTCCTCATGTTGTTCCAGTGTCAGATCAGAAAAGAGATAAACTCCTATCTTTCCATCTAAAGGTTGTCCCCTGAGGAGGTCCGGTAGAGGCTCACCCTCCTGCTACTCCTCCACCTTCTCATCCACCTCCTCCTGAGCAGAGGCTAGAAGCAAAGCTCCCAGTTCTGGTCTAGAGACATAGGCCTTTAGTCGGTTGGTGTGAAAGACCCTGGGGGCCTCCTTAGGATTGTCTAAGTCCACCAAGTAATTGACCTCTCCAAATTTGCCCACAACCTTGAAGGGTCCAGTCCATATGTCCTGTAAGGCCCTCTGCCTTGTAGGTACCATAACTAGAACTAGCTGGTCTTGAATAAATTCAACCATGTTGGCCTTCTGGTCATGCCAATGTTTCACCAGAGCCTGACCTGCTTTCAAGTTATCTGTAGCTTCTGTCATCATGCGTGTCATTCTCCTTCGGAGACCTAACACATAGTCAGTGACTCTCACTGGCTTGTGGGAAGGAGCACTCCCCAACCCCTCCTTGATTAGGGCCAATTGACCTCTAACCGGATGACCATAGAGAAGCTAAAAGAGGCTGAAGCCAACTCCTTCTTGAGGGACTTCTCTATAAGCAAAGAGAAGGCATGGCAGTATGAGGTCCTACTTTCTTCTAAGGGGTTCCTCTAAAGCACCCATCATGCTCTTCATAGTTCTGTTAAATCTCTCCACCAACCGACTGGTCTGGGGATGGTAGGCTGTTCAGAACTTGTAGGTCACTCCAGAGTTTTTCCACATGGTCTGCATGTAGAGGGACATAAAATTGGTCTCCATGTCTGGGATACCCTCCTTAGGAAACCCAACCCTGGTAAAAATACCAAGGAGGGCCTTGGCCACTGCCTGAGCATTAACAGTCCTCATACGTATGGCTTCAGGATATCTGGTAGCATGTCTACCACAACCAATATAAATCGGTTGCCTGAAGATGTGGGAGGGTCTAGGGGACCAACATCATAAATCCCTGCCCTCTCAAAAGGGACTCCCACCATTGGGAGAGGCACCAAGGGTGCCACGTTCTTGGCTCCACTCTTGCCAGACATCTGACAAGTGCAAGTTTCTACAGTTTTAATCTACATCAGACCCCAACTTGGGCCAGTAGAAGTAAAGAGAAAGCCTTCCTTGGTCTCCTTAAAACTAAGTGACCAGCTAAAGAAATCTCATGAGCTAACTGTAGAAACTGAGGTCTCACCTCCTGAGGCACTAACACGTCTCCTGTAGTCCCCTGGGGTGGTCTCAATAGGCTCCCTGTAGAGGTGGCCATCCTCCCAGTACAGCCTGTGCTTCCCTGGCTCTTGCCCCTTCAGCTGGGAAGCTGCCTGTTTGCAAAGTCCTTCAAGAGTAGGACACTCTCTTTGACCTCTGCTGAAGTCTTCCCTACAGGGGCCACCTTCTGCAAGCAAAGACTGCAGCTCAGGATGGTCTTTAGGATCCAGATCTCCAACAGGAGGAAGGGCTTCTTCCAGCTCTGAGTCATCAGTAGTTTCACCATCCTCTGGTTGAATCTCACACTCAGCCTCAGCTGGTGGAGGGGTCACAGGTATTTCCTTGGACTGTCCTCTCGGGGATGTCCTGGTTTTGTGCACAGGGGTGTCACTTGTCCTACTTCCTGAGACTTTAGGTTTCCCCTTTGTCTTTCTTTCTGGAATTAGAATGTTGTTCTTCATGTGGACCAGGAGTTAAAGTTGTCTCAGTAACTTCTCATTGAGAGTCAGTTAAAGTCTGTCCTCTGCCTTCCTAGTCTGCTCCTGCTTTCTTTTGCTGGGAGGCCTGGGGGTGCTTGATACAACTCCTAGAGCTTTTAAGTCATTCCCCAACAGGACTCTCCCAGGCACCCCATTATGTACACTGACAGGTATTCTTACAGTCATATTGTTGCACTGGAGGAGAGCTGGTAGTATTGGAAACATCTCGATAGGGCGTCCAGCAAGCTTAGTGGGGCCTTTGGGTGCCTTAGTAACATCCTCGGGTTTGAAAAATGTTTCATCCATCACTGTAATGCTGGCCCCAGTGTCTCTAATGGCAGGGGTTTTCTGACCATTCACAAGTGCACTGTTCTTGTTAATGTTAAAGGACATTTGTACCGCGCACTATCACCACCCGAGTGATCCCCTGGCGCTCTGGTGGCTCTGAAAAAGGGAGAAGGGGGGGGTTAGTTAGCGGGAATAAGCTGGAAAAGTGCAAGAGAGCAGTGATGTGCTGTTGGCAGCCTTAGCCCGGTGGGTCCGTTTGTTGGGCTTGGGGTGTTTCACGGTCGGTAGTCGTTGTGTGCTGTTGTGCAGGTCTATGTGTGGTTTGTTTTGTTGTTACAATGTAGTGAAGTTTGTGCGGATTGCTGTGTTTAGGCTTGTTGTGTTTGGTTAGAGTTTGAGAAGTGTATGCAGAGGGCTGAAGTTGTTAGTGGATTGGTTAGTTGCCATTGCTGTCCTAGCAATTGTGTCTAGGTGTGATGCCCGCTATCATTCACTATTCCATCCAAGTGTGGCACTTATCACTCACAGTTTCATTCAAGTGTAGCACATGCTAACATTCATAACCCTGTCTAGATGTGACGGAAGCTAAAGTTAAGGATGACATCTAAGTGAGGCACATGCTAACATTCATATTTCTATCTAGATGCGATGAGGGCTAAAGTTGAGGATGACATCTAAGTGTAGCATATGCTAACATTGTTGCACCGGTCTTAATGTGATGCAGGCTAATCTTGATCATTCTCTATAGGTGTGGCTAGTATGTTAGTGTGTGATGGAATGCAACATTCACAGTTCACCCAAGAGTGGATTTGGGTTGGTGGTCACAAATCTCTCCAAGTATGCATGGTATAAGTCTTTGGCAGTCTACGTTATGAAGGTAAGGTAGAGTGGCGAGGGCTTTCTGGAGTAGAGTAATTGCTCTACACCCCACCCATTCCACACTTAGTTTTGTTGGTATCTGTTGGCTATTGGCTTCCTTTGCGGACCCCGGCAGACACATCCTGGAGCCGCAAGTGCAGGAGCCGCCCTTTGCCTTGGGGCCCTTAGCCGCAGGGCTGCCAGGCAGAGGGCAGCCTTGGTTGGTTCAATTAAAACAGTCAGCCAATCACGAGTCCGGGAGGCGGGCGGAGGGAGGGGAAGAGGGAAGCCGGGGAACAGAGGAACACAAGGGGTCTGGTGCTGCAAGGGGGCATGACCATGGCCACAAGGTGGCAGGAGTGGAGCAGAGGGGCCCTGCAGCTCACCTGGGGTTGCTGTGCTGGTAATCTTGTAATATTCTTTGGTGTTATCTGGAATAGAGTTGTACGCATCTACATTCTGCTGTTCCCACAGACCAAGGGACACTTCAGAAACACTGGCAGAGACTCCAATGGGGTCTTCAGCCAATAGATGAAAGTTTGCACTTGCCATATGAACTTCTCCCTCTGGGATGAAGGCTAAGGAGGCAGTGTGGATCCCTGAAGGTTTACCCTTGCATCTGGGATCTGCTGTCACATGATCAGTTGACCCACAAGCATAACATTTTCCAAATGTTTTGACAAATGGTGGCTTCTGCTGACCTCCCTCTGGTTTGGCACCAGAGGTTTCACTAGAACTGACCTGGTTTCCCATGGTATTTGCACTTCTTAGGTTTGTGGCCCTCTTTTGGATGGGAGGTTTTAGAATTCCCTTTGTCATCTTTCTTGTGCTGCTTCCCATCATCCTTTCTGTGAGTGGCCACAGAATCCTTGTGAGTAGCCGTGTTGGCAACCCACAAGTCAGCATCCTTTGCTAGCTTCCTAGGATAAATCTCTTTAGTCAGCCAAGTGCTGTCTCAGCTCCTGAGAGAAGGCATCAAAAATAGATGCCAACAAAAACAGATCATTCCTTCAAAAGTTGTAACTCTGTAACCCTTAACCCAACCCTCTAGGTTTTTCAAACATTCACACACAAAGGTATCCCAAGGGGTATCATCAGTCTTTTTGAGGGTTATAAACCTCTTAAGGTACTGGGAAGGATTTTTCCCAAATCTAGCTATCAAAGCTAGCATCACATTTTCATACTCCAATCTATCAAGTTCCCCCACCTCCATTACAGCATCAGTTGCAACCTGGGGGAGCCTAGAAAAAAGCCAAGGAATCAACTGATTCCCTGTGAAACCCTGAGTCCCATAGTTTTTTTTAAAAAAAAAAAAAACAATTTTTACTAATTACCAACAAAAAACAAAAAAACTTGCAGTACATATATCATTTCTGAATTATGTCACTCAAACCATATCTACTGCTTCCCCGGTGCCCTCCCACCCCCTCGAGCCTACTCTCCTACTCATTCGGTTTCTTCATCTTGCACTTGGAGTCCTCCTCCCGTGTTCTATGCTGGGTCCAGATTGCTAGGCCAGTCTTGCGTGGGCCCAAATATTTCGGCTAATAGAGGTTTCCATGCCATCAAAGTTTCAGCTTCCTCCTCCCCACCAGAATTGCTAGCTTCCTGCCATACTGTAGTTTCAACTTCTGCCCATTTCTGTAAGTCTTTCCACCACACTTCTATTCTAGGACTACAACATGCTTTCCATCCCATAGCCACTCTGCGCTTCGCAAGTATATAGGCCAAATCTTTTAACTTGCTAACACGCTTAAGTTTGCGTGGTCTGGGGAACCCTCCTATAAGGCATGTGCTACCCCTCCCCAGAATCTCTCAATAACTGGGCACGCCCAAAACATGTGCACCATTCTCGTCACATTTGGGGCATGCTCGTCTTCCTGCATTTCAAAATTTGTCTATTCTCCGGGGTGTCATATAAGCCCTATGGGTAAGATATAATTGTATCTGTTGCAGCCTTGCATTCCTTGACACTTTCTTATGGTACCTTTGGGCCCTTTCCCACATCCCGTCAGTCATAGAGGCACCCACTTCCTCCTCCCAGTCCTGCCTCAGTTGTACCAGTTCTTTCCCCACTTTGGACATCACCATCTCATATATTCTAGATATCTCATGCCCTCCTTCTGCTATGTTATATATTATTTCTAATGTGGCATCTGGTTGATCTTCTAGCACTATTTCGGACCATGTCTCTTTAATCCGACGCACCACACCCTGGTACGTGATATATTGTCCAGTATGTAACCCCGTTTCCTCCACTAGCCTCTCAAATTCTTTGATCCTCCCCTCTTGTCATATGTCTCCCATGGTTGCTATACCTACTGGTTTCCAATACTTCCTGATCATCATTAGCTGGCTTTCTTTTACCGCCAGCACAACTAGTGGCACTTGCGGGGAGCACGGGGATGGATTCTCCATTACCTGACAGGCCCTATGCCATATTTCCCATCCCAATATCTTCGGATGCTCTCTCATATCTATTTTGGGCAGCCATGTCATTTCTTGTAGAAAGAATGGGGCACATTCCAGCCTAAATAGCCTAGATTCTGAGGTTGGGTCTTCTGATGGCCATTTTGCCACATATTGTAATTGACTAGCTAGATAGTACATTTCGTAGTTGAGTTTTATTCCCTCTTTAACATGTGAATTTTGCAGCTTCCAGAGGGCAATGTTATTCCTGGTATCAAGTATGGTATGTTGCAAAAATAGTGCAGCAGCCTCGGCAGGACCACCATTTTCAGCATTGCCCCTCTCCCCATCATTCCCAAGGGAAGCTTTACCCAGAACTTCATTCTATTTTCAATGCTTTTGATCGCTTTCTCAGTATTAAGCAGGTGCTCTGCCTCCACTGTATGGTGAATATTTATCCCAAAATATCTAAACGTGTTGACCTCCCATAGTATTGTAAAACAGATCGTTCTAGAGGGATCCTCTTGTATCCCCTTGTGTCTGTCCAGCGGGAATATGCAGAATTTTTTAGGATTCACTGCTATACTGATATCGTCGGCATACAGGGAAATCAAGTGCGGTGCCCCTTTTATGGTGATTCCTATTACGTTGTACTGCTGTTTTAGGTATATAGCCAGAGGCTCCAGGGCTAAAATATACAGCATAGGGGACCACAGGCATCCCTGTCTAGTACCCCTACAAAGTTGCCATCTCTCTGATAATATTGCGCCCATTTTAACCCTAGCCAGGGGTGCGCTATATAATAGTTGGACCATCTAAGATACCCAGGCCCTATCCCGTAATTGGTCAGGGCTGCAATCAACCAAGGACATTTGACTGAGTCAAAGGCCTTTATTGCGTCTAGCAATACAATTGCCATTTCACCAGCCTCCCCATTCACATATGCAATAACTCGATGGAGCCGTCTATGATTGTTGGTTATGTTCCTATTCGGGACATACCCAGTCTGGTCGGGATGTATCAATTTGGTGATGACTTTCCTCATCCTGTTTGCCAAGACCGCTGTGAGTTTGTTTGTTTGTTTATTATTTATAGCGCGCACCAAACCCGAGGGTAACCGGGCGCGTTGTTCAAGGATACTTTAAACTTTACAGGTTACGCATGCTTACAGATGGTAGTTATACATAGTAGAAATTACATAATGCAGGACAATAGGGAGAATATACATTGTGCATAATATAGACATATAGCATAATATATACAGGAAATATGCAGTAGGAAGATAGAGAGTATTTAATTATGTACATAGTACGACTGTAGGACAGTAGTTATATTGGTGTAGGGCGGGACTATCGGTCATTTTCTTTGATCCAGTTGATGCAGTTAGATCTGAAGAGGGCGTAGGATTGGGTAGATCTCAGGCCGGGCGGGAGGGAGTTCCAAAGCTGGGCAGCTTTGACCGGGAAGCTGTTTCCTCCGGCCGTACTTAGTTTAAATGGGGGGATCACTAACTGGTTGGAGTATGCTTCTCTGGTGGGTCTGGTGGAGATTTTTCTGTTGAATCTAGCGGCTAGGTATTTGGGCGCTAGATGGTTGATACTTTTGAAAGTTAGAGAAGCTGTCTTGAGTTTGATTTTGTCCACTGTGGAGAGCCAGTTGGATTGTCTTCTAGCTTCTGAAATATGCTCCCTTCTTGGAATTCCTAAGGCAGCTCTAAGAGCATTGTTCTGTAGTGTTTGAATTTTTTGCAACGTATGTTTATTGGCCCCTAAGTATAGTGCATTGCAATAGTCCAATTTCGACAGCACTAATGCTCGAGCAAGGGTTAGGCAGTTGGCAGTGGATAGGTATGGTTTTGCGGCTCTAATCAGCTTGCAGGTATATGCGGTACTGGATGCCATTGCGCTCACCTGTTTGGTTAGGGAGAGGTGGGAATCAAGGTAAAACCCTAATGTTTTTACTTCTTTTGCAACCTTGATAATATTGCCGTCTATGACGAAGGAGGAGTATTCTTCTTTTAATCTATTGATGTTTTGTTTGTTCCCCAGTATGATAAGTTCAGTTTTGTCATCATTCAGGCATAGCCCGTGGGTGGCCATCCATGCCTGAATGATGAGATAAGTCTTGTTCACCAAGGCCAAATCTTGTTCATAATCCCCTGAAAGTGGTATGAGAATCTGAGTGTCATCCGCATGAGTATTTTACTGTCCTGATTTAACATTGACAGTGGTCTAAATGACCCGCAATCCTTGCCAGGCTTATTAGGTTTCGGGAGCGGTATAATTATCGCCTCTCTTAGGGTCTCTGGTAGCCTTCCTACTCCGTAAACCTCATTTAGCATCGCGACAAGCAGGGCGGAGCACCTTGTTCCTATACATTTTGTAAAATTCACGCGGGAGGCCGTCGGCCCCCGAGGTCTTACAGGTGGGTAGTTGCACTATCACCTCCTCTAGTTCTTCTAGGGTAATCGGGGCATCTAGCTCCTCTCGCTCTTCCGTACTAATTTGCGGCAAACCTATGTCTTCCAGTGTTTCATTTATCTTCCTACAATCACTTCCCTCTTTATCTCCATACAGGATTTAGTAATAATCTACAAACTCACAATTAACGCCTTCTTGGGTGTCCACTCTTCTTTCGTTATTGTTCTGATTGTAAGTTTGGGGGTCTCGCTCTTATACAGCCATGCCAAGGTTCTTCCTGGCTTACCACCTCCAGCATGCTGTCACTCTATATACTTTTTATAATTTAAATTATTATTAAATTACACAATCTCTCCCAGCATCCTACATTTTGGTTGCAGCCAGAGTATTGCTTCATTCTCTTCCTTGGTGGTACCTCCCCTTCTTAATGCTGATTCTAATTCTTTTTCTGCTTCCTGTAATTCACTTAATATCCCTCCTTGCAGTCCCTTGGACTTCGCTATGGCTATCCCCGTACCACCACTTTAAAGGCTTCCCATAGCGTACCAGCTGTCTCAACACTTCCAATGTTAATTTCGAAGTAGCTTATTATTTCGTCTCTCAAATCCTCCCTGAAAATTGTATCCTTCAATGCCTCAGCCATTAGGTGCCAGGTTGGTAACTTTGTTCTTGGAGGTCGGTATTGCCATTCCAGAACCAGCGGCGAGAGGTCCGATAGGACCCTCGCTTTGTATTCCATGAGTGCTATCTCCACCATCAGCCCTTGTGTGACAAATATATAATCCAGCCTAGTATGCAGATTTTGTGGGGCCGAGTAATTGAGTATTGTCTCTCTTGCAGGTGGCACTCCCTCCATGCATCCTCGAACTCAAAGTCCGTCAGTAGTGTCTGCAACGTTCTAGCCGTTGGGGTGGGTCTGTCTATTTTGCTATCTGATCTGCCAATTTTCGGATTTAGCACACAGTTGAAGTCTCTTCCCCATATCAAGCACCTGCCCAGTTTACTGTACAGGGTCCTAAAGTATGCCGCTGTGTCGTGGTTTGGGGCGTATGTGTTAATAATGCTTACTTCTTTGTTTTCCACCAGCCCTCTTATCATAACCATCCTCCCATCTGCTTCCACTATGGATTGTAGTAGCTGGAACGGGACATGCGGTGCAACCCAGGTAATCACTCCCCTAGCATAAACTGAATATGTAGCGCCTACAACAGTCCCTTTCCATTTCTTACAGATCACCTCTAACCTTTCTTGCGTAAGGTGAGTCTCTTGTTTCAAGGCTCTGTCTCTTTTTTGTCTGCGCAAATACATCATATTCCTCTTCAGGTAGCTATTGAGCCCTCTGACATTCCACTTAATAAATTTAAGGTCCCCCATTATCTAGTAGTATCACTCTCCCCCGCCTGCAAGCACAGTCTCTATTCAGAATTTTCTTTACCGCATGTAGCACCGTTCCCCAACTTAAACTTCCCCTAACTATAACCCCTTCAACTCTCCCAGCCTCCCTCCCCCCTCCCACCCCAACTCCAACACCCCCTCCCCCCCAACTGTAGCCCTGCTCCATAACTGGATCTCAGGCACACCCGCATGTAGCCCTTTCCTTGGATTCCGCCTTTACTTGGGCACAGCAGGCAAGCGTCGCCCTATTGGTGCTACCGCTAATCCACCTACTGGGGTTAGGCTCTCTACCCGCGCATCTCCTGCATTGGCATCAACTAATGCGCATTCTCAGCCAGAGTTTCATTATAAGATTCTATATTCCAGTCCAGAATATTCATATCGTTAGGCCTATCAATTGTTTAAATCAATACTTTACCCATGCCGCCAACATTGTTTCAGTGTTCTGCGCTGCAGTTCTACCCTCCCCCCCCTTGTTACGCTCACCTGGACCCCACAGGGGTGTCGATCGGACCCGGACAGCTGCGGTCTCAGTCAATGTGATGCGTAGTGCAGAGATGACTGTCTGGACTGGCCCGCCTAGTCTTGTCTGCTGGACCCGAAGAAGTATTTTCCTGCAAGTGGAGACAGGGATTAGCCACCTGTGGGTTTTAGTGATGGCCTCCCAACTGTTCTCGCTCTCCCCCACTAATCACCTCCGATATCCCCTTAGTAACCTCACCTCATGTTTGTAAAGATGACCTCTCCATTCGGAGTGTCTTGCAGGGGCGCGTAGATACCAGTTACTTCACTGGTTTGAAGGTGTTGGGAGAGTTCCGGTAAGTATTGACTCTGAAGTCCCAGGCGGGATTGGTAAGTATCAAGTTCAAAGAGTTCAATGTGCCCGATGTTCACTCTTGTCCCCTTCCTTCCTTAAGTTGCAACTGAGTTTGTGAGAAGAAGGTCTCGTAGCTGCTGCTGGCGTTCAGGTAAGAGTCTGTGTTACCCAACGCTGTCCGGTAACTATTGCATGCGTTAACGTGTTGTTTTTCTCCCCCTTTACAGATGCGGCATATGAAGATATGGAGAATACCACCGCCGGTGGTAAATCAGGTAAGTCTATGGTGGTAAGAGGTATTGGTTGATTCCCTTGGCTCACCTTGTTATTCTTGTGCCCCTAGGTGTCGGAGTACGGCGAAAAAATGATGGAGACAGTGCGGGATCGAAAGATGCTGTGAGAACTGGTATGGCGCCATGCTGGAGCTGGCGAAGCGACGCGTGCAGGACTGATGTACTTTCCAGGTCGGGAGATGAAATGGATCCGGAATCAGGTGAGGAATTTGAAATAAGTTCGTTTTCTAACCTTGTCCTTTTCTTCCTCTTTATTCTAGGAGCTCCGGATTCGAGGCGGGCGTGGCAGAAGACTGGATGCTGGCTGTAGGCACGCGGGCGTGGCAGAAGACTGGATGCTGGCTGCAGGCACGGTGAGAGTCACGCTGCTGGATGCAGAGTAACACGAAGCATGTGCTGCTATTCGGGCGTGGTTTAAATAGCCTCCAAAGTAGTCCCAGGAAAGAAGTTCCCCAGGACCACACCAGAATAGTCCCTGTAGTAAAATAGTCCCATCCTGGCCTCACGTTGGCTTGGATTTATTTGCAGCATGGTCTGCAAGAGGTATGTAATGCCTATGAGCCTGGTGCCTACGGCGCCAGGACCGAACCCAGACAGCCCCTAGCTAGGGCTGCTGGGGTTTTTGTAAATGTCTGGATGCCTGCATCATGACACCCCATTAGTTTCCTGTCCCGTGTTGGGTCACTGCTCCCGCTCCTCGCCACTCTGACCGCCACCGCCTTCCGGGAATCCGTTAGCGTCCAGCCAGTCTGTCACCTCCTCCGGGGTGTCGAAGAAGTGTGCCTTGCTTTTGAGCAGTACCTGGAGTTTGGCTGGATACAAGAGCATATACTTCAAGCCTGTTGTCCGCAATCTTCTTTTCACTGCCACATAGTTATACCGTTGTCTCTGTACCGCCATAGTATAGTCCGGGTATGCAGTGATCGTCGCTGATGCTCGTGTTATCGTCCCTCCTTTCCGAAAGAATTCCAGGATTTTTTCCCCCCCGTCTCTATAATTCAGTATTTTCGCTATGATCGCCCGGGGTGGGGCTCCGGGTTGAAGTCTACTCATCAATGCCCTATGCGCCCGTTCTATTGCGAATCCCGGGGAGAGCTTGCCGGCCCCAATCTACTGGATGAGCATATTCTCCACGTAGTCTGTAGGGTCAGGGCCTTCTCCTTCCGGCAGGCCTACCAGGCGCATGTTGTTACGTCGTGCTCTACTTTCAGCCTCCTCTGTGCGGTTCTCTAGGTTTGAAACTTGCTGCTTCAGTATATGGACCTCAGCGTTGGTGATGCTGGTCTCCGTGTTGACCCTCACTGCGCTCTCGAGGCCACTAGTTCTTTCCGCCAGGGCTCTCACATCTTGTCTGAGCAAGCCGACCTCTATCCCCACTGCATCCATCTTCGTCTCAAGGGCCGCCTTTAGGCGTGCCATTGCAGCCCCCATGAGGATTTCAGTTCAGTTATTGCTGCAAGGATCATTTGTTCATTTGTCGTCCCTGATCCGCTATCCGGTATGGTGGTCGTTGTCTTGATGGGCGTCTGCGGAGTCTGATGTGTCGTGGTAAAAATGTCCATCGTAGGCTGCTTCCCCTTTCCTTTGCCTCCCTTTGCCGCCATGACTCTTGTGTTCTCAACTCAGCTCGCCCTGGGCTGAAGGCCGTGTGCTCCTGGTCGTGCCGCAGTGCAGGTTTAGCCAGTGGTTGTGCTTAACTTTTGCTCAGCGCCTTATGATGCTGTCAGTGCTTCTAGTGGGTTCTCTTACCTGTTCTGCCTGTGGCATCAGGCTGCTTCGCTGTGGGTCGAGGCGCCACCTGTGCTACGGGGCGAGTTTGGCAGTGCGCACCCGTATTCAGGTCGTTATCTGCTCTCTTACTTCCCAGTTGATAGTGGGCCATGCGTTTTTTTCCGGCCTGATATGGCCACTTTCTGCCTCACCTTCCCGGAGGGTATGACAGTCTATTTGTGCCTGTGCAGTCAGCTCTGTGCAATGGCCTATGGGTGTAAAGGCTCTGTCCTGTGTCAAATCCCCGCTTGTGGGTACTGTGGTATTTGTAATGAGGGGGGTGGCTAGTGCAATGTGCCAGCCTCCTCCTCCCCTCTCAGCATGCCCTGGGGGGGGGGGGACAGTCTCACTTTGTGCCTCAAATCTCTCTGGCTGCTCAGTCTGCCCCTTCTTTTTTTCCCTTTATTTTCCTCTTCTATTACGTGATGTGGCTTCACTCCACACAGGGGCTTGCTCTCTTTTCTCGCGTCCAAGGTCTTTTCCAGCCACCGTGCGCTTCCGAACTGGTCGGTTCGCTTGTTGATGCTAGCTGTTAGGCAGAAACCTGGCAGTTCCCTTAGGGACCACTGCAAAAGATTTAAGACTACAGGTGTTTGGCAGTAAACCCACTTGGTAGCAGTCTGTACCACACAGATTCACTTGGTAGCTGTGGCTGAGCAGTCAGACTTCCCTCAAGAAGAGTTAGGCAGTATATAGAGTATACACAATAGGTACAGAGATACAGTAGCACAAGCAAACACTGACCAGAGCTTTGGTGTAAAAGTATGTAATTATTTATTTAAAGACACTTCGAAACTCGAAAATGGGCGTAGACACAGGGCGTGCCAGTAATACTATCCTTAGTGTGACGTCCACTGTACCCAAGATCCCTCACGCGTCTAGGATCCTCAGATTGTATTTTTTCTGACATGAGGTAGCATGAGGAGTAGAGCGAGTACAGATAATCCAAGCAGATAGATAGAAAGGTAAGACTACAAGCAACCATGCGCCTTCTCTCAGAGGGGAGGAAGGGTGGGTCGCATGTGAATCTAAGCAGATACAAGCATCAGAAATACGATTACGGTGAGTAACGTATCCCTTCTGAGGCTTGTGGAATCTGCTTAGATCACATGCTGTGCATAGATTAGCGAGCAGTACCTGAAGAAGGAGGTGGGATGTGAGAAGGGTCATGAGCAAATAAGTGTCTTAGAACCGCTTGTCCCACTTGTGTATCTGCCTTGGAATGGGTGTCAATGCAGTAATGCTGAGTAAAAGTGTGAATAGAGCTCCAAGTAGCTGCTTTGCAAATGGTGTCAAGGGGTACATTTGCAATGAAAGCCAGAGTGGCCCCAATGCCTCTAGTAGAGTGGGCTCTCGGCGTGAAAGGCAGAGTTCTTTCAGAGAGTGAGTAACACAGCTGGATACAGTTAATAATCCACTTCGAGATGGCACCTTTAGAGACGCGATCCCCCTCTCTGCCTGTAGCTACGGAGACAAACAGTTGATCTGTTTTTCTTAGCGGTCTGGTTTTATTTACATAGTAGAGGACCGCCCTACGCACATCTAGGGTGTGTAGTTTCACCTCAGCCGAGCTCTGAGGGTCCTGGAAGAAAGCCGGAAGCTCGATGGACTGGTTTACGTGGAATTTAGATATAAACTTAGGTGAGAACCTAGGGTGTGTGCGTAAAACCAGTTTGTCTTTATGGACAGTAAAGAAGGGGTCCTGCACTGACAGAGCCTGAATTTCACTGACCCTTCTTATAGAAGTAATAGCTACTAAGAAGGCCGTTTTATAAGTCAGGTGTTTGAGACTGCTTCTATGCATGGGCTCGAAAGGGGGCTTAGATAGCACCACATTAAGGTCCCACCCTGGTGGTGGGTTCGAAATAGGAGGGTGAAGTCTCTTTACTCCTTCCATGAAGGCTTTAACTACTGGTACTTTCCACCACGAGACCTTGTTATGGGAAGTGGTGTATGCCGACAGGGCTCCCAGGTGTACTTTCAGTGAGTTAAAAACCAGTCCTGCGTCTAGCAGGTGGAGCATGTATGTAACAATAGTGGAAGGAGTGCAATCAACCGGGTTGATTCGTCTACTCTGGCACCAGATAACAAATCTCTTCCATTTGTCAAAGTAACAGTGCCTTGTGTTTGGTTTCCTAGATTCCTTTAGGATGTCCATACACCTCTGTGGTAAATTGAGATGTCCAAACTCTATGACCTCAGGAGCCATGCTGCCAGGTTCATTGAGTTGGGTTGCTGATGCACTGTTTGACCTTGGTGCTGTGACAGTAGGTTGTACCAGGCTGGAAGTTTGATGGGCTCGCACACCGCCATCCTGCGTAGGTGTGGGAACCACGGTGGTCTTGCCCACATGGGAGCAACTAGGACGAGCGTCATCGACTCTCTGTTCATCTTGTTCACCACCTTCCTCATGAGAGGAGTTGGTGGAAAAGCGTACGCAAACATGCCTGACCAGTTCATCCACAGGGCGTTCCCCTGGGAATCTGGTTGGGGGAACCTGGATGCAAATCCTAGGCATTGTCTGTTTTCGATTGTGGCGAATAAGTCTATAGTGGGGAAACCCCACTGAGAGAAGATATTTTCTACGACCTCTCTGTGTAGAACCCATTCGTGTTCCTCTGGGAGGGAGTCTCTGCTCAGAGCATCCGCTAGGGAATTGAGCTCCCCTGGAACATGTTGTGATGACAGGAAGATCTTCCGTCTGAGTGCCCATATCCAGATTTTCTGGGCAAGCTTGGACAGATTTGGCGAGCAAGTCCCTCCTTGCTTGTTCAGGTAGAACATGGCTGTTGTGCTGTCCGTCCGGATTTGCACTGACAGGTTTAGTAGGTGGGGCTCGAACGCTTGAAGCGCTCTGAATACTGCCAGAAGCTCTAGCAGGTTGATGTGGTTCTTGGCCACTGAGGGAGACCAGAGACCCTGAGCTGTGTGGTGGAGATGGTGAGCTCCCCAGCCCGTCAGACATGCATCGGTAGTGACTACTGCCTGTACTTCGGGATCGTAAAAGGGTTTTCCCTGTGCAAGATTCTCTCTTGTCCACCAGTGAAGGCTTTGTACTAGTGTTGGCGAAACGACCACTAGATCGTCCCACTGACCCCTTGCCTGAGACCACTGTTTCGCCAACCATTCCTGCATGGGACGCATGCGCAGGCACGCGTGGGGGACCAGGTAAATACATGACGCCATCATGCCCAGTAAACGCATTGCTTTGCGTACCGTTATTTGGTGACCGGACTGATCATGCGGAATTTGCAGTAGTATATTCCGAATTCTTTCCTCTGAAGGAAAGGTCAACCCCTCTTGGGTATCTAGGATTGCTCCTAGGAACTGTTTGGAGGTGCTTGGCACCAGGCTTGACTTTCTCGTTGATTGAGGAGCCTAATTCGTGGAGGAGGTCGATAGTTCTTTGAATGTTTGTCCTGCAAATTACTGGGGTTTCCCCCATTATGAGCCAGTCGTCCAGATAAGGGTACACCGGGATTGCCTCCCTGCATAGGTGTGCAGCCGCCACCGCCAGTACCTTGGTGAATACCCTTGGTGCCGAAGCTATCCCGAAGGGCAGTACCTTGAATTGGTAGTGCCGACTGTCCACCTTGAAGCGCAAGTACCTTCTGTGCGCTGGGAACATGGAAATATGAAAATAGGCATCTTTCATATCCAAGGTTGCCATGTAATCCCCTTTTTTAGGAGGGGTATTACCTCTTGTAGCGTAGTCATACGAAACTTTTGGGGCTTGACATACTTGTTTGCAGGCCGTAAGTCCAATACTGGGCGCATTGTCAAATCTTTTTTTGGCACAAGGAAGTAAGTTGAATAAA
Source organism: Ambystoma mexicanum (assembly GCF_040938575.1). NCBI lineage: Eukaryota > Metazoa > Chordata > Amphibia > Caudata > Ambystomatidae > Ambystoma > Ambystoma mexicanum. Next base: position 299,750,494 of record NC_090927.1, read on the forward strand.
TACCCTTGTTTACCTGGTGTCCCGGGACGAGTTCTATCGCGTCCTTTTCTAGCAGAATGGCGATCTCCTCGAGGAGAATCTTCTGATGTTCTAAAGAGTGTACTCTTTGTCGTGGAGGATGGTTTCGGGGACGCTGCAGTAGTTCTATACAGTACCCTGTGGATACTGTTGACAGCACCCATCTGTCTGATGTGATCCCTTCCCAAGCCTGGGTGAAGTTGGAAATGCGTCCCCCTACTGGGGTTGCGTGAGAAGGGACCCTGAACTGAGCGTCACTGCTTTGGTGGAGGCGTGCCGCCTCCTTTGCTGGGGCTGCCTCTGCCTTTACCATGTCCTCTCCTATTACCCCTGCCGTAACCCTGGGTAGACTGTTGGCTGTTGTTCCACTGTGTACCCTGCCCCTGGGAATAGTTAGATCCTCTCTGGGAATTTTGGCCGCGTGGGCGACGAAAATTACTATTCCCTCTCTGGTTAGGGGGTTTATTGGTTAAGTGGCCATGGGACTTGAGTGTCTCGTATTCGTCCTTGGCATTCTTCAGTGCGTCCTCGACCGCCTTACCAAACAGATCGGCTTCCACCGGTTTGTCCAACAATGATGCCTGGGTTTCTGCCTTAAATCCAGACTGCCGTAACCACGCATGTCTCTTGATAATAGTGCCTTCTGCTATCAATCTGGCTGCGTTGTCCGCGGCGTCAAAGGCTGCTTTTAAAATGCAACCAGACACGGCTCTACCCTCTGCGGAAATCCGAGCTAACTGGCCCTTTAAGGGTTTCGGAGCAGAGGCTATGAGTGCCGCGACTTCTTCCCACTGATGGCAGTTGTAGCTGGCCAACAGGGTGGTGGAGTTTGCAATCCTTGTCTGATAGGCGGACGTTGAGGCTACCTTCCTGCCGAAACCATATAGTTTTTTGCTCTCCTTGTCTGGAGGAGCTTCGGACGATGACAAGGGTGTTCCAGCCCTCTTACGAGTGTTAGTGACAACTAGGGAGACTGGCTTCAGATGTCCTCTTATATAGAGAGGGTCAGACTGGGCCGCCCTGAAAAGTTTTTCAACCCTGGGATTGACTGCTCTGGTGAGGTTCGGGTTCACCAGGGACGGGTCTATTCTTCGCTGAATAGACTTGAGGATAGGGATGGTCTGGGCAACCGGCCTCCTTTCTCCTACTAACTCCTCGGCGAAGTCCCTCTCCTCCTGGACACCGTGGGTGTCAATATGGAAATGTTCTGCTGCACGTGCGAGAACCTCATTCAGGAGGGGTCAATTATCGACAGGGGAGTCGGTAACCGGGGCTTCCTTTTCTACTGGGGAATCTACTCTGTAGGTTTCGGGGTCTTCCTCCTCCTCCTCTTCTTGGTCCTCATCATCCCCATAGTAGCCAGTCCCGGTTTGTTCTTCTACCATGCCAAAATCTTGGTCCTTACCAAAGGAAGTCTCTCCTTGATATAGTGAGTATGGTCGTGAGTATGGTTGTACCTCGAAGGGGTCTGTAGACCTCATCGGTGTCTCAAACCGGGGCTTCTTACTCGGGGGGATAGGATCATTAGAGCCTGAGGGTGTAGCCCCTTTGTGGATCATATGAAAGGAAATGGTTTGGATTATTATCGTAAAAGTCTGCCAAGGAAGACATCCTGGACATGACCCTATCTATGTTATCACTGGACCATTTTTTGGAACAGGGAATGACTCTCTCAGAAAGTTTTGGAGATTTATCTTGAGAAGATTTGTTCTTTGAAATATCAGCAGACCTGGTATTGTCTGCCTGTTTAGGAGGAGTGGAGTGTTTTACAGGTGAGGAAGAGTGCAGAGGCTGCTTCTTCTGTTGTTTTTCCCCCTCCCCGTGAGTGGAAAAGTGTTTTCCCTGTCCCTTTGTGGCTCCGGAGGTTTTCGACGCCTGGCGTCGAGGATCGGGGGTAGAGTCCCTATCCTTCGAACGTGGGGCCGTGCTGATCTTGTCTGCGGGCTCCGACTCCTGGAGTGCGGCCTGGGGGTGGAAGTCGTCTTTGTCTTCTGACGATTGAACTTCCGTTAGCCTAGGGAGCGAGGCACTCTTGGCAAGAGTGGATGATTGCCTGGAGTCATGCGGCGATTTCGAACGCCCAGAGGACACCGATTCGGACCGTTGTGCCTCTTTCCGAGCACTCGACGTCGTTGAGTCTAGGTTGGACTTCGTGTGTTTAGTGTGGGTGGTGTGTGAAGCGCCTGTGTCGCCGCGGGTCTTCCCCATAGCCGCCCTGTCGGACGACCTTCCGGGGTCAGGGACCTGCCCTCGGCTGTCTTTCGACACAGTAATGCCCTCGCCGTCCAAAAGCACGGCGTCGCTGCCATCGCTGAAGGCACCCTCCGCTGCCATGGCCGCCTGCGTGGTGGGCCCAACGCTTCGTCGAACGGTCCTTAAGTGTCTTAGGTTTAAACCTACTACACGCTCTGCAGTTCGCTTCAGGGTGGTCCCTCGGCAAGCAGAGATTGCACGTGGCGTGCCTGTCGACCCAAGGGTATTTGCGATTGCACTTGGGGCAGAATTGAAGGGGTACCCTCCATACACACCTTGAGGCAGCGGGCAGTTAAGTGTAGGAAATGTATAAGGTGTACCTATATACCAAGAGTGTAGAGTATGTCCAACCTCCCACTCTCCCTACTTGCAGAGCCGAGGCCAGAGGCCTTTCAAGGCCCGGGCCGAGGCCAGAGGCCTTCCGAGGCCCAAATCCGTCGTGCAGCAGCCGACGGTCGATTTCTTCTCCAGCCGGCGTCGAGTGTTGAAGTTCGACGTTGGGATGGGGAAGGATGTCAATAAATCAATATTTTAGCAAAAGTATGGCTAAGGCCAGGGGACTCCGCAAAATGCTTCCGACCAGTATGGCGGAAAAAAACAATCTGAGGATCCTAGACGCGTGAGGGATCTTGGGTACAGTGGACGTCACACTAGGGATAGTATTACTGGCACGCCCTGTGTCGACGCCCATTTTCGAGTTTCGAAAAACAAAGTAATACTCCGCAGCTTCCACTAGATGTCGGCCTATGCACAGCATGTGATCTAAGCAGATTCCATAAGCCTCAGAAATGATATATATGGGATACATTACTCACCGTAATCGTATTTCTGATGCTTGTATCTGCTTAGATTCACATGCTGTGCATAGGCCGACATCTAGTGGAAGCTGCGGAGTATTACAGTTTGTTTTTCGAAAGTCGAAAATGGGCGTCGACACAGGCGTGCCAGTAATACTATCCCTAGTGTGACGTCCACTGTACCCAAGATCCCTCACGCGTGTAGGATCCTCAGATTGCATTTTTTCTGACATGAGGAAGCATGAGGAGTAGCGTGAGTACAGATAATCCAAGCAGATAGACAGAAAGGTAAGACTACAAGCAATCATGCGCCTTCTCTCGGAGGGGAGGAAGGGTGGGTCGCATGTGAATCTAAGCAGATACAAGCATCAGAAATACGATTACGGTGAGTAATGTATCCCTTCTGAGGCTTGTGGAATCTGCTTAGATCACATGCTGTGCATAGATTAGCGAGCAGTACCAGAAGAAGGAGGTGGGATGTGAGAAGGGTCATGAGCAAACAGGTGTCTTAGAACCGCTTGTCCCACTTGTGTATCTGTCTTGGAATGAGTGTCAATGCAGTAATGCTGAGTAAAAGTGTGAATAGAGCTCCAAGTAGCCGCTTTGCAAATGGTGTCGAGGGGAACATTTGCAATGAAAGCCAGAGTGGCACCAATGCCTCTAGTAGAGTGGGCCCTTGGCGTAAAAGGCAGAGTCTTGTCAGAAAGAGAGTAACACAGCTGTATACAGTTGATAATCCACTTCGAGATAGCGCCCTTAGAGACGCGATCCCCCTCTCTGCCTGTAGCTACGGAGACAAACAGTTGATCTGTTTTCCTTAGCGGTCTGGTTTTATTTACATAGTATAGGACCGCCCTACGCACATCTAGGGTGTGTAGTTTCACCTCAGCCGAGCTTTGCGGGTTCTGGAAGAAAGCCGGAAGCTCGATGGACTGGTTTACATGGAACTTGGATATGAATTTAGGTGAGAACCTAGGGTGTGTGCGTAAAACCAGTTTGTCCTTGTGGATAGTAAAGAAAGGATCCTGCACTGACAGAGCCTGAATTTCACTGACCCTTCTTATGGAGGTAATGGCTACTAAGAAGGCCGTTTTATAAGTCAGGTGTTTGAGACTACTTTTATGCATGGGTTCGAATGGGGGTCCCATGAGCTTAGCTAGCACCACGTTGAGGTCCCATCCTGGCGGTGGGTTCGAAATAGGAGGGTGAAGTCTCTTTACTCCTTCCATGAAGGCTTTAACCACTGGTACTTTCCACCACGAGACCTTGTTATGGGATGTGGTGTAAGCCGAGAGGGCTGCCAGGTGTACTTTCAGCGAGTTAAAAACCAACCCTGCATCCAGCAGGTGGAGCATGTATGTCACAACGTTGGAAGGAGTGCAATCAACCGGGTTGATTTGTTTATTCTGGCACCAGATAACGAATCTTTTCCACTTATCAAAGTAACAGTGCCTTGTATTTGGTTTCCTGGACTCCTTTAGAATGTCCATACACCTCTGTGGTAATTTGAGATGTCCAAACTCTATGACTTCAGGAGCCATGCTGCTAGGTTCATAGAGTTGGGTTCCTGATGCACTGTTTGACCCTGTTGCTGGGACAGTAGGTTGTACCAGGCTGGGAGTCTGATGGGTTCGCACACCGCCATCCTGCGTAGGTGTGGAAACCATGGTTGTCTCGCCCACATGGGAGCAACTAGGATGAGCGTCATAGATTCCTTGTTCATCTTGTACACAACCTTCCTGATGAGAGGAGTTGGTGGAAAAGCGTACGCAAACATCCCTGACCAGTTCATCCACAGGGCATTCCCTTGGGAGTCCGGCTGGGGGAACCTGGATGCAAATCCTGGGCATTGTTTGTTTTCGCTTGTGGCGAATAGGTCTATAGTGGGGAAACCCCACTGAGAGAAGAGATCTTCTACTACGTCTCTGTGAAGGACCCATTCATGTTCTTCTGGGAGGGAGTCTCTGCTTAGAGCATCCGCTAGGGAATTGAGCTCCCCTGGAACATGTTGCGATGACAGGAAGATGTTCCGTCTGAGTGCCCATATCCATATTTTCTGGGCAAGCTTGGACAGATTTGGCGAACGAGTCCCCCCTTGCTTGTTCAGATAGAACATGGCTGTCGTGCTGTCCGTCCTGATCTGCACCGACAAGTTCAGTAGATGGGGCTCGAACGCCCTTAGCGCTCGGAATACTGCCAGAAGCTCTAGCAGATTGATGTGGTTCTTGGCTACTGAGTGAGACCAGAGACCCTGAGCTGTGTGGTGGAGATGGTGAGCTCCCCACCCAGTCAGGCATGCATCTGTAGTCACCACGGCTTGTACTTCGGGATCGTAAAAGGGTTTCCCCTTTGCGAGATTCTCTCTTGTCCACCAGTGTAGGCTCTGTACGAGTGTTGGCGAAACGACCACTAGATCGTCCCAATGACCACTTGCCTGAGACCACTGTTTCGCCAACCATTCCTGCATGGGACGCATGCGCAGACGCGCGTGGGGGACCAGGTAAATGCATGACGCCATCATGCCCAGTAACCGCATAGCTTTGCGTACTGTTATCTGTTGACCTGACTGATAATGCGGAATTTGCAGAAGTATATTCCGAATTCTCTCTTCCGAAGGGAAGGTCAATCCTTTCTGAGTATCTAGGATAGCTCCTAGAAACTGTTTTGAGGTGCTTGGCACCAGACTTGACTTTTTCTCGTTGATGGAGAAGCCTAATTCGTGGAGGAGGTCGATAGTCCTCTGAATGTTTGACCTGCAAATTCCTGGGGTTTCCCCCGTTATGAGCCAGTCGTCCAGATAAGGGTACACCGGGATTGCTTCCCTGCGTAGGTGTGCAGCCGCCACCGCCAGTACCTTGGTGAATACCCTTGGTGCTGAAGCTATCCCGAAGGGCAGTACCTTGAATTGGTAGTGGCGACTGTCCACCTTGAAGCGCAAGTACTTTTTGTGCGCTGGGAGCATGGAAATATGAAAATAAGCATCTTTCATATCCAAGGTTGCCATGTAATCCCCCTTTTTTAGGAGGGGGATTACCTCTTGTAGCGTGGTCATACGGAATTTTTGGGGCTTGACATATTTGTTGGCAGGCCGTAAGTCCAATACTGGGCGCATTGTCAAATCTTTCTTTGGCACAAGGAAGTAAGTTGAATAGATACCCTTGTTTACCTGGTGTCCTGGGACGAGTTCTATCGCGTCCTTTTCTAGCAGAATGGCGATCTCCTCGAGAAGGATCCTTTGATGCTCTAGGGAGTGCACTCTTTGTCGTGGAGGATGATTCCGGGGACGCTGCAGTAGTTCTATACAATATCCTGCGGATACTGTTGACAGCACCCATCTGTCTGAGGTGATCCCTTCCCAAGCCTGGGTGAAGGTGGAAATGCGTCCCCCTACTGGGGTTGCGTGGCAAGGGACCCTGAACTGAGCGTCACTGTTTTGGTGGAGGCGTGCCACCTCCCTTGTTGGGGCTGCCTCTGCCTCTTCCACGACCTCTCTTGTTACCCCTGCCGTAACTCTGGGTAGACTGCTGGTTGTTATTCCATTGTGTACCTTGTCCCTGGGCATAGTTGCCTCTTTGTGAATTTTGGCCGCGTGGGCGACGAAAATTATTGTTCCCCCTCTGGTTAGGGGGTTTGTTGGTAAGCTGGCCAAGGGATTTGAGAGTCTCATATTCATCTTTGGCATTTTTAAGTGCGTCTTCGACCGCTTTCCCAAACAATAGGTCGGGTTCCACTGGCTTGTCTATTAAAGAAGCCTGGGTTTCTGTCTTGAATCCCGACTGCCGTAACCACGCATGTCTCTTGATAACAGTACCTTCTGCTATCAATCTCCCTGCGTTGTCAGCGGCGTCGAAAGTTGCTTTTAAAATGCAACCAGACACGGCTCTCCCCTCTGCCGAGATCCGAGCCAGCTGGCCCTTTAACGGTTCTGGAGCAGAGGCAATGAGCGCCGCGACTTCTTCCCATTGATGGCAATTGTAACTAGCCAACAGGGTGGTGGAATTCGCAATCCTTGCTTGGTAGGCGGACGTTGAGGCTACCTTTCTGCCAAACCCGTAAAGTTTTTTGCTCTCCTTGTCGGGAGGAGCATCTGATGAAGATAAGGGCGTGCCAGCCCTTTTTCTAGTGTTGGTCACCACTAGGGAATCTGGTTTAAGATGTCCCCTTATATACAGAGGGTCAGACTGGGCTGCCCGGAAAATCTTTTCAATTCTGGGGTTGACAGCTCTGGTGAGGTTAGGATTCACCAGGGAAGGATCTATTCTTCGTTGGATGGATTTGAGGATAGGGATGGTCTGAGCGACCGGTCTTCTCTCTCCTACAAACTCCTCCGCGAAGTCCCTTTCCTCCTGTACACCGTGGGTGTCGATGTGGAAGTGTTCCGCTGCTCGAGCGAGAACCTCGTTAAGGAGGGGCTGGTTATCAACTGGAGAGTCAGTAACTGGGGCTTCGCTTTGTACTGGGGAATCTACTCTGTAAATTTCCTGCTCATCTTCTCCCTCCTCCAGGTCCTCATCCTCTGCATAGTAATCTGTCCCGGTTTGTTCTTCCATAATTGCAAACTCCTGGTCCTCTTCAGGGAAAACTTGTCCCTGATAACTGGGGAGTGGAGTAGAATATGGAGTGGAGTAAGGCTGAACCTCGAAGGGTTCAGGTCTTTCGACCCGGGGCTTTTTACTTAGCGGGATAGGATCGGAGGAGCCTGAGGGTGTGGCCCCTTGAGGGTTATATGAAAGAAAGTGTTCTGGGTTCTTATCATAAAAATCAGCCAAGGAAGACATCCTAGACATAACCCTGTCTATGTCTTCACTGGACCATTCCCTGGAACAGGGTATTACTTTAGCAGGTGATGATTTATGGGACTTTTCAAGGGTAGACTTGTGTTTACTTGTCTGCCTAGGGTGAGAGGATGGCTTTACAGGGGTGGAAGGCTGTGCTTTCCGCTGTTTCCCCCCCTCCCCGTGCGTGGAAAAATGTTTTCCCTGTCCCTTGGAGGCCCCAGAGACTTTCGACGCCTGGCGCCGAGGGTCTGGAGAGGTATCTGTGTGCTTCGGGCGTGGGGCCTCACTGGTGTTAACCGCGGTCTCGGTAACTTGGAGCGCGGCCTGGGGGTGGAAGTCGTCTTCGTCTCCCGACGATCGAACTTCCGTTAATGTGTGTAGCGAGGCACTCTTGGCAAGAGTGGATGATTGCCTTGCGTCGTGAGGTGATCTCGATCGAGAGCGCCCAGAGGACACCGAGTCGGACCGTTCTTTTTGTGCCTCTTTCCGGGAAGTCGACGTCGTCGAGGTCCGGTTGGTCTTAGTGTGTTTAGTGTGTGTTAGGTGTGTAGCGCTTGCGTCGCCGGGGGTCTTCCCCATAGCCGCCCTGCCGGACGACCTTCCGAGGTCGGGGACCTGCGCTCGCCGGCTGTCTTTCGACGCCATAATGCCCTCGCCGTCCGAAAGTACGGCGTCGCTGCCATCGCTGAAGGCGCCCTCCGCTGCCATGGCCTCCTGCCTGGCGTGGTGGGCCCAACGCTTTGTCGAACGGTCCTTAAGTGTCTTAGGTTTAAACCTACTACACGCTCTGCAGTTCGCTTCGGGGTGATCCCTCGGCAAGCAGAGATTGCACGTGGCGTGCCTGTCGACCCAAGGGTATTTGCGATTGCACTTGGGGCAGAATTGAAAAGGGGTACCCTCCATACGCACCGTAAGGCAGCGGGCTGCTAAGTGTAGGAATATATAAAATGTAACTATATATCAAGAGTAAAGAGTATGTACCACCCCCCACTCTCCCTACTTGTAAGGGCCGAGGCCAGCGGCCTACTAGGCCCGGGCCGAGGCCAGCGGCCTTCCGAGGCCCAGATCCGTCGTGCAGCAGTCGACGGTCGATGACTTCTCCAGCCGTCGTCGAGGTTGAGGGTCGACGTTGGGGTGGGGAAGGGAATGAATAAGAATTATAATTATAATAACAGCAAAAGTATGGCTAAGGCCAGGGAACTCCGCAAGATGCTTCCGACCAGTATGGCGGAAAAAAACAATCTGAGGATCCTACACGCGTGAGGGATCTTGGGTACAGTGGACGTCACACTAGGGATAGTATTACTGGCACGCCTGTGTCGACGCCCATTTTCGACTTTCGAAAAACAAACTGTAATACTCCGCAGCTTCCACTAGATGTCGGCCTATGCACAGCATGTGATCTAAGCAGATTCCACAAGCCTCAGAAATATATATATATATATATATATATATATTATACACAACCCTAATTACTTATTAGACAAGTCTTAATGAGAAACACCACTTATTTTCAGACAGAGGTGAGCGCTTAACATAAGATGGCACTCTAATAAGTTATTAAAAAGGGAGGGAAAAAGGAAGCACACAATTTTCAATACTTTTCAAAGAACCACAGTAAGGCAGGATAGGCAGAGTTCTACTGGAGAGCAAGGAAGTCAATTGCAAGGCCCACTCTTGGAGAGAGCAAGCAGAAAGGGTCAAGGTTCACACAGTGGGGTTATGCCCAAAGAGTCTTGTAGATAGTTTGCACACAAAGAATGAAATTGAAGTCAGGAAAAGTTACCTAGGTTGTCCCTGGCCAGCCCATGTTAGAAAGTCGAGGCTTTACTGTCACCCCAACGATCTGTCGCAAGGGAAGCCGGGCGGGACACAGTACCTTAAGTTGGAAGGAAGCTCCAGCGGGGGCAGTTGTTCCTGGCAGTGGGTGCAAGTCGGTGTTTCGTCCAGAGGAAGAGGTCTCGACGTGGAGGAAAGATGAAGGTCGTTGCACTGCCAGGGAAGAAACCAGCCGCGGAGTTCTTCGGTTAAAAGGTACTACCCTTCTATTCACGGTAGTGGTAAACCGTGGTATTCCGGTTGCCAGGGTGCTTGGCACAGGCAAGGTGGCCACGAGGTGCTCCAGGAAGGTGAAAAGGCAAAACTGGTTATCCACACCAGTCAAAGGAAGAAGCCTCTCCGGACTGGAGATCTCCTCTGTCGTCGGGAAAAGTGGTGAGACGGTTCAGCAGGGCTCCACCGGTGGTGTCGTCGTTGCAGTCGGCTCAGCTTCTCCCTCCTCGGATTCTTAGGTCCTGTGGCGACTTCTGAAGTTCCAGTCCCCAAAGCCCTGCTTTTATGCAGCAAACCCCCATTCATTCAGCCTAGCTGTCAATCAAACCTGCTAAGTGGTGTGCGACTTGAATTGCCAAGGCAACTCAGTCCAGGGTGCCTAAACCCCCTCCCACACCCCTTGTGGTACCCAGACAGAGTGGCACCACTTTTGGAGGCTTCTGTGGAGAAGCCCGCCAAAAAGTGGAACAAAGGGCTCGACTTGGGTTGGAGTCACAGAAGCGAACAAATGCCATTTTAGAATTGAGTTCTGGCAAAAAATACCAACCGGTGAATTAATATTAAATAAATAGACCTGCTGTATGTTCGAGGCTATAGGAATTAAATAATTAAAGTTGGTAGCCTCGAACAATGGGAAAATCCTATAGAGATTAATTTGCGGTCGAATATAAAAAGTAGTATCCACTGCCACCAGCCAAAACTCGATCAGGGGGGACGGAGACGTGCCCCCTCGAACAACAGACCCCGGGGAAATTGAATTGCCCCGACCAGTACGTCCACAATATGATGGTTTGTACTGGTTTCTGTTCATATTTCGGGACTAGTAAAGCCAATGGTGACTTTACATGCCCTGGGAGACAGTAGTCAGTCCCAAGGTATGGAGTCTATGTTTGGGGGTCGCTACGACACCCCTGGGTTACGGCACAGAGGGTGCTGTGTAATCCACATCAACAAAACACATAAAACCCTATGGAGTAAAAGACCCCAAAGCCCATAAAACACATGGCAAGACAAAGGAACACCTCAAATCATGTCTAAGAGTGGGAGTAAAAGAGTCTCACTCTTAGCAGGAGAAAAAAATAAACCCCAAAAATCCAAAGCAAAGCTGCTGGGGGACTCACTAGGTTTGGGAAATTAGCTTTTACAGAGAATTCTATGACAAGACCGGAGGCGAGCATTATGCTCATCTTCTTTAATTACTGCTAACCACAGCTTTTTAAAACTTTCTTTGTTTTCATATATAACACTTTTTTTTTTTATAACTCGTATAAACAGAGAAAAGAAAAAATGAAAACATCACCGTCTTAACATGACAAAACTAAATTTCCCATGAGGCTTCTCTGCCTGGTAGTCCCACAGCCTCTCTTTCATTGTTCAATCCGGCAATCCTTCCTGCTATAAGTCCCCGTTTCCCTGGGTCCCTTCCTTTTCTTTTTTGCTGCAGCCACAGATAAGTGACGTTTATTATGGATAGTCTTGATTATACTATTTTTGTCTGTTGAAACGTTTCAAGAATGGACTTTACTTATTCTTAATTGTGCGCGCGTGTAACTAACAAGCGGCAAAGCGTTCGCGCGAAGCTTTATATGCGCTGACCTCGCGAGTAGCATAGTGTAGTTCAGAGCGGCCGCCTGCCGAGCCCGCGAGTGATCTGACACTCGCTTTAGGGCTCAGGCAGCCGGCCGCACGACAATGCATCTAACGTTGATGGAGCTTGTATAATACGCGGAGTAAGCCCAACTGACCTTAGAAACAAGGTGAAGCGCGCGCATGCGCATCGACTTACAATCTCCTCAGTGGAACGTTTGCTTGCTCGGAGAAAACGTACGGCCAGTCCTCCGCCCTTATTTCGTTCCTAGGAGCGCGAATTTCGCTATTTTCTTAGCGGTTCGCCCTAGCACAGCAGAGGTATCCCAGAAAAAAAAAAGATAAATAATTTCAGTGACCATTGTAGAGGAGCTACGTCTTTAACCCACTAGTTTCCTCTGTACGGCACATACAATTACCATGGCATACAGCATGGGAAATGAGGCTTGGAGTGAAGGGAGCGAAGGAGGACTGGACCAGGAAGCAGAATGCATGGAGGAAGATATAGACCTCTCCCAAAGCTTCAAGAGAGTGCTAGGCGACTCATTAGTTCAAGCCGTAGCACTAGGAGTTAAGCCTCTACAAGACAGGCTATTAGTCCTGGAAGAGATGCTGGGCAGAAAAGCTGGCACGCTTGATGATCCCGGAGAAGGAACCTCCACACAAAATCCTCTGCAAAAAGGTGAGAAGGGGAAGAAAGTGGCCCGGAAGAGAAAACACTCTTCTACTCCCCCGGGCGAAAGTATAGGGAAGGATAAATCCCTAGAGGTGGCTGATGCATTCAACAGGCTTAAAAGCGCCTTCCTGACGAAGACAGCCCTGCCCAACCTCGTACCCCCTACCCCAGGGGCGAAAGATATAGGGGATGCCTATTCATCATCCTCGGAGCACTCAGATCAAGAACAGCCAGAGGAGGATGTTCAAAGCATAGGCAAAGTGAGCGTGGTCTCGCAAAAGAGTGCAGGCGATCCTAAAGCCAGCAGTGTGGAGGCCCTTCTGGATGAGGAGGACATATCAGACATGTTACACCCGGACACCATAAGGCACCCCAGATCGACAGACTGGACGCCTTCTCCAAGAGTAGCCCTTTACATGGCCCAAAAAATGAGGAAGCCTATGGAAAAAGACATTAGATTCAGACTCAAAGCTGAGTGTCCGAGGCCAGAGCTGACTGGGAAAGTTGCAGATACACCCGAGCTCGACGCAAAAATGCTAACCTTCATTACGAAGGCAGGGAAAGACACCAGGAAAGGTATGGATAGGGCATGGAAAACATGCCAAGACAAGCTGCTAGACATAGCCGGCCCCATAGCAAAGATAATGGACCGGGCCGAAAGGGCCAGAGATACAGGGGAGCCAGTCGACCCATCCATCCTAGCAAGCTGGGCGCAGAGGGCAGTCTGCATGCTAGGCAATGCAAACTGCGCCATATCTTCGGAACGACGCAGATCAGCCCTGTTGAAAATTGATAACAAACTTGGGGACTTAGCGTCCTATGAAGCCGGGGAAAGCGCCCAAGGTCTCCTGTTCGGTGATACGTTCGTTAAGGAGATGAACAGGTTCGTCGGTACATATACGGCGCTGGAGAAGGCGCAGGCCTCCATCAGAAAGGTGTTTCCGGGAAGAGTTTTTTCAGGGGCCGGTCGATATAGAGGCCGCTCGACCGGCCGCTTCAATAACAGAAGAGCACAAGGCCCCAGAGCCCAATATTGGGAGACCCGACAACAAGACGCCTTCTTCCCGAACAGAGGACGAGGCTCGCGGGGACGTCGGGGACGCGGATATTACCGACACCAGAACAACAATACAGGTGAGAGAACACGCAGCGACCTATCCTCCTGTGGGGGGCAGGACAACGCTCTATTTGCACAACTGGCGCGAGTTATCGTCAGACGTGTGGGTCCTTCAGACCGTACAAGGCTTTATGCTAGAGTTCATAGATCATCCAGTGCAGAATCAGCCTCCTCACAGAATTCAAATGACGCAAGCAGAAGAAGCACTATTAGGAGCAGAGATCCAAGCTTTAGCGCAGACAAACGCGATAGAGAGAGCGACCGAGAGCGCCCATTCCTTCCTGAGCAATATTTTCCTAGTACATCGCAAGAACAAAGTTCGTCCAGTGATCAATCTGAAGGAGCTCAACAGCTGGTTAGTGTACAAACACTTCAAGATGGAAGGGATCCATCTAATAGGAGACTTGCTCAGGAAGGGAGATTGGCTAGCGCGCCTGGACCTGAAAGACGCATATCTCACCGTGCCCATAGTAGCGCCTTTCCGACACTTCCTAAGATTCAGATGGGGAAGCAAGCTCTGGCAATTCAAATGCCTGCCGTTCGGTCTAGCATCCGCACCATGGGCGTTCACCAAGCTCATGAGGCCCGTTGCGACAGCACTTCGAGAACAAGGATGTTGGATGATCGTCTACTTAGACGACATCCTATTCATGGCCGAAGACAAAGACCGCTTACAAAAACAGGTCCACTGGGCGATAGAGCTGATCTCCAATCTGGGATTCCTGGCGAACAGACAAATCAGAGCTAGCGCCAACCAGGCGACTAGAGTTCTTAGGCTTCACCCTAGATACAAAGAAAGCTACATTGGAGTTGCCAACTCAGAAAATGAAGGCTATCAAGAAAGATCTGAGGACAGCGCTCAAGAAGCCGCTGATCTCTCTTCGTTATCTAGCCAGGATAGTAGGGCTTTTGGCAGCATCCATACAAGCAGTATTTCCCGGGCCGTTACATTATCGAGCTCTTCAGAGGCTGAAGATCAAATACCTAAGGAAAGGCTGGAGATACCATAGACTAGTGCCCTTAGACGAAGAAAGCAAGTCCGAGCACATCTGGTGGCTCCACAATATGGAAGCCTGGAACGGCCGCGCCATTTTTGGCGACGTACCAGAGTTGGTTATAGAGTGAGATGCCAGCAGGTCCGGCTGGGGGGGCGCGATGTGGCGAGATAGAGACAGGAGGAAGATGGTCAAAAGAAGAATTAGAACTTCATATCAATTGTCTAGAGTTACTAGCGGGATCTTTCGCAGTGAAAGCATTTACCAGGGACAAAGCACACTGCAGCATACTTCTCAGGATGGACAATATATCTGCAGTGAGATATATCAACAAACTGGGAGGTACCAGGTCCAAGATGTTAGCGGAATTAGCAAAAGATTTCTGGCACGACTGCCTACGGAAACATATCACAGTGAAGGCAGAGTATCTCCCAGGGGCCCTGAATTCAGTGGCGGACTGGAACTCCCGACACCAGGTGGATTACAGTGACTGGAAACTACACAGGGACATATTCGAGAGACTGGAAGCAAAATGGGGTCCCCTGCAGACAGACCTGTTCGCCTCGAGACTGAACACTCATGGGGCGAACTACTTCAGCTGGAGGCTAGACCCGGAAGCCCAAGGCACCGACGCGTTCATGCATCATTGGGGGTCGCAGAAGCACTACGCTTTTCCCCCCCTTCGCGATGCTGGCGAGGGTACTAGCAAAAGTGTGCAGAGACAAGGCGCAAATAGTGATAGTGACGCCAGACTGGAAGTCGCAAGCTTGGTTTCCAGTTCTGATGGAACTTTCTACGGATTTTCCACAGAAGACTGCATACAGACAAGACTTGCTGGTCGATCCAGCAGGAGTTCCTCATCCTCTGATAGAGAATCAATCCTTGTCACTGATAGCGTGCAGAATTTCAGGCATAGATGGCGATTGCCAGGCCTTTCAGAAGACGCTACAAGACTTATCGATCTATCATGGGCCCCATCTACGATCAGGAGCTATAATTCCGCATGGCAAGCCTGGGACCGATGGTGCAGGAGGAGGAGTATATCTCCCATTTCGGCACCTGTAGTGCAAGTAGTGAATTTCCTAGCCAGCCTCCCTTCAGCAGGTAGAGCTTTCAGGACCGTAGGGGTATATAGGTCAGCAATCTCCGTGGGGCACGAGTTAGTGGACGGGGCACCAATAGGGGAACACCCGGCGGTGTCCCGATTGCTGAAAGGTGTGAAGATGAGCAAACCTCCCGGACCCAAGTACTCATCACTGTGGGATGTCCAAAACATTATACATCTGTTCGAGCAATGGCCTAGTACCTCTCTATCAGGAAAGCAGCTTTCAGGCCAATTAGCTACACTCCTTTGCCTAGTGTCTTGAAGAGGAGTTTCAGACGTTAAAGCACTCGAAATAGACAGAAAGGTGTATTACCCAGAAAGGATAGCCTTTACCATAGCGCAGCGTACAAAGACCAATTCTAAAGTGATCTCATACCCATATTGGCCGAATAATGAGAAATTGTGTGTGGCAGATTGCATAAAGTGTTATGAAGCAGCGACAGCAGCGGTTAGGCCACAAGGAGTCAAACAATTGCTTATAGCGCGTATAAAACCATACAAAGCAGTCACATCAGCTACTATAGCTAGATGGGTGAAGGAAATAATGGAATTGGCAGGTATAGACACGTCTAAATTTGGGGCTCATTCTACCGGGGGAGCAATGGCTTCACAGGCTTTTGCAGCAGGAGTTCCGCTGCAAGAGATCATGAAGGCAGCAGACTGGTCGAGCGACTCAGTCTTTAAGACTTTTTATTTCAAACCAGTATCCAATATAGCAGCTGCTGTGGTAGAAAGCTTAAGCATAATGCTCGCCTCCGGTCTTGTCATAGAATAAAGATTGCCCATGCGACTAGCGCAGGAAGTCTTGATTCTATTAAAGACACGGAGGCGAGCATTATCCCACCCTATGGAATACAGCGATGGGTGTTATGTCATGATCTGTAACAGTTTCAAAGTTGTGTACGTAAAGACTTGATTATGATATGTGACGAACTGTATTCCCCTTCCCTAACATGCGCATTTCTCTTTTTGCGTAGGAGAGGATCAAAAGAGTAACAGAGATTAGTGTATGGAAGGCAGCAGTCCTGCGAATTTAAAGCACGGCAAAGCTATCGAGGATAGAAAAGACAATTTCTGTTTGGAGTTACGATAATTCAGTTGGATTTTAGACTTTGTTCAGTTAATCGGTGTGCTACAAAAGAAGAGGAAGGGACCCAGGGAAACAGGGACTTATAGCAGGAAGGATTGCCGGATTGGACAGTGAAAGAGAGGCTGTGGGACTACCAGGCAGAGAAGCCTCATGGGAAATGTAGTTTTGTCATGTTAAGACGATGTTTTAATTTTTTCTTTTCTCTGTTTATACGAGTTATAAAAATAAAAAAAAATAAAAAGTGTTATATATGAAAACAAAGAAAGATTTAAAAAGCTGTGGTTAGCAGTAATTAAAGAAGATAAGCATAATGCTCGCCTCCGTGTCTTTAATAGAATCAAGACTTCCTGCGCTAGTCGCATGGGCAATCTTTATTCTCCCTAACACTAGCTCACCAGGGACGTCCTTTGTCTGGGCCATCCGCCATTTTGCCTCCTCTTCCGTCGGACGCCTTGATATTTCTGTGGTTCACATCTCATGGATCAGGCACGATTACAAGTACATGTTCTGTCCCTCGTATATTCATTCTCTTTCCCATGGGTTTTTAAACGGCGCTGCAATTAGTGTTCATAGCCAGTTTTCCAGGATCATTAATGCACCGCAGGAGCTAACGGGATCGCGTCCTTTCACATGGCTCTGTAGCCACGCACCCAACCCTGAGTACCATAGTTATACTCAAAAGCACCCAACCAAACCAAAATATCAAGTTTCACATCATACATGCTCACTGCTTCTTTGGGCATGCAATGTCTTTTTGGACTGGAAGACCTCGAAGACTCTGGGATAGAAACATTTTCAAGAGACCTTTTATTCATTTCAAGAGCATGTTGCATTTCCATTTCCCTTAGTTTGATGTCCTGAAGTTTGGTTTCAGCTTGGATTTGTAATCTTTTGAATTCTAAGTCTGTTTTTCAAGAGACACAAATTCTGGACTCAGTGATGGACCTTGTGGAGTCCCAGTAGATACTGGTTGAGGCAAAAGGGCAGGTTGGGGCATAGAGGCGCTCTCTTCCTCAGACTTCTCAACCACCTCTGACTAAGACATTATACCTAGACTCTGAATTATCATCCTCATTATCATTTTCCACATTTCTTGGGTTAGTAGGTGTTGCAGGCCTACTACCCAAACCTTGATTTTCTAACAATCTTGTAATCAATTCAATTTTCTTTCATTTAACAGGGAGATTCCTGACTTTACACATTTCTTTCAGTTGCTCTACTGTTAAAATGGTCAGGGCTTCCTGCTTGAAGTTATCCACATTTGGCATGTTACAATTGCTATTCTACTGGAGCTTTAGCCTTGTGAAGGTTTTAAGTTGAACAAATAGCACAGCAACTCTCAATGTAACAACTCTACAATAGATCCTCACTGCTCGCCATCAGTGTTAAGGAAAGATGTGGGGGTAGTACCCTTTGGGTGCACTACAACAACCTCAGCCTCCTGGCAATAGGGACCCAACCTTTGGTATAAGTCTGAACTACACAGGTTGGTAATGTGGCCTAGCTATCTCAAGAGGGGTCAATGTGAGCAGTAGTGGAGTTACACAGAGATTCATAGTGACAAGTAATCAAATAAACACTGATACTCAAGGTTTCTTGATAGAACAATTATTCATGTATTTACCCGTCATTTAAACAAGCCTTCTTCAGAAGGAGCAATATAAACGCAACACTCAAATGCACTTCAGAAATACACACTCTTAGGTTTCTCAGAATCAGTAAAGACCCATTGGGGATGGCACACGGCCAATTCCTACACCCTCCGGTGACTTAAATAACTAGGCGCTGTGGACATTAATATATTACTGTTGCATTCAGAGTAGGCTTTGAGTGTGTCAAATGAAAGTTATTAGAACAAAACAAGAGATCACAAATACTCTTAAGCAGGCAAATACTTTTGAACACCCCCCCGCCCCCCAATGCAGAGTAAGTTAATCCCTTCATGGAAGGATAGGTGCAACACAAAACAGAGGAGAGAAGAGTCATTCAGGGAACCAGGTTGAGGCAATGTCAATGGGCAAAAGTCTAAGTGGACTGAAGCACTTCTTGCAGGTGAGTAAACGTCTTTGCACAATGTTTTTAGAAGTCTTTGGTGAAAGAAGAATCAAGTGTAGGGCCACAAGCCGGGAGACTTGTGAAGTAGAAGAGCAAGCAAATCTTGTTACGCTCACCTGGTATCCACGGGGCCGCCACCCAGCTGCAGGGACTCTGGTTCCCTTCTCAGCCGCTCCCTGTATTATCAGCGGGGAGGTTTTGCCTGGAAAACAGGTGGGCAATGTTCAAGACTGGGCAACTGGGGTAAGAGCCTCCCAACACCCGATAGGCCCGCAGCCCCTCCCCGGACCTTTCCTCACCTTGTTATGGGTTTTGGCGTGCTCTCCGTCCTGCCTTCTTGGCAGGGGTGCGTTGTCCTTGTGGGCGAGAGCGATCTAGTTACTTCACTGATGCTCCTCTTAAGTCTTTCAGGAAGGTCTTATTACTGTTATACTGTAAACCTTTCTTGAATGCACTAATGTCTTTTCTCTCTCCTTAGGTGCGTGGAAGTTCGCGGTGGAACGTTGACTGAATTCGGAATCACCGGCAGGTGATTATGGTGTGAGCGCCTTGATGCGGTAAGTAGGCGCTATGCGCAGCGCTGAAATGCCTTGCCTTAGCTAACCTGTTTGTCTTTTGTTTCCCCTAGGTTGCGGTGCTCACCAGAGCAAGAAGTTCCAAGGCGGTGCTGGCCGATGGGCAACTCGAGAGGTAAGCTGCCGGCACAATTGTGAAAGTCTAATGTCTTGTTTCTCTCCTTTAGCAGGTCCGACGATCCGGGAGGCTCGCTGTTCCTTGGATGCTGTTTGCTGGAGCAGAGGGCAGCTGGCGGTGGAATCACAGGTAAGCTGCTGCTACTAACTATGTTCCTTTGTTTTTTCAGGTGCAGTTCTTCCGAGGTTCGCAGATGCTGCTGGGCACGACGAGCGTCACGTTGCAGGATTGCAAAGTAACGCGAAGCGTGTTCTCCATATCGGGTGCGGTTTAAATAGCATCAAGGAGATAGTCCAGGTAAAGTAGTCCCTAGGCTACCACACCAAAAACACTATACCGCATAGCTTGGTTCCAAGGAACCAAGCTATGTGGGCGCCTCCATGTTGACTGGCATCAAATAAAGTAGTTCCCAAACACAAGTCTTCATTAAGTATGAGCCTGGCGCCAGAGGGCCTCAGCAAAGAATGTCTTAGCTTGTTGGGGGCCCGAGCCAAGAACCCTCCTGGTCTATGGGCCTGCCCGGGGGGTTTTAGGAGGGTCGTTACAAATCTACAGTGAGAGGTAAGTTCTCTCAGACTTTACAGTACCTTTAGGTTGCAGAAAAGATGCAGCTGATGACCTCTGTTCCTGTGCAGTTCTTGGATGCTGTTCCTGGGCCTCAGTCATGTGACAAGAGGGATGACTTCTGGGGACTCCTGCACCACAATGGGACGGTCACCGCAACCAGGTGTTTCAGCCTCTCGCAACTACCGCAAACAGAAACACAGCGGTTCCTGGCTATCGAGATGGGCTTTCCTTGCTTCTGGTGTCCCGCACAATGTTGAGGGGGCTCAGGCTCGGTCAGTCCTGCTTCCTGGGAGGCCAGAGGATCTTCCTGGAGCTCTTGGCCAACTTAAAAGCAACACACACAAACTGGTGTTCCTCTCCCTGGTTATTCGGTTCCAGCAGCGACTGCAATGGAAATTCAACCAGCTCCGAGAAGGATGTCCATGTGGCTTACTTTGGAGTTGATTGGTCCCACCAACTCAAGGGGAGAAGTCGTCTTTGCAGAGCTTCTCGGTCGATAGAAATTTGGAGCTTCAGCACAGCAGCAGGGCTTCACCGGGCAAACCAACGATCCATGAGTTGCTGCAGGCATCCTCTTCAAGTTCTTCTTCGGATTCCTTCGTCCAGTGGTCGACTCTGCCTTCCAAGCCAAAAGCCTCACCTTTTATGCAGCTCGCTCCCATTCATTCCAGTCTAGCTGTCAGTCACCGAGCTGGGTGGCTGTCCTTGCCGGACAGCCAGCCGGCCAATCACCTAGGAGTGCATTCATGTCTCCTAGGAGACTAAGCACATGGATTTTCGGGCGCCTCCCTCACTTCCTGCCCCAACCAGACACTCTGGAGCCAAAGGCAAAACAAACAAAGGGGCCAAACCTGGTTTGGCGCGCAGAGTAAATCTCAACAAGGACCAAAACAACAAGAAATGGCGAAAAAATAAGACGGGGTCATTTTGACAAAAATGGCACCTCTGGATGCTTCACTGTGTTTGGGATTGCAGCCCGCGGTAAAAACACAACACAGTAGTAAAAAGTCACCACTGCCACCAGCCATTAATTGTGTAAAGGGTAACATACATTTTTTTTTACATTAGAAGCTAGACAAAGGGGCTACTAAGTAACCCCTCCAGCACCCTATTGTAAGATAGCGTGTGCTGGGTCTAGAAAGTTACAATATAAAGTAAAGTAAATTTCACTTTACTGCTCTTGCAAACAGTAGTTAATCCAAGTAAGGTATTTAAACCTTGAGAAATCTAAAAGACTTAACTGTGCCACTGCACTGAAGGTGCTGTGGGACAACATGCAAAAAGATGCCTATGGAGTTTGTCAGACTCCAAAAATACAGAGTTCAAATCACAGAAAAAATACACGCGAGAGTGGGGGAAAAGGTCTCACTCTCTCCAGGTTCAAAATTAAAAAGTCCTAGAGTCCAGCAAATGTTCTGAGGGTCTCTAAGGAAGAGAAAAATTAGCACATTTCAGGGAATTCTCCCTAACAACTTCCTTCCTTGAAGGTAGAGTCATGAAAGTGTTCTCAGATCAGGCTAGTGCTGCACCTGCCACCATCCACTGCACAGTCCCACAGGGCTCCTGCACCTTGCCCACATTATACAATATATTTACCCTACCACTCTTCAATGACTTGGGCAACAGCGGCATAGCATACACAAACTATGCCTATGATACACAAGTCCTCCTCCCTCTCACTGGCTCCTATGAAAAAGACTGACTAAACTGCTGCCCCGCCTATATTTCACATTATTGTACTCCCCTTTAAGTTTTATCCACAGATCCCTTCTGGCCGATCTTCTCACCTTCCCAACATCAACTCCCTGAATCCTACTGTCCACATTCTGACCCTATGGTGCCTTTTGGGACACAAAGCTTGTGCATGTTTTGTTACTTACCCACCCATTGACAGTCCATGAACATGCTAATCCATATGGCCATTTCCACCCGCTTTCTGCCCCTCTCCACCAAAAACACATCCCACTGGATGTTTTTGAGCTAGCTTTATCAAGCCTTACAATCAAACATTGTGCTTAAAGTGTCTGCCAGTGTTTTCTCAAAGCAGTCTTCTGAGAGTTAATGACTGAATTGGAGCTGCAAAAGTGATAGTGCTGAAATAAAAATGTCACTCAGGTCTGCCTTCAGCCACTCGATTTAGAAGCACTATGCCTGTCCTTCATTGAAGTCCTGTTACAAACAAGCATTGGCAAAGACAGCAGTTAAAGCTTGTGCATCAATATTAGGCATTCACCAGGCACTGTAATTAGATGCCCAGGTACTCACCACTGCAGCTGCTACAATCCAGTTAATACCACTACAGCAGTGTCTGGCAAATGCCTTTCCCATGCCTGCACAAAAGCAAAAACTGTTGCCATTGCCAATGCCGATTTAAGAGTGCCTTTTATCTGTGTGCCCTTCCCAGCATGGGAATAGGATGAAGTGGATCAGGGATAAATGTTGACTGGGCACCTTTAATACAAGATGAATTCATTTTTCTCATCTGCAAAATATGTATTTAATTTATTTATATAGCGCACCTGGCCCAAAGGCATCTCTAACGTCTGAGGTCCGTCTATCATTGAAGATTTACTTTGAGGGATCATGAACTTAAATACATTAAAACATCATGTTTAAAACATGCTTTAAATGTACTCATTTGGACTAATTTTATTCAACATTTTCTTGGTGGATACTCCCAATCCACTCAGAACTGGGCTCAGTGAAATATGAGGCCACTTTGAAAAAAAATTGCAGGGCCACTTTTGGTTCCCGGTTTGGCCCTCGGTGGAGGAGAGTGGCAGGGTCAGTTACTGACCCTTTCAAGAGGGAATGGGGACCCTGCTCACTCTGGGTTAGGGCACCTACTAGGGTGGAAGCCAGGGCCAGTCCTACCCCAGAGGGGAAGATAGCAGCCAGGAAAGACCCAGTCCCTGTCCCTTCTTTGTGTGCAAGTATGCTTGTCAAAAGTACCACTGATGATCGCCCCATACGTAGGTTGCAAGATGCTGGCCAGCTTCCCTTTTTAGGTTGGGTTATTAGGTGGCGAAAAGCCAAAACTATTGTCATTAACTAGAGCTACACATATGGGCTTTGAATGAGGGTCTGTAATGCTTTTCCAATGGAGATGACATTTGAGGAGGGATACACAGCTTTAATCCCTCCCATTCCCTGCCCCATGCCAATGTAATCCCTATGCTAATCCCACCCATTCCAGCCCATCTCAGAATGCTTTGATTTTGTGTGAGCGCTTACATTAAGGCAGCCATCTTGGATGACTGTCTCTAAGAAAGCTCTCTGGAAACAAGCTAAAACTAGCGGGCATCATTGAATGGGAAAGATACCATGCATCTAATGTGTATAATCATTTTTAAAACAGCTAAAGTAATTTACTTATAATAATTATTATTCACTTGTATATGTTATTAGTACCCGGCGGAGTTGGGGGTGTGGCAGCCTCTCGGCCAATGAGTAGACTCGGAACGGGGGCATTATCAACAGTAATCCTCCCATCCCCCCCAACTCCGAGCAGCCTCATGGCTGGAGGCCACCATCTTCCCCCACCGGGGAAGGAGGTAAGTGGTGTCCCACTTCCCCTCTCCCTTCCCTCCTCCCCCCCATTCACAGAATTCCCTCCCCACCCCCTATCCCCACTTACCTTCGTTGAAGTCCATTTCGGGAGTGGAAGCGCTAGGAACACTTCTGTCCCCAACGCATCCGCTCCCGAACTGCGATAGGCCGTCATGGAAAGGAAAAAGGGACTACACATAGTCCCTTCTTTCCTTTCCATGGGGGCCATTCTTTTGGTTTACTTTTTTAATGGCCGCCATGGAAAGGGAGAAGGGACTACATGTAGTCCCTTCTCCCGTTTCAATGGCTGGCATTTTTTTGTTGACTTTTTTTTTTTAAATGGCTGCCATGGAAAGGGAAAACTGACTTTGTTTGCCATTCCGCGGCAGCCATTGCTTTTACATTTTTTTTTCTGTTCCGAAACACCAGAGCCTTTTGGAACAGAAAAAAAAAAACACTTTCAGTACCCCGGTTTTATGGGCCGGGGTACCAATAGCAATAGGGTCCTCACAGGGGCGGCATTACAACTTCAAGTAATGCCCCGGCCCGGGGCCTTTGTTAAAGCCCGAGCGAACTATGGGCCCAGAGGCATTACCTGAAGTGGTAATGCCCCCCCCCTGCTCGGGGCCTATTGCTTAATTCTGTATGCTTATTTTCACCTTGAATTGTGTGATTTTCTTTTTATTGTATAAATGATCACGTTCAGTGTGTTTTAATTGCAATTATGTTTTTATTTCATTTTCTAAATTGTCCAGTATTTCCGTTTCTTTTTCTTCACCAGTCCCGTCTTCCTGTTCTCTCGACTTTATGTTATACTGGTAACTTCTATGACGCCTTACAGAGGAGGAGGCGGTGCAGATTAAAAGTTCTTCAGACTTTTTCAGATGAGATCCTTTAAGTAAAGCATTTGAAGCCGAGTTTGCAGAGAAGAGACCAGGAAAAGACTTTGAGCCGTGTGAAACATCATCATCCAGGAAATTAGGCAATGCATCGGCAGAGCTAAGCTGCCGTCGCTGCATGTGTCGCACGGGGAGCGACAACCTGCGCATAGACTCCTGCAGTTGTAAATGTGTACATTGCAACCGCTCTTGGCATAGGACTGTGTGATTACGAAAGCTACTGATTTTGTACTCTTAGCTTAGACTAGTCCTCTCTATATTGGTAAAGATTAATGGAGCGCATAGGA
The DNA here is from genome assembly GCF_040938575.1 of Ambystoma mexicanum. Taxonomy (NCBI): domain Eukaryota; kingdom Metazoa; phylum Chordata; class Amphibia; order Caudata; family Ambystomatidae; genus Ambystoma; species Ambystoma mexicanum. The sequence continues at coordinate 299,775,012 of NC_090927.1, forward strand.
CTATACTGAACTATGATGGCTTTATCAAGACTAATTAATTTCCTTTTGCTGCCACCTTCCAGTTAGGCCATTTCCTTTCAGGAAAGGCTATGCTGGAACGTGGGATGAAAAGCTTTACCCCTTAAGTGCCAAGGGCGAGGAATATCGTCCTTGGGATTACCTCCCTGTTGCCAATGACGAGATACCTCGTCCTTGGCACTTAACGGGTTCATGAAACACAAAACGTTATGGGCGAAAGCAATTTTTTGTCTAGATTGTGTCACATTTGGAAAGTGGCCTTTTGGGGGGGTGGAGGGCGGGTGCTTTTTTTAGGCTGTTTTTTGTTTTGATGCATCGCTATTCACGTGTTCCTGGGTATTTAGCGTTACTCCACGCAAAGTGGAACATCTAATCCTTTTAAGTGATTAGAACGCATTTCCAACAAAATGATTGAAAATGTACAAACTAATGGTAAAGCCAAAAACATAACAAGCAATCAATGCCCAATAGGATTTACAGGCATTATGGTTTGGGGGGTCACATGGGTACACTTACTTTCAAACGTTTGCACACAGTATCATGTGCCTGTCGTTTAATGACTGCCCAGCCTGCCCGTGTCATTAGCTCTGCCGCACACTGAAAGCAAGATGCGCATAATCAGGAGAGGAAAGAAGCGGAGTACTGTTACCTCAAAGAAATCGTCATCAGAAATCCAGCACAGCTGTAGCTGTTGGGATGACAATGTGGAGAGCAGTTAGCTTCCAATTTAGCAGCAAATTAAGCACAGAAAAAAAACGGTTATTTGTGAGATAAGATACTTATGCAGGCAGTCATCCGTACGTGCTCTCCCCAAGATAGAGTGTTCAGCTGTCCTTGTCGTGACTTAAAACAATTGGTATCATGTGATGTATTCAGAACCAGATTGGTGCTCATTATCTCCAGTTTATTCTTTCTTCAGATATTTTGTTTCCTCCCTTTCCTATTTTTAAATGTGTATTTTAAACCAATACACAGAGATGACAACAAATACAGCGAGAGAAACGCTTCGTATATAGTTCCTTTTCATCCGTCCACAAGGAGTATGTACAAGTCTCATAACTATTCCCCCCGCTTCTGCCTCATCCCCCCCGCCGGTGCACTCCACTGGGCCAGAGGCCCTCCTGACCACGGGAGGTTTGTTAGTTAGGGCTGGAAAGTTCTGATCGTAGTGCAGGAATAGATTCCAAATGTTCAAGAAGCGATGTAGGAAGCCTGCTCTAGCCGCCGACACTTTTTGGCATTGAGAATGTCCCACATTTTCACCCACCAAAGAGACATGATGGACCTTCAATTGTCTTCCAGATGCGGGCAACTGTTATTCTCCCAGCCAAGAGAAGTTGGGTCAGTAGCTTGGCTCCTTTTTCAGATCTTGGGTAAACCCGCGGGACCGGGGCCCCCGGAAGGACAGGCTCTGGTTCTAACGGGATTGCCACCCGAGTAATTTTTTCAATTGTGGCCAGGCATTAGCTCCAGAAAGATTTTACCTTTGGGCACGACCACCACATGTGAAAGTAGGAGCCTGGTTGACTACAGAGCTGCCAACAACAAGGATCCAGGGCTCGGTTTATGTGGTGGAGCCAGAGGGGCGCGGGGGATAGTACCAGCGCAGGAACACCTTATATGCACATTCTCTGCTGGTGATGCAAAAGGACTACGAGTGTGTCCGCGTCCAAATGTCCACCCAGGCCTGATCATCTAGGGGGTGCCCCAAATCTGCCTCCCATTGCGACATATGTGGGGTACTTGTGGAAAGTAAGTCTCCCTGTAGGAGATTATACAGAGCAAAAACTTTCCCTTGTGGTGGGGGATCCTGTAGGGCAAGCTCGAGGGTATGCAGGGTTGCGTGCCCCGCTTGAAGCGTCTGGGGATGGGAGCACCAGTGGCGTAGTTGGATGTAAGGGACTCTATCCGCTTCAGTGAGAAGGAAGGCCTCTTTGCATTGCACAAACGTGTGAGGTTGGCCCCCCTTGAAAAGTTGTCCCAGGGTTTCAAGACCCCCCACCATCCAGTTTTTAAAGTTCCGGGGAAAGAACCCAGGGTAAAAAGCCGGGTTATGGAATATTGGAGAGAAGGGATCCAGCCCCCTCGGAACACCCCTACGCCTCAAGGCCCCATCCCATATGCTTAGGGTATGTTTGGTGGAGGACAACAGTTTCCCCCAATGCCGGCGTAGTGGGGGCAAAATGTGTGGAGCAAGCGCAAGGGGAGTGCTAAACAAGATTGTTCTGCCTCCACCCACCTTGGACGGTCAGACGCTATGAGCCAGGCCTGGGTGTGAGCTAGGTCAGGGACCCCCAGCCCGCCTAATTTGGCACTGCCCATCATCGTCTTCTGGGAGATTCTTGCCTTTTTACCCCTCCAAATCAACCGAAACATCTTCCCTTGCAAGCGGCGGAGCGGAGGAAGCGGGATCGCGACAGGCAGGGAGGAGCAGGCGTACAGGAACCTCGGGAGGAGGTTCATTTTACAGGCTGTAATGCACCCAAAGAGTGATATCTCTTGTGTTATCCAACGCTCCAGGTCCCCCTCAAGTTCTTTAAAAAGTGGGGGGAAATTTGCCGGTACACCTCCCTCGGGAGCGCGGGAATCTGAACGCCCAGGTTGGGAATAATTTTTTCGTTCCTTTGGATTGGGCCGAGAGTTTCGTGGGACTCCCGCTCTCCTGGCTCTAAGCCTATTCCCAAAGCTACAGATTTATTGAAGTTCATGGTGAAGCCTGTTAGCTTCCAAAATTATCAATTTCAGAGAGAGCCGTCCCCAATGAGGTGCCAATTTCTGTGATGGATAGCAGAACGTCATCTGCATAAAGGGCTATTTTGTGCTGGGAGGAGCCAATATGTAGGCCCTTAATTTTAGGGTTTAATCTGATTCTCTGGGCAAAGGGTTCCATAACCATGGCAAATAGGAGCGGGGATAGAGGGCATCCTTGCCTGGTTCCACAGGTTAGGGGGATTGGGCCAGAGAGGGAGCCAATAACCCTAAGGAGAGTTTTTAGGGATTTATAATTGGCCAAGGCCATTTTTTGGAAGACCGGCCCGAAATGGAATGCCTCCAGGGTAAGATGCATAAAAGCCCAATCGACTTTAGCCCTGCGGATATTATCCCCTGTGGATCTGTTTTTAATTAAGCCCATTTGGTCTGAGTTGATTGTATCGGGCAACACGTTAGTCAGGCGGTTTGCAAGGATTTTGGAATAGAAGTTTGCGTCTATGTTAAAGAGGGAAATGGGTCTATAGGAGGTATTGTCCCTGGGGTCCTTTCCTGGCTTAAGGAGGAGAATGGTGATGAATTCCTGCATGGATGGAGTCACAGAGCCCGATTTCCCCAAAGGAGTTGAAGAGAGTAACCAGGGAGGGTGTCAGCTGGGGCCGGAAAATTTTATAAAACTTGGTTGAGTAACCGTCAGGGCCGGGTGCTCGTGGTTTGAGGGATTTAATGACGGCATCTACCTCCTCACCTGAGATCGGGGCGTCGAGGCTCTCCCAGATCGAGTCGTTCAACTGGTGAAGTGCCGCCCTCCACAGATAGTCCAATTGTTCATCTTGATGACGCAGTCATTAGCTTGGACAAGTGGGCCACAGCCAGTCGCAGCTTCTCTTGCTCCGCATATTGGACCACACCATGTTAGTCACAGAGCCCAATGATCGTGTTCTTTCTCTTCGTCTTGGCCAGCTTCGCCACCAGTAGTTTGTTAGCCTTGTTGTTCCTGGCGTAATAGTATTGCTTGGTTTTGGCTAATAGATGTGCTGTGTGTTCCGCGTAGTGGGCTTCCAGTTCTTTCCGGGCGGCTTGTATGGCTGGGTTTTTGAGACCAACCTTTCCGCTTATGATCCGCTTCAGCTGGTCGAACCTCCTCCTTGGGGATCAGGCGAGTTTGTCGTTTGCGCCTATGGAATGCTGTCCCTTGCGCAATCAGTTCCCCCCGCACTGCCACCTTCATGGCGTCCCAGGTGTTTGCATGGGGAGGTATCGTCATTCCGGTTTTCTTTGAAAAAATGTTGGATTGTTTTGGCAATTGCGTCTCTCAGCGGCACCTCCTTGAGCATGGGGTCATATAGATTTCATCGGCGTTGCGGGTTTGGGCTTGGATCATGCGCCCGGAGGGCCAAAGTTATAGTAGCATGGTCAGATAGAATCCTAGATCCGATGGCTACATCATCCACATAGGCCAAGATCTGTGGAGATGCCAGTAAGAGGTCAATCCTAGAAAAGGTCCTGTGTACATAAGAGTAAAAGGAGAAATCCGTCTCAGTGGGATGGAGCACCCGCCATGAGTCCACAACATCCAGGGTCCTAAAGAGGCGGAGGAGACCGATGGCAAGTTTGAAATCTTTTGGGGTAGAAGAGTGTGACCTATCTCGTGCTGGGTCAGGAACCCCATTAAAGTCCCCTACAATAACAGTTTGGCCCTCCACAAAGGGGAGAAGAGTATTGCCTAGAGTTTCGTAGAAAGCCTCTTGTCCCTCGTTGGGGGCATATACAGACATGAACGAGTATAGTTGCCCAAGCAGCAGGCATTTGACCGCCACGTAGTGACCCTCAGGGCACTGTTTAGTCTCCAGGATTTGCGGATTCAGCCCTTCTGTGAAGAGAATCACTGTTCACCCTTTCTTGGTACCACCAGAGGACAGGAAATGAAGTGGGAAGCGTCTGGTGCAGAGCTGCACAAAGTCCGTCGGGAGCAGATGCGTCTCCTGCAGGAAGGCTACTGTGTTTTCCTCAGCCTGCAGTCTGCAGGATAGATTGCATTTGGCGGGAGAATTCAATTGTTGAAAGAAACAAACTTCAATATCTGATGAGGCGGGGGGAAACCGGAGCCCCCGGGAGGGGGGCTGGGTTGGACGTGGATCAGCCATCCATAGGGTGCATCATTGGCGTGATGTGACCCTGTGATTGGGATTTTAACCGAGGCCTCCAACGGGATGCCGAACTTTTAACAGTTCAGGGAGCCGATATTTTTGGACCGGTATATCCCCTGGCCAAACGGGCTGGGACAGATAGGAATATCTGGGTTCCACTCCAAAGAGGATTTGATGACATGTACCTTGGAGTTGGGCATGGGCCGTGGGCGGCCCGCAGCGTGTTGCAGCAATTCTGTGCCTCAGTGCCGGATATCCTACACCAGGTGAACTACGAATGAGTGATGGTGGTGAGCCCCTTAGAGTTGGGCCCTAGCCGCGCTGAATTATTAGGGTAACCTTTGTTGCTTTGGGTTCCAGAGTTCTCAGAGGTCCACTAGCCCCACAGTGGATCACCTCACCCTCCGGCTCTTCTGCACTTTCGACCAGGATAGGCACCTTGGCTTTGGAGGGGAGTCTACCGTCTCGCCCTCTGCACCGCCCAGTGCCAGATTTTTGGAACCCCCGGGTGAGCCAGGGTGCAGGATAGCTTTTGCATCTTCCAGATGACTGATCCTTCGAAGCGTCCCCTTATAGGAAAACTGGAGGGCTGTTGGAAACAGCCATCGGTACCGGACCTGATGGTCCTGGAGAAAAAGGGTCAGTGGTCGGAGGGCTCTCCTCTTTTGTGGTGTTAAGATGGAGAGGTCTTGGTATATTTGAAGGTTGGCTCACCCCAGGACCGGCCTACCTATTGCTGATACAGCTTCTTTAGTGGTAACGAAGTGCTCCCTTGTTATGACGTCGGGAGGAGGCGGGGGGGGTGGGGGGGGGGGGGCAAGAGTCAGATTCCACTCCTCGTCTGGGGCGCAGTTTGTGTGTGCGGTCCAGCATTGTGGCTTAACCAGCTGTGGTAGTAATGATTGGAAGAAGTCGCCCACATACTCTGCCAGATCTTTATCTGGGACTGAGGCTGGAATTCCCCATTTCCGCAGGTTGTTGCGTCGGGCCCTATTTTCGAGATCCTCTTGCTTGAATTTGAGAATCTCACATTTGTCCTGTAGAGTTCGAATCGAGCATTGGACCTCTGCCAGGGCATTAGAGTGTTCTAGAGAGTGATCTGCCACTTCCTCGAGCCTCTGCTCTGCCTCTGTAACCCTGGTCAGTTTGGTCTAATTTTGTGGTGAGCTCTGACATGCACGATCTGAATTCCGCCTTAATGTCCAGCATGAAGGCTTGGATATCCTCTTCGGTTGCTAAGGATCCTCTGTCCTCCGAGGCTTTTTGAGGGGCGAGTGTTCGAGGTTCAAGCTTTTCCCCTCTGTCCACCGAGAGCAGCATAGTGGCAATGTCAGAGTTTTTGGCGGGCTTCGACTGCCTGGACATTGCTTGCACTCTTGAATTGGGGGGGGGGGGCCTTGTGGTCCCCTGAGACGAAGGGCTTGAACGGAGGAGAAGATTTGGTGATGTCCGCCGGTTCAGGCACTCGAAGGAGGACTATCCCAAACCTGGTACGTGCTGCTTGCCGTATCTTCACAGCCGCAGTGAATACTAGCGAGTTCACTGGAGAGCAAGGGGGATTCGCGCCAATTCAAGTCTTGCGCAGGCGGCTGGGTCCCCGAAGGGAGCTGCAGGCAAGCTGGACCCCCTATAAGCGTAAAGGGTAGGTTCAGGTGAAGGGAGGAGTAGGCTCCCAGGTCGCACCAGGGTGGTCCAGATGGCAGCTGTCGCCGATGATGGCGGCCTTGGGCTTCAGTCTTAATTTGGAACCAGGCTCTTAATTTGCAGGTATCCTTGCCAGAGGGAACAGGCCAGGTTAAGACCTGAGCAGGCAGACGGTTGTCATCATTCTGCGCAGAATACTCATCCGCCGTCATCCCCTGTCCCAGACCGCTCCCGAGCCTTCATCCTCTACCTGGGGCGCCCCGGCCCACGATGAAATCCCTCCCCCCACTCCCACCCCAATAATAACAACCGTCTGCCTATTCAGGTCTTAACCTGGCCTGTTCCACTCACCATGCGATCCCTGCCGCCTCAGGCAGCCTCTGATGCTTCCTTGGTAAGTTCGCTTGGTGGCCTATATAGTGGCTGCTCCCCCCAACAAGCACCGGAGTTGCAATGCTCTGGTGCCGGGATCGTCTGCCGAGGAGGAGCCCCTGCCAAGAGTTGAGGGGGGCGGTGGAGCAAGGCAATCTGCCACACTGCACGGGGGGGCAGGCAGCCGCGGCTCCCGCCACGGGCTGTCCATCAAGCTGGGCTGCCGGGTCCCAATCCCGCTCACCGGCAGAGACTGGCGCAGTCCGGTGAGTCCCTCAGCACTGCCCAGGAAGCAGGTGCGCCCGGGGCTCCAAGGCCGGTGCAGCAGGAGCTGCTCTCGTCCCGCGAACGTGGCCGGTCAGGGGTCCCAGAGAATTCCACCAAAGACAATTCAGGCAGGCTACGAGACGGTCAGAGGGTCCAGGTTCCCTCCTCCACAGTTTGCAGCAGTGGGTCCCCGCCTCCAGACCTCACACTCTGCTGCCGTTAGCCCACTCGGGTCCGTCCGCCATTTTGCTTCATTCCGGCAACGGCTTCGCAGATTTTTTCAGCCCTGTTCTGGGCTTCTAACGGGCGTTGGAGGCTCGTTTCACTTTCATCTGCTGCCCAAGTGCTCCGAATGCCGGAGAAGGCATTTTCTTGAATAGGCTTACTGAAACATAGCTTAATAAGCAAAGGCTGCGGGCTTCACATGGAGGCCTTCAGAAGAACCCGAAACATTGCTGGCGCTCCAGGCCACGCCCCTCCACCCTTTGCTATTTTATGGTTAATTTGCTTGCTTGAATGCAAAGTCATTTAAGGGGATGGTTTTTATCATTGTGCCGGTGTGTTGATAGGCCGTAATTGTAAAGTTTGACATATGGGTTTAGTTTTTAGTTGCAGGGGCGTTGATAACAAACATGGCCCAAAACAGTGACGTGTTGAAACCAAGTCATTGTGCCCCAGCAAGAGACCCTCCTTGGGATCCCAGTCTCCATATGTGATGGCCATTTTTTAAAATTTTTATTTACAGCTATATAGCTTACAGATAAACGTTTAGCCAAACCAGTCATAACATTACTAGTGCAGGTAGCACTAAGGCCCAGCCAGTCGCATCCAAATGTTCAAACGATACTTAAACCGTGTCAGTGGGGATTTCTACACTGCCCGTCAGACCTGGTTGTCAAGCTTGAGGGAAGCGACGCTTGATCCTTCAATACGCCCCTTTTGTTTTCCAGCTCCTTTTCCAGAATAATCTTGTAAAAGACGACCATTGCCATGGTTAATGTAATTTTATGGCCTGCCAACAGGTACAACCACCATGTGTCTACAGATATTGTTTTTAGGCTCTCCAAAAAGCGGCCAAAGAAGCAAGTCCTTTGCTCTGTAAAAAAAGGACACATTACAAAAAGGTGTTTAAGAGTTATTTTTTACAGTCTTTCAAACAAAACCTGCAGCCAAGTTACCCTTCCTTGGCTGGGTCTCTTATTGCAACAATCTCTCCCGTTAAACACTCGTTGAAGCAAATTCTCTTGAAGATGCACTTAACTTCCGAGTCTGGGCATTTGGCAATATACGGGGGTGGTGTCCCCTTTTCCTGTGCTCAATTGCCAGGTCTTGATAAAGAGTTATGCGAGTTATCTCTTCATGTGTTTTTATCCAATCATCAAGTCCAAGTTTCTTTTTCAATGATGCTGGAAAATATAAAAAGTAATCAATTTGGGCTGCCGAAGATTTTTTCAGTTCAATGCAGCCCTTTCCCCAATTGTTAATCCATGGGTTCGATCTTCTTTGGGGTTCCTCCTGAATAGCTTTTATCATTGGAACCGCGGAAGTAGACAGGCATTTTCCGTAATTACTTGGATTGGTGTAGAAAATGTTACTCAGTACTTTTTTCCAAAATTTACTTTCGAGGCAAGGCCGCCATTTATCTGGGATGTTCATTAAAGCTTCCGACCCATATGTAAGTGTTGGAATTAGAACAGGTTTGTGTTTCACTTGCACCTTTTACTGCGCCACAAACACATTTGGTTGAAGAGGTTTGTATTCTCCCGATTGGAATAAGTAGATCCAAAGTACCTATTTAGTGTTTGATCTAAAGAATTTATGATTTGTTGCCCTTTGTGATGACGCGTGTTTCGGCACTTGGCTGTGCCTTTCTCAAATCAGGGCTATTCTATTTTTTTATCCAAATTTATAAACAAAACAATAACACATTAATATCCAACACATTTCAACATTCATGTGCACGAACAGTGAGGTAATAAAGTCAAATTAAGTGGAAATAATCGATTCAAAAACCAAAAACAAGATGTCCCAAACACATGAATAAACACTGAGAATCAGGATGGGGGATCAAGGTGGTTTGTATGGGTTTGAAGAGAGTCACAAGAACGGAAAAAGAAATATACCTCCCCTCTCGAGCCCTTCGCTCCTCTACGTCTAACACCCTCAGGGTTAGTCACTTTGTAAAGGAACAAGCTGGGGGTAGATCTCCGTCTTCAGCTGTCTTTCGGCTGATGCCTTCCTTTGGAACAGCCTCCCGGCCACCTTGAAACTTGAGGAAAACCATCTCTGGAAGCATCTCAAGACCTTCCTCTTTGCCTCTGCCTTTGCCCCCTTTCTCCCCTGTTGATCGGTTTCTTCTTCTTGGCATTGTGCACCTGGCCATCCTCTATTTGGGCCCAGGTACCCGCTCACTCTGCCACCCTCCTGCACTGCCTCCAGACCACCCTCTGCACTAGGGCTCTGTATCTGTACCTATACAGTCCTCCTCTCATTTCTTCTGCACTTATCAGATATACCGTATCTGACTAACTTTCACCTGCCACTTGCTGGCTGCACTACCATGTTTTATCGCCCTTATTATTATTTATTTTATATTTATTTCTGTTTTCTCTCCTATGCTTCCGCACTTCCCCCACTTCCATGCACTTCCCCCCCTTTTCCATGCACTTGCAATTTCTTTAATGTCAATGGGCCTACTAAGATCGCGGTTTTCTTTTTTGTTCTGCCTTGTTCCCCTCCCTTTTTGCCTGATCACGCTCTGAAACACTTGTGTACAAGCACAATATAAATAAAATATCGTTTAATTTCATATCATTGCATTTCATACCTCCACAAAAGCCCAAACAATTGGCGTTGCCAATGATTGATTCTTAATGAAACCACAAATACCAGCATCCAACAGCCCACAGGAGCCCGCAGAGACAGACCACATATCAGTGCACCTCAATCAGCAGCACAATGAAGGGAAACCACAATACTGCACAGCCTGCCACACTAAATGTCAGCGCATATAGGGAATGCCACAACAACTATCACATGTAATGTAGCCGTGGCTCTGTGACACAAACAGTAATCCCACGGACATTGGGAACTCTCACACTAACTGGAATATTTACTGTAGTGGGCCGATATGGACAAACCTCAGTGGGTCCACACATAAGGGGTGGGGCTTATATCTTCTTACATGTATTTTTGCTGATTGCAACACCTCCCCCCAACCCCTGTTTTTGTGGTAAAACACACTTTTTACCAACACAGAAACCCAAAAAAATATATGTAATTAAAAAAAATTCGAACCTTTGGTTTTCGATTCTTTTGACTCTCACCTTTTGCATTCGAACCTTTTGTAATCGATCCTTTAACTGGACACCGCCAAGAGTACCAGAAAGAGAGAACCAATGGAGGAAGGCGGTTTGGGGTATGGGAAGTGGAAAAAAGAAGGCACAGAGAAAAGAAAGGTGCGCGTTATTAGGGTGAGGTCAGAGGAGGTGGTCGTGGACCGAGGGGAAGGCGCAGCGTGAGTGAGGGAGAAACCCTTGGAGGGACAGTTAGAGCGGGAGGAAGGAGATAGATTATCAAGGGAGAGATAGTGTAACATATGGGAAAGAAAAATTGAGGCATGGGGGACAAGGCGAGTCCCCAGAGCCACTGAAAGGCACTGTCCAACTAGGGTCACTGACAGGTTTCACCTAGATTGTTCCCAGAGGCAGTCCAGATAGATAAGACGCTTGCCTGTAGGCCATGATGAGAAGGCAGATAATATTTAGATAGTAGAGGTTAACAATCTCTAGTAACAGCCCGGGATCGAGAGACGACTGGGTTAGTGTGGAATCGCCCCTTCCTAGGTTAGAAAGGGAGGAACGAACATTAGACCAACTGCTGAATTAAAAAATAAAAACCCTTAACTGTCTCTGAGAGTTGGAGTGTTCCTGATGGTATCAGGTAATAATATCCCCATATATATGCTCGCCGTAAATAATATCGCCGGGAAAATGTCGTGGCGATATTATTTGGGTGACCATATATATGGTGACAGGGGCAAAAACAAATATTTAAATAAATAAAAAAAGTTTGGGGGTTGCGGGGGTGTCCCCCGCATGTTCCATGCAATAATGTCACCACAAAAAACGGCCATTTTTCAGAGATATTTTTGCATGGCGAGATTTTTGTGGCGACATTATTACATGGAAGCTTCCTGATGCCTTCTGCAACAACACATATATTGAAAAATATACACTTTTATTGTGTTACACATACATATCTCCATCAGGTCAAAAGTGTACTTGGCACTCATCTGGGCTCACTATCTCAGATACGCACCAAACATAAATTAACAGGAGAGGAGACAAGAAAGAGAACCACACAACCTAACAAAGCAGGTAGTTAGGTTCCGCTGCTTTATGGGGTGCCTCAGGGTGCGTGTCTATCGCCGGCCCTGTAATATTTTTACAACACCCACTCTTACAGATTTTAGAGGAGAGGATTTGCTTCTCCAATTACGCTGATGACAACCAGTGTTTAATCCCACTGATGCGGAACTATCAGGAAGATGCGAGAGCTGTGCATGAGATCTACAGTCTCATCCAGGATTGAATGTGCGAGAGTGGGATGGCGCTTCATCATGATAAAACAGAATTCATGGTTATAGACTCCAGCCCCAGGTTGACTTTAAAAGTTTCCAGATTGCGGATTGTAAAATATTAACCAAAGATAAGATAAAGACATTGGGGCTCAGGTTTAACCAAAATCTCAATATGAAGGCACAGGTAAGCAGCTTGGCCTCCTCATCCGCATACCATATTAGATTCCTCTCCCATATTCGTCCTTATCTATCACAAAAAAGTTGTTAGATGGTGGCGCCATCATTGGATCCAAGATGGATTATGTATTAGTATATTGGCTGGAATTGGGAAGGGAGAAGTGGCAAGATTGCAGGTTGTTCAAAATAGTAGGATTAGAGCCCTAGTTGGGTTAAAAGAATGTGATCATGTATCCGATATCAGGAGAAGTCTCCATTAGTTACCCATGGAGACAAGAATTGAGTTTTGACTACTTACTATTACCTATAAATGCTTGTAAAGGTCATATCCAGCTTACCTGTCGGAAAGATTAGTAAGGAAAAAGAAGTCAAGAATCTCAGATCCAAGCATTCTAATTTTCTGGAGGTTCCAAGAACAAATTTGACCATGTTAAAAAAGTGCCTTTTCGGTGGTGGCGCCTGAAAGCTGGAATGCCATGCCTCCAGACCTGAGAAGGTGTGACTCAGGGGACCATTAAGAAAAAACAGAAAACCTTCAGTTTATCCTAGCGGTCAGATGGTTGTGGAAGCAGGGTTTGTTGTGTTTTGTCCTGTTTTACCATCTTGTTTGCGACTCTAGTTCCATGTGCCCATATGCTTCCGGGCTCTTGGCTGCACACTTAAAAATAAAGTACAAATCCCCTATTCGCCTGCACATTTAAGCAGTGTCCCATAAACACTACCCACCGCTATTATATATAGTAGGTCCTAGACCAGGGGTTGGGGCCCAACATAAACAAAGGGTAGGCAGAAAAGGAAAGCAGACATTTTATCATTCAGGAAAAATAGTCTAGATAGAGGTCCCTATGATGTAAACAGACACCACATTAATACAGGTCTCCTACGACATTGTATTAAAAGGATGCAAATGCACCATGATAATATCAGACATGGGGTGGAAAACTATTTCAATACAGTGCACAAGGCTTCCAGAAATCTGGATACATTTTAGCAACACCTACCAATACAATTTACTCCCAGGAAAAAACAGTCACACAGTTACCAAAATGAGTTAGTGTAGCAAGCACTCATGCTTACAGGAGAAAAGATTGACTTTCAAAAGTACATTAGAATCACATGCTAGCTCTTACAATCTAGTCTTTGGCATAGTACTCCCTGAACCCCTTGCGGGTACAGAAAACATTTGCAAGGATATGCAAGTAGCTCCAAAGGCGTCATTTTATAAGAGCTCCACGGCAGGTAGAAAGTGCCAGAGGAATCAGTGGGACAATGTCAAGGGGCCATCCACTTTAAACGGGAAAAACTGCAGTATGTTTATTTTACCCCCACAGGTGCAGATTCTGCAGCAAACAGGGAATACCAGAGGAGACACTACTGAAGAGACCCAGAGGTCAGAGGATGAACCAGAAGCCTTAGAGGACAATGAAGCAGATCAGGAAGACCCCCAATGTAAGTCAATGGCAAATGCCGTTGAAACTCTGCTCCTGAGAATCTTGACCTCAGACTAGAGGGAACCCTGAGGGTAAGTACCATAAATTATCATCCCTCCCACCCCAGGATCCAGAGCAAAGTACTCACGTTGGCAGTTTGAGAAAACTTACTCCACTACGCCAAAACATCCCGGACGAGTACAGGCTTTTCCCCTCAGTGTGGTTTACAGGGTCCGGTACCCAGGGGCTTGAGATCAGAGTTAGCGACAACCTCCAACAACGAAGAAGAACTTATGGCCTTCCCATGACATTAACCTTCAAGCCAGAAGTGAAGATCTTCTCCATCTAATCTCCCAGTACTGTTCATTTGAATATCAAGTCTCCCATTTCTCTAAATGTTTGTCGAGTTGCTTGTTCTCTATAGATCACCCAGCACTCTTAAATTCTATTATGATCTGGACTTTATACTTTCTCTTTTACCTCTGCCTCCCTCCTTTTTTCTTTTTGGTGATTTCTTTCTACTATTAATTCCACTTCTCGTCTTAGACTCATATTATCTTGCCCAGATGTCTTTCTTCCCCCACTCTTGTGCCTGGCTTATGGACCCTCCTTACCTTCCGATACTACAGTACGCAGTCACGCTCTCCTCCTCTGACCGTTTTCTTCTTTCCTTTTCTCGTTCTCCCCCTCCGCCCCCAAAACCTCCTTCCTGTCCTTTCAGTTTTCTCTCATCGGGACCTACGTTCTTTTGATTTCTTTTTCGCCCCTGCTCGCCGTCCTTCAAATCACTTCCTACCCAGGCCATCGCCCTCTCTCCTTGCCCTTCTGACGTCTCTCAGCAGAGAGCTGCACTCGATGGAAAGACCATCCTTTCTTGATCTAGCAGCTCTTTTTTCCTCTTCATTCTTCTTAGGACTCCCTTTACTTGCTGTTAAACATTGTTATTTCTCTCACTTCACTCATCACCCTCGTCATCTATTCCAATTCTGTAATATTGCCTCCCCCGCCACCTCCTTGTCTTCTGCATCCCTCTTCTTCAGACTTTGTTGACTGTTTCACTTACAAGGTTTCTTCTCTATGGTCTTTCTTTACTTCAATCACATCATATTCTGATCCAACAGACTCAAACTGCCCCTTTCGTAGCTCATGCTCACCCAACTGCCTCTCCTCTTGACCCCATTCAATACTTCCTCACTGTCTCTGTCTATCCGCCAACTTATTCCATACCTCATTGGTCTTCTTAATATTTCCCTCTCCACATTCAAGCATGCTAGGATTAGTGCCATACTGAAAACGCCATCTCTTGATCCAACACTCCCAGGGAATAACAGACCCATTTCCCTTATTCCTTTCTGAGTTACTGTCTATGCAGAGATTCCTTGCTTTTTTAATCTGCACTCACTTCTTCCCAGTAGGTTTCGGACCCTCTCACTCCACTGAAACCACTCTTCACGTATCTAGCTCCCACCTCTCTGGCCGTCATACCAAACTATCCTCAATACTCATCCTACTACATCCATCTGCAGAATTTGATATGGTCGATAACCCAACTCTTCATGCCACATTTGCTTCTCTTGGACTATCGTGAACTATTCTCCAATGTCTCTGAAAGAACCTATTGTGTATCTTGGGCGAGACATTTCTTCTTCTCATCCTCTTCTTTTATGGTGTTCCTCAAGACTCTGTGCTTGCCGCCCCTGATATTTCCTCATTATACTATGCCTCCTACTGCTCTTGCCACCACATTTAATCTTTTATGTCACATCTACGTTGATGATCCCGCAGATCTTTTCCTTCTTCACCGACACTCTTCATACAAATGCTTCACACTCGCTCTGCCGTCCAGTCCGGGATGCGCTAATTTCCTTCACCTCAATCCTGCAAAAATTGAGGTCCTCTTTTTTCCCCACCAACACTCTTCCCTAACCCTTTACCTCCAAATGCTCTTTCTTTTCCCCCTTCCCTACTTTCTTTCTCTTCTCACAATCTGGGAGTGTTAGAATTCTCTAGTTTTCCTCTGTAATTTCCAACACTGATCCTATCTGTAGTTTTTATGTTCTAAACCTTCATTTTGCTCGCCCATTTCCATCATTCAAACTTACTAAACCCCTCATTATATCCCTTATTTTCTCATTACTGGACTATTGATTCATGCTTTTGTTTGGTCTTCCAGCTTCTCACAACACTCCCCTATTCTCTGTCTATAATTTTGCTATCCATCTTCTCTTCCATCACGCTCACCTATCACTTATTTTCTCCTTTCTAACTGTTCTCTCGTTCCAATCCTGCCATGCCACTTTCTCTCCATTGTCTACAAGTGTATCCATGTTCTCACCCCCTCTCAATGTCCTGCTTGATCCCTCTATATTTCCCTCACGTTCCCTCAATTCCCAGTCTCATCATCATATTTTTCATTCTCGCCAGAAAGCTCATTTTATGTCTGTTCTCACCAATAACGGATTCTTTTTCTTCCAGACCTTTAATTAATACCCATCCATTTACGCTTTTTTGATGTATCGTTTCTGAATTGTAAAATGCACAGTGCTTTGGTTAATGCACTCCAAAAACCAATAAATACAAAGATTCTGATTAAGAAGACGAGGGGAAGACTAAGGAAGTGAGTTGGATTCCAGTAGCTCGGTGACAAACAAAAACGGGCATGCCAGCAAAAACTAATCACTGGACAGAGATGACAAGTGGTGACACCTTAGGATGGCCTAAGCAATAGATCAGGCGCGGCTTTCAGGTGCCAACACCCTC
Source organism: Ambystoma mexicanum (assembly GCF_040938575.1). Classification (NCBI taxonomy): domain Eukaryota; kingdom Metazoa; phylum Chordata; class Amphibia; order Caudata; family Ambystomatidae; genus Ambystoma; species Ambystoma mexicanum. The sequence continues at coordinate 299,791,121 of NC_090927.1, forward strand.
CCAGGCAGTGGCGAGATGCGGGGTAAACAATCCAGAAAACTGATCCAGCATGGAAGGCTTAACCCAGGAGATGGTGGGAGGCAGCAGGAGAATTCAGTAAGCTTGGCCTGGACCTGCAGGAGAAGAAAACCCAAACCGGGATATGCCCAAACCACTACCCAGCCAGTATAGCCAGGTAAGGATTAAACGGCAAATAGGACAGCAGACCGGTTTCTTCCAAGTAGATGAACCAAGCAACCTGGGAGAGGGGAAGGAACCAGTCAGGGCCTTAAGTACCACTGGAAACAGCCGACCAATCACTACGACCAATCACTAGTGGGGGCAAAGGGACAGAAGTCAAACCATACTGGTTGATCAGTAGGACTGGCCTTCAGCCAGGACCAACCCCACAGGAAGTGAGCAGGAGGTGAGAGTTCAGGGACTTAGACTGGTCTAAACTATTAAGAACCAATTTGGTCAAAAAGACATTTAAGGCCACTTGTGGCTCCCCTGAACAAAAGGAGCCTTAAAATACAAAATGGCAGAGAGGCCACTTGTGGCTGCCCTGAACAAAATGAGCCTTAAAATACAAAATGGCAGAGAGCAGAATTTCTTTCTTTAAAGTTTTTTTTAAAATACATTAGTTCCCCAATGGCTGCCACAAAGATATAGGGCTACCAATGCAGTAAAATGGCTTAATCAATCCTATGATCCATACAAAATTAAAGTATAGCTGCCACCAACCTACTCCATACAGCCAATGTAGGGTGGCAAGAGTTACGGTAGGGCAAAAATGGGGAGCCAGAAAGGCAATGTGGGACTGTGCGCCTTAAGGGTAACCGAATACCATGTACCTTAAGTAAAGGGATAAGGGTTGCAATGACAGGGGGACTTTAGGACTAAAGTGTATTTTCAAAAAATCTGCCAGAGGGAACAGTAGTGTTTCTGAAAGTCCATCAGTGGAGGCAGCCATTTCGGATTTATCTCCGGCAGTGAGGGTATTTTTATTACGGCGAGTAAAATGCTGAAATCGTGTGCACCTTCTCAGCATGCTGCCGGCAGTAGGTGCTTTTTTGCTCAGGAGGTATTCTTAAAAAAAAAGAAGAATACCTTTGAGATTTTAACAACCCCCAAAGCCTAAAGAAGAGCTGTTTTTCGGTTCAGAATCTGTACACATTTGTATACAACTACTACAATGTGTTGCTGTGACTGCACCATATTACTGCACCAGAAGAAAATAAGGCTGAATCCAGGTAGGGTTATGTGATAAGAATTATATATTACACGTGTTTCCGCAAGTTGCCTTTCTCAAATCAGGGCATATCTAGATGCAATAAATCATAAGTGAAAATGGTACGTATGCATTCAAAAAACACAATATTCCATGTCACATTGCAAAGATCAAAAATGGGAAAGTCAAGAGAAAAGTGCAGTCAGCCATAACATAGAAAAGAAAAGTTCAGCAATTGACATATTACCCATATGCATTTCCATTAGAGTTCAAAAATGATAGAGAGAAAGGGTGGGGGATAGGGGAGGATGAATAGGAGTAGAGAAAATCAGAGATATACAAAAAATGAAAAATTAGCGAGTGGTTGTGATGAATCCATTTTGTGCAAAATGTGCAGTAAGGTAAAGGGTCCTTTCTTATCCAGCATTGTTTCTTGTAACCATTACTGAAGATGTAATAACTGGGATCAATCGCAACTGCGAGGTAGAAGGATGGGGGAGGGAGGAAAAACAGTGGCGGTTTTTATCATTAGTTATTCCAAGTCTGCTCATTACATTCAGTTTCAGTTCAGACCTAAAGATCCTGATCTTGTTGTGTCAGGGGGCAAAGCTCGCGCTGCCCTTGGCTCTATATAAGTGAAAATGCATTTTTAAATCCATTCAAAGTTCTTATTGAGGTGCACAGTTTGAGCATGCTAAATTGCACGGTATCTAAACAAGTCATTAATTGGCACTCATGTGTGTAAACAATGTTTTAAACACTTATTTCAATGTGAACTGCCATAAGTGGCAAGAGCGCTACTGTATTGACACGACCGTGCGTCCGTATATTGCAATTAATGCATCTAGATACGATTGGATATGAGGGTGGGTGGGCTACCATAGACCCCAGGGTTTACCTGAAAATGTCGTTTCCGCACCCCGTGTCGTGGCGAAGTAGAGCTGTGATCCCTGCTTGTTGTCATGTAATGAATGGTTATCCTGGTAACTTGGTCCCTTGTTTGTGTCAATTGGGACTGTCAATTGGGACTGTCTGTAAGTGTACGCGTTAGTTAGTATTCTTGTGTTTCTGAGATTACTAAGGGCGTCAGCCCAGCATTTTCATAGTTTCTTGTATGATCTTCACCGTGGCGATTTGCCAAGATGTTCTATCACCTTGATTAATCTGTGCCACCATTGATCAGCATTGAAGTATCCATGAGTCGAAAGGTGGTCCAAGTAGGCCGATCTTATCGATTGATTTTTTGGACAGGACAGAAGTAAGTGACGGATAGTTTTGCTCGAGTCCGAGATGCCTCGAATCTGGCGAATCTCGTTAGTTTCAATTAAGTTTAATCTTACCCTAAGCAGGTAATTCCTGGATGATCTACTTGGAAACCTTGTGATGTACCTCTGGAGTTCATTTAATGTGCACAGTGTTTGCGGTAGATGTGCTAAGAGTTTATTTGCTGCTGCTTCTTCTGGTGTTTGTGACCAGTCGAGGTTTTTCAGTTTTTCAGACACACTGACCGGATTTAAGATCAAGTCGTCTTCTGAGTAGGCCACTGAGCTCAGTAAGGCTTGATTTTCCTTTTTCCAACTCGTTAACATTCTCACTATATCTGCTTGCATTTCGTCCCCCATCAGTGCGTAGATTTCTTGCCCGTCTTGGATGATGCACTTGCGATAGAGAAGAATCGAATTGATGTTTATTGTGCCCACTAACGAGAGGAGATTCCGTTCACGCCGAATTGCCGGCATTGAAGTTGAATTTGGTAGAGACAAAACTGTCCTCCAGAAAAGACCTTCTAGCTTTGTCCAAAGTTTTTTTGGGATCGATGGCATTGCTTCTGCACCATATGTGATTGAAGGCACAACTTTTTTCTTGTAAAATTCGATTGCTGGAATTATCGAGAATTTTCCGAATTTCAGGTCTATTGCTTTGCCTTGTGCTGCTAGCTTTTTGATTTACATTTTCAAAGATTCTTGCATTGCGCTTTCTTGTCGGGACCGGTCAATAGTTACACCTAAATATTTGAACTCTTGTTTTTTCTATCTCCGTGTCTTCTAGGTACCATGTGTATTTGTCAGATCTTTTTGACACGGACTCCAGGATCAGTATTTTTGTTTTATCTTTGTTTATTTGCAAGTTGTTTTCTGCAGTGTAACAGAGTAGGCTTGTTAACTGTCGCTGGAGCCCTATCTGGGTCTGTTCTAAGAGGATGAGGTCGTCGGCATATGTAAAATCGACCGATTTCTGCCTTAGCCAATTTTGGAGGAAAGGTTCTAGTGAGATCCTACGTTTTGCCAAAGTCGCCCAAGTAGGCTAAAAATACCACAGGTGCAAGAGGGCACCCTTGTTTAACCCCTCTTCCGGTGGGGATTTCTGCCAAAAGATGACCTTGAGGGGTTAGGCGCACCCTGAAGGTAGTGTCTGTGTGCAAAGCTTTTAATGGCAGGAGGATCTCCTTGGCACATTTCCACCCTTCGAGTTTTGACCAAAGACGCAACCTGTCCACTAGGTCAAACGCTTGAGAGAGGTCGATGAAGGCCACGAATATTCTTGGTTGCCCCTCTAGGACCTTGCTCTTTAGAGTGCTGATGATTAAGATGTTAGCGGTGGTGCCCACATTTTATTTTTTAATCCTGTTGGAAATTTATCATAACATGGGGCAGATTTGGCCCATGTTTGAAATCTTTTCAGCAGTAGGGCACCAAAGACCTTTCCGATGCAGTCCAAAACAGCTATTGGATGGAAGCTTGACGGATCACTAACGTCCCCTTTTTTGTAGATTGGAACAATAATTGCCTTGGTCCATGAAGGTGGAATAGATTTTGAGTGTGCACATCTCACAAAGATCTTTTTTAGGAGTTTTGACCACTCTGTCGGGTTGTTTTTAAGGTCCATGTTGGATATCCCGTCCGGGCCGACCGCTCGGGAGCTTTTTAGTTTTATTAAGAGCTCAAAAATGTCTTCTTTGTCATCGAGAAGAAGCCATCACGCAGGATCGTTTTCTATTGGACTACAGTCCACCTGGATTGGAGGTTCAAAGAGGGTTGTAAAGTGGTCAATCGATTTCTTCTCCCCCATAGAGTTAATGATGGAGTTTTTCCTCAACGGTGTTGCGGATTTTATAAGTGACCAGAATTCCCTTGCTTTGTTACCACAAATTGCTTTCAAGATGTTTTCCGAGTCATGCTGGTAGAGTACACAGTGTTTTTTTACCCAGTTTCTGTAGTTTCTGGAGACTTAAGATGTTGGCGTCTGATTGGCTGGAAGGCATTTGTTTCAACTTCCTTTTGATTTGACGCAGTTCACGTCTTTTTGTAGCCAGCTGAGCGTCGTAGTTATGTTTGTGCGGCATCCCGGGGGTAAGAGAGGTTTTCTTTTTTCCTGAGAAAGCCACAAGAAGAGGCACATAATCTGGTTCAGCGGTCACTTCCGACTAGTCTCTTTCAGAGTATCTTTGTGTCAACTTCTTGACTGCAGATGTTTAAAGTTTTAGTCGGTTTCCCTGGTTGTTTACTTCGACTCCATAAGAGTCTTCGTTCGATCTATTGAAGGAAGTCGACCATGTTGTTATTAGTTGGTTGTGATCACTCTGTCGTCTTACGCACCTTGAAGGCGGTTATTTCCAGAAAGGGACGGGAGACCCAAATGTAATCTATTGTAGCTCTCAGTGCTCCCTGTTCCCACGTCGGTGGGCGGTCTTTCTCGTTGAAGATCGTATCGAGATTTAGCATATGTCTAGAAGACATTAGCTTAGACCATAAGTTTCCTCTCCGAGCTACTGCTGTAATTTTTTAAGCTTTTCCTTCTGTTGTACCAGGCTTACTGCATGTTGCGTTGAGGTCTCCACAAATTAGGTAAAACACCTGGAGCGTTGACTGAATTTCGTCGATTGTTTCTTCCATCATGGATATGTAGGTTTTTGGGTCTGTAGTTGTTGGATTCCAATAAGTGTTTATGATTGCTATTTCTATGCTTTGTGCCTTTGTGGAAACTTCCCATTCTAAGAGAACTGCCAAAGTTGATAGATTTGACTGCAGTGTTTTTTATTTTCAGGCCTATCCCATTTCTGCAGGCCACGAGTAGGCCAGAAGATGGACGGCCTAACTGGCCTTTTTTAGCTGGAGCCAGAGCCAGGTCGTAACCATCCAAGATCGGTTTGTCAGTTAGCCATGTTTCTTGTAAGCAGATCTCATCAGACGATGCTAGATCTGCATCTCCCCTAGTGGTCAAGTGGAGATGTCCACGAGTGTTCCAAGAGCAGAGTTGTAGTGCAGTGGGGGTGCGGTCGGCTGGCGAGATGTCTCTATCAGTGCTCTGCCGACCTTCAAATTGCAATTTATTGTGGTTTTTTGAAAGGGCTTTTGGAAGCCAAGACTAAATTCCCTGAAGCCTTTCTTTTGGTTGTGTTTTCTGGCGATTTTATTGCCTCTAAAGTGTCTTTTTGCGACCTGCTGGATGTTCGCTTTTTTGGAGAATCTTTTTTGGTTGATTTGCATGAAGTTCTGTTAGAGTTTGTGTCTCTGTTTTTTCCTCTTTTTGGGTCCCTTTCACTCCTTCTTGGAGTTTGTGCCGACTCCTGCTTAATTCTGGGAAGTACGGAAGAGTGTGTTTTATTTCTACTTTTTCCAATTGTAAGGTCGGCACCACTCATTTATTTCTGGTCTAGTAATTACCCTTGTGTTAGAGTAGTCCTCGTGTTTATTTCTGATAGGGGCTGAGCGTGAGGGCCTTGAAAGAGCGTTTGCTCTTGTTTCTCTGCGCTCGCCGGTAGACGTCAATTTACCCGTCACCATGTAGCCGAGTTTGAGTAATTCATCTGCCTCTTCGGATATTCGAACCTGGGTCTTCTTTGATGAAATGTGCAGGTAGGTTTTGGCTCTTCGATTGGAATGGTATGGGTCCACCAACTTCAGGTCTTCTGATTTAATCTGTCTAAGTGCTGGAATGAAACCAAACAGAGTTAAAACGCCTCTTCTGTTGAGAATGATTTCATCGCGGTTTTCTACACATTGTTCTATTTTTAGAATCCAGACAGAGGTTTCGATGGAGGATCGTCGGTCGCGGTAGGTTGCAGTCCTGGATTTGTAGTGAATAGTCCAAGATTGGACTTTTTCCCCCGAGCTTGATGTTCTTTTGAGCTTATTTGGTTTAAGACCCTCGAAGCATCTTTTCTTGAGTTTCTGCCCCTTTCTCTCTGCTTGTACCGATGACCTGATTCCAAGGTCCTACCAGTTTGGAGAAGGAGAATTTGGCCTTGAGGAAAACAGTTCTTTTCTTTGACCCGCATTAGCTGGTTTGCTTTTTGGGGTACGAAGAGGCATTTTTTTTCGTTCTTCCATAGTGCAAAAGGGAGGGCTCTCTAATTGCCGAGACGGGGGAGGGCAGGGCATCTTCTCCTCAGGATGTTCATTTCTGACGGACAAGCTGCTTATCGAGTCATTTTCGAGATGTTCCTGATGTTCATTAGTTCATCGTCAGCTAGAAATTCTTCTGTTTTTGGGGAATGTGGAGTCCCTTTTACGTTGGCAATCTGGAAGACAAGAGTAGAGTCTTGAAGGGCGGCCCCTTTTAGTTGTGCACTTCTTTGGTAACTGTTGGGTAGGAACAATTTCTGCCTGGTCAGTTTTTCCGGCCGGCTTTTCGGCTGGTGCAAAAAATATCAGTTAAGCCCGATCTTTATCGTTGCATTTTGATCGGTTTTGGATGTTTCTGGGTGGTGTATCTTCACTGACTTGTATAACATCACTTTGGTCACAAATCACGTAATTCGTGGGGTCGGACGGAAGCTCCCTGTTCCCTGAGAGGTCTGTCAAAGATGTAGTTGGTAGAGTTTGCCTTTTTGTAGCACGAGAGACCATTGCTTGATCGTGTGGCGCTACAAAATTTAGTTGTTCCTTTGGAGATATGGTATTTGTTTTTAGACGTTCTTCCGAAGCTGCGATATAGCCTTCTAGAAAGATCAGCTTGATATGCATCATTGCCTGTAAGGTGGTATGGTCTTTCAAGTTGTCGTTGATTGATTCATATAGCTTTGTAAATGGTGCCAAAGCTATTGTCACCGCAGACATGATGGATAGAATGTCCAGTTTTTTGTTTGCCGGTGAGTCATTTGCAGTACCTGGGGGGTTTTTGTGGCAAGATTTAGATTTAGCTCATTTGCGATCAGCTTTCTTGCTGGAGAGTTGTTGAAGAGTTCGATGGAGTCGCGCCTATCCCGACTGTTTGCCAATTAGGGTTTCTCTCATGTCGCCCCCCTGTGATTGGCCTTCCGCCCTCTTTTTTGCTTCCATGCCTATGTCTTGTTTCCAAGATGTTAAGAGCAGGTGTCGCTACAGGATTTCTACCTTGTTCGACAGCCTTTTCAGGGGCATGCAGGGGATGTTGGGAATTTAATTGTCCTGGGTCCTCTATGGGCAATGTCAAATGGGTGAGTAACGAGTTTCTCCGACCTGGGGGATGCTCTGTTCGATTGTAAATTTCCTGTGAGTAAAGTGGAAGCCAAAGGCGTATCACTCAAAGTCACCGGATGCTGAACGGCTGGACTCGGTGAGGGGATTTGTCGATTGCCCACAGCCAGTCCGGGGACGCAGACTTGTTGCTGGGGCAATATATCCTGTGCGGTGGAACCCAGCACGGGCGATGAAAGTCCAGTGGTTTGTGGAACTTGTTGCTTCTTTAGGGTTTTGGTTTCCGTGTCCGGTCCAGTGACAAGGTCTGTTTTTCTGTTTTTTTTTTGGGCGGTTGACAGGAGTTAATTACTTCTAGTATTTCGGCATCTGTGAGGTCCTCCTGGGCACCCCTCACTTGAGGGGCGAAGGCATTGAAAAAGTCTTTACCAGACTAGCTGCTGGTATTTTACCCGAGTCCGGTACCCAGATTTGTTTTGTTTGTCTGGCCCCAGAATTTACGATTGCAAGGGGCTGTGGAGGGGTCGACATTCTTTTTTTGCAGCCTGGTTTTTATAGTCTCATTCGCTTTTTGTCGACGTTTTTTCCCCTTCTTAGGAGACATGGTCGGACTCCAGTGTCGTTTCTTTTTTTTTTTTTTAGTAGTTTCAAGGTTTGGGATATTTGAAATGTCCATTAGCTGAGACATAAAAAATGGGTCAGCCTCATGCAACTGGGACAGATTTGAGGACATTTTATTTGGCGCCGATGTCGTTTCGCATGATGTTATTAGCTCTGATTGGGTTGGGTTTGTGTGGATAATTGCAACGGTTTTTGTTCTGTTTTCCACTTTGTTAGTTGTAGGGGGCACATTACAGCAGGTAACGACATTGTCGTGACTGTTGGGTTAGGAAAGGGCAGACCCATATGCGTTGCTGCTATAGGACTTTGAGAAAATGATGTGATCTCGCTCATCCTGTCATTATCGTTTCTTTGCCCACTTTGAGTTTCGCCGCTCCTCGCGGCTCCGCAACCGTCTCGCTGTACGCCGCCTGGCACAGGCGAGCCCATGCCCCTCCCCTTCTGCTCGCTGCACCCGCCCCTCCCTCCGGAGGGACTCGGGAGCCGAAGCAGGGGGGAGGGGCACAAACTGCTCCTTGGGGACGCTGTGGAGGACGACTGCGTCCCGGGGTGGGCGTAGGCCTTCCCCCAAGCCTCGGGTGCCGCCGATCAGCTGCTCCTCCAAGGGACATGCTTCAAGCACAGGTGAGGCAAGTTTGTCTGTTTGTCCCCCCTCTCTGGGAACACAAAAGTCTTTACGTTTTTTTTGCTGGGGACGCCACAGTACTTTTAGAAGGCTGATGGAAGCAATCTTTTTCAAGGTGGCGAGTTCCCAATTTGGAGCCGTATGGGAGGGCACGAGGGCGCACACTGCGCAGCAGGCGACCCTCTTCGATCTCTGGACCAACGCCTCTTGTTCAGTAGGTTTGTTGGAGTCGGCTGTCTTGGCAGCCATGACAGCCAAGACTGCAAGACTGCCACTCTTCGCCACTCCGTGGAGGAGATGGTGTTTTGTAGGGAAGTGAGGCTGCAATAGAGACACGCCTCCAGGCGTGTAGACACAGGCAACAGACTCACGAGGTGAGTAGCAAGACTGCCACTCTTCGCCACTTCTCCCACATATTCCCCATCTTATGATTATTATCCTTCCAGCTTTAGCTGCTTTGGAATTTATTTCCGTCAGGAGTCGCTGTGTGCAGTCTCGTCGATGTCCCTCGAGGGCCTCCGTTCGACATCATCATCAGTATAAATAGCACATGCAGCGCCTGTTGGCTTCAGTTCTGTAAAGTGTAAAAACACGTACATTTTACGGCGGAGTAGGCTGGGAGGGGCGATGAGGAATACGTGGGTGGAACATCCAATCGAAAGAAAGTTACCAGGGCTAAGTAACAGGTGAGGCAAGTTCGTCTGTTTGTCCCCCCTCTCTGGGAACACAAAAGTCTTCACGTTTTTCTTTTGCTGGGGACGTCACAGTGCTTTGTCACAGCTAAACCCATTTTGGGGCTTGTATAGCCAATGAATAATTGGTCATTTTGACAAATTTGAGCCACTTTTATTTATTTATTTAGTTGCTTGTATAGCGCGTCAAGCCCAAAAGGCATCTGGGCGCTTGCTTACAGAAAAAGTTACAGTTGTTACTCAGGTTACATACATACAATAATCATAAGGCAATATATATACAGGTTAGGCAGTGAGATACATTATTTGAGATAGGCAGTCAAGGAAGGCTAGTGGGATTTCAATATGTACAGCAGGCACGGACGGGGTGCGTGAATTACCGTAACTTTGAGTAAGGAGGTATGTTTTAAGTTGTTTACGGAATATCCAAAAGGATTCTTGAGCTCTTCATAGGAACAGCAAGGTGTTCCAAAGCTTACTGTCAATCTTGGGAAAGCTACTGCCTCCTGCCTTTTGGAGCTTGAATTTAGGGGTGGCAAGGAGGTGCATGTAGGCTGCTCTCGTAGGCCTAGCAGAATGTGGTGTAGACATTTTATCTGACAGGTAAAATGGGGCTACCCAGTGAAGACCTTTATGAGTCAGGGTGAGTGTTTTGAACGAGATTCTTTCTTCTATCGGCAGCCAGTAGAGATTTTGTCTAGTTGCGGAAATGTGCGCTAATCTAGGGATGTTGAGTGCTGCTCTAATGGTGTTATTTTGCAGAAACTGGAGTTTGTGGATGTTATACGTCGTAGTGCCGACGCTATAAGGGGTTGCAGTAGTCAAGTTGGGTCACGACTAGGGCTCTGGCCAGTGTAATGCAGCCATCGGGTGATAGAAAGGGTCTGCATGCGTTGATGAGTTTGCACATATAGGTTGTAGCTGAGGTGGTGGCGTTTACTTGTTTTGAGAGAGTAAGGGAATATGATATATAAAAGCTGAGAGCCCTTTTTGGGTCCAGCCAATGTAATCTTCCCTCCTCCTTTCCAGGATGGGGAGGTGGGTAGAAAGTTGGCAAAATGATCTTTTGCGACAAGTGGAACTCGGAGACTACCTTAGGTCGAAAAGAATGTTTTACTCTGAGAACAAACTTGTCTTTAAAGAAAACAGTATATGAAGGTTTACAGGAAAGTGCCTGCAACTCGTTTACCCTGCGGGCTTACGTTATTGCCATTAGTAAAACAGTTTTCAAAGTTAACAGTCTTAATGGGCATGAATGTATTGGCTCAAAAGGGATGCATGTTAGTAATGTTAACACTAGGTTAAGATCCCATACAGGAACTTGGAAAGGAACTAGTGAAAATACATCAGTAAGACCCTTTAGGAATTGAACAATCATAGGGATTTTAAAATATGAATCCTCTTCTGAAGAGCGCTTGAAAATAGACAGCGCCGCGAGGTAACCTTAAATTGTTCCAATCTGGAGCCCCAGATTTGCCAAATATAACAAAAAGGAAAGTACCATCAGTGTATCACAAAGAAAAGGGTCCACATTCTTATCCCTGCACCAACTGCTGAACTTGTTCCAACAGCAGCAGTACAAAGATTTCATTGCTGGCCTTCTGGCCGAAAGCAAGATCTCCATTATGTCACCCGGAAGGTCCCAATCCCTGTATCTCAACCTCTTAGAAACCATGCGTGAAGGTTGAGAGTTGACCTCTGGATGCAGAACCCAACCCTCGTCTCACGAGATAAGGTCCTCTCTTCATAGAAGACGTATTGGAGGGCAGATGGACATGTCCAGAAGGTCTGGGTCTCTCGTCCACCTGGCCCAATCCGGGGCAATTAGTATCATGGATTTCCTGAACTTTCTCAACCTCCTGATCACGTGAGGAAGGACGGGGACTGGAGAAAACGCGTACAGGAGTAGAAACTCCCAGTCCACTATGAACGTGTCCTCTAAAGCTCCTCTTGGAGGAAATTCCCTGGAGCAAAACAGTTTTCACTTCCGGTAGCCATTGGTCACGAACAGATCCACTTGAGGGTTTCCCCAAAGGGGGGGAAGATCTCTTGAAGGACTTCCTGAGCTAGTTCCCACTCGTGGGAGACTTTGCTTTGCCTGCTCAGAGCATCCACCGCCGTATTCTCCTCTCCGCTAGGTGAACTGCCGATAGAGAGATTCCTTCTTGAATTGCCCAGAACCAGAGCTGCATTACTTCTCTGCACAGTGGTAGTGACCCTGCACCTCCTCCCTTGTTGAGGTAGTCCATGGCCACTGTGTTCAAGTCATTATTAGGACATGCTTTCCCGTACAGAGGGCAGAAAGGCTGATAGCCTGATAGTCTAATTGCCCTCAGCTCCAAAAGGCTGATGTGTAGTTTGGACGCCGATGGAGACAAACTACAGCTGATTGTCAGCTCGTTGGCGTGGGCTCCCCACCCCATGAGTGAGGCATCTGCCACTACGGTGATCTCTGGCCATGGCTGCCGAAAAAATTCTGCCTTCAGAATGTTGTCTTTGCAAGCACACCACAGAAGGTCCTGTGCAACTCTGCTCGGAACTTGAAGGTGGTCTGACATTCTGCCTAAGAATTCGGACCATTGAGTCTGGAGAGCCCATTGGTGGGATCTCAGTCTCAGGGGATCTATGTGATCATTGCGCCGCCCGCAACTGCAACTCCGAAAATGCCAACGGCAGTTACGGCACGGCGCAGTGATCATATGAATCACTGGGCCCGCTTCCTCTGGCCAGCATCAGCCGTCCCAACCCCCCACCCCACTTACCTTTAGGGCGGCACACTTCTGCATGTGCAGCCCGCACTCTGTGATCCCTGCGATGTCAGCTCTTCCGACTAACGTGGGTTGGAGCGGACGCCGCAGGGTGCTTTTTTTTTTTACATGTCCCTCGCTTTCTGAAATGGTAAGCGGGGGACACCCCAGCAACCCCCGTCCCCCATTACTGCGCCCAGGAAGAGCGGGGGACACTCGCGCAACCCCCGCTCTGCTTGGGCACAGTAAATGTCACTGTCATTTTGTGCGCCTTCAAAGTCGCTGTGACTGCAGGGGCGCACAAATGAGGGCGACATTTTTGTATGATACCGTCTCAGGCGAGCCTCTGGCACCAGGAAAATGCAGGATGCCATGATAACAAGCAACCTAAAAAATAAAATAAAAAAAAAATAAAAAATATATCAAATCCCGGAAGACGCTGGGCACTCTGGAATCTGGTGACCATCTGCAGAACGTATTGGCGAGGCTTTGCCAGAGAAAGCAGACAGGACTGCTCCAATAAATTGGAGCCTTTGTGATGATATCATGTGGGACTTCTCGTAATTGAGGTAGAAGCCCAGTCTGTGGAGACAGTGGCAGGTTATGCTGAGATGAGCTTGTTCGGGTGAATGTGCCCTGATCAGCCAATCATCTAGGTAGGGGTAGACGTGAATCCCCGCCTCTCCTGAGACTCGCTGCCACCATCGCCATTAACTTGGTGAAAACCCTCGGGCGGAGGTCAGCGTGAATGGCAGAACTCAAAACGGATAATGAGAACCGGGAACCTCAGGTACCGTCTGTGCTTGTGATGGATAGGCACATGAAAGTAAGCATCCTGAAGGTCCAAGGACACCATCCAGTCTTGGAGTTGGAGAGCCTGAAGGATCCGAGAAAGGGTAACCATCTTGAACTTGTCCTTCCTGAGGAACTTGTTCAAGTTTCTTAAATCCAAGATGGGTCTCAATCCTCTGTCCTTTTTGGGAACTAGAAAATACAGAGAGTACCAACCCTTGTTCATCTCCGCCATAGGTACCGGTTCTATAGCACCTTTCTGTAGCAGAGTCAAAATTTCCAGCACAAGGAGCGGATCCGGAACTTTTAAAGAGTTGCTCCCTGGTGGATGTTCTTGAGGCCTTTTTTGAAAAGGAAGGCAGTAACCTTGGGCCACAGTTTCCAGTGCCCAAGCATCTGAAGTAATGCCCCGCCATTCTTTTAGATGCTGAGAAAGTCTGCCTCCAACTGGGGTCGTGAGTCAAGGCCTCAGAGTGGTTTTGAGGTGTCCACTATGAGGGAATCTTCTCCAACGACTTTGACTGGCTTGTCCTCTTCCTCTTCCAACGGAGGAGTAGAATCGAAAGGACTTACCCCTCCAAGATGATGAACTGGGGTAGGAGTGTTAAGGCGGTCTAATGGCTGCACTAAGATTTAGCGCTGCTTTCGAGGTCTGCAGCTTTTCCAAACTTTCATCCGCCTTGCTGCCAAACTGCCTTGAGCCGTCAAAGGACATATTGAGGAGTCTAGACTGCACATCTGGTGCAAATCCGGACTTCAACCACGCAAATCTGCGCAACACAGTGCTAGTTGCCATGGATCTGCTGATGCTATCTGCAGTACCCAGACCTCACTGGAGGCATTCCCACATTGCCTCCCTACCATCCTTGATGATAGCCAGGAAGCCGTCTCCTGCTGGGATGTGGTCAGCCGCTATAGCTACACAGTCCCACAGGGTAAACAAACTTTGACAAGGTACAGGTTGCGTTAGTTGATTTTGAAGCCATACTACAAGCAGTAAATATTTTTCTCGCCCAGGCAGCCGATCTCCTATCCCTATCGGGAGGGATACAGGGGTATGCCGATTGCTTGGTAGATGTAGCAGCTTGAATCAGCAAACTTTCTGGTGATGGGTGCTTTGTTAAGTACTGATTGCTATTGTGGGATCGAGTGTGCGCTAGTTATCACTCATGAGTTATGCATGTTGAATCTAGTTTTCTATAAAGAAGAGATGGTAAGGGTAGCAGCTAGTAGGCTACTTCCCTCAAACTTCCCACAAGGTCTGGAATGAGTAAAAAAATGAATTTGGTTCGGGAAGGAGTTTTGCGCTCTAAACACCCCTAGAATTGTAAATGTCCACTCGATATAAAGAATGTATCACTGTAGTAATTCAGATAATTAGGAAATAAGTATTTGTTCTTCAAGTTGTAGACAGCCGACATTGGGCATATTCTTAATTTCTTCCTTGACTGTATTTGTGAAATTACTCTCTTGTGTTCACATGTAGTATGTGTAATGAGTAGTTCCAACATGATTTTGGAACTTTGATTAAAGTTTTTTTTCCCCCCCAATTCCCTGCCAGGTCAGCATCCTCATCGTTATCAAAGTTAGGAAAATTAAGTACTCGTAGACCTCTTGGAATAATTCCATTCTCTAAATAGTTAGCAAGGGAGGCATGCTCCCAGTACTTGCCGATTTCCCGCTTTGATAATCTTTCTAATTTGATACATTTCTGTCTCAGAGTTTCTTCTGTGTTATAACTACTCCTAAACGGGTTGGAGGTACTACCCCTTGGAGCAAACAAAGCAGCTCTGTCCTCATCTCTATTACACATAGTCTGCCATAATTTGTGGGATCGATCTATTGAGTGTGGCACACTAGCAATCAGTTCTTCATTTTTTCGATCAATCAGTGCCTGCTGAAATCTACTAACCATTACTATATGTGTAATAGAGATGAGGACAGAGCTGCTTTGTTTGCTCCAAGGGGCAGTACCTCTAACCCCTTTAGGAGTAGTTATAACACAGAAGAAACACTGAGACAGAAATGTATCAAATTAGAAAGATTATGAAAGCAGGAAATCAGTACTGGGAGCATGCCTGCCTTGCTAACTATTTAGAGACTGGGATTATTCCAAGAGGTCTACGAGTACTTATTTTTCCTAACTTTGATAACTATTAGGATGCTTTCCTGGCAGGGAATTGGGAGAAAAACCTTAATCAAAGTTCCAAAATCATATTGGAACTACTCATTACACATGCTACATGTGAACACAAGAGAGTAATTGCACTAATTAATACAGTCAAGGAATAAATTAAGAATATGCCCAATGTGGACTGTCTACTGAATAAACACTTATTTCTAAATTATCTGAATTACTACAGTGATATATTCTTTATATCAAATGGACATTCACACTTATATGGTAGTTTAGAGCGCGAGCCGCCTTCCCGAACCAGATTCATTTGCTTTGTTAAGTACTCTGGATCACAGCTGGGTGCTCTATATTTTATTGCAAAATTTGTATTTACCGCAGTCTCTGTTTCCCGATTTGTTGAGACCCTTTTTTGTAGGGCAATGTGAAAAGGCGAAATTGGATATCTTTGGGGACGCTGATCCAAAATATCTGTCAGGTCATTCTGCTTGAAAGGAGGTGTAGGCCTGCTCCAATCTAAACATTATACCACCTTGCTCATTAGATGCCTACATGAGGAATCAGCCTGGTCAGTAGGATCTGGTTTACCAAATTCCAGTTCTAGAGAGGCATCTATACCACTGGCTGATTGTAGGTCATCATACAAGTCTTTTAGCCAAGACTCTTCAGAAATCAAGTCCTCTGGCACATTTGGGGTGCCATATTTGTATTATCGCCTGATGGCTCATTGTCTTCATAGATTGAGGTTAAAGACTTTAAAAATTAAAGTCTCCCTTTGGGAAGGGTTTGAAAACCTTTTCCACGAGTTACTATGGCTTCGACACGTTCAAAGAAATCGTCGACTTCAAAGTTGGAGTCGATTTTGTCAGAGTCAAATTCAACACTGGCGTCCACGGTTCTGACGCTGATGGAGTTTGCGAAGCAGTCAGAGTTACTGACTTATGTTTTTTCAAAGGAACCCTTGATGGACTGGATTCCTAGGCTTGTCGAAGTCCGGGATGATTTTTCGTCAGATCGAGATTTTTCTCGATGTAGTTCCGGCTTCGAAGATTTTAAAGGTTTCGTCTTAGACTTCGCTTTGCCGTCTTGATGCAGATCGTTAGGGGCATGGGCTTTCTGCTTGCCCTCAGAGGGGGTCGGGCCACATTCTCGAAGATTTTAAGCATTTCTTTACAAAATGCATCCCATTTAGCTGGGTAGTGCACAGACGTTTGATTACCTCAGCCTAGGAATCACAAGAGGTTGAAGGTGACCTGTGACACTGTTTCTTGGCCTTCTTACAAGAAGAAGAAGAATGGAGCGATCGACTTCTGTATCAAGATCTTTTAGTTCTTTTCTGGTAAGGAGAATCTCTCAACTCATCGAATTTTCTTTGGAACTCTTCGATGGATACTTCGAAGGCAACCTCCCCACTGCCGTTTTACTTTACACTCTCTCTCAGATCTTTTTCGCTCATCGCCCGACAGGAGTTACGGTGACCGATACCAAGACCCCACAGACATATGCTGTGGGTGTCGGTGATTGACATCTTCGATACACATTTTTGGCACTTCTTGAAGCCCATTTTAGGCATTGATGGAGCCGACATACATTTTTATTTCCGAAAATAGTGACGAACCGAAGCGCGTCATAACTCTTCGAAGCGTTAGCTTGGAAAAACGGAACTGAAGCCAACGGGCGCTGCATCCACTATTTATACTGAGGGTGACGTCGACAGTCTACGGAGGCCCTCAAAGGACATCAACGTGACGGCACACAGTGCCCCCTGTTGAAATAAAATTCCGAAGCAGCTAGAGCTGGAAGGGTTATCATATGGTGAGGAATACGTGGGAGGCCACAATCCATTCTAAAACATTTTCACTCCGCTTCAATGAACAAAATCCCAGTGGGTCCAACAGTAGTGCCGGAAGGCTAAGGACAGAGTAAGATTTGCAAAATCTCTTTGCAGCGAGTCTGAGGTTCTTCCAGGTAATCTCCTTTGCATTGATCTTCCTGGTCACCCGTCTCTGCTGGCTAATCTTCCCCTGAACTTTCCCCTAGGGTTAGGCTTTCCCGGCCAAATGTTTTAGGGTTAGTCTTTGGCCCTGCCCCCTCACACTTCACTGGCATGCACTTCGGTTCTCTGTTCCGGTCATATCGGTCCTCGCCGTGCTGACCCTTCTCTCTCCCTGGGCTGCCATTGTGAGAGGTCAGAAATGCGAGGCAGACAACTTGACAGATGTTTTTCACAAGTAGCAATTCTATTAAATTACAAGCGTGTGATAAACGCTTCACTTTCCCTAACATAATGAGGATTTCCCCGCTCATAAAATTAAGACTAAAAGGAAAACGATATCAAACTTATACATACAATAACATCATACAAGAATCTATATTGCCGTTTAAACTCAACAAAATAATAGTTATGCTCAAACACCAACTTTATAACCAAATATCCTTGCATCCAGCGTTGGATCCCCTTCCCCAGGATTAATATAAGATTTCCCAAATAAAAGTTCCAATTAGAAAAGTTATTTTCAAGTTCTGCTTCAAGAGAAATACAAAGTTCCTTTCAATAGCCAAGTTCTGCTTCACTTGGATTATCTTCCAATTGCACAAGGTTCATCGCTCTGTAACAACATTTCCACAAGCTCTTGTTTATCTTTGTTTCATCTTTCAGTGAATATTTCAATAGAATGTCTCCTCTTTGGAAAAGACAACTACTTCACATTTCTTCTTTAGAAACAACAATATTTTTGTCAGAATAATTTTACCACTGTTCAAACACATTTGTGGCCTTGCCACTTTATTTCCACGACAACCTTTCACCACAATGCAGTACTTCAATATCTTCTTCCTGGTCCACTAACCTGTCAAGACTACCACCAACAATCCCTTTCCTGGTATACTCGCCTGCCAGAATAAACCTCTTACCACTACTACAAGTGCTCCGTGATGAGGTTAATTTCAAACATTAGCAACATTTTTGACTTTCAATAACTTGGAGATTCTCAACTTCTTCCATAAGGATACAACACCCAATGATGTTGTTTGTTTCACTCATTCGTTTGCCTCATGTAATGCAGGTTATGGTCCTCTTCCCCCTTGATGCTCTCCACAAGAAAGGCTTCCCTCCTGCCACCTATGGGTTTCTGCCATCACACCAGGTAACTGCTGATAAGGGTTCTTATAGAGGTTTCTCTCTCTAAGAAAACTGTCTTCCCCTTTTCTATGTAATGGCCTTTCTTTGACTTGGCCAATGCAGATTGTTCTTTGGCTTAAATATTACCTCCTCTTTACCATGGCAATGTCGGTTACAGTTTAGTTTCAATATTACCCCCTTTTGGCTTTGGCAATGTTGATTACAGTCGGTGTTTAATATTGCTCCTTTTTTAGTTGGGCAATAACAGTTATAAACCTCATTCTCCCGTTTCCTCTTAATATAGGGATTGCACAAAAAAAATTCTCTTTCATTAGTTTGGCATTCTAAACATCTACATGCAACCAGTAGCCTTTCACAGTGCGCCCCGGCGTCACCTATCCCGTTTCTCCTTGCGCATCCGCTTTACTCGCTTTTGCTGAAAGTTCTTCAGAGCCTCTGACAGCTCTAGTTGTGTTCCCGTGTCCCACGCCTTTCACCAAAGGAGCCTCCATTGCTACCAGTTTTCTCTGATGCTCGCCAGCCACCGGAGTAAAGAATAGGGAACGGAGAGCTCCTCTCTCTTCCACGGGGCAACCTGTCACAGTCACGCTTCCCGCTGTCCGACCTCTGCAGTTTAGGCTTCTCACTCCTGCGACTCCCATGGCACCATAATCAGCTACACCAACGGCGGCTGTCCAGGTCTCCCAATTTCTCTGGCCTTTCTGCATACACATGCTGACTGCTTCTCCTAATGCTTCTAATGGCCTGCATCTGAAGGGGCTTTAAATAATCTAAAGTCCTGCTCAGGTGTGGTCCATTAGAAACACTAGACTGCATACTGCAGTTCTGTGCCTCTAAGCCCCTCTTCCTCGTCCCAGTACATAGGGCATTATGGGACTTGAAGTCCCCAATGTGTTTCTTTTTATATCAAAGACCTCTATTTTACAATAGGCCATTAAAACTGAGGGATCATCAGGGACGCTGGTTAGCTGGTTCTCCCAATTCTCCTGTCCCAAGTCCTCCCCCCATGTGATCATCCCGCAGAACACTCCCCCAACCCCCCAGGGTCAGGATCAGGAAGAGACTGCCTTTCCCGTGGCCACACGAGAAGGGTCCCAGGCCAGGGTCTTTGGGATAATCACTTCTGATTCATCACACCATCCTCACATTAATACATGTCCTGGTGGTTGGTAACAGCAGGATCTGGAACTGGAGTTCCAGTTTTCTCAATCTGCTTGTTTGACACTGGTCACATTGCTGCTGTATGTTGTAGTCCTGAAATAGAGGAAACACCTCTGGCCAGAAAGCTGGCAAGCATGTATGGTGTACAATACAGCAAAACAAGTTTCCACACAATACAAAACACTTTCAAGGGGGTTAGAGAATGGGCTCATCCCCACCCCCACCTCTGGGGTAGGATTGGGTCTGGCATATGCCCTGGCAGGCCACCTACCCGAGGTTGGGAGGGGTGCCCGTTTACTCTTGTCGGGGTCAAGTGCTGACCCGGTCGAACTGTGTTCTTAGATCACAAGTCAAGGATCTGAAGAGCCCAAATCTACAGTTCGGGGAGGCGGACATAGCAGCTTAATGCTTAATTTGATGAGATTACATCACGACGCTGGTATAAAATGGCGGCCATTGTAGCTATCACGGCAAAATCGCAGTATATTTCACTAAAAACTCATGGGGAAACCGTGCAAGCTACAACTCTCTGGTAAGAATTAAATGATGCTTAAATTCTTAGGATCCCTACAGAGAGTTGACTTTTAAGTAAGAGTCTTCAGAATTTGAACTGTATGATAATGAGTTAAGATTGCTAAAGCAATGCTCTCATTACCATAATGTCCATCTCATTTCCTGGGTACCTCCACCTCTAGTAATTTGACCTACGTGGTGTGCAGCATTGCTACTGAAAAAAAATGAAGCAAGCAATTCAAAAATGTCATTTGGTGAACGGGCTTCATAACAGTAGTAACAATAACAGTGAAATTTGTTAATGGCAACTGAGTGATCCTGATCTGGGTTTGAGCTCAGCAACAATTTTTTCATTCGTCTTTTCTTTACAGTATCATTCCTCCTGATGAACCGCATAAATTATTGCGGGGAAACACATGTTAAGGATACTATGAATATACTTTGAAGATTTTATTTTGACTATGAATATTGATAAAAGAGTAGCTTTGGAGAAGTTAAACTAATATTTGTCACAACTAGCAAACAGCCAAACACAAATTTCACTTCTTCAGTTTAACTTTGTTATTCTACAATTAAAAAAACTTAAGGATTCCGAATTTATTTTCTTTACAACTTCTGTTTCTAGCCACTGGGCAGTCTCAGTGGCAGGGATCCTATACTGCTGCCTTTGTCTAATCAAGATACCAATTTGTTCAAATCATCAATCTTAAATAAGGATTCGCCCACAGTTGCTTTAAGGCTGCTTTCATCCTTCTAAACGGAGCAGCTGCGAGGCCTGGTCAGTGGATGGTGCTGGGACACTTCAGACATCCACCAAGATGCAGGACTAGTTGCTACCATCATTCCAAGCCTGGAAAGCACCTTGGATTGTCTTCACTGGTTGCAGGAGAGGCAGCAAGACCTCTCCGGTAGATGGCTTGTGCAAACCTGGTTCCCGGTGCAGCAATCTTCTGGGTCTTTAGTGCAGTCTTCTCGCCTTCCGATTCCTGGCTACAGTAAGAGACCTCCAGAATGGCTGCAGCACTCCTCGGCTTATCCAAAATCCAGATTTCGGGGAGGCTGTGGGGGGAATGGAGGACTGGAAGAGGGGGTTGCCATCCGCCCATACATGGTAAGGATCTTCATCATTTGAACAGGAAACCGCTTCCCAATAAGTGACAGCATCCTACTCGATTATGTGCCACACAACAGACAACACTTGAGAGAAATGTGGATTGTGACCAGTCAGTTCAGTCACACAAAGCACTTTGCCAGGTAGTCTAGACAGGGCAAGGCAAAAGTGTATGCCCTTGCATGGGACTTTCCAACCTGAGAGGGCAGGAAGATGGCCAAAAGAGATGATACACAGCACTTAAACCACATAGTAATTTTGAATATATGTTACTGAAGTTACCATTATGAAGTAAAAGAAAAGAAATAAAAGATGTTGCTTGGCAGTGCACAGATAAAATAAGTAAAACGTGGCTTACTGTCACCAGCTGGTCCTTTACAAAGCAAAAAGTATTTTTAAAAGTTGCAAGGGAAAAAGGGACACAAAGTACTCATGTAATACTGCACTTAAGGTCGTGTGTGTTTCAAAAGGAAAACCTAGGAAAAGGTGAAAAGGAGAAAGAGTTAAGAGTTCAAAGCAGTTGAACAGGTGAGTGAAGCTAAAAATATTATACATACCTCAAAAGTCGGCCACAGTTCCAGGACAAGTAAGCAGGATTGGGGTTCCATTGAAAGTAATGCAGTGAAAGTCCAATTAACAGAGGGAAAGTCCCTAATGATCTCTTGGGCAAGTTTAAGCCCAATCATCAGCATAATACTCAACTATCTCATCTGCACAAATTCATCAGTATTTTGCCAGGATAAGTTTGGGAACACATCGAACATGGATTAAAGATACTATGACCTGGGATAAAACACAGAAGGATGATCACCTGTGGGAGCCTGACAGCTTTGCGGATTTGTTGCTCTTCCCATTTATCTTGCATGTCATTTTCATCTTCACTGTCCTCGCTTAATTCATTGGGATTGGACTCTGGTAGAAAACAAGAAATATAGGTTAGACTAAATGCCAAATTTAACAAAAAGCTAGTAGACATCTAAATAATTAAAAATGATTTGCAAAATGCAGTAACAACAAACAGAGAAATTACAGATTTTCAGACATCTGTGCTACAACTTGAACATGGAGAGAAAATATTGTTTTCCTCCTTCAAATGACTGCCTGCATCAGAATGAAATAAACGCAAGATTCATGTTGTCAGCCATTTACAACTTGTAGTTTTGATTTAAGATCCTTTTTAGGGTATGATGTCTATGCCTTCTACTAAGAGGATGCATGGTATTCTGATTTCTTTCTGTATTTCGCAATTGTGGATCACTTTTTACATGTATAAAATACTGTATAAAGTACCTAAAAAAGAACACTTTTTTATTTGGTGGTAATATCTTCTAATACAAACAAATAGTTGTCAGCGTGACTCCACGGACCCGGTGGAGCGGACCAAATGGGCATCGCAGAAATTACACTGCAAGATTGCATGCCCCAGCAATATGTCCCATTGATATTTCTAGTCAATGTTGAGCGACTTCCATTCACCACTGAAAAAGGCACTACGCGGGTGTTACACAGAAGTGTGTTCACTAGACTTGAAAAACTATTGGAGGATGAACAGTGGGTACACCCAGATAGATTTCACAGGCAAACAACTTCTTTGGCGTCCACTCTCCTATACAACTGCATAAAGGCCAAAATTAAAGCCAAGTACCCAGACATACCAGAGGAACTCAAAAGGAATACAACACCTAGCTACTACCGAAACAACCTCAGGAACGGCTATTGCACTACATAGGTTAACCATGATCAATTTGCCCAGGCGAGATATGCATTGGCTCTAGGTGCGCCCATAGAAGACAAGCACAGGGAGAGCATTTGTCAGCAACAAGATCCAAAGCCCATCATTTTAAACACAGAGCACTGCAATATAAGTACCTACACCAAGCATACTACACGAGCCCTAAAGGTTAGGAAATTTGGCCCACATCCTCCAGCGCATGTACCAAATGTAAACAACCCAATGCTGAGTTTATGCTTATGACCTGGTCATGTCCTTGCTTAACAGGATATTGACACAAGGTCACAGACACATGGCAGCAATCACCGAAGACGTTGGACAATACTCGGACATGGCTAGTGGGCTTACCACCTCGCTCATCTAGACTCTTGGGTAGATTTATGGTATGCATGTAAATGTATTGCACCAAGATGGGGAGACAAATCGGCACAGATGCACAAACAATGGATGTTTGAACTGGTCAAGGCAGGAGATTATGAAGGAACCTACAGTGAGCTGGTCCACCTAACCGCCAGACCCAAAGACATATTGTTATACGCAAGATACTACTTCTCTAGGAGGGACAGCCAATCTAATGTGGCTCTGTGAGGGCTAGGACTGCTAATACAGTGTGTGAGCTACGCTCAAGGTCTCATCATGATGTGATCTGCCTTTGCATATGTCGGCAATCAATAAACCCCATTTGCGATAAATGATGCGATATCAACACCATTAAGTGAAAACGTTGAATTTTTTCTGCTTTGTTATCTGAATTTTTTTTTTTTTTTATTTACTTGTGTATAATCAAAATGTATGATTTTTACAAGGCTGAGCATCAAACATCAAGAAGTTTTGCTACGTCCCTCAGCGTTGATTTTACTAAACGCTGCTTCCAACAGTTTAGCTGAGGCTATCACCCAACGGGTTTTCTCCCCTGAAATGAGACAACACCACCAAGTATTTTCTTCTATCAGACGGGGGTCGAGCCAGCATGGTGATAGGAAAGCGGTGCGTTCATTCGTTAAAGAGGGACAATGCAGAAGAAGATGACGAACTGTCTCAATAGAGTCTGAGGCTTTGCATAGCCTGCAGCTTTTTTTGGCTGTTTGTTGTCTTATTGTCAAGATTTCTCTTGTGTGGAGTAAATTCAAACGTGCTCTTAAGAAGGTAGATCTTAGTTTTCTGTCTGGAAACTTCGAACAATAGGCTAGAGGAATGTGCAGTCTATTGAACGTAGGAGGAAGATGGGTCAGCAGCTTGCATGCTTGTACTTGGTCGTTGGTTGTTATCCAGCCCAGATCCTTCAGTTTTTTGGCGACTCTAACTGGGTTGGTGATCAGATCGTCCACGGAGCACATAATCTCCTGCAGTTTATTTTTTTGGCGTTTGACCCGGTTCACAAGAGTCTTGCACTCTGAGGAAGCCATCTCTTGGGCGATGATGTTGAAGATAGGGAGACCGTCTGTTATAAGAGTCTTTCTAAATAGAGCTAAAGACAAAGCATTCACCGTGGCACTTAGTGATAGGAGGCCCAACTATCTGAATTGTATATGGGGAGGGGCACTATGCTTGATACAGTAAAATCTTACAGGTGTTGTACTTGTAATTATCTACTTGTGGATGGTGAATAAAGAATGTTTTTAAAAATAGAAACAAATGGTTAAGGAATCTGCACATACAATTTAAGAATTCAGGGACAATGCACAAGTAAGTACCTCAAGTAAGATCTTGGGTTAAGATGTAGCTCACAATAGGTTTTGTTGTGTCTGGAATTAATCTGCTGCAAATACAGGTTTCAAATAAAACCCCCAAGACCTTGCTGTTATTTTCTCCCTTTTGTTTAAATTTAGAAACTTTTCACAAACTCACAATATTTTTTTAACAGTTTGGTAAAGAGATGGGAACACTTTGGGGGGTATTTTAGAAGGAGTAGTGGATTGCAAAAGTAAAAGCATAGAGTACCTGTTAATGTCTTACATTTGCACTACAGTGGATTTGCATGACATTTTAAGAAGTAAAGTAATGAAACAGATTCAGCATGCCGTGCAGTCCTCAACTTTCAAATGCCTATTGGTTTCCAGCCTGTGTGAGATTTTCATGTAGGTGTAAAGCAAATGGATTCCTATGCAATCCGCCTGCATTCAGAACATGATAAAAAGAGGTGGGTTCAATAGGAATCCATTGGAAATGTTGCCTGCAAAAGCTTAATTTTCAGACAGCATTTACATATTTTTCTTTTAAACAGTAATAAGGAGAACAGGGTGATTTCACCTGTTTTTACTCTTTCATTTTACATTCTGTTTTGTAAAAGTTGAATGCATGGAACCCAACTGCGTGTAAATGCTAATGTTGGTGGTCTCCTGCATGCAATTTGCACCTTTTACAAAGTGACCCACGTTATTATATTTTCTAACTGGATGTCTAGTTAACTAAATCAAGTCTCACAGGGGAGAAAATAAAGCTTCACTCTGGATTACAACTCTATTGTTTTATTTTGGTGCACCCATGAGAGCCAATATGGGACGTATGGACAGGGCTATCAGAAACAAGCACGAGCAACATGCAGCTTTGGACCTAAAAGAGCCCAATAGTCCATGACCAATTAGAACTTGGTACGAATACACATGCTGTATAACCGGTGGGTGTTTGCACCAAAAGTAAGAATGCAGAAAGGGGGGGTGGCTAGCTGTCTAAGCAAACTGGTGAAATCCTTTTACAAAGCAGAAAACAGAACGTGAACATGAGAACCCCCCCTGACCTCGGGTCCAGGAAGAGTCGGTGCAAGTGTAATCGTGTGGGGAACATAGCCACTGAGAACCGCGAGTGACAGATCTGACAAACATGGTGGACCTGAAATAAAAATGGCAGCTGGGGCCGGGATGAGCTGAGCCGACTAACACCTGCGGCGTCCAGAGTGAGGACAGTCCCTGGCTGACATCGAAGAACGCCCCCGAAGTGGTCGGGAGGGCAGGTGGGACCAACTGTGAGGGAGGCAGCACCCCCTGCGAAGCACACCGAACATCTGGACCCAGTGAGGGACAGACTAACCGGAGCGTAGCATGGCGTGGCAGTGCCTGTAAGGCACACTGAACGTCCGGACCCCGGAAAGGGACAGAGAGCAGTTGGAGTGGAGCTGGAAGGTATGCAGCGGCCCCTGTGAGACAACATGATCCACGACACCCAGTGAGGGACAGAGCAGCAGCAACGGGAACAGCGAAAGTGAGAACGGCTGCTGACTCAGATTGGAAGCACACCCGGCGGTGTCGAGGAGGGGGATCTTGATGCGCCCGCCTGTGACAGGTGGAAACATAGGTGAGAGGGACAGGCCCAAGCCAACTGCGGAGCGAACGTGAAGGAGGGTGGAGGAGCTCAGTCTGGGTAAATACCTCAGCGGAAACTGTGTGACAAAGAGCCACGTGGGCAGTTGGACTGTGTGGAGTAATTGACAATTGAGCTGTGGTGATATGCGCATTCTGGAATTGGAGAAAGGGGAGATTGAGCGTGGCAGTGAGCCCCCCAGTGAGGGACACGGAGGCAGGGAGGATTGATCTGCTCGGTGAAGCCACAACTGGCGAGTCCGTAAGTGGGGATAAACCGGGTGGCGAGAGTAAACTGTTAGGGACCTGGCCTGGAGGCAGGGACAACAGAGGCTGCTGAGATGGTAAAAGGTCAGCAAAAGATCAAAAAATTCATTGACCCTAGAACCAGACAAAAAAAGCAGGAAGTTGGGGGCCCGGAGTCTGCTGGGGCGGCGCAGCAGGAAATGGAGGAGTGACCCTAGAGGCCGTAATGGAGGCCATACGGTGTCCGCTCATTTGGTCAAAAAAAAAAAAAAAAAAGATCATATGACCATTTGGTCGAAAAAAAAAATGGTCGAAATTTTTTTTATTTCATTATATATATATTTTCGTTTTGTTAAAAAAAAAAATTATATAAAAAACGTGGTTTTGGGGGGGGGGGCAACTCTTCCCCCCCCCCCCCCCCAACAAAAAAAAATGTAAAAAAAAAAAATATAACCAAAAAAAAAACATTCGACCATTTGGATTTCGACCAAATGGTCATTCGACCATTTGGTTGTCGACCAAATGACTGGTAACCGTATAACTAACCAAGATCTCGCTCGAGGAGAGCATCAAGGAAGTAAGGGTTGATGTGTCCGTGGTGAGAGCAGACCTACAGAAGGTGTGCGAGAGGTTCACGGAGGTGGAGCAGAGGGTGAGCACCATGGAGGATTACTTACAACTTAAAAACCAGGTAGAGGCCTGGTGGGTGCTACAAGGACACTTGAAAAAAGAGCAGAGGATGCAGAAGGATGTTCCCGGCGCTGCACATCCGGTTGGTGGGGATCCCTGAAATAAGGGAAGGACCGAGCGTGGAGCTTTTTGTGAAGGACCTCACCCTGAAGACATAGGGGGTGAAGGTACTCACCAAGCTCTTCACTGTAGAGCGGGTGCACATGGTGCCAGGGAGAGCCCCGCCACCGGGAGAGCAGCAGAGAGTCATAGTTGCCAAAATCCTAAACTTTCGGGACAGGGATGCAATTTTATAGGAGTCTCGGAGGGTGGGCTACTATGCGATAGGTAACACTAAACTGCGAATCATTCCCGACTTTACCTATGATGCTGTGCGATGCAGACTACAAGAGCTTAATATCAGATATACAATGTTCTTTCCGGCTAAACTTAACATTGTGGTGGGTGAAATCCTGGTTCTTTTCGTTGCCACAGGAGGTGTGGGACTAGTTGGAATCTAAGCCACAACATACTACTCCCAGAGATCATGGCGCAGAGGGGGAGACATGAATTGGCGACTGTACTCATTTCGAAGGGGAAGGGGAGGAGGCATGGTTGTGCAGTGTGAACTGTAGCCGAAAGGGCAGTAACTGCTTGAGGATGGGTAGGAGGAAAGTAAGTCAAGGAGGAGGGAGATAATCTAGTGTTTCTCTTTTTTGGGACGGGTGGAGCGGGAGTTCATCCACAGAGGAGAATGGGGACATGGACAGCGCAACAGGGGTTTGAGAACAGGGAAGGGACGAGGAGGAGGTTGGAGACATTAGGAAGAGGTGTGAGAGGGGGTTGAGGGTGAGAGGGGTATGGGAGAGTTGGGGAGAGGGTAGGAGGGAGTTGTGGGAAGTTGAGGGAGTGGGGGAAGGGGGAAGGTAGTATGCAGGGGAATTGGGAAGATATGGAAGCAAGACCGAGAGGAGGACCCAGAGATGGGAATGTCGACCTCGGGGAGGAAGAGGAAATAGCAGAGGAAGAAGGTATGGGAGGAGGGTAGGAAGTTGTTAGACCGAGAGGGGGCCGCAAGCTATACCTGGAGGCCGCAAATGATATAATGGATTTGAAGATCGGAACATGGAATGTTCGGGGGCTGGGAATTAGCCTAAAGAAAAGAGTGGGGGGCTTTCTAAAAAGACAGGGAATACAGGTATCCCTGATACAGGAGAAACATTTAACTAGGACCGACCTGGTGGCACTAGGGAGACCATGAGGAGGGTGAGTGATTGGTACTTCATACTCATTGCAGGCGAGGGGAGTGTTGACTTGGGTGGCGGCGGGGGTGCCGCTACATGTGGAAAAGGTTTTGATGGACGTGGTGGAGAGGACAGTAGTGCTCTTGGGGAAATTGGAGGGACAAACAATATGTGTAGCGAATTTGTATGCGCCAAATATCGATGACCAAGAATATTTTGCTTCGGTATTAAAAATGGTAGGGGCACACAGAGAAGGTCACATGCCAATTGCATGTGAATTTGGATGGTGCTGAAGGTCAGGGCCCTATAAGAGGCAACTGACGCCGGCACTAAAGAGGGTAATGGAAGAGCTAGACCTAGTGGAGCTGTGGAGAGAGGCACATGGTGAGGAGAGGGGGTTCTCGTATCAATCAGGGGCACATGGGTCCTACTATCGTCTGGATTATCTGTTGGCGGGTAGGGAAAGTTTTCACCTGTTTGAAGGGAAGGAATCTGTAAGGACGCACGTTATCAGACCACTCCCCCTTAGTGGCGAGATTGCTGGGGACCGGAAAGAGGCCCCAGCAACGGTTGACACGCATGCAGTGGATGACGCTGAAGGATGTTGGTTTCAGGAACGAGCTCCGGGGAGGGATAATACACTATTTTGAGCAAAATGCAGGGTCAATGACAACAGTGGGGGTATTATGGGAGGACTTTAAAGCAACTATATGAGGGGTTTGTATTTCCACGACAGTAGGCACGAGAAAAAGATTGGAGGGAGCATTGCTGCAGGCAGAAAAACAAGTAGCAGAATTGGATAAGGAAGCGGCAGGAGGGGGGCAGGTTGGAGACAGACTAGCCCAGGTTCTGTCATCATATAACAAGACCTTGCAAATTTTGACAGTAGCAAACGAGATTTACGATTGCATGGGGAAGGGGACAAAGCGGGAAAACTACTGGCCTGTTTGATAGACAGGAAACGTCCAAGCCGCACTATAACCCAAATCAGGTATGGAATGGGGGGAACCAGTGGGTACCCAAGAGCAGATTAATAAGGCGTTTCTGGAATTCTATAGGGAGCTATATACCAGTGAAGGAGCCTATGTGGAGGAAGATGCGGACGAGTTGCTCCGTGCGATCTAACTGCCAAGGTTGGGGGCAGACCGGAGGGAAGAATTGTAAGGTCCAATAGAGGAGGAAGACATACTTTGGGCATTGCTATAAATGAGGAAAGGTACAGCCCGGGTAGTGATGGGCTCCCAGTAGAATTGTATTGTGAAAATGTAGACCTCACCCCGTGGCTCAAGAAGGTATACAAGGAGGCATTTGAGTGCAGTATCCTTCCGGAATCTATGAGGGAAGCCATTACAACGGTCCTCTAGAAGGAAGGGAAGGATCCATTGGATTGCATGTCATATCGTCCCATTTCATTGTTGAACGTCGATGGGAACATTTTGGAAAAATTTTGGCAAATAGGCTGGCGAGAGTGGCTGCAGAGTCGGTAAACCCAGACCGTGCAGATTTATTGGGGGGAGGAACACGACAAGGAATATCGACCGACTGCATCATGTAATGGACCAAGTCAAAACCCAGAGGGAAGAAATGGTGCTAGTCCCTTTCGATGCCATGAAGGCGTTCGATTCCCTGCAATGGAGTTGGTTATTTCGGGTGCTGGAGAGGTATGGGTTTGATACGAATATTCCTAGATGGATGGGTTTATTATACAATAGACCATTAGCTGTGTTGAGGACCAATGATTGGGTGTCTTGACGATGGGAGTGGGGAAGAGGGACAAGGCAGGGGTGTGCAGTCTCCCCAATTTTATTTGCACTGGCTCTGGAACCACTGGCGGGGTATATACGACAAGAGATGGGGAAGCTGGGATTGTTGGAGGTGCTGGGGAATTTTCAAAAACTAGCAGGTTTTCAAATAAATAAGGAAAAATCCCAACTGTTCCCATTGGGAGGACTTCGAGACAGTAAGGGGGAGGACCTGCCGGACTGGCGGGTAACATGGGACACAGAATCATTTACATATCTGGGTATCTGTATATTTCACGAAATGGAGGAAACATTTGTACACAATACGGGGAGGGCGCTATCTAAAATAGGAGACGGTACAGTTTTGGAAAGGAATACCCCTCTCCTTCATGGGAAGGGTGGCAATATGTAAAATGGTGATGCTCCTTGGACTGCTCTACTACTTCACCAATATACCATATGTGATCAAACATTTGATTTTTTAAATGTTGGATGGTAAAATCGGGGAATTACTGTGGAACACATGAAGGAGGAGGGCGTCAGTGACAATGCTACGACATCCAAGATTGGAGGGTGGTCTCGGCTTACCGGATTATGAGGGCTATTTTATAGCAGCACAACTGCAGATGGTGTTGAAATGGGGGCATGCAGGTGGAGAGGTCCTGAAAGGGCTGGTGGGAAATCTACTGAACCACCAAATGGGGGTGGAGCTGTTGTGGGACTTGGTGGGAAACAAAGGGACGACAAATGTGTTTCAGACGGTCAGAGCGGTATGACGAAAGTACATTCAGAGGAGGCGACCTAAGGGATTGCACAATGAGGTCTTACCTTGGAGCTCGGACCTGAAATTAAGGCAGGCTATCGGGAGGGCTGGGGTACAGAGGCTCCGGGTAAAGGGTTGCTGTGTGGTGGGGGGACCTTTTCATGGGAGGAACACTGCTGACTTCTCAGAATGGTGTGTAAAATACAGGCTCCCAAAAGGGGCTGTTCCCGATGTATGGAGCAGTAGTTAAGAGACTAGCAGAGCTATGGGAGGGAATACCCGAGGAGCCAACAGCCAGCCCATTATTGCAAGTATTATTGCAGCAGGCACGGGGTAGGGGTGTGCGGAAATCTCACGAATCTATAGGGCCCTACAAGAGGAGGTACCCCAGAAGGAATTGAAGGTGAAGGGTATGGGAAGCGGATGGTGGGTCCCAGATATCTGAAAAGGAAAGGATAAAGATTTGGAAGCAGGTCCAGAAGGTGTCATGGAAAGCTAGATTTCAATTGGTTCAGTTTAATCTGCTACACACAGTGTAGGTGACCCCCAACTAGGCTCCGAGCGATGAATTGGACCCTCAGCGACGAGTGCTCGAGATGTGCCAAGGGCCCAGCAGGACACTGGCACATGGTCGGGGAATGCGGAATTATAGCTAGATAGTGGGAAACGGTTGTCAAAGGGATAAACAAATTGTTCGGGACTAGGCAAGAGTGCAACCCAAGAGTATGTCTCTGGGGAATTCTTTCAGAAGGGAAGAGACCTAAGTCGTGGAATAAGTTGGTCAGGTTCCTACTGATCTTAGCTAAACGCTGAATGGCTATAGGCGGGAAACAGCCACAAGGCCCATCAGTAACTCTGTGGAAAGGGGATGTCCGCAGATGGGGGATGGCGGAACTGAAGCTACTGCAGGCTAATCGAGACCAGACAGATGAAGAAAGGGTAACAGCAAACTAGGGTATATGATACGATATGGCATTTATAACGCATTTTATAACACGCTTATACACAAATGTTTGAAGGGGGTCAGTTGTTAAATGACCTGTGCATATCTAAAGATCTGAGGCCACCGTGAGACATAAGAGGGGTAGGAGGTGGGATAGAAGAGAGAGAGGGGAGGGATGAGAAGGGATATGAGATGCCACGGAGAGAACTCCGGAGGGAAACGTACGATCGCCCGGTCCGCTATTCAGGAGAAAGACGGGCGGGGCAGGGGTCTGCAAAGAGGAGACAGAGAAGGTGGGGAGTAGTTGGTACAGGGGTCAATGGATATTCGGTCAAGCGCAAGGGGGAACATGGGGGAGGGGAGTGGGCAGGGGAAGGGAAGGGAATGTTGGGATTGGTTACGTGTTGGTTTATTGCAAATGTCAATAAAGACTTTTTTTTAAAAAAAGAAGAGAAAAAAAGAATGTAGAAAGTGAATGGTGCATGGTGGATGACCGGTGGATGGAAGAAGCCCCCCCCAGCTCCTTTGTGGGTCTGAATGTGCATTTAACCCAGCATCCCAGCCCCCAAACAGTTTCCTGGTTAACAGTTGGGACGGAGGTCCTGCTGCTGGAAGGCCACATCTTGTTGGAAGAATGCCTGCATCTTGTTGGATGAATGCCGTAGCAGACTCAGAAGGTGAAGGTCTGTCATTATTTCTTGACCTGAGGGAACCTTGTGAGGTGCGCCCAACCGCCAACCTGGTAAGGGCAGCTAGGCCACCGTCTTCTTAACCACAAAGCTCCCTGAATCTGAACCATCCTTGTAGGGGGGCACTAGAAGACAATTGAACCCATAGACCTAGGCCCTTTAAGACGAGGTAGCACTACCTGGAAATGGATGGGGATGCAGAACTTACTCATACATCAATAATCAAACCGACTCAAAGTTGCTGTTTTATTTGCAATTGTCCAAAACAGGGAGTACAATGGACATCTACGGACGTTGCAAAGCAAGATCTTAATGAATTTCATAAAAAACTACTTTTATAGCAAAAATTGTCATCATTGACGTCACACTACGAGGCAAACTACCAAAAACTACTTGGGGGATGTGATAGGCTTACAGGAAACATCTAAGTATACGTTCTATACTAACGGGGTAGTGATTGGGTTTCTAACATCAGGTGGACAACTAAGCCCTCCTCTAGTGCAAGTCATCTTCATTGTCACAAAATACACAACGATTCATTGGTTATACAAACTATTGGGCTCTCGGTTACGTGGCCCTCTACAATTGGTTGGCACGCTTGTACCCTTCTGGAATATTCCACACGCTAGCAGCACGCAGACTGGTACCCCAGGTGCTGGGAGGGTTTGCCTGGTCATGCCTCCCCACCCAATTAGGCCAACATCTATCATCACTCTTTTGGTCTGCCATTCAATTAAGGCTTTGAACTTGGCCTTGAAGAAGCTCTCTGTGCCGGAGAATAAAAGTGAGTGTGGCATGGTCTTATCTTCTGGTTTCGGTGTAGCTCAACCCAAAGTCTATTTTCACTGGCCATGTGACTGGAGACCACGTTTGAGCTCTTCGTGGCATATAATACTATTAAATGATGAACTCTTGATGCCTTCAGTGTTTTTTATCCTGCTTCAAACAGAAGTTTGTTTCTTTTTCACGTTCATGTAGCTACTTGACAGACAACCAGGCTCAGGGTGGCCTCGACTCTTGGTGCTGGGCCAGCCAAGCCTTACTTGAATTCTATATGGGATACATTACTCACCGTCATCGTATTTCTGATGCTTGTATCTGCTTAGATTCACATGCTGTGCATAGGCCGACATCTAGTGGAAGCTGCAGAGTATTACAGTTTGTTTTTCGAAACTCGAAAATGGGCGTCGACACAGGGCGTTCCAGTAATACTATCCCTAGTGTGACATCCACTGTACCAAAGATCCCTCACGCGTCTAGGATCCTCAGATTGTATTTTTTCTGACATGAGGTAGCATGAGGAGTAGCGCGAGTACAGATAATCCAAGCAGATAGACAGAAAGGAAAGACTACAAGCCATCATGCGCCTTCTCTCAGATGGGAGGAACGGTGGGTCGCATGTGAATATAAGCAGATACAAGCATCAGAAATACGATTACGGTGAGTAATGTATCCCTTCTGAGGCTTGTGGAATCTGCTTAGATCACATGCTGTGCATAGATTAGCGAGCAGTACCTGAAGGAGGTGGGATGTGAGAAGGGTCATGAGCAAATAAGTGTCTTAGAACCGCTTGTTCCACTTGTGTATCTGCCTTGGAATGGGTGTCAATGCAGTAATGCTGAGTAAAAGTGTGAATAGAGCTCCAAGTAGCTGCTTTGCAAATGGTGTCAAGGGGTACATTTGCAATGAAAGTCAGAGTGTCCCCAATGCCTCTAGTAGAGTGGGCTCTTGGCGTGAAAGGCAGAGTTCTTTCAGAGAGTGAGTAACACAGCTGGATACAGTTAATAATCCACTTCGAGATGGCACCTTTAGAGACGCGATCCCCCTCTCTGCCTGTAGCTACGGAGACAAACAGTTGATCTGTTTTTCTTAGCGGTCTGGTTTTATTTACATAGTAGAGGACCGCCCTACGCACATCTAGGGCGTGTAGTTTCACCTCAGCCGAGCTTTGCGGGTTCTGGAAGAAAGCCGGAAGCTCGATGGACTGGTTTACATGGAATTTAGATATAAATTTAGGCGAGAACCTAGGGTGTGCGCGTAAAACCAGTTTGTCTTTATGGACAGTAAAGAAGGGGTCCTGCACTGACAGAGCCTGAATTTCACTGAGCCTTCTTATAGAAGTAATAGCTACTAAGAAGGCCGTTTTATAAGTCAGGTGTTTGAGACTACTTTTATGCATGGGTTCGAAAGGGGGGCCCATGAGCTTGGCTAGCACCACATTAAGGTCCCACCCTGGTGGTGGGTTTGAAATAGGGGGTTGAAGTCTCTTTACTCCTTCCATGAAGGCTTTAACTACTGGTACTTTCCACCACGAAACCTTGCTATAGGAAGTGGTGTAAGCCGACAGGGCTGCCAGGTGTACCTTTAAAGAGTTAAAAACCAACCCTGCGTCCAGCAGGTGGAGCATGTATGTTACAACGTTGGAAGGAGTGCAATCAACTGGGTTGATTTGTTTATTCTGGCACCAAATAACGAATCTCTTCAACTTGTCAAAGTAACAGTGCCTTGTGTTTGGTTTCCTGGATTCTTTTAGGATGTCCATACACCTCTGTGGTAATTTGAGATGCCCAAACTCTATGACCTCAGGAGCCATGCTGCCAGGTTCATTGAGTTGGGTTCCTGGTGCACTGTTTGACCTTGTTGCTGGGACAGTAGGTTGTACCAGGCTGGGAGTTTGATGGGCTCGCACACCGCCATCCTGCGTAGGTGTGGAAACCATGGTTGTCTCGCCCACATGGGAGCAACTAGGATGAGCGTCATCGATTCCTTGTTCATCTTGTACACCACCTTCCTGATGAGGAGTTGGTGGAAAAGCGTACGCAAACATCCCTGACCAGTTCATCCACAGGGCGTTCCCTTGGGAGTCTGGCTGGGGGAACCTGGATGCAAATCCTGGGCATTGTTTGTTTTCGCTTGTGGCGAATAGGTCTATAGTGGGGAAACCCCACTGAGAGAAGATATCTTCTACGACCTCTCTGTGAAGAACCCATTCGTGTTCCTCTGGGAGGGAGTCTCTGCTCAGAACATCCGCTAGGGAATTGAGCTCCCCTGGAACATGTGAAGACAGGAAGATGTTCCGTCTGAGTGCCCATATCCAGATTTTCTGGGCAAGCTTGGACAGATTTGGCGAACGAGTCCCTCCTTGTTTGTTCAGATAGAACATGGCTGTCGTGCTGTCCGTCCGGATCTGCACCGACAAGTTTAGCAGATGGGGCTCGAACGCCCGAAGCGCTCTGAATACTGCCAGAAGCTCTAGCAGGTTGATGTGGTTCTTGGTTACTGAGTGAGACCAGAGACCCTGAGCTGTGTGGTGGAGATGGTGAGCTCCCCACCCAGTCAGGCATGCATCTGTAGTTACCACTGCCTGTACTTCGGGATCGTAAAAGGGTTTTCCCCTTGCGAGATTCTTTCTTGTCCACCAGTGTAAGCTCTGTACGAGTGTTGGCGAAACGACCACTAGATCGTCCCACTGATCACTTGCCTGAGACCACTGTTTCGCCAACCATTCCTGCATGGGACGCATGCGCAGACGCGCGTGGGGGACCAGGTAAATGCATGACGCCATCATGCCCAGTAAGCGCATTGCTTTGCGTACCGTTATTTGTTGACCTGACTGATAATGTGGAATTTGCAGTAGTATATTCCGAATTCTCTCTTCCGAAGGGAAGGTCAACCCTTTCTGAGTATCTAGGATTGCTCCTAGGAACTGTTTTGAGGTGTTCGGCACCAGACTGGACTTCTTCTCGTTGATAGAGAAGCCTAATTCGTGGAGGAGGTCGATAGTCCTCTGAATGTTTGACTTGCAAATTCCTGGGGTTTCCCCCGTTATGAGCCAGAAGGGTAGTACCTTGAATTGGTAGTGGCGACTGTCCACCTTGAAGCGCAAGTATTTTCGGTGCACTGGGAGCATGGAAATATGAAAATAAGCATCTTTCGTATCCAAGGTTGCCATGTAATCCCCCTTTTTTAGGAGGGGGATTACCTCTTGTAGCGTGGTCATACGGAATTTTTGGGGCTTGACATACTTGTTGGCAGGCCGTAAGTCCAATACTGGGCGCATTGTCAAATCTTTCTTTGGCACAAGGAAGTAAGTTGAATAGATACCCTTGTTTACCTGGTGTCCTGGGACGAGTTCTATCGCGTCCTTTTCTAGCAGAATGGCGATCTCCTCGAGAAGGATCTTCTGATGTTCTAAGGAGTGTATTCTTTGTCGTGGATGGTGGTTTCGGGGACGCTGCAGTAATTCTATACAATATCCTGTGGACACTGTTGACAGCACCCATCTGTCTGAGGTGATCCCTTCCCAAGCCTGGGTGAAGTTGGAAATGCGTCCCCCTACTGGGGTTGCGTGAGAAGGGACCCTGAACTGAGCGTCACTGCTTTGGTGGAGGCGTGCCACCTCCCTTGTTGGGGCTGCCTCTGCCTCTTCCACGACCTCTCTTGTTACCCCTGCCGTAACTTTGGGTAGACTGCTGGTTGTTGTTCCATTATGTACCCGGTCCTTGGGCATAGTTGCCTCTTTGTGAATTTTGGCCGCGTGGGCGATGAAAATTACTGTTCCCCCTCTGGTTAGGGGGTTTGTTGGTAAGCTGGCCAAGGGATTTGAGAGTCTCGTATTCGTCCTTGGCATTCTTAAGTGCGTCTTCGACCGCTTTTCCAAACAATAGATCGGGTTCCACCGGCTTGTCTATTAATGAAGCCTGGGTTTCTGTTTTGAACCCCGACTGCCGTAACTACGCATGTCTCTTGATAACAGTACCTTCTGCTATCAATCTCCCTGCGTTGTCCGCGGCGTCGAAAGTTGCTTTTAATATGCAACCAGACACAGCTCTCCCTTCTGCCGAGATCCGAGCCAACTGGCCCTTTAACGGTTCAGGAGCAGAGGCTATGAGCGCCGCGACCTCTTCCCATTGATGGCAGTTGTAACTTGCCAACAGGGTGGTGGAGTTTGCAATCCTTGCTTGATAGGCGGACGTTGAGGCTACCTTCCTGCCAAACCCGTACAGTTTTTTGCTCTCCTTGTCGGGAGGAGCTTCTGACGATGATAAGGGTGTCCCAGCCCTCTTCCGAGTGTTGGTAACCACTAGGGAGTCTGGTTTAAGATGTCCTCTTATATAAAGAGGGTCAGACTGGGCTGCCCGAAAAAGTTTTTCGACTCTGGGGTCGACGGCTCTGGTGAGGTTAGGATTCACCAGGGATGGATCTATTCTACGTTGGATGGATTTAAGGATAGGGATGGTCTGAGCGACCGGCCTCCTCTCTCCCACCAACTCTTCTGCGAAGTCCCTTTCCTCCTGTACACCGTGTGTGTCGATGTGAAATTGTTCTGCTGCGCGAGCGAGAACTTCATTAAGGAGGGGCTGGTTATCAACTGGCGAGTCGGTAACTGGGGCTTCGCTTTCTACCGGGGAATCTACTCTGTAAATTTCCTGCTCATCTTCTATCTCCTCCAGGTCCTCATCATCCGCATAGTATTCAGTCCCGGTTTGTTCCTCCATGATTTCAAACTCCTGGTCCCCTTCAGGGAAAGGCTGTCCTTGGTATCTGGGGTGTGGAGTAGAGTATGGAGTAGAGTAAGGCTGCACCTCGAAGGGTTCAGGTCTTTCGAACCGGGCCTTTTACTTAGGGGGATAGGATCAGAGGAGCCTGAGGGTGTGGCCCCTTGAGGGTCATACGAAAGGAAATGTTCTGGGTTTTTGTCATAAAAATCAGCTAAGGAAGACATCCTTGACATGACCCTGTCTATGTCTTCACTGGACCATTCTTTGGAACAGGGTATGACTTTAGTAGGCAACTTAGAGGACTTATCAAGGGTACCCTTGCTGGATGTTGATGTCCCAGTAGATTTGTGTTCGTCTGTCTGCTTAGGGTGGAAGGATGGTCTTACAGGAGTGGAAGGCTGTGCTTTCCGCTGTTTCCCCCCCTCCCCGTGCGTGGAAAAATGTTTTCCCTGCCCCTTGGAGGCCCCAGACACTTTCGACGCCTGGCGTCGCGTGTCGGGAGAGGTATCTGTGTGTTTCGAGCGTGGGGCCTCGCTGGTGTTAACTGCGGCCTCGGTCTCCTGGAGCGCGGCCTGGGGGTGGAAGTCGTCTTCGTCTTCCGACGATTGAACTTCCGTTAATCTAGGGAGCGAGGCACTCTTGGCAAGAGTGGATGATTGCCTTGCGTCATGAGGCGATCTCGATCGGGAGCGCCCAGAGGACACCGAGTCGGACCGTTCTATCTGTGCCTCTTTCCGAGAAGTCGACGTTGTCGAGGTTCGGTTGGACTTAGTGTGCTTAGTGTGTGTAGGGTGTGTAGCGCTTGCGTCGCCGGGGGTCTTCCCCATAGCCGCCCTGCCGGACAACCTTCCGAGGTCGGGGACCTGCGCTCGGCAGTCTTTCGACGCCGTAATGCCCTCGCCGTCCGAAAGTACGGCGTCGCTGCCATCGCTGAAGGCGCCCTCCGCTGCCATGGCCGCCTGCCTGGCGTCGTGGGCCCAACGCTTTGTCGAACGGTCCTTAAGTGTCTTAGGCTTAAACCTACTACACGCTCTGCAGTTCGCTTCGGGGTGGTCCCTCGGCAAGCAGAGATTGCACGTGGCGTGCCTGTCGACCCAAGGGTATTTGCGGTTGCACTTGGGGCAGAATTGGAAAGGGGTACCCTCCATACGCACCTTTAGGCAGCGGGCTGGTAAGTGTAGGAAATATATAAGGTGTACCTATATACCAAGAGTGAAGAGTATGTACCACCCCCCACTCTCCCTACTTGCAGGGCCGAGGCCAGCGGCCTTCCGAGGCCCAGATCCGTCGTGCAGCAGCCGACGGTCGATGTCTTCTCCAGCCATCGTCGAGTGTCGAGGGTCGACGTTGGGGTGGGGAAGGATGTCAAAGAATTATAAATTAGCAAAAGTATGGCTAAGGCCAGGGGACTCCGCAAGATGCTTCCGACCAGTATGGCAGAAAAAAACAATCTGAGGATCCTAGACGCGTGAGGGATCTTGGGTACAGTGGACGTCACACTAGGGATAGTATTACTGGCACGCCTGTGTCGACGCCCATTTTCGAGTTTCGAAAAACAAACTGTAATACTCCGCAGCTTCCACTAGATGTCGGCCTATGCACAGCATGTGATCTAAGCAGATTCCACAAGCCTCAGAAATATATATACACATCGCTGCAATCTATTTACTACGTAGCCAGCCTCAGGATCACCTTGTCTACTTGCGTTACAGCATCTGTTCAAGTGTAAAATGACTTCGCATTTTCTTAAAAGTTTTTTCGCACAAGCATCTTTTTTTCGATCCCGAAATGTAGCTCATCGTCCACACCTCTTCAGATCTTATCGAATGTCTATGTTCTTTCGACTTGTGTCTCTTTTCAGGATGCGTCAGTTCTGCTTCGCATGAGGTCACCAGTCTTCTTTCTCATTCATTTTCACACTTCTTCCGGCACTCCGTCCAGAAGAACATTTCTTTTGTGAATGCATGTAGGGTTTTCTCAATGGATACCTTATTTCAATAATTCTTTGTGGTACAGGAATCCTCACTGGTACTGCACGTGTTGCAATTTCTGGTTCCCCCCCATATAGGCAACATGGGGACGAAGCTTCTGGTAGGGGTATTTGGCTCCTCCTCTACACAATCCTGGGTCTGCTGCTGCTGTGCTGCAAATTCCCTGCCATTATCATAGGGGTGCTGCTTGGGAATGTTGGCCCACTCTTCTGATGTGCTGTTCCCTATCACGGGAGGAACACAGTCTGAAGTATATTTATTTAGGCATTTATATAGTGCACAAAGCCTAGAGGCATCTAATCGCTTT
Organism: Ambystoma mexicanum; assembly: GCF_040938575.1. NCBI lineage: Eukaryota > Metazoa > Chordata > Amphibia > Caudata > Ambystomatidae > Ambystoma > Ambystoma mexicanum. The sequence goes on from NC_090927.1 coordinate 299,831,390, forward strand.
TTCTTAAGAGATTGGGTACAATGAAAACTTGTAGCAGGCAGTTGCAGTCAGTCATGGACATGTACAGTACAATGGTAGCAGATTACAGGATACAGCACTGTATAACATTGTTTACAGGTCTACTGAAGCAGTGGTTTGTTGCACATATTATGACTGTTAATTGCATCATAGTGCAGCAGGTAAGTAGGAAACGACAAGCGGTGTACAGGCAATAGTTCAGGGTGTCATTACTAGCCGACTGTGAAAACCCCAAGCTTATGTTAGTTTCGATCTTGGGTAAAAAGCCAGGTTTTGAGGCCTTTGCAGAAGAACCATAAGGATGGGTCTGCCCTCAAGGCTAGAGGCATGGAGTTCCAAGATTTGGCCGCAATCACTGGGAAGCTAGATCCTCCCACTTCTAGTCATCTGAATCTCGGTATAGAGACTAGGCTAGCGTAGGTGGATCGGGTAGGTCTGTTGGACTGTTTTTTAAAAATATTTGCTTGATTAGGTAGGCTGGGGCACCGTTAGAGGGGCATTTGTGTGTCAATGAGTGGATTTTGAATGTAATCCGCTCTCGTACCAGGAGCCTGTGAATGGTGCATCTAGTTGACGAGATATGTTCATGTTAGGGTATGTTAAGTGCTGCTCTAATAGCATGGTTTTGCACAACTTGCAATTTACTAATGTTCCAGGCATTGGAACCTGCAAAAAAGGAGTTGCAATAATCGATCCTGGATAGGATAAATGCTCTTGCCAGCGTGATGCAGTTGTCAGATAAGAAGGGTCTGCTAGCTCCGATTAATTTGAAGGTGCAGGCTACTAAAGAGACTATGGCATTAATTTGCCTTGTTAGGCATCTACATTGACGCTGCACTTACCCTAACGTGTTTATCTCCTTGGCTACATTTATGATGTTACCGTCAATGTTGAAAGATATGTAGAGTTGAGGAAGTTTATTCAGTTTGGGTTGGCTAACAATGATGAGTAACTCAGTTCTCATCATTGAGACAATTAATTTTGCGCCATCCATGCTTGAATGGTGTGGTAAATTTTGTTTAGTGTATTCGAGTCAGTGTCATATGAGCCAGTGATAGGTAGGAGTATTTGGGTGTCATCCGCATAGTTTGTATACGCGACACCCAATGTGTCTAGACGGTCCAAAAGAGGCTTAGTGAACACATTATATAATGTGGGCGAAACACAAGAGCCTTGGAGCACACACCGCAGGAGACTGGGGCTGGGTTGAAGCTTAGGAGGGAAGAGAAGATTCTCATTGTGCGGTTAGAGAGGAAAGATTCAATCCACTCTATGGCTTTAGGTGAGAATTGAGCAGCTTGTGCCAGGTGTTGGAAAAGGATTTTGTGGTTGACCAGGTTGAACGCTGCAGATAGGTCAAGTAGAAGGAGTATCGCTCGGCCCCCTTTATCCTTGATTTGATCCATTTGGATTTAGAGGTCCAAAAGTGCTGTTTCCGTTCCGTGGGACGGGTGGAAGCCTGACTGTCTGAGGCCTAAAGGGTTATTCGATTCCAAGATTTAGATTTTTTTATCTGTAGTTAGGCTACTCAGTCTATATTTTCAGGAGAAAAGGGACTGTAGAGATGGGTCGGTAATTAGTAGGAATATTAGCGTCCAGGGTTGGTTTTTTAAGCAGTGGGAGTACCCAGGCTTCTTTAACATTGTCAGTCCTTAATAACGGTGGCTGAATAAGTGTCACCCTGGCATCTTCAGGGCTTCATTCCTTTGATAATTTTGGTAGTATCCATGGTGAACACGGGTGTAAATTCGAATTTTTGTGCAGGATGCCAAGATGCTGTGAGTGAGTTAACTGCAGAGGTGTTGTGGGTACGTTTGGACATCGTGGCTTCAATTTTGTTTAGGAAAAGGGTGATTTTATCTGCAAGGGCATTTTGGACATTTGAGCACCACAGCTGATCCTTGATACAGTGATCAGGGGTTGGTGCAGGCGATTCCAGCTCCCGCAGTTAGCTAAGAGTTCCCTAGAGCTAGATTGAGCATTGTCAATTCTTTGATTGAATGCGTTCCCTTTGGCTTTGATAGTTTCTTCCTTGTATTCACTAGCTAGGGCGTGGAAGAGTGCCTTATTTGCACTTGAGCGTGTTTTTTTTCCAATTGCACTAAGCTGATCTTTTTGCGGAGCGTAAAGTTTTGAGATTCGCAGAGAACCATGGGTCAGTGTGTTCTATAGGTTTTGCTTTGCGGGTGCTCAGTGGAGCAACTTTGATGGCCGCAATGTTACGCTCACCTGGCTCCCACAGGGGCGTCGATCGGACCCAGACAGCTGTGACCTCCTCCAACGTGAGCGTAGTGCAGAGATGACAGACTGGACTGGACCGCCTAACCTCGTCTGCTTGACCCGTAGAAGTATTCTCCTGCAATTGGAGAAAGGGAATTAGCCACCCCTGGATTCTGGTAATGGCACCCCACTGTTCTCCCCACTAATCACCACCGATATTCACTTTCAGTGAGCTCACCTTATGTTTGTAAATGATGAGCTCTCCATCCTGCGCGGAATGCAGGGGAGCGTAGATACCAGTTACTTCACTGGTTTGAAGGCGTTGGAAGAGTTCCGGATGAATATTGACGCCGAGGTTCCAGCCGAGAACCCGTAAGTATGAAGTTCAAGGAGTTCAATATGTCCGATGTTCACTCTTGTACATTCCTTTCTTGTGTTGCAGCTGAGTCCAAGGGAAGATTGTCTTGTGGCAGCTGATGGTATTCAGGTAAGAGTCTGTATTATCCATGTCATGCACAACAAGTCAGGTACACAACCACGCACCATACTGATTGACACCCCGACACACACTGCTAGAATCCCCGGGTCACAGTCCGCCTCCCAAGTCATCACTTCACCTATGGTGCGAGTGAGTCGTCATCACCGGCGGTTTCGGGCCGTGCGCAGAGGCCGGCCCGGTTTGTTGCCTCGTTTTCATTGGCAACTCCCGTGGAGGCTGCGTTCGGGCTTGAGCACCCGATCACGGTTACTTCCTGGTTTCGCGACGGTTTCCCGATCACGTGGTCAAGTTTCCGCTCACGTGACTGGGAGCCGACGCACGTAAAAGCCGGGAAGTTCGAGTTGCTCACCGCTTCACAGCTGTTTCACAACTCTGTTTGGCGCTTTCAGGATTTACGTTGTTTGCTTCATCGGATTTTGGACTCAGGCTTACGAATCACTGATTTGCTTTCTTGCTCCACGGATACTGTCACTCGGAACTTTGTACGGATTTTTGGTACTCTTTTGCTACGCTCAACGGATTGATTTTGGATTATCCCTTTCTGGCTTTTGATCTTCCGACCATAGACTTTGTGATAAGTTTCAAGTTCCCTTCGGCTACGGAAAGGCTACAGGCACCAGCCGGTACCTACCATCTAAGGCACGGCTGTCCGGATCTTTGACGCTCCCTCGCATCTGACCCTGGGCACCCTAGCTCCATCCCGCTAGATTTAGGTAAGAAAGTTTTTGCACACTCTTTCATATCAAAGTACTGTGTTTGCCTGTACTAACCCTAACTTCCTTTTAACAGCCTCTGGGATCCTCGGCGTCATCAGATCCAGTGAATCATCAAACCACCTGTGGCCTCAAAGCTCGCACAGGGAGTTCCTTTACTCTCTTCCTGTGGGTGATTTGTGGACAGAGGCCCCTTTATTCTTCACTACGCGGCAAGTCACGACAACCCAACTCTGTCCGGCAAAAGATGCGTGTGTTTAAATTGCTGGTTTCTGTCTCCTTACAGGTGCGGCGTAAGAAGTTGCGGTTTGTTACAGAATAATGCCTCTGGTTGTTAATCAGGTAAGTCTATGGTGGAGAGGTTGTATTTGTTGGCTTTTTCGGCTCACCTTATGTTTCTTTTGTCCCCTAGATGGTGGAATTCAGCGGAACAAATGATGGAAGCTGCGCCGGATCGAAAAATGCTGTGAGGACTGGTGAGTATGGCGCGGCGCTGCAGCTGGCGATGCGACGTGTGTAGAATAATGTCCTTTTCAAGTTCGAATACGTGATGGATCCGGAATTCAGGTAAGGATTGAAATAATATCTGTTTTCTAACCTTTTCTTTTTCTTTCTTCTATTGCTAGGAGCTCTGGATTCGAGACGGGCGTGGCTGAAGACTGGATGCTGACTGCAGGCACGGTGAGCGTTAGGCTGCTGGATGCAGAATAACGCGAAGCATGTGCTGCTGTTCGGGCGTGGTTTAAATAGCCTCCAAAGTAGTTCCAGTTAGGAAGCCCCTAGAACCACACCCAAGTAAAAAAATAGTCCCTGTAGTAAAATAGTCCCATCCAGGCCTCACGTTGGATTGGATTCATTTGCAGCATGGTCTGCATGAGGTAAGTAAAGACTATGAGCCTGGCGCCTAAGGCGCCAGGACTGAACCCAGACAGCCCCCAGCCGGGGCTGCTGGCGTTTTATTAAATTTCTGGATGCCTGCTCCCGGGGCTGTTGGGCTTGATCCGGATGCCCGGGGGTAGGCATCATGACAGGCAAGGACAGTTTGGTTATAGAGGGTCACCATAGAGGTGGGGTCAGGGTTAGTGTGTGCGAGGTTTGGAAGTAGGAGGGGTAGCAATCTCGGTTGATGCTCCGCTGGCTTCTTGATGGAGTTGCCAAGGTGAGTAGGCTGAGCTTGGCAGGTTTAGCGATTATTGCAGTAGAAAATAGGATGACATTGTGGTCAGACCAAAGGGTATTAGCTTGTATTTTGTAGCCAATCCAAGGTTCGACCTTTTTCGTGTCCCCTCGGACTAGCTGTTGGAGCTGCTGGCCATCTGCTCTAATGACCGCTGCAGTTGGTGTGTTTCAAAGTCCTCCTGTAGGTGCTCCACTTCGACACTGCACACGTGGGAGCTAATGGAGCCGCACAGGATGTTGAGATCTTTTTTGCCAATGTTGTCAGGGAGATTTTCGGTCAATCGGTGCTTGGGTGCCAGACCGATGAACCTTTTCCCGCTGGTCCTCTATTTAATTTTTATTGACCTCATCGGGGGTCTTTTCCTTCTTCCCTCCAACCTTCGGCTGTCTCCTGGGTAAAGCCTCTGTACCACAAGGAGTCATGTGGAAACCAGACACCAGCTTTAGCCACTGCAGGCTCCATCATGGGTTGAATACTGTGGATCAACTTTCATACTTAGTCCTGTGGAATGAGGGTATGGGGCATAGGGATCAGGCAGGGGGAGGTCCCAGCGTTATACCCCCGATGTTATCATCCATTGACCTTTCTGGACTCTGATCCTTTCAACCTCTTTGCAGTTCTCTCTGTCCCTGAATGACTTTACCAAAAGATCACTGGTGGGGCTCTCCTGAAGTGTGGGTTGGGGGGAGTGGCACTACACCTTTGCCTCCTACACTGGTCATCTGGGCAAAGGGGTCCCCAAATGAGCTTTCCCCCTGTGGTTCTATGGCCCACGTTATCATAAGGGGCCATTATCTTCTATGGGGAAATGCCCAACCTGAGGGTCCCAGTTGCTTAACTAACCTTCCTTACGATAGGCAGGAACATCCAAGGGATAAAGTAGAAATCTTTTGAGAACATTTAACATTCCTAAAGAGCTGCTCAACTGTGAGTGGGGACCTTATCGGTTGCTGTCTCTAATCCTTAATTTAAGGTATTTCTCCAAGGACACTGGAGACCTCTGGGATTGTGTTGTAGATATTGAATGGCTTTTAGCCTATTTCAACGTTAGTCTAGATGTCTTGTGTGGAACTTCCTGAACTTGTTATAAAACCAAAGATCTTCAATAATCCCTGCACTATAATACCCAAGTATGCACACTTCGGTACAAAGTACTCTAGTACTCTGCATTTTATATGCAGAGAAGCTTTTAGTTTAACCCCCTGGAGGGAGCCTAAGGCGTTTAATTATAACGGAGGGACTTACCTGTAAGCATGTAAGCATGTTCTCCTTTTAACACTTGGTGGATTTCTGAGCCCTGTGTGTGGGAGTGGTTTTTTGTTTGAAATTAACGATTTACCTGTAATGTAAATATCAAATTTTGCTCAATCGCATACTTTGTATACAAGGTTCAAGCATTTGGAGTCCGTGTTCCTCTCCCTGCTCCCCCTCTTTATCCTAAACTGTACAATTCAGCCTCGCTACCAAGTTACTTTGGTTAGACTAATGCATTAAACTGTTCAAGGTTCCAAGAGGCGCTACCAAAACAAGGATTCTAAGAAATGTGTTGTGCCTTAAATATAAAGAATAATGCACTCGGGCAGGGGGGCAGTTGGGGGTGGGTATTAAGCTACACCTTACAGCCACTGCGAGGAGGACCAGGTGAGGGTACTCTGTACCACAATCAACAATTCTGACCTGTCAAAATCTCAGTGGTGTTTAAACTCAATTTGCATATTTTAAAGTAATTTCGTTTTTGGAAATCTATTTCTATCAATCCAAGGTCACTTCTATTGCAGTTTCTCAGACCATTTCTGGCAATCATTCTGATGAGGTGGTGCACTTGTCCTCAATTTATTTTATTTATGAGAGAAACATGCATTCTACTGATCTTACCGAGCTTTTCTGCTATCCTCTGTCTCAATGTTTTTGACTGTGGGGCAAATGTGATCCTCTGCTCGTGATCATCGGGTTCATCATCACTATCCGCATCACATCTTCCCTTCGGGCTTCCTCTTGATGAATCGAGGGCAATATAATCACCCTGCACCCTGGCCAACTGCCGCTCTTGACGGGCTGCCTGGATGCACCGAGCATCTGGGATTGGATCTACGCTGAAGAAAAGCAGGTTAGGCAAAACACCACAGGTGAAAAATAACCTCCCCCGCCCCAATGCTAATGTCACTTGGTGCGCGAACACCATCGGAGGTTCCTAATCACTATAAGTATGCAAGCAAACTGTTAATCAATAGGCAAAGTATTAATTACAACAGCTTGTTTTCGAGCGTCATTAACTACCCTTCAGATAGTCATCTTACCATAGTGAAATATTTCTTTACAAGGAATGTTTTAGTACTTTCCTGATGTGCAGAAGATCATATCATTAAGCAACAAATAATTCAGAGCCCACCATCATAAAAGAAAATGCCCTCACAACGGTCACACCCCGAACAGTATAGTCACTTCTAGAGAATTACCTGTTGGGAGAAATCACCTGTCACTTGGCAAACATTCCTAAAAATAGCCTGAAACAGTTTTAGGTAATGACATTCTAACTATGCATCATTTTTATAGGATAAAACATACTCTCCCCAAAGGACGACATTCAGCATAAGACAAATAGACTAGATGAGGCAAACAAGAACATTAATAGAAAAATACACCAACCATTTACACAACTGCAAAGTATTGTAGGGGAGGCATGGTATCACAAGTATGACACTGACACAATGGGTACAGTTCGTAAAACTTTTACTGAGGTTTCTGGGGTTGGAACAACTCCTACTTTGCCCTATAACGAAGATGGGAATAGTCTCGACCATCAAACGATAAACAAAACAGTCCTAGCAGAGTCCATCAAATCAAAATGACCTATGCTAACAAAATCTAATGCCTTCCCTATCTCTTGTAAAAAAAGTGTATAAAGGAGAAATCAATGTAAAAGAAAAATCAGTGCTCAAAAGAGTACATATAGCTGAATCAGCTCTCCTCCCCAAGTTAAACCACACAGAGTAAGGCAGTCCCTTTAGGCAGGATTACACTCTGGCTCGGGCTTGCTACACAATAAACAGTTCCAAAACATGGATCGAGGCCCACCTGGCCTTCCACGTTTCAGACTTCCAGATAATGTTTCAACAAACTGTGCATGTAGGCCCCCCTCTGTCAGGCTCATACCTCTTCAAAACATAGTTCACGTGGGTGCCCCTCTGTTGGGCTCATACCTCTTCAAAACACAGTTCAATAAGACTTGCAAGGGGGCTCCCTTCTCCAAGCTTATTACGCTTCGGGTCTCCCGTAGTCGGGCTCAGACCGCTTTCGGATGTCCTTTCAAATGTGCGTGGCTTTCTTTAAAGGCCTCCGCAGGACCACTTAGACTAAAAGTTCAAGGTTCAGCTTTCACTATCCCATTCTCTAGGAGTTCATTTTGATTACTGCGTTTATGCAGTTCATTCGCTTTATCATTACAAACAATTTACCTTTCAATGAGACTTGAGTTGGCTTCTTCCTTTCGCCGGACCACTCCGTTACTCAGTATCGCTGATTGCACAGCTGTCCTTACTTTAAAGTTCAGTCACAGGTCTACCTTTCTTCGAGTCTCATCCACATGCTTGCAGCTTTCACTTGCGATATAATGTTCCCAATTTAAACTTTAACACACACCGGTTGCTTGCCAACTCACCGGCTGTGTAAGTTTCTTTCTTGGTTTTACGATTTCCAATTCACAAGTCAAGGTTAGTACCACAGACTTGACCTTGCCTCCCCAACTCTGTCGTTTTCCCGGGAGGGTCGCTGGCGTCCTGGAAACACAATGCAGCCTTCTGATGTGGAATCTGGCCTTCTCCATGTGTCTTTCGGGGCCTGTCGGAGGCACAACCTCCAGTAGGGAACTCTTGGGGTTTTTGACCCTCTGCTCTCGTCCCTTGGTCCGTCACTCTGCTCCAGTAGGTTTGCCTGCGCCCCAGACGTGCTGCTCGTACTCGTGTTCCGCCTTGCTCAGAGTGTAACTGTAGGTTTGGTCTTTCATCCATGTGAGGAGAGCTAATTGGTATCGGGTGTATGCACTTAAAGGCAAGTGCCTGACTTTGCCGGACCCGATTAACGAGACATGTCCAGTTAAATGTACTGTACTGAGATTGTCTTGTTACTCTGTCACCCTCTTCCTCAACCCAGTGTTTGTGTAAAAATGGGGTCGGGGAGTTGGGACCTTGGAGAATCCTAAAAGAATAGGATGGGTTAGATGAACAAAAAAAAGGGGGGGTAAATACCACATCCCACCATCGGCTGCCTCACCCCCAATCTCCAAAGTGCCCTCACCCAGGTGATCCTCCTGCACTGGTCCACCCCAAAGGTCTGGATCCAAAAGGCGATGGCTGTGCCCTGGCCGCCTAAGAGAGAGATCGGGGACTAGCGGGTGAGACACCCTCTGGTTTCTCACATTAGGTACTTATCTTAGGCAACCAGATGCCCCCACTCTTCAGTGAATATTATCCCTCAAACCAACTCTACAATAAGGTGGATGATATGACTACAGAAATGAGAAATAAGACTAGCATTAAATGTTCGTGTCCGATGAGTCAACGTTAATTCACCCTGGATTTCAGTCATGCGGTTTTACCAGAAAATCCAAATATCTCCACTTAATATCCCATCAAGCAGGAGAACACAATCTAGACTATTGCTCCGCTTCAACAACTATATAGGGTGTCATTTTGATGTGGGCGCAGTGAGACGGGGTCATGACATTGTCAAGAGGGGATGGGGTCCCCTCCCAGAAGTTTGGGGGGGGGGGGTTCGGCCTTGCCCAACTCACACCCCACCACCCTCACATCCTCCATAGTGTGAATTGTAGTGGAGTAATGGTACCACTGTCCATTCCACAATGCTCTTTAGCCTGTTCTCTGGTCCTTTATTTTAGTGACTAACTCCCAAAATGCACCTGGACGCAACCAAGAAAACACAGCTGGAACAAAGGGAATAGAGTGCAGGCATGGAATGGGATTTTTCCTGCAAAAACAGAAGAAACGCAACCCCAAATGAATCTCAGAAGACTGGTGAAGCAACAGAAAAAGGAGAGAGAGAAGTGACTGCAGGGGAGCAGGGGAAATACGGAAATCCTCCACAAACCCAGTTGGGAACAGCACTCACCTGCACAGAAAGAAAGCCACCAGAAAAACGAACAGCCTGAGCACAGGGCGGCAACACACATGGAGAATTAAGGGTGGTGAGGGGGGAGAAAAGCCTTTCTTAAAGCCTTCAAGAGTAAGTCCCAACCCTCAGAGGGATAGTTTAGCCAGACATTAGCCAAGAGGGGCATGTGATCAGGATGACCAATGGGAGCCTTGAGACGTTTTGGAAGGAGGTAAGCTGGGCTATAAAAGCAAAGCAGGCACAGATGAGATAGGAAGAAGTATGACAAAGATCAGGTGGAGAGGTTGTGAACCAAGAGATCAAACCGAGTGCAGACGGTGGAATGGACTACTAAAGGAGACTGTGGCAGTGTTTTGAGAGAGTGCAGGTGAGGTATTGTGTGTAAAAGAGAGTCATATTTCTTGAGTGTAGACTGGTGAGGGGGGAGTTGTGAAAGGGGACAAAGAGGGAGAGACGTGCAGGGGGGATTCTGAGAGGGAGTAAGAGCGAGTGGAAGTGAGAGAGAGGATGTATGGTAGAAGAGTGTTGCGTGTGCGCAATGCCGAAAGAGCCATAGGGACCCCCACTCAGTCTCACTCATCCCACTCTACCCAAATAATTAATAAAAAGAATTCTATAAAGCATGATAAACCCGATGTCTTTGTCTGTGGATTGAGGCCATCTGTGATAGTTCATAATTTAATGACTGCCAGTAAATTAAGAATCATTCTTTTAATGTTTTACATACACTGAGCAGGGAGGCTGAGTGTAAAGACAGCTGCTGCCTGCTCCCTCCATTCAATACATGTAAATAAGCATGCAGATCTGCCAGTCTTGAATTTTCATGCTGGTGGAGGCCAGAATATGGTTGTAATTCCACCTTGTTTTTGCATCTGCAAAAACCAGACAGGATCGCAAGGATTCATGCAAATGCTATTTGCCATGGAAGGACATGGCTGGAGGAAAGCCAGTTCCGCTCAGATTAAGCGCAAAATTCAATCAGTACTGCACATAGATGCTCGCATATGCCCAAGTGATTTTCTACCCTGCGAAATATAAAAACACCCTCCAAATTGACCCACATAATGGTAACAGAACTTAAAAAGCTTGGTAGCAAGATTTCGTTATGTGTAGGTAACAAAATAGTTTTTGTGGACAACACAAATACAAAATATGATTATACAAAATATGATTATTACATTAGCAGAGACCAGACATGTCCCTGCTGGAGACTAGGAGAATCTTGGTAGTACTAATAGGTTTGTCCAACAAAGGTATCACTACCTATGACCAATAGATTTCCCATTCGCAAAGTAAGAAAAGATTGATACAAACCTGCGGCTATATGCCGTTTTTCCAGAGAGGAACTGGATGAAGAGGATCCAGACTGAGAAGAACTGAACTGAGAACTGGATCGGCTACTGGATGATGAACTTTCAGAATCTTCACTCCCAGATGAGTGCCCCTCATCTTTCAGGTCACACACATCCTTAGAGTTGCCATTTGAATCTTCCTCAACTGGGGACACTTCTCAAAAGCAGAAAAAAGTATACATGTTTTACCAAATTAATTTACAGAGTAACAAGAATATAGATATGCATGGAACAAGGTGCTTGCATAGATTTCCACAAAACGAGATTTCTCTAGCAATTGCATTGTGGCACTTGGGCATTGCAGAAATAATACACCATTCAAGTAAAAGCAAAGTTAAAAGAAGTGTATCTAGGTTAGCGTGGAAAATAAAATTAACAAAACAATGACATGTCTACTTTCCTCCACAACTACTATCTCGATCAGTGAGGGCATCTCATTATGAGAAAGGAGGGACAGTAATCTCCAGTCCCACCTCTTTGCTCACTGCAAAACACTTCATATTCCTGATCTCAAAAATACTACATAAACGCTTAGGTATGTTTCTGTACTCAGTTGATGCAATTTATCAGCGTTGGGTTGCCTCTGCTGTCCAAATGGCAAAGTGCACCAACAACAGCTATCATTTTAACCGGAGCAGGACGTTTAGGCGCGACAGATTCGGCACTTGACATTTCCGCGCAGCCATTTGGCCGCAATCGGCAGGGCATGAGGATCTTTTGGGGCCGGGATATTTTGGCGCTGCAAGTGCAGTATTCCTGTAATGTGGTGTGCCTAGGTCTACCACAAATAAACAGCCAACATTGGATCACTGTGGATTGCTCCAAATATTAGGAAATATGTCCTGGGGGTCAAGCTACTTTAATCTGCTAAATTATACACCCTTTAACCACTACTCTAGGATTGACATGTTTAAGAAAACAAAGTACTCTCTTCAAGATATGAATTGCAAATGGATGGGCGACCGAGCATAATATGCATGTATATCTATGTATAAAGATTTGTAGAGAGCAACAAAGGCCCTAAGGCATCAAGGCATCAATGCGCTAGCAGACATCTGTTGGAGGGAAGACAAAGGCCTCGCTCAGGATTCAAAAAGAAATATCTTCAGATTCCTACGAAACTGAAGATGCTCAGCGGTATCACAAAGCTCCCTTGGCAAAGAGTTCCAAATTGTCGGGGCCAAGACAGAAATATCGCCCTCCCGTTTGCTTCCTACAAAACCTTGAAATATTGAGCAGAGTTTGAGAGGACGACCAAAGTAGTCTCGCCAGCTGATAAAGAGTTACGTTTAGAGCGATGGAGTGAAGGTAGGCTGCTCCTGAGCCGTGAATGACGCAATGTACCAGGCAGAGCATTTTGAACTTGATTTGGCTGCAGATCGGAACCCAATGCAGCGGACGGAGCAAGGCAAGAGTGCAAGAGCATCGCAGCTCCAAGCGATAATCTGGCTGCTGAATTTTGTCAAATCTGCAGGCGCTGAAGCAGCGCAGCGAATTTCCCTAGGTAGATGCCATTACAATAATCGATGGAGCCCATGACCGAAGAGGTAACCACCAAGGTCCAACGTTCTGGTGGGAGAAGAGGGAGAACTTGTCCTAAAAGTTTCAGTTTAGCAAATCCAAGCTGAGACAAGAGGAAATTTGGGCTTCTCTAGAACCAGATGCAAGCAGCTTGACTCCCAAACTCTTGACTGCCTGAACTGGCTTAATACACGGCCCTAAAGACACTGGCCAGTAGTCAACAAAAAAAAAAAACTGCAACCTGCACCAGTAACATGAATGAGTTACAGGTTTATACATTTAAAAAAAAAAGAATTGGCCCCAACTGAACATACACAATACATAAACATTACAGAATGTACCAAAAAAGAATTATGGTGTCACGCACCCTGGCCTGCCAGAGCTCAAAGCCCAGCACCTAACCACAAGGAGAGGTTACGGTTTCAATAGGCACACGTTTCATACTTGGCCTATAGTTGAATATATGTAAACTTGTAAAAAATGTGTGTTTTGTAGGCCAAGTATGAAACGTGTGCCCGTTGAAACAGTGCTGGGCCTTAAACTCTGACAGAGCAGGGTTCAAGACAGCAGGCATTTTTTATTTTTTTTATTTTATTAATTTGATGTATGCGCTCATTTGGTGCAGGTCTTTTAGGTGCAACTGCTAAATGTCAGCATTTAGCAGCTGGCTTTGCCGCCCTTTTGGAGAACCGCCCTGTGAGCCGCAGATTATTCCTTGCAAATGAAACACGTTAACATGCCGAGTGTAGCACAGTAACCTGTCAACATGCAACATTTGCAAGTCATAATCGATTTATATTTGGCCTGAGGGCGCTTAGAGGCAGCTGCAATAGCAGCCGCGTCTAAACGTCCCTCACATCAAATCAACGTCGCTGAAATGGCTTTCGTGCGGAAATGGGCATGCCGAAAGAGGCACTGATGCTAAAGAGCTGTGCCAAAAAGGCCAGTGCCGAAAGGATGGCGCCAAAAAGGCAAGCACCACATTTCAACATACAGATGCAATTTATCAGTGTTGGGTTGGCCTCTGCTGTCCAGATGGCAAAGTGCACCCACTTAAACAACAGCTACCATTTCAACAAAAGAGCGAAACGATGTAGGAGGAATGACTCTTCAAGAGCTGACGAATATCTCTCACGAGCTAAAATTGAAAGTAGGTGCTGTAATTCTGCTACTACGTAATCTTATGCCATCACAAGCACTCTGCAATGGAACAAGGTTGACAATTATGCGTCTACAAAGACCTTCAAGATATGCTAGAACGGCGTATGTTACGCCGGGAACCGCTAGTTTTCTATATACCTAAAAAAAAAAAAAATTATAATTGAGTTTTTATATCTGCTAACGCCAGAGACCTGCCTCTAAGCATGGTACCATAATTGGAACCTGTGACACACTGTTGTCTTGATTCCAAGACAATTGCGTTGCCCCTGAGCGATCCTCGTGGCCCTAAAACAAGAAAGAAAGGGAGTAGGAAAAACACTTCAGTAAAGTAGTAAGTCACCTATTTGCCCACTTTGTGAGTCACCTTACATTTTGATTGATTTTTGGGATGCCTGGAATATTTGTTCACTAGGAGTTGCATGAAAACCTCACAGGGGATGTAATCATTTAATATATGTGGCTCTTTGAGGAGGGACTCTGTGGGCCCCCAAATGTGTGGGACAAAGCTATAGGTGCCCACGAGTTTCCTTGGTTATGAAACCTTGACCGGACAGATGTTAGGGTCGCTGGCATTCCAACTGAAAATTATGGTTGCATGGGGTGTGACCTTTTTGATCGCCTTTTCCTTTCTTGTGGCCCTAAAACGGAGTCTCTAGTTTGTTACAAATCCAGCCACCATGCAACTGTGGTTGGGTGGGTGGAGAGGGGGAAACAAATCACCATTTAGAGCCATTTCTGAATTTTACTCCAGCCAAGAACCTACAAGGGGACTGGAGTGGGGTGCCTGATGGTGGGCAGTGACTCAGTCTCCTGAAATCCACTTTCCCCGTTTTTGCCTGGCAACGTTTGTGTGTGCCGATCAGCATAGATTGGCTGTCAGCAAAAACTAAGAATGACACCGCTGTATTTGATTGAAGTTTTGTTTTGGACCGCAATCCCGATTTAGGGATAGAAGCAGACACTCTGCACAAGTATATTGTCATCTGCTGGGATTTAATCCCAAAGCCCCATGAATAAGGACTTGAAGAGGACGAGAACACAAGTCGTGCACCAGCATCTCTTCGATGCTGAAAAAAATCAGTTCTCACCCGCGGCCAGAAGGAACATTGTACGGTGCTCCTTCCTCTTAATCCAACAGAAGGCATTTTTTTCTGAAGCTCAAACTTCCAGGACTTGCCTGTGCCGTTTGAAACCAAAATCACTGCTTCCTTCTAAAAGGTCCAGCATTCGCTGGATCATTTTAACTGACTCTTGAACCATCACACAGGTCCCCGTCCCAGATACTGACCTCCCAGCATGAAGGCTGTCAGCAGTTTGCCCCATTACTCTCTGCCCAACCCGTGACCCTCACAGGGCCTCTACAGTGAAATCCCCCACCTGAATCTCCTGCTGTGCCTATTTTTGGTCTTCTCTGCATCTGAACACTCCACACATTACCAGAGGGGTTTTTCAATTGAGTTCTTTGAAGGCCTGGGTCTTCTGTTGCTTACTGACCCATTCAGGGGAGAAGCTCGGTCCCGATTTCCTATTTGTATATAGGACAGAAGAAGGGCCATGAGTCTCAACCCGGGTAAATGGGGCCGCGATTGATGGCTCCTGATCATCAGCAATGAATCCTTGAATGTCGCCCCTTCCCATGAGGCCAGGCCGCTACCAGATAGCCCACTGGAGGTGGTATTCAGCAGGTGGATCTCATGGGGGGTATCCCCCTATGGGACTAGGGGCAACTGTCAGGATAGAATGTGGTACACGTCCCCACTGTCCTACTCCTCCAACCCTATGCAGGCTTCCATAATCCCACATACTTCAGGTACGTAGGGGAGATAATTTGGCCTACCTAAAAAGTACTGGGACGAGGAAGAGTAGGGACTACCTAGTTGAGTCATATGCAGACACAGCGACAAAGAAGAGTTCATGTAGCCCAATGGAGGTTGAGAACATCAATACCGCGATGAGGAAGAAGCACGGAGCAACACAGAGTGCGCCGCAGAACCAACATGAACGGTCTAGTTGCAGTGAGCAAGGTATTCGACTAATGGAAATAAAAAGGGAAGAAGTGAGCTCTCGTGCTCTGCCTTTTTATCCATATGTGATTGTCGATAATTGCCTGACCATAGTATTGGGACAGGTCAGGTACATGGCTCGGGGGTTTAGTCTGTTTTCCCTTATAGCAGACTGTCCGTGAGAAAGTGTTTGCGTTGTAAAAAGAGGGTTGTGGGGGGTAGAGTTCCTAAATATCCTACTGGGTAGGATGGGATAAAGGGGTTACAGGGAAGGGGACACTGCATCTCACCATCCGGTGTCCCACTCCACGAAGACCCTTCACCCAGGTGATCCTCCCATACTGGTCCACCCCCAGGAACTGATCCAAAAGCAATGGCTGTGTCCTGGCCACCTGGATGACATATCCCCGGGGACTAGTGGGTGAGACACCTTGTGGTGTCTCACAGACCCGAATCCAAGAAAGCAATATAAAGGGTTCTGGGACACAAATAAAAGAAAGCGGTACAAAGTGTCTTGAACCCAAAAACGTACTGATGGGCCTCCAACCCCGTAACCGTGTAGGAGTTCCTCTGGAGTGCATCGTCCTTTTGGCAGTATCTGGCAGGGGAGTATACCAGGCCTGCTTAACAGAGCCGCTGGATAGGCAAATAAAAGTGCCTAAGAAAGGCCTGAGAAAGTCCAGGCGAATGGAGACATTCCCCCTGGTATTGGACCAATTGCAAACTTTTTTGTTTCGGACATTATGACATTGCGTCAGTGTTAAGTTGAGGAGAGGATGGTTAGGGTTTTGCCTCCTTTATTTTGTTGAATAAAACACTTTAGCAACAATCAAACCACCTTTGTGTTAGTCTCCTCCTTCCACTCCCTTACAAAACCCATGTACCTTTTATAGCGCTTTGAAGTCCCCCGTTTAAGAGGACAGTTCTGATTTCTTGCATAAATAATTGGCACTTGCTAAGAGAACATATGGTGCAGTTTCATGTAATTATGCTCTCAAAGCATGAGCGTGTATCAAGCAAGCTGCCTTCATAGCTACTGGGTCATAAGCGGTCAGCCCAGACAGCATTCTGTTCATTTGGGTGAAATCAACAAAATGTCTTCTAGGTTAAATGCATATAATATTTAAAACCACATATTTCCTGCTCTCATATCAAACATCGCGCCCAGTCTAAAAACAGCCAAGCAAATACCATTGTTCCTCACGTAGGAAAGAAAAACAGCTCAAGGATAATAACTTCCCTTCTTTCGGCTCATGGCTTCTTTCATCTTATCAACTCTCCCCAGCCCACCAAGAAGACTCACGCCGTCCAAATCCAACTGCTCTGTGTCTGGTCTCTCTAGATGTGGCCAATACATGGTCACTGAGATAAATGGTGGTAGTACGATGACAAATTGCAATTTTGGTTTAGAGGTCAATCAGGCAAACATGACTTTTGTACCTTTTAAACTCTTTTGTTTATGTGGTCTGAGAAAAGTCTGTTACACAGAGAAGTCAAATGTAGCTCTTCTCTCAGCTCCAAGGAAACGTGCTTCCTCTAGTTGCCCAGCAAGTGAACAGAACGGCACGGCTAGTAATGCATCTCTCTGCTGAAGTCTGTCTGCGGCCTGCAAATTTCAGCACATATTGCATTTTTTATTTAACAGACCTTTGACTAAACGCGAACACATTTTTTCTGCAACATCCTCCATTTGTCTGGAGAGTGAAACTAAGTTATGGTGCTATGGTCTGAGCAGCTTGCTTTCCTGTTTGCCACGTGTAGATATACTTTGCATTTTCTTTACTTTACAGAACTTGGACTAGCACAGGTGCATCATGCGTTGTGCTGATGGCAGTTCTTTAAACAACATACACCGTGGGCATATTTCATGCACATTTGCAGTTTTTTGTCACAACTGTCTAAACTCATAGACTGGACTTGATGCCATTGTGTACGAGGTCATAAGGGCAGGCGTCACATCAGCACAACCTCTCCGGCGACTGAACTGGCACTCCAATCTGCAGGATTTCAATGCTGAAACACTGACACTCCAGCCTCTTTTCTTCAATGGGATTCCTGGGCTCTGTACATCTTTGTTCCACTCTTTTGGTTGCAGAGTTCATATGTGCTGACTTCGCCCTTCCAGGAAAGAATCGCAAACTTTACAGCCCTCAGCACTAACCTGGGCTGCCCGCACTGACTAGATGTCTTTTTTGGGGTCAGACACTGTGGCCACTACGGATCATTCTCCATGCTATTTTTCTGGCGAGTTTTTATTTACTCGAATACTCGTTTTTGATGCAGGAGGCTATTACAGTTAACATGTCAGTTACTGTTACTACGGTATTGTTTTCACATTTGTTTCCCCTTTTGTAAATATACCGGTCCTAAAGATATATAACAGTATCAACGATATCACAGTAAAGAAAATACATATGGTAAATAAAAATTGGTCACCAGTGACTGTATTCAGTAAACAGTAGATTTAGCACGTGTGCCACCAAGACAGGTGGCGTAGACTGGGGACCCTAATTCAAGTCAGGTGAATGCCTCATCAACATGATAACATCCCGCAATCAAATGAGCACTAATGTTATTTAGTTAAATTGTTCACAATCGGTTAAATATGTAGTTAACTTTATGCTTGCATTGCCACAATATACATCCAAAAAAGAGCTCCAAAGAGAATACTATAGAATGAGTTCAGCATTTAATTGCGATTTATGTATTTTTAGGGGGGTCAGTGTAAATGTACAAGTCCTTCAGGCCACGTCGCGCCTAGAAAACACTTGTGCACAGGTGTGTTATAAATGCCATATCATATACTCAGGACTTCTGTGAATGATTTCAGTAAACTCTTAATGTACCCATGTTGATACCCAAGTTTATTCCATTATTTATTATTCAATGTTTCTGCTTTGCTAGTGCATGGCAAATCATTTTGGGTAAAATATTTTTGCAGATATTAACAAGGCACTCCATTATGATTGAAGAACTCTGCTACAGATACTGCAAAGAGCCGTACAGTCTTTCTAAAGTCACTGTAAATATTGCATTTTGGGCACAACCTCTGAGAGCAGAGAATTAATGTTGTCTAGCCTCTCCCTGTGCTGAGATTCTGTTCTTCTCGATAAACCATCCCCATAGACAACTGAGAGCATACCTTAAACCCCCAACATCCGTTTACACCAGACTGCATTTATGTTCTGAAATGTGTTCTGGTTTTTGCAGGCAAAACTATCAAATCAATAGAACATGTATTGAACTGTCCAGCAGCAAATGTCTCCTATAAGTACTTCAAAGCAAAACTTTATTCCATCAATAATCTCTGCCTTGTTCATGGATGTATGAACCAACAATACACAACCCTTGCCATGCTCCCACTTTGTTTCAATCAGATTTAAATCCAGCGGCTCATACAGAGGCCAAACCTCCAAAAAAAGACCCTGGCTCTCAAGAAATCAGTGAGGATTTACCCACCTTAGGGAGCATTCAAGAGGCGAGAAGTGGGTCCAAAGTGGCAAACCATGCTCAGAACTTTTTTCCCTTTGTCAAGGGGTAATAAGAGAATGATGAAAAGGCAGTATACTGTATGTAAAAGTTATGGCATCGTTTTGAAAAATCTTACAACTCAAGCAATATTGTCAAAGTCGGAAGACAGACATTGTAAAGCCAGAGACTACGAAGGGCCTCTAGTTTCAGAAATAGGTAGAAAGCTGTCCAGATTTTGTTATTTCTGGTGGTTTGTTTTTAGAGTTTGTGATTTACCTAAATGTGCAGAGCTCCATTATCGAGTCGCATGCTTTTCAGTGTTCCCACATCTCAGGCAGGGAACACAAAAATGAGGTTTTTCTATGTTGGATGTTAATTTAAAATAAACTTGATTCCAAGATGGCCACCGGCAGCAGGTAGAGATGCTGGCAGCCGCTCTGCAACCCTGCAGACCTTTTCTGGCTCCCACCACCACAAAGTCACTTAACCAGCCTGCGACCCACAGCAGAGTGACGGGATTCATTGACCCTGTGTGAGCGCTCCCTGATCGGGCCATGCAGGCTCCTCGCTACCTGCTATTTGATGAACATGCGCTGCAGCGCAGAACCAAGGGCCGGGCTGGGGAGAGGTGAGGAGCAGCGTAAGCTTCAGTGTGAACCCGAAACTACTATTGGCGAATCGGCACAGGGTTGGTGAGGATTTTGCAGGGCTGCCCAGCCTGGCGCCGCATCACTGAGCAGGATACATCCTTTACCTGTCCCGGGCCGTGGACAGTTCGACACAATGAGGGAGGACGAGTGGGATCCCAGCAGATGCGAGTCTGGAAGACGCGCTGTATACCCGCCGGGAGGGAGCAACCAAGGCCCTTTCCTGGAGACCGCGCTCCGGACGTGGTTTGCAGTAATTGCACCGTGAGAGCAGCCTAAAATACCACAGGGTGCTGGTGAGAGGCATGGGCACATATTTTGTATGAGAAGGCTGCTCCCCGCCACATGAGAAGGCCCCAAACGGGAATAGTGACACGGAGAAAGACCCCAGTCTCCCCTGCAGAGGAACCCAGTACCCGGGGGCGGCATGCCATGCCCTGGCAGTAAAGAGGTGAGGAGGGGGCCCAAGGAGCGTCACATGCCTACCACCCAGATTCCCTTAAGTAAAGCCGTACTAGTCAAAGAAAACAGCAGGGGTCCTGAAGTGAGACTGCCACCCACACAGCATTGTTATTCATCCACTAATACCCCTAGGGAGGCCCAAGCCAGCAAGAGCAGTGTAAATCTGTGCAGTGAAGACACTGCTAAACCTTTCAAAGTCTAAGGAAATGGACACTCATACAGCAGCCTCTTCTTCTATCACACCGACCCAGGACCTTTGCTCGGCCATGGCTGCACATTTCATCACAAAACCCAAGACACCTTTTCCTCCCTCTCTTCCACAAAACACACCAACACCAGAGCCTCCCTTGCCCCCCTCCACTCCTCCTCTCTCTCACCCATCAAACCCGATGAGGTCTCTAGATAAATCCAGTCTATGAAGACTTCATCCAAACAGGTGGACCCCTGCCCCCTCCAAAACCATTAAGGACAATATTGACTCCCTCGCCCCAGCCTTGGCGGATCGCTGCAATCCCTCCTTTTCCATTGGAATTTTCCCAACTGCTCTCAAACACTCCCTAGTGCACCCTCTGCTCGAGAAACCCTCTGGCGACCCCTATTCTCTGGCAAACAACCACCCTATCTCTATCACTCCTTTCCTGGGCAAACTCCTGGAGAAGTTGGCCATCTCTCAGCTGACTCTCCACACTGAATCTATTGGTTGCTTCCACGACCATCAGTCTGGATTTAGAGCATCCAGAGGCATGGAAACTGCTCTACTGAACACCTGCTCTCAAACCTCGACACGAACACTCCCTCTTTCCTCATTCTCCTTGACCTCACCTCTGCCTTTGACACGGTTAACCACAACATCCTGATCGCATGTCTCCACGACACCCTGGGAATCACAGGTCAAGCTCTGGCATGGTTAACCTCCTTTCTCTCCGACCGCCCATCCCAGGTGGAACTCAGAACCTTTCTCTCCACTATCGCTCTCTCAACCTGTGGTGTTTTCCAGGGATCTAACCTATCCCCCTGGTTCTTCATGTCTATATGGCTGCCTTTGGCACGTGTGATCGCCACTTTCACCTCTAACTTCCAGTGCTATGCGGACGACATGCAACCATCTTTCAGGCTACCCTCAGCCGTCGCCTCCTCCACACTCATATCGGACTGTCTATCCGCTATTAAGTCATGGTGTGCTGCAAACGACCTCTGCCTCAACGCCAGTAAGGCAGATAGTTTGCATTGGGACCCCTGCTCCCACTTTCCCACTCTCACTTTGGCCGGCCTCCCTTGGCCCTGCACCTGCACCCACCTGCGAGGCTAGAAACCTTGGGGTCATCTTTGACTCCACCTTCTCCTTCTCCTCTCACATTTCGGACATCTCTAAAAAGTCTATCTATCAGCTACACCACCTCAGAGGTACTGTGCCTTTTCTCACTTTCCCCCAGTGGCTCCCCGTCTCCAGTGCCCTGGTTCTCCCTACATTGGACTACTACAACAGCCTCTTCCTCAACCTCCCTTATTCTACCCTGCGCCCTCTGAAACTCATCCAGAACAAAACCACAAGACTTTTCCTTGGCCTCAAGCCCAGGGACTGCATCTCTCTGGCACTGAAATCCCTTCAATGACTCCACGTGGCTGCAAGGATCAAGTTTAAGACCCTCTGCATTGACCACAAGGCTTTCTGGGGCCCGGGACCTACCTACCTGCAACACTGCCTCCTAAATACTGTTCCTCACGAGCCATCCGTTCATCTACCTCCAACCTTCTGCGAGTCGGACGGTTCTCCAAGCAGAGATTTGGAGGGAGAACCCCATCCTCAGCTGGGGCATCCCTTTGGAACAGTCTCCCTGCCGGCCTCCGTCTGGAGTCTGATCTTCTTAAGTTCCGGAAACTCCTCAAGAACTTCTCTTCCTTCACTCTCTCCATCTACAGCTAACCTAGCGCTCTGCTCTTTCCCACTCTCCCTCCCCTTCCCTACAGCTTGCTAACTGGCCACCTGGTGTACCTCCCGGGCATCCTTTCTCGCACTTGCCTCAGGGCCCTACACCCCACCCACCCCTACTGCAGTTTAGAAATTACCCTAGAGAGTGGCTCTCTCTGCACTTACCCCAGTCCCCACCAACTGGGTGCACTTGGACCTGCCCCTCCCTGTGACCATCTGTACACTTGCACGATCCAAATGCACTACGCCGGAAGATCGTCTGTGTTCTCTCTGGCCTTCACCCCAAAATGCACTTGGTAAAACTGCAGAATCGCTGTTCAGGCCTACTTGCTGTGTCTCAACTTTTAAATGTATTATATGCACGTACTCTGCCTATGCAGACTATTACTGTTCCAGAATTTCAAAGGCTCTGAGCAACCTTTGATTCCCCCCCCCGCCCCGATGTGCCCACCCTCCTTGAGAGCTTTTAAACACTTGCCTGTGTATAGGCGCTTTATAAATAAACCTTACCATTACCAGAGGGGCTGTAGGGCCAGCCTCCGTGGACTGGTTGACGGGGTTCCTGGCAGGCCCTGTACAAAGAAGCACCCAGGGATTGTCTGCCGCAGTGTTCCTCCCCACTCCATCGCCCTCACCCCCCGGGACATTTGAAGCAACATATTGGAGCTTCACGGATCAGAAACGGGGGATGACACCAAGGCAGGCCCATAGCGAGCCCCTTCCCGTACCCCCATGCCATAAGGGCGCGGACGAAGACGAACAAAAACAAAGAAGAACGTGCAACCTGCTGAACTAAGCAACTTCATCTGTATACATTACATTAATTCAGGAGAACAGTCAGGTCTTCAGAACTCCGGAGCAGTCGTCCCTCCCAAGGGGACATACGTGAAGTGGCCCGGTGCAACTTCCGTACCGGAATGGAGCCGTAGAGAAGCCGTATCCCTGGGAGGAGGAGCGCTGGGCCAGAGGCCTGTGGAAGCTCGACCAAAGGCCGATAGTGAAAGAGCGCGGGAAAGCACCCTCTGAGGGAGCACGGCAGAGAACAGGGATGACTGCCGGCCCAAAAGGAATCAGAAGCTTTGGAAGCACGGAAGCCGGTAAGAGAGGGAGCTAGTGACCGCTGACGGTCAAAACCCACGTTGGGTAGCAGGATCCAAGTGAAACCCGGAAGGTGCCCGCGACCCTGAGGAGGAGAGCGAAGCAACGGCTGGGCCCCCTGCGGTGAGATCCTACCATCGGTGAGCCCCTTGAAGGGTGTGAGAAACCTGCAGGTCTCTCACTTGCTAGTCCCCGGGGATCTGTCATCCAGGTGGCCAGGACACGGCCATCGCTATTGGATCCAGTTCCTGGGGGTGGACCAGTGCCGGAGGATCATCTGGATGGGGGTCCTCGGTAGTGGTAGCAGGGCACCGACGGGTGAAACGCAGTACCCGCTTTTATAGAACACCTTTTCCCCCATCCAACCTCATAGGATACTCCGAAGTTCCACGTGCCCCCTCCCCTTTTCCAACACGAAACCTTTCCTACACCGAGACAGACAACAGACCAACACCTGGGCCTTTTCCCCCCCTCAACATGTCCCAACGCAAGGGTCAGGCAGAAGTCAGGCAATTAACCATAACTTTGCACACCTGATGGCCCTTTCCCTTCTCCACAGGGATAAAAGGCGCAGCACGAAAGCACACTTCTAGCAAGGCCAAATGCACGAGGAAGTAGCCATACCGGACCAGCAGTTCAAGAGGAGGAGAAAGGCAGAGAGATTTAAAAGGACGACCAGGAGATAATTGCCCTTGCCAACCCAGAACCGCAAAACCTCTGTGAAAGCAAACGTAAGATCCGGAGTCGTAAGCTGGCGAGTGGCATATCAGAGGTCCATAGAACCGTCCCGCACTGATTGCCAGGGCAAGGAGAGATGGGTCTCATCGTGGTACCGCCCTTGACTCCAGTGACAAAGGAAAACGCCAACAAGTTCAACCCAGCCGGTGATTGGGAAGCAAGTTGTAGCAAACCAGACTGTGTTGAGCCCAAGGCTGCAGTAGCAACAGTGTTTATACAGAAATAAGATAATCGACAGAGGTCTTTTGCAAGTGAAGTTGGAACCAGACAGAGTGGTCCGGCGCCAAGTGGGTGCTCATTCGAAGAACTCTTTATGGTATTCCTTGCTAACGGAACTACAAAAGCCAAGGGGCCTTGAGGGAAGGCTGTGTGTCTTGTCAAAGTGGTCATACGAGGGTCAAGTAAAATCCCTCGTAAATTCCAGAGTGTTTGACACATGGGGCCTCATTACAAGTCCGGTGCTAACCCTGTGGGTGCTACCGGCGTGTTGCAACTGCAATATTTACCGGCACCTGACTTCCCGGTAACACCAGGGTAGTATGACCCCCGGCGTTCCAAGAAGTCAGGCGCCGGTAACTGTAAATCCCCATTCGAGTACCATAGCACTCAATGGGAATGGGGACCACGGAAGCACTGGCACCGTCAATGACGGTGCCAGTGCTTCTGTGAAACTCTGGGCGGGTGCCGTTCCGCCCGCCAGTTCAGACCCTGGCCGGTAGGACGGCAACCGCCCGCAGACGTATAGTGTACCGATCCTTTAACAACGGTGCTGGTAGGCTTACCGGCACCGTTGTTACCGGACCGGCACACTTGTAATGAGGCCCATGGTCAACACCAACCAAGTTGTGAACATTGCACAAAAAAAAAAAAAATAAAAAATAAAAAATAAAAAAAAATCGGCAAGTGTGAACCCTATCGAGGGATACCAAGAGAATGCTAGGGGAAGGGAACCCTGCTTCTGATGAAGGGAACCCTGCTTTCTGATGAGAATGAGCAAATCATGAACTGTATAAAGAATGGCTATGTGAACCCGACGGAGGAATGCTAAGGAGAGTGAAACCCGCATATTGATAAAGCAAAGTGAATGTTTGTTTAAAAAGTCATTAAGATTTTGGAATATTACATTGTGAATCAAAGGCCGTAGTGAACCCGACAGAGAGAGGCACACGTTGTATGAGGGAATCGGAGCCCGGCAGAGGGGGATCCTAAGGCGAAGAGTAATCGCCCCATGAAGATTTATTGAAGTAACCTTGCATTTTGTGACACATCAGGTCCTCTGAGGCAAGAGACTTTGGGTGAAAGACTTGGCCACAGAAGAACCTGATATTTTGAAAACAAACTAACTTCATGCTGGCGACGCCCAGGAGTGTACTGTGTGCAAACGTCCCGACTTGTCCAGTGCTGAAAAACGTAGGGACTATAACATCCTGACTTATGATTTATGAACACTATTTTCCTTTTCTTGTGAACACTATCCCACACTCTTTTGTAACATAGCGGTAAGGATTGGCAATAGGTTTTCTTAGTATAGGCCCTTTTTACTTGACAAGACGCCACTAGGACTGCCTTATTATTGCTCCCATCTTCGATTTAGGTTTAGTTTAGGCGTTTATCTCAGCCATTATACAGTTTAATAAACACCCTTTAACTGTGATCACTTGTGTCCATCTATTCTTGATACCATGCCTTCCTTACAAGTGACCAGTGGGGGTGCAAGGTGGTGGGGAAGTGGGAAGACAAATTCCTAAACGGAGAGTATTTGCAGCATACAGGTTTGTACATTCACCTGTGTATCCCAACTGTCCAAAACATGTCCCTGAAAATTACAATGTATATATGTCTGTGCATTATATGTTCAAGACTACCTTGTCCTCTCACAGTGGCTTCCCCATTTCAAATCTCCTCTCTCGCATGCGCATATAAAGCTCCTTGTTGCCCAATGTTTAGGCGCTACGAGGCACACCACACCTCTAAATTAATTGTTTGCGTCAGCAGATTTGACATCTTGCTGCGCGCGTGCAAATCTAAAATATATCAACTTAAACACAAAGTAACCCTTATTCTTTCCTTATGAACTACACTGGATACATGTTGAAGCAATGTTGCAATTTAATATTGCCACCCCCGGCCCCCCAGTCACCAATATAGTGCACGCAATGCAAACCCCTCACTCTCATTGGGACCTTTATCGACCACCCCAACATTACTAACTTAAAGACTGGTAACACTCATCCAGAGTTTCCATGTAAAATATCAAAAATTGACTTACAGTCCCATAACTGCAAGAACATTAAACTGCAAGAACATTGGGACGAGGAAGATGAACAGAGTGATGCAGAGCGGAAAAGCCCAAGAGCACAAGTGGTGCTCTCGTTGGGAGAGCGTACCGAAAGCCGGGAGATTTACACCAATGCAGAAGCTGACTGCAAAGACTTGCTGGAGAGAGAGAACTGCTTCTCTTGGTGAGAATCGAGAGACGGTGGGCCCACGAGGAGTGCCGTGATAAAGAGGAAAGCTGTCCGAGTAAAGGTACGCTGCAAGAGCACCAAAAGCCAGCACAGGGCTCCTGGGCATCCACAGATGTGCAGCAGAAGTTTTTTTCTTACTGGGAGCCTGACACGAAGCAGACAGGACCAGCAGAGACCGCGGGGCATAGAGCAAAGGCGGTACGGCAAGGGGAGAAGCAGGGACACCGGGGGACACCGGGGCATATTGGCCAATGTGCCAAGGGAGAATAATTGTAAAGAAAGCAAATAAGGCAATTGAAAGAAGGAACCTGTGAACGTTTTACTGAAACAAAATGAAAAGTAAGACACTGTCATGCATGTCAATGTGCGCGATACACATTTAAGAAAACCCCTGGCAGGATAGTGTACAGATACAAAGTTCGATAAAGCAGATCCAAGAAGAGGTTAAGTTGAAAAGCAGATGCAGGGGCATGGCCTGGCTGGAAGTTTATGGACTCGTAGGACCTGTGAGCTCCATAGCCCTGCCGAGGAACACACAACTTTGTGCTGCCCTGGTCTCATGTCCAGCCTCTGAAGCAACAGACTTCGCTGACGGAAGCCCGGGAGAACAACATGGTGAAGTTTTAATGTGATCACTGGGCATCCGAGGCTTACAAGGTGGTGACATTCCGATGCCGAGAGAGGCCCCAACAGTCCAAGATGGCCGTAGCCTCTTAGCGGCTGTTAGGAAAGATTTCCGTGTATGTGTAATTTTCCCTCCAGTTGTGAAACCCCCCACCCCCCCCCCCCCAACTTTGATTTTCTCTGACCATCCTAGCCTGACTTTTACCAGTGGAACCCAGCCTTCTGCTGTACTCCGCTGGGCTTTCACTAATCTCATTAAGGGGAGACTGACAAGCCTGTCAGTACTGGGAGACTGTTTCCCTTAGTCTTTCACATTGTTGCCATTTCTTGATAACTTTTTATCAGTGCACAATGTACCTTCCCGTACAGTGCACTGGGGTCTCTTTTTCATTCTTAAGGCCCTAGACACCCTCAAAGGATTTTTGGTGAACGTAGAGGTGTGCAAAGGACTTAACTGGTGGCAGCAGTTCCATTTTAAAGCATTTTGACTCTTTTCACTGGTCCAAACCGCGTCTGGCCCAGGACAGTGGCCAGTGCCTAAAACGGCTCTGCCACAAAGTCCTTTGTTCTGGCCTTTGGCCATTTTGTACCTTAGTCTTCCCCAGGTCGAGCAGACCGGGAAATTCCGTATTTGGTCATGCAGGCTAACGCGCAAACTGATGCTTTCGCAGGCTACTGCATGCCTTGTTTGTGTGCGCCCAGGATGTGGGATGGACCCGTCTAGTCCCAATACACATCCTGGGTGGCAGGATGTCTGGTGTGCTGGGATGACTGGGACCACCGTGGTCCACGATTGGTCCACATCTGGGATGGTTGAATGTGAGCAGGTCTCCCATTGGTTGCCCTTCGTTTTTTGCGCGAAGCAAACTTTGGATAAGAGAAGGCACTCTACACTCATTCTAGGTCGATCTTCTGAGTTCTCACCGAACTTAGTAAAGGAGCCAAGTATCCTGAACCAGAAACAGATCTGTTGAACCGCTGAAGACCCGCTGGAAGGTTTGGCACCCTGACCCCGCTGTTGTCCCGTCGGAGCCCCCGTTTCTCATGGATGGCCTGCAAGGGCACTTTGACCCTTTGAAGTAGTGGCACCAACTACTCTCGGCACCTCCTGCGTAACCTGCAAACGAGCCCTTTCGGAAATGTTCCTGGACCGCCCAGTGAACTGACCAGCTCGTGTGGGACCTTTGCTCTGGAATCGCTGCCGTCTCGAGTCTTGACTTGAGACTTTGGGAACCGTAAGCTCATGGTGGAAGGCACTCTCCCACCGACTTTCGTACACCTAGCATTTCTAAGTCAGGAACTAGGAGAGTCTGCCACGAACCAGAGCCTATTTGGTACCTGTGTCACCCCGCTGTGGCGACAAGCTTTGTGGGTGCCTTGCTACTGTGCCCTAAGACGAACTGCAGTGGAACTGACCCAATCCCCTTCCCCAGAAGCGTAAACAAAAGGCCGCTATCCCACCACAGACTGAAGTCCCGGAACACAGCCCCTGAAAGCCGGAGAGACACAACTACTGACTCGAAACTTCGAGCGAACTAGGCTAGACTGGCGAAGTTTGTTCCGAACTGTGTGAGTACTTGCATCACTTACCAGTGGCCCCCAGGTGCATCCATAGGCATTTATGCACAAGTGTCCCCCAAGGGTCACTCACCTTAGTTAGGGTAGCCTGAACTACCATCCTATTCCCGATTGCTGGGAATCGCTCTGCCCTCTTGTGGAGACCCTCCTTGAAGAGTAACTCTATTCTTCATCGCCTCACCCCCCCGCTTCCTGAGACACTACAGCCCCTTGAAGAAGACCTGTTTTGTACTTCAACGCACGATCGAGCTCTGCCGCGCGAAATGTACTTTGGAGCACAAGGCTCCACACTTCGTAGGGATTGGGCTGCCTACTAGTTAGGGTTGTGGTTCCTGAAGAATTATCTAAAGTATATTTGCACTGTCTGACGCTCTTCTGTTACAGGTTGTGGATCCATACCGGCTTAATATTGCTTTAGGACAACAGTTAATGTATATATGTTCACTAGTATAGGATTGTGTTAGAATTGCTAATATTACTGGGGTTTAAGCTTGTGTTTGATTTTAAAGGCCTTTAATAAATGTATAAGTATGTTTGATCTATATATACACCTGGCTGCGCGTAATTTGTGGGGTTGTTTACTGTGTGTGCTCATTGTGAGCCTTCGTTCACGACATCTTGTTTCCAAGGTGAGCACGTTGCTGCTGAGCTATCCTCCCAGAACAACCTGTTCCAAGAAACTAGGCTGGCCTTCTGAACCTCTGCCCATCAGGTCAGAGTTAAGAAATCCATCTTAACAGCGTCCTGCAGAGATCAAGTTTCCGTCCCGACTGTGCAGACATGACTGCAGAGACATTCATCTGCGTGCTGCTGCTGCAACAGCGACTTGTGTGCGGTGAGCCCGTACCGTATTAAGATCTCTTCAGCAGCATCAGGTGGATGTACGATTTCTTCTAAAATATTTCACCTAATGGAGATTTCACCGAAAAACAAGTTACTTACCAACTGGAATATTCTTTCGACTGGATGTTCCTCCCACGTATACCTCATCTTATGATATTCGTATCCTTACAGCTTCGGAAATAAATTCTCGGCAGAGGGCGCTTTGCACGAGGTCATGGCATCGATGTCCCTCGACGGGCTCCGTACCGTGTCGACGTCACCATCCGTGTAAATAGCTTGTGCCGCGCTCGTTGGCTTCAGTTCTGTTTTTTCGAGGAACACCCAGGCATGCCTCATGACTGATAAACCCTTCGTGAGAGGTAAGTGTAACTAACGTAAACTGTACTGCGGGGTAGGATGGGAGGGGAGATGAGGAATAAGTGGGAGGAACATCCAGTCGAAAGAACGTTACAGTTGGTAAGTAACTTGTTCTTCGAATGGATTGTGTCGTCCCACGTATTCCTCATCTTGTGATAGACTCCCATAGCAGTGGTAATTTTGGAGGTGCGAGTACTAATTATTTTTCTCATGGACGGAATCAAGTACTGCCTTGGCAAATAAACCTTCATTGGAAGAAGAGGCATCTAAGCAATAATGCTTGATGAAGATATGCATTGATGCCCATGTTGCAGCTGCTTCAGGAACTCCCCTCTTCAGCGCTGCAGAAGTAGCCATCCCCCTAGTGGAATGGGCTCGAAGCCCATCTGGTGGGTCCTTCCCGCCAATATGTAGCACTCAATTGTAGCCAGAATGATCCAGCGGGATATAGTCTGTTTTGTCACCACCAATTTATGGCCCGGTTAACCTACAAAAAGTTGGTAATCCTGACGCAATTTTGACATTCTTGAAATGTAAAAACCGAGAGCCCTTTTAGGGTCCAGTCGATGCAATCTCTGCTCTTCTTTGCCCAAATGAGGAGGAGGATAGAATGTTGGGAATATGATTTTTTGTGACAAGTGGAAGTCAGAAACTACTTTTGGTAAGAAAGAGGGTTTAACCTTAAGAACCACTTTGTCCTTGTAAAAAGTAGTATATAGAGGTTTGCATGAGAGAGCCTCTAGCTCACTAACCCTGCGGGCTGATGTTAAGGCCAAAAGGACAGTTTTTAATGTTAGAAGCCTCAAATGACAGGAGTGCAGAGGCTCAAAAGGTATACAAGTTAGAAACTTAGTATTAGATTTAAATCCCAAGTTGGGACATGAAAGGGGACTGGAGGGTACACATTAGTAAGCCCTTTCAGGAATTGAATTATGAATGGAATTATAAGTAGGAAACCTCTTCCGACGACCGCTTGAAAATGGACAGCGCAGCTAGATATCCTTTAAATTGTCCCAATACGGAGCCCCAGATTGGTTAGATACAATAGGAAAGAAAGCACCATTGGGGTGCCACATTGAAAAGGGTCCACATCCTTATCTTTGCACCAATTACTGAACTTGTTAAAACGACACCGGTACTAGGATTTTGTTGCTGGCCTTCTGGCCGATAACAAAATCTCCATTACGTCATCCGGAAGATCCCAATCCTTGTATCTCAACCTCTCAGAAACCATGCATGAAGGTTGAGTGTTTTTACCTCTGGATGGAGAACCCAACCTTCCTCTTGCGAGAGAAGATCCTCTTTTTGTGGAAGACGCATTGGAGGGCCGATGGACATGTCCAGAAGGTCCGGGTACCACGTCCTCCTGGCCCAATCCGGGGCAATTAGGATCATGGTTTTCGCGAACTTTCTGAACCTCCCGATTACATGAGGAATCACGAGGACTGGAGGAAATGAAATTCCTACAGAAGTGGGAACTTCCAATCCACCACAAACACGTCTCCAAGAGCCCCTCTCACAGGAAATTCCCTTGAGCAGTACTGTCCGCACTTCCGGTTGACGCGAACATAGTCACTTGAGGGGTTCCCCAAAGGGCAAAGATCTCCGGAAGGACTTCCTGAGCTAGTTCCCACTCGTGGGACACTGTGCTCTGCCTGCTCAGAGCGTCTGCCGCCGTGTTCTGCTCTCCGGCTAGGTGAACTGCTGCCAGAAAGATTCCTTCTCGTATTGCCCAGAACCAGAGCTGCATTGCCTCTCTGCACAGTGGTAGTGATCCTACGCCTCCTCTCTTGTTGAGGTAGTACATGGACACCGTGTTGTCCGTCATTATCATCAGGACATTCTTTCCCTGTGCAGAGGGCAGGAAGGCATTCAGCGCTAGTCTGATTGCCCTCAGCTCCAAAAGGTTGATGTGTAGTTTGGACTCCGATGGAGACCAATGACCGCTGATTGTCAGATCATTGGTGTGGGCTCCCCACCCCGTAAGTGAGGCGTCCGTCACTACTGTTATCTTCGGCCATGGTTGCCAAAAAAGATTCTCCCTTGAGGATATTGTTGTTGCAAGCCCACCATAGTAGATCCTGAGCAACTGCGCTCGGGACTTGCAGAAGATCCGACATACTCCAAGAATTGGGACCACTGAGTTCTGAGTGCCCATTGAAGAGATCTCATCCTCCGTCGAGCCTCTGGCACCAGAAAAATGCAGGATGCCATGAGGCCGAGCAACCTCAGAAAATCGAAGGCCGGTATATGTTGGGCATTCAGGAACTTTGTTACCATCTGCAGAATGTGGAGAGCTCTGACCTCGGGAGGCGAGGCTTTGCCCGAGGAAGTATTCAAGACTGCTCCGATAAACTGGATCTTTTTGGATGGAATCATGTGAGACTTCTTGCAATTGAGGGAGAAGCCCAGTTTTTGAAGGAAGTGACAGGTGATCGACAGATGTTCCTGAGCTGGTTCGGGAGAATGCGCTCTGATCAACCAATCGTCCAGGAAAGGGTAGACATGAATTTCCCCCCTCTCCTGAGACTCGCTGCCACAACCGCCATCAGTTTGGTGAAAACCTTTGGGCGGAGGTCAGCCCGAATGGCAGAACTGGAAACTGATAGTGAGAACCGTCAACCGGAACCCCTGGTACTTTCTGTGCTTGGGATGGATTGGCACATGAAAGTAAGCATCCTAAAGGTCCAATGATACCAACCAGTCTTGGAGTTGGAGAGCCTGAAGGATCTGAGAAAGGGTTACCATCTTGAACTTGTCCTTCCTGAGGAACTTGTTCAAGTTTCTTAAGTCCAAGATGGATCTCAATCCTCTGTCCTTCTTTGGGATGAGAATGTAAGGGGAGTACCAAGCCTTGTTCCGCTCCGCTACAGGTACCTGTTTTATTGCACCTTTCTCTAGCAGGGTTAAAATTTCCTGCAACAGGAGCGGATCTGAAATTTTGATAGAGTTGGTTCCCGGTAGATGGTCCCGAGGCCTTTTTAGGAAGGGAAGGCAGTAACCTTGAGCTACTGTCTCCAGTGCTCAAGCATCTGAAGTAATGCCCCGCCATTCTTTCAGATGCTGAGAGATTCTGCCTCCCACCGGGGTTTTGCGTGATAAGGCATCAGAGTGACTTGGAGGCAGCTGCAGGAGCGGCTGAGGGCAAAGATGCCGTTCCGGAGGCTGGTTTTGCACTTTTTCCTTGTCCACCACGAGCGACATTTCTTTTGCCTCTTTGTATGGCCTGTCCTCTTCCTCTACCAAAAGAGGAGTAGTACCGAAAAGAACGACCCTCTCCAGGAAGATGAGCCCGAATAAGGTTTCTGAGGCTGTCGGATAGAGGTGCAAAGAGATTTAGCCGCCGCTTTTGAGGTCTGTAGTTTTTCTAAGCTTTCATCAGCTTTGCTACCAAACAGCCTCAAGCTATCAAAAGGCATTTTGAGTAGCCTGGCCTGCATTCTGGTGCAAACCCAGACTTGCTCAACCATGCAAATCTGCGTAACACTGTGCTTGCAGCCATGGATCTGCTGCTACTATCAGCAGTATCCAGTCCAGACTGGAGATATTCCCCATTGCCTCCTTTCCGTCTTTGACAATATTCAGGAAGCCTTCCCTTTCCTCGCCATCCGGAATATGTTCAGCCGCCGCCGAAATGCAGTCCCACAGGGTATGGTTAAACCTGGCCAGGGTACAGGTGAAATTCGTTGACTTGAGAGTCATGCTACCCGAGGTAAAGACCTTATGGGCCCAAGCATCCACCTTCTTAGCCTCTCTATCCGGGAGGATAGATGGATAGGCTGTTTGTCTTGACGAAGTTGCTGCCTGAATAATCAGACTTTCTGGAGTGTGATGCCTACTTAAGTAATCAGGGTCAGAACTAGAAGTTCTGTACTTTTTTGGAAAATTACTGTTGACTGCAGCAACAGCATCAGGAACCTCCCCATTTCTTTCCACTGTTCTCTGAAGTGCCCTATGGAAGGGGAGAACTGGGTCCTTCTGGGGGCCCCGATCAAGTATATCAGTTATATCATCCTGATCAAATGTGGGTGAGGCTCTACCCCAGCCCATGTATTCAACAACCCTATTCATTAGACTCCTGTACCCTGAATCTGCATGTTCTGCAGGGTCAGGTTTTGTAAACTCTAGCTCTGGTGACGTATCAATGCCACTAACAGAGTGAAGGGTGCCACACAGGTCTCATTTTCGATTCTGGAACCTCTCTGGTACCATATTGTACTCCAAAAGGAGAAACTTCTTCCTCAGAGACACTTTCTTCAAATATAGAAGGCAGACTTAAAGAAGCCCGACTTAGGTAAAGGAGTAAATCTCCTTTCCTTTACTTGAGTTTGGGTCGAAGGAATCTTCGATGGTATCGAAGGAGTCTTCGAAGACACGGATGACGTCTTCGACAAAGGTGTTGAAAACGCCTTTGGCTTCGATGTCGAAGCCGTCGGCGGCGATGAAGTCGTCGAGGGCTTCAATGACTTATGTTTTTTAGTCGGTGTCGGGCAAACAGTCGATTCTCGATGAATCTTCGACAATTTGACGTCGACTCAAGATTTCCGAGGTTCACCTTTACTACTGGATCTTTCCACAGTAGTTCCCGACTTCCCTGTGTCGTCCAACGGAGCGACCAGGGTCTGGCTCTTTTGAGGCTTTGAGGGGGTTGAGGCCACATTCTCAAGGACCTTCATCATCTTCCTTCTAAATTTATCCCATTTTCTTGGGGAATCCGACTTAGGCGGACATCTTACCAATTCGGTAGACGTATCAGAGGAAGAGGAGGGAGATCTATGTCTCCTCTTAACCTTCTTTGAAGGGGAAGATGAAGAGGGTCTCGATCTACTGCGTGATCGAGACCTCTTAGAATGTTTACGGCTATCCGATTCTTTCGAATCGCTCGATTTTCTATGCTTTTTTGACGAGGCCTTCGAGGAGGCCTTGGAAGCTTCCCGCCCCACCACCAGTTTACCTTTCCTCTCATGAAGGGCCTTCTCAGTCAACGACTGACAGGAGCCCCAGTCGCTGGTTCGATGGTCTGAACCTAGGCACCAAAGACAAACACGGTGAGGATCTGTAATCGACATTTTCGATCCGCAGTCGATACATTTTTTTGAACCCCGTCTTGGGTATAGTAGGGGTGGAAGACGACGACATTTTCTGAAGAAAATTTCACAGTGTGCAGTTCTCCAGAGCGAAGCAATCAGATAAACGGAACTGAAGCCAACGGGCACGGCACAAATCTATTTATACTGATGGTGACGTTGACACGGTACGGAGCCCGTCGAGGGACATCAACGCCACAACCTCGTGCACAGCGCCCTCTGCCGAGATCTTTTTTTTTTCGAACAGCAAAGCCGGCAGGATACGAATATCATAAGATAAGGAATACGTGGGAGGACACAATCCATTCAAAATTAACTTGTTACTTTTTCTACTTTTTTTTAATGCGGGGGGAGGAGGAAGACCCACCCCTCACCCCTTCCTACCCTAACTTATACCCTTACCCCACCTATTATGCCTCACCGGTTATACCTGCTAGCTTGGCAGCACCAGGCTCAAAATTCCTGGCTCCTCAGAGTGACTACCTAAAATTTTATGACAGTTTTAGTCTTGGCACTGTCAGGAGAAGGAGCAGCCAGGTCAGCACCGAGTTTACCTAAAATAGGTACGTTTTAACAGCCTTTCTAAAGGCTATATAATTCAATGTTTTCTTTATGGGTCACGGGAGGTTGTTTCATAGAGCCGACACACAACTATGGAAAAGGCCCGACCACCAACCCGGGTCTATTTATACCTCGGTACCACTAAACCATCAGCCGAGGCCGATCGCAGATTACGGCTTGGAAGGTACCAGATAAATTTAGCTTGAAGGTATTCAGCCCCCTGACCATGGAGAGCACGATGGACTATACACAAGGCCTTAAATTTAATCCATTGGGTCACCAGTTGCGACCCGAGCCGCCAGATTCTGCAGGCGTTGCAATCATTGAATCTGCCCCTTGGGTTGGGCCAGACACAAGGCATTGCAGTAGTCCAATCGTGATAGCACCATGGCAGCCACCACTGGTGGAAGTAGGGAGGCTGGGATTAAGGGAATGACCTTCTTAAGCACTCTAAGCTTGAAATGGCCAGCTTGGCAGACTGCTGTAACACGTTTGTCCATAGCCTGTGTGGCTGAGAAAATAACCCCCAGATTTTTCACTTTACTGTCAGGAACTGGTAGGGGACCCAAATATACAGGCCAGAAAGAAGACACCCAGAGTGTGGTATTAGGAGGACAGCCCACCACCATCACCTCAATTTTGTCTGCATTCAATTTGAGCCAATTGCAATTCATCCACCCTTCAACAGCCGCCAGACACTCTCGCAGGCACGACACCTCAGCTTGATCGATGTCTAGCTGAATCAGAATCTGGGTGTTGTCGGCGTACCGTACAAGTAGCATCTGATGCCTAAGGTGAGAATCAAACATACAAGGGCCCAAATGTAGATGTTAAATAAAATTGGAGACAAGGAGGAGCCCTGAGGCACTCCACAACTGAGGTGACAAGGAGCAGAAAGGAAAGGCGGCATAGAGAGTGTCTGAGTGCGATCCACCAGGAATGACGTGAACCAGGTCACCACTAGCCCAACTATACCAAATTGGGCCAGGCGGGATAACAGGATGGAACACTGTTGATCAAACAGGATCAGGGCGCCCACTCCACCTGTATCCACCAGCCTGGCCATGTCATCCTGGACAGCGACCAGTACACTCAGCGTCTCTGCCCGGGCGGAACCCAGACTATCCCTCTGGCTCCATTATCAGGGGCTTGACCTGCTACTCTATAACTCAAGTGCAGGGTACATCAAATACGCAATCAATAATTGACTTGGCAAATTTATCAACGTACTCAGTTGACAATGAAATGTCAGTCGCACCCCCATGTTTGTCGGGACCTCTGCTGTTGACAATGTGTCAACCTGAGAGTTTGTCTTTCATGGCACTAGAAGAAAGGAGAGGGAGACTAGTGAACTTCCAATAAGAAATGATGACCACCAACTAGTTTCTTGCCAAGTTCAAGAACTGGGGGTAGGGGGTTGGGACACCTATAATACTCAGAACTGGGCCCATCCCCCACCCTCAAAGCATAAATCATGAGAACCATGAGGTCTTGAATTATGAACATACACATTAATCTACATCAAGGGTGGTAGGGAAGGGAGGTTCAAAAGAGAAAAAAAAAACACTGAAGATAATTTACTTGAGCGACTAGATACGTCTCAGGGGAGGATCCTGAACAGATTCAATGTTCTGGATCTATTCCATTTGATATCCAATGCACACAGTGCACGTCCACAGTGAAGGAGTATCATGGAAGGAGTTCAAATATTAAAGTTAATGGTTAGAATGGACATAACGTGCAGGGGAGAATGTAGGTCCTGGCAAATGGACCCAAAGTAACAAAGAAACCGAAAACATTTCCAAAGATAAGGGAACGCCCGTCCATGCACTCTATCACAGGCTCATCAAAAGAGCCAAACAATCACAGATGTCATACATAATACATTAGTATAGTAAATACAAATGTCAGTACAAATGTCAAATATCGAAGTAGATCAGTGTCTTTAAGACAAACAAGGCTTTACACAGCGTTTCGCTTCACAAGCTTTTATTTCATCAACAATAGGGTGACCCAACGTGTTTCGAGACAATAACTCTTCATCAGGGGGCTTCAATTCAACATCAATCCACAAAAACATCAATTTAATAAATTAATAACTAAGTAAGGGAACATAATGCTCAACTTTGAAAAGCATAATCTGCCATCGCAGTGATTAATAGCCAAATGTACATAATTCAACCAACAGGTCATACATATAATCCTGCAATCCACTATATGGACTATATTGGTCGTCCTAAGGCAACGCTAAAGAGCACATCTGTCTTCGTAGTTCAGTAGAATTACAGTAGATGGTTATTAATGCAAATTTTCAATATATTGTAGACATAAAATTATACAAAATAAGAAATAAAAATGGGTCGGTATAGTACCTCAACGTATGTCAAGCATGGAGGGTAGTCGGTGAAAAGGTACGCAAAACGGCATCCAGTTAAAATTTCGAATGCACAATTTCGAATGCATTAATGTCGAGAAAAAAAAAATGTCAACTCTTTTTTCTAATATATATTTCTTTTGTTTTATAGTTTTTTTTGGGGGGGGTTAGTTGGTAAAAAAAAAAAGTGTCAATAAAAAAACGGGGGGTTGGGAGGTTAGTGGGAACTCCCCCTAAAAAAAAAAAGAAACAAAATTTTTCTTTTACATTATTCATTCCACATTAAGGCATTCGAAATTATTACATTCGAAAATGTCACTATAAACCACGCAAAACACTGCTAATACAAATATTCTTCTTATGAAGCAAGCCTACAAAACAAGAGAGTACATGATCTAATACTAAGTCTGCCTGGAAGGGTTTAAATACTAATATCACACCTCACAGAGGTGGACAGTAGTTTGTCAAATGTGGATACTGTCAGCAAATGGTGCCTTAGTATAGATAGAAATGCAACTTCTATAGGCAGCTGAATGTTAGGCAGAAACCTGTGCAGTTCCCTTAGGGACCACTGCAAAAAGTTTAAGACTACAGGTGTTGGCAGTAAACCCAATTGGTAGCAGTCTGCACCACCCAGATTTACCTGGTAGCTGTGGCTGAGCAGTCAGACTTCTCTCAAGAAGAGTTAGGCAGTATATAGAGTATACACAATAGGGCTAAAAATACAGTAGCACAAGCAAACACTGCCCAGAGCTTTGGTATAAAAGTATATCATTATTTATTTAAAAACACACTTATAAGAATACACTGGCATTAATATGTCAAGCAAGTTCAAACACAGTCACTATAAATATATACACCTCCCAAATTAATTATTTGGCAAGTCTAGATTAGTACACCACTTATTTAGCAAAACCGAGGTGAGCGCGTAACTATAGATGGCACTCCAATAATTATTTAAAAAGGGAGAGAAAAGGCAGAAATAGGAAAACACACAATACCAACACTTTTAAAAGAACCACAGCAAGTCAAGAAAGGCAGGGTCTACTGTAGAGCAAAAAGTTCATAGGCCAGGCCCACTCTTGAAGAGAGCAAGGCGGAATGTGCCCAAGATCACACAGTTGAAGTACACTTTAAAAGTCTTTGCCGATAGTTCAAAAAGGAGTTGGATCAGTTCAGAAAAGTTAGTTAACAGGTCTGAGGTCACCCCAGGATACAGAGTCAAGTATTTACGGGACACCTTGGACAGTCTGTTGCAAGGGAGACCAGGCGGGACACAGTACCTGAAATGGTGAGAAAGCTCCAGCGGGGGCAGTTGTTCCTGGCAGCGGGTGCAAGTCGGTGCTTCGTCCAGGGGAAGAGAAGATCTTGATGTGGAGGAAGGCTGGAGGTCGTTGCACTGCCAGGGAAGAAACCAGCCGCGGAGTTTCCTTGTTAAAAGGTACTACCCAACTCAAGATGGCCGTCGGCACTGAGTAGACGTGCCGACGGCGCTCTCCGGACCCAGCAGCACAGGGGTGCCCACCGCCCCTTTCACAGGTGTCCTTGGCGAATAAGACGCCTCCCCGGAGAGGGAGGGAAGTGCGGAGAGCAATTTGGAGCCGGCGCAAACCCTGGGTGGCATCCCTTGGAGGCCTTCGATGTGAGGCTGCCACTTTCTACGGGTCCAGCCGCGGAAGGGGTTGGAGGCCGTGGGTGCAGCTGTTGGTTGGGGGCTCGCGAGGAGGAGCCGCGAGGCGACGAGGATCGGGGCCGGGGGCGGATTAGAGCGGGACCCGCGATCTGGGTTTCGCTCTGTGTGCTCCGCGGAGGACGGGAGAGGAGCTGCGGGGGAGTGTGTGCACGGCCCCCCCCTCTCGCGTGTGAAGAGCAGACGGAGTGGCGGTAGAGCGGCTCCGAGTCAGACCGGGGTGCCGTGCAGAAGAAGATTGCCAACGGTGAGACGCCGTGAAGATAAGGCGGCAGCTGCAGTGATTTTTTTTGTTTTCCTTTCTTCTTCTTCACTTCGCCATAATCGGAGAGTGGACACTGTAGGGGGAGCAGGCTGGGGGGGGGGAAGTGCCTGCCTCCCAGTCACTGCAGAGGATCCATTTGCAGAAGGGGGGGGTTCGGTGCATTGCCCCCTGGTGGAATCACCTCCCTGGCACTAGAAGCGGCGGGTGGAGGGACAGAGGCCGCCTCACAGGGAGCCTGGATCGCGGTCTGCGGTGTCGCGCTGGCCCACGTGGGACGGGCCCCTGGTGATACCCTTGCCTCCCCGCAGATACAGGCGCTCCTACTACAAGGGACAGGCGGGAGAGCGGCTCTCCCCCAGAGGGAACTGTGAGGACTTCAGTGAGGCGTTTGAAGGAGACTGTCACGGGGGTCAGTGTAATCGGTGGTGCCCAGAGTGGTTCTGCTGTCCTACTGGAGAGGGAACAGGGGGGCACCTCTGGCGACCGTAAGGATTTAAGGATTTGAAGGCCCTCTTGCCTGTTTTTTTTTCTTCACGACACTACCCCTGGTCCCCGGTGGGTTAAGAGGTGGGATCCGTGGACTCAAGCTCATCCACGAGCCCTGTTTGGGTCTGGCAACACAGAGGGGACTGCTACAACATGGCCACCAAATCCAAAAACAAAGGTGGGAAGGGGGCGCCAGCCGGAGGTGATTTAGTTGGAACACTACCTGCAATTTGGCCGGTGCATACCCCAAGAGAGGGCCCTGGAGCAGCCCGGGAGAAGTCGGGCGACGATGCAGATCAGGAGATGGCAGAGGGGCGCTCGATGATGACTAGACAGGAATTCTTGGGGGAGCTCCATGCCTTACAACTGAATTTAGCCAAGACCTTTCAAGATCAATTTCAACTAATGAGAACAGATCTGAATGGGGCACTGGGAGAGATAAGGCAGGAAACGCGCCAATTGGGGGAAAGGACAGATACCCTGGAAAAGGGCCTCCAAGAGATAGAGGAGGAAACCACAGCCAACAGTGAAGCCATAGAGCGATTGGACATGGCTACGAGGAATCTGGAGATCCAACTCGAGGACTTGGAGAACAGATCACGTAGGGTTAACATCAGAGTGAAATCATTACCAGAATCTGTCTCAGATAAGGATCTAAAGGAGGTTCTCCAGGGCATCTTTGCGGGCATCTTGGGCGAAGGGAACCCTGAGAAGATCGAGTTGGACCGGGTTCACAGAACCGGGCGGTTTGTCAAAAGCCAGACAGCGAGACCCAGAGACGTTTTGGCGGTGTTTGGTAGATATGCCCAGAAGGAAGCAATCCTACATGCGGCGAGAAGGAGCAAACCCCTTATGTTTGAAGGCCAGCAGATTGCATTGTTTCAGGACTTGGCAGCTAGCACTCTAGTGAAGAGGAGGCAAATGGGACCGCTAGTGAAAGTGTTGAACGAGAAGGGCATTCGATATAAGTGGACTTTTCCGTTTGGGCTACTCTTTGAATGGGAGGGAGCCCAGAAGCGAGTTACAACCCTGCAGGAAGGGGCTGACTTACTTCACATTGAACTAGAGGAAACTCTGACGAGCTCAGGAGCTAGGGGAGCAATAGGACGCAACAGGCCGAAACCATGGAGCTGGTCGACTGTGGGAGAGAGGAAGAGGAAAAGTGGCAAAGATGGTATGAGGAGGCAAAACGGAAATCCTAATGAAGAGCGGCGTAGCTCTCCCAAGGTCTTATAAATATGACTCGAAAGGAGGGGCGGTGGGCCTCTAGAAGGAGAAATGAGGACTTGGGTCGGAGGAGGAGCAACCATTTTGGGTACGGTAAGGGCGGAGATGCCCGAGTTGGGAGTGGTGAGCAGGCGGGAAAGGGGGGGGGGGGTCTTCCAGGGAGGGGGAGGAGGGGTTTGGTGAGGGAAGGTGGAAGGGGGGTGGGAAGGGGTGGGAATGGGGAGCGACATTCAAGGAGAAGAAAGGAGGGAAGACAGTTGTTCAGAGGAAGATCTCAGTCGTAACTCTTAACCTCTTAAGTGGATAACGCATAATGTGCGTGGATTAAACTCTCCCCTGAGAAGGAAAAAATTGGAACTCTTTGTGAGAAAGGAGAGACCCGATATTATGGGACTCCAAGAAACGCACTTGCTATCCAAAGACCAGGGTCGGTTGAAGCGGAGAGGCTTTGATCAGATATTGCATGCCTCAGGTCATAGTAAAGCAAAGGGGGTAGCACTGGCTATCCGGAACACAGTTAATTTCAGAGTGGGAGCGGTCACGAGAGATAAAGAGGGGAGATACTTGGTGGTTAGAGGGGAATGCCAAGATACCCCTTACACAATAGCGGTGGTATACAGTCCCAACTCTGGTCAGGAGCAGTTTCTACTGTCGGTGTTGAAAGTGTTGGAAGAACAGTCCTGGGGGCAAATTGGCCTATTGGGAGACCTGAATATCGCATGGGATGGGGTACGGGATAGAAGTGGTTACGGATCCAGGGGTGGAGGGGCAGTGCTGTCGGCAGAATTGAAGGATAAGATTAGGAACCTGGGGATGCGGGATGTGTGGAGGGAGATAAAGGGAAATGCGGAGGGATATACCTTTCTATCTGGGGTCCATGGATCTCAATCTAGAATAGATTATATATGGGTCTCAGCTGGGCTAGTGGGTTATATTGGGGAGGTACAGGTAGGACCGATTGGAATAGCCGACCATAAGGTAGCATCAGTGGTGATGGATTTGGGTAGAAGGGGGAGGGGTGTGTGGGGCTGGAAGTTTCCTAGTGCGCTTTTGAGAGACCCGGTAGTTCGGGGAGAAATTGAGGAGAAGATTAAGACCTTCTTTGCTATAAATAGGCTGGAGGACACGGGAGACTGGATACGGTGGGACGCTTTTAAGGCGACAATCAGAGGGGATCTAATTGCTACATCCGCTTTTCGGGTGAAGCAGTTAAGAGCTTTGGAGGTGCAATTGGAGGCGGAGGTTGAGGCAGCTAGGCAGATAGCAGGGGCAACTCCATCCCGGAAAGCTATGCGGGAATACAGGAAGGCGCTGGGCCAGAATTGCTATGTACCAAGAAGGCGGAAGGGGCACTCCTAGCCGTGAGACAAAAGTATTATGCAAAGGCAAATAAAGCGAGTACGCCTCTGGCACGGCTACTTAGGGGAGCAAGGGCGAAAAATGCCATCACGGCCTTGAAACTGGGCAATGGGGTGAGGATAACTGAGAAGGAAGAATTGAAGGAGGCTATTGCAGAGTTTTATGACTCCCTTTATACGTCCCAGAACCCCCTTAGTGAGGCGCAAGACGGGTTTCTACAATCCGTCCAGCTGCGGGAAATAGATGGCGACTCGAGGGAAGCCTTAAACAGAGTAATCACGGAGTAGGAAGTAAGTGGGGTGGTCAGTAAATAAAGCCCCCGGCCCCGACGGTTATACCGCTGCCTTTTATAAAATGTTTATTACACAATTAGCACCGCAATTGACTTCCCTATTCAACACGTTTCGACGGACTGGTAAAATTTCCCCGTCGATGGAAGAAGCAAAGGTGACTCTCGTCCTCAAGCCACATAAGGATCCAGAAGAGAGAACGGCTTACCGCCCCATTGCTTTGATTAATATAGATGCCAAGATTTATACTAAAATCTTGGCGAATAGGTTGAACACTATTTTGTCCTCTCTCGTGCATCCTGACCAGACGGGTTTTGTCAAAGGCCGGCAGACAGCAGATAATATCAGACGGGTGGCTCACTTAGTTGAAAAAGTCCAAAGGACATCTACCCCAGCGGTTTTGGTGGCGCTTGACGGGGAAAAGGCCTTTGACCGTGTGGAGTGGCCTTTTCTGTTTCGCGTAATGGAAAGGATGGGCATTAAGGGAGAATTTCTCACGATGGTCCAGGCCAATTATCAAGCACCATCCGTTAGAATAATGGTTAACGGGTCAGCTACAATTTGGGGAGGCCTCGGGTCTCAAGGTTAACGCTACCAAGTCAGAAATCCTCAATCTAACGCTTAGGGGACTAGAATTTGAGGAGATGAGGGAAAGTACTCCCCTATTGTGGAGTCCGGGTGGGATTAAATACTTGGGGGTAAAGATTACGGCAACAATCTCAGGGTGGTACTCAGCGAATTTCCCCCCGCTCATTAGAGCTTTTCGCAGTGACTTTCGTAGATGGCGGAGCCTTAGAGTCGTGGCTAGGGCGGATCGCAGCAGTTAAAATGGTTGTGCTCCCGCGGCTGCTGTATTTATTCCAGGCTATCCCACAACCTGTTCCACCTAGCTTCTTTAGGGAATTGGGGACTCTGACAAGGGATTTCGTGTGGGAAGGGAAAAGACCGAGAGTGCGGGGCGGCTGGTTAATGGCATCTAGACAGGAGGGGGGCCTGGCTTTGGCGAATTTTCGGCGTTATTATGAGGCCACTCAGTTACGAATCGTCAGGGAATGGATGCAGGGAGAGGAGAGCCAGCGAGAAAAAATGTGGGTGAGAATGGATAGAGCAGTAGCCCACCGTTGTCTCCCGGAGGTCCTATTGCTCCCGAAGGAGTATAGGCCGCGGCACCTATATGAAAGCACGATCACCAAACTAATGGTGGACATCTGGGATGCCATGGTGCGGTCCAAGGGAATTACTTCTTTCCCGTCTCCATTTACGCCGCTATTTGGAAATGGCGACTTCTCCCCGGGCTTGGAGAGGGGGGCTTTTGTGTGTTGGCAGGAAGGGGGATGTGGGAAGCTATGTGACATGTTCCGGGAGGGGGCA
The DNA here is from genome assembly GCF_040938575.1 of Ambystoma mexicanum. Taxonomy (NCBI): domain Eukaryota; kingdom Metazoa; phylum Chordata; class Amphibia; order Caudata; family Ambystomatidae; genus Ambystoma; species Ambystoma mexicanum. The sequence goes on from NC_090927.1 coordinate 299,876,110, forward strand.
TGGTTATCATTCGAGGACTGCAAGAGGGTTTTTGCAATACAGGAGAACGAAAGATTGCGCTACGCTCAAATAAGACATTGGGTACTACATCCGGGAGCTAGGGAAGCGGCAACTAGGGGTCCGACAAAATTTGAAAGGTTTCTGCTGACCAATGACGGTGCGAAAGGCCTTATCTCCAATATTTATAAGATCCTGAATAGTTCTGATTCCGATCTTCAGTGGCCATATATGCAGAAATGGGAAAAGGCCCTAGGGAGGGAAATCAGTAGAGGGGAGTGGGAAAGCCTTTTGAAGAAGATACCCAAATTAGCCAGAGCCTCCCAGCTCCAAGAAGCATGGTATAAGCTCCTATCCTGATGGCACTACACCCCAGCCAAACTGCATAAGAGGTTTCCCACGAGACCGGATGGGTGCTGGAGGGGGTGTGGGCAGGTAGGCACGGCATAACACGTTTGGTGGCAATGTCCCAAAATTGCTTCTTTTTGGGCCGAGATACAAAGGGCGCAGGAGAGGCTTTTTGGCCCAGGAGACACACGGACCCCGATGCAGATCCTCCTGGGCGTCTGAGGGAATTCTGATGAGGGGAGGATGGGGGGTAGGGAGAAAGCAAGAGTAAGTTTGATGCTGGCAGCCCTTTTGTTGATAGCCCAAAGATGGAGGAGCCCAGAGATTCCAAAGGAACAAGACTGGCTGCGGAAAGTTTGGGCCATAGTAGCCTTGGAGTGGGCAACATATGCCATGGAAAATAGAGCGCAAAGTTTTGCTGCCGAATGGGGAGAGATTATGTCTTTTCTCAAGGATGACTACAGAGTGATATGGTGTCCTCAGCGATTGAGACTTCTTGAGCTACAATAGGGTGAGGGAACTGTCTGGGAGAGGGACTATGAGGGATTTTGAATGCTCGTCGTCCTTGGGAGGGGGGGTGGGGAAATGTTCTTTCTTTATTGTTGCCTTGATGTTAAAATCTGAAAAGTTCAATAAAAAGTTTTCAAAAAAAAAAAAAAAGTACTACCCTTCTATTCGCAGTAGTGGTGAAGCGTGGCTATACGGCCGACGGGGTGCTTGGCACGGGCGATTCGACCACGAGACGATCCAGGAAGGTGAAAAAGGCGAACTGGTTAACCCCACCAGCTCAAAGGAAGAACACTCTCCTGGAAGAAGATCTTCTTTGTCGTTGGGAAGTGATGAGTCGGTTCAGCAGGGCTCCACCGGTGGTGTCGTCGTTGCAGGTCGGCTCAGCTTCTCCCCCTTCGGATTCTTTAGGTCCTGTGGCGACTTCTGAAGTTCCAGTCCCCAAAGCCCTGCTTTTATGCAGAAAACCCCCATTCATCAGTCCTAGCTGTCACTCAAACATGCTAAGTGGTGAGCCGGGCGGCTCACCACTGGGCCAATCACACAAGAGTGCGACTTGAGTTGCCAAGGCAACTCAGTCAAGGGTGCCTATTCCCCCCCTCCCACACATTCTGTAGACCCAGACAGAGTGGCACCACTTTTGGAGGCTTCTGTGCAGAAGCCCACCAAAAGTGGAACAAAGGGCTCGACTTGGGTTGGAGTTACAGAGGCGAACACAAACGCCATTTTAAAACAGAGTCCTGGCAAAAAGACCCAACCGGGGAATAAATATTAAATAAATAACCCGGCGGTATCTTTAACATTGCACCAAAAAAGTGGTGCTTTTAAAATGAATGGGAAAATCCCATAGGAAATATTCCGGTGGAATATTTTGCGTGGTAATCACTGCCACCAGCGAGAAACTCGACAAGGGGGGACTGCACAGTGCCCCCTTGGAAAATAGACCCAGGGGCAATTGAATTACCCCTACCAGTACTTCCACAATATGATGGTTTGCACTGGTTCTGTTCACAATTTAAGACTAGTAAAGTCAATGGTGACTTTACATGCCCTGGGAGACAGTAGTCAGTCCCAGGGTATGGAGTCTATGTCTGGGGGTCACTATGACACCCCTGTGTTACTGCACTGAGGGTGCTGTGTAACACACATACCAAAAACACATGAAGCCCTATGGAGTAAAAGACCCTATAGCCCATAAAACACATATAAAGTCAAAATGATATCTCAAATCATGTCTAAGAGTGGGAGAAAAAGAGTCTCACTCTTAGCAGGAGAAAAAAATTAAACCCCAAAAATCTAGCAAAGCTGCTGGGGGACTCACTAGGTTTGGGAAATTAGCCTTAACAGAGAATTCTCCCTAACACTGAAAAGGTAAAAAGGCAAATGCTCCAATGTTGCCTGGGCTGAATAGTAATGCTCCATTTAAATGTTCAAGAATTGGAATGATAAATAATCTACAGTCGCTTACCCACTGGATCAGCGTGGGTCTGAGTGAGGTTTTCCCAAAAAAATTCCAACTGTCACCAACACCGTTCCTAAGGAAATGAGCGAGTGTCAGTATGCATAAAATGACTAAAAAGTGACAGCAAGCAGGAAGAATCCAATTCCCTAATTGCTTACCTTAAGGATGCACATCCATCACCAATCACATTCACAGCGCGCAGAAAGCAACGCGGTCCTGGCCGTCATGTAAAGCAGCAGAATTGTGGCAACGAGATGACATCACGCCGTGACGTCACACTTGTAAATAAAGCGCTGCCAACGATCCAAATAGTAAAAAAAAATTAAAATAAAGGGGGTAAAGTGTGTAAAATAAACACCATTTCAATGCGTAGAAGTAGGTAATATGAACTCCAAGGAACTCTGACGTACAAGTTCTGGTTTAAAAGCATCCAATGTATCTTAAGCATATTTTAGCTGGATAACCTTTATGTAAATTGCACGTCATGAAGCACCAGATGAGAGTTCGGGAATGAAGGAGGTGATCTATATTAAGAACATCATATTTTTAATGTTTTCTTGGTTAAATACAATTTTCAAACTTTAACATACAAAATGAGAGAAAAAATTCCAACATCCAAGTTTGGATAAAGTTCCAGCTTCCATGGTCTTCTGGGTCTTTTAGCGATCCTCCCGATTCTCCAGGTCCTCACTATGCTGCTTGTTGGCCATCACCAATAGTGGGTAGATCTGTTCTATCAGTTTTAAGGCATTCAATGTCTGCCCAAGTTTGTCCACCGTCATTAAACGTTCCCACCCTTCTTCCTCAGCTATATTATTCATTGGATCCGAGGAGTTCTCCAGATATTTTCTCCTCATTTTTCGAAGTCTTGGGCAGGAGAGTGTCAAGTGTCTTATCGTTTCTAGAATTTCTGAGTTATTGCAGAAGCGGCAACCTGCCTCTTTAATAGTGATCTGTTTTCTAAGATACTGCACTTCTCTTGACGGCAGTAAGTTAAGTCTACAGTGCATCAACAGGTTCCTATGTTGAGGTGATGGACATCTTGCGAGATATGGAGAGGGATGTTTAGTTTTCTTTTCCCAAATGATATTGTGGCAGTAGATATTTTGCGCCTTTGCACATATAACAAATGTATATCATCCAGCACTAGATGCGTGAATTCAGGAAAAAGTGTAAGAGAATGACAAATATAAAAGATCTGAAACATGATGGTGGACAGTTTCCTTTGCAGTGCATACCTATCTAAATCGAACCATATGAGCCAGACGTTCAATGGGAGCCCAACAGGTCCCCATGAGCACCTGCTGGGAACTCTAGTGTCCAAGATGGTTAAATACACATATTCCATGACCCTAAAAAATAACATGTTTAATTGGAATACTGCAACGTCATAAAAACAATTTCAATTTCAATGCCCCGGGTCTCACCAAATGGGGACATTGTGAAGGGAGCAAAGTCGATGTAGATGTAAAACAATATATTCAATATCATGGGATGATTAAGTAATTGTATCCTGTCCCTGGAAATACACAGAACTTAATGAAACAGGGGACCAGTCCCCATCCTATACACATCTAGCATCAAGCAAGCCTGACTCGAGATAAGCTAATAAATAGCCATTAGTGTTAGTGTATACCACATAGGATTTTCTGCTGTCTCCAAAGAGTGCACAATCTCATCTTATTTATACCTTAATCGGGTAGGAGAAAAAGACAGCCCCTCCAATGTTTTGGTAATGGTGTTGGAGGGAAGCATCCCTAAATATCCAATGACTCCAAAGAGTGCACATTCTGAACTGTGATGCATCTATAACAGGATGAATCTTAAATAACCAAGGACCAATATGGTCATGGTGTTTTTCCTAATGTCACTAATATCAGAGCAACATTTTTATAATGCATCATCAATGTGTCCCAAACAGGACATTGGGGTATTTGTGTATGAAAAATGTCATGCCCCAAAGGGGTGCACAATCTTACCCCTTATGTATCAGTCAGGAATTTACAGAGACTTGGTGGAAAAAAGGTATATCCCCAATCGGCTAATCAGAGGAATGGACCTAAGTATAAGTCTTCATTTAACCCTAAGGAAGCCATTGCATCCAAATAATGGATCCAATGGAGTGCTCTTTGAGCTAGGCCCCACGCCCCCCGTCTGGGTAGGGCGTGCACCATTTCTAGGATGACCCATCTCAGTTGGGCAATGTTGTGTTGGTTTTACCGAAAGGGTCTGTAAATAGGTGATTTTTTTGTTGGCGGTTCGGATGTGCGATTTATGTTCCGTCCAACGTTCCTTCGCTTTTCTCTTGGTGTACCCCATGTCATATTTCCCAGAGGTGATTTAAATATTAGGGCACCTGGCAAAACCCTGAAAGACCCAGGTAGGTATACTTGATTGAACAAAAAACACAATTTTTCAGGGTGAGAGGTCCCTCAACTCCCAAATATCAAAATGTATACATGTCACTACACATACATTCTTTCACATTGGTGTATTTTAATAATCTTCAGATAGAGTAACTAGGGGTATTCTGGAGAAACAATACAAATGGGTATGATCCGTAACAAGAGAGGATCTTAATGTACAAAACATACAACAGCAAAAGATTGTCGGTGCAGTTGTGCAATGAGGACAGAAATCAACAATCATTGACAGAACAGAAAGAAGTCACAATAACAACAGTGTTTGAGCTGTACACTGTTCATGTGATGTTTAGTCGTCGACACAACAATGTTTCGGCCTAGAAAAGCTGTAAAGTGCAGCTAAGTGAGCAGGCCTTCATCAGGACGTGTGGTGAAATGATAGTAGTCCCGGGGTATCTATCTATGAAAAACAAAAAAACAAATGGAGTACAGTGAGTGGAGGAGGACCTCAACGTTAAAATGATGATTCAAAAAAGCTCTCTATGGATGCTAAAAGAATACAACCAAGCTCTCTGGTGAAGAGGCTTGTGTCTTACCAAGGGTTAATCCACTGCCAAGGTAAGACGGGTCCATTCTGAGTACAGGAGCCCAGCGGCCATTTTGCTGCGCCGTAAAGAACCAACCAGTATGCATCTGTGGAGCCTGGAAAAACACATAGGACACTGTAAGAGTGCCATCCAGGTCATGATATCTAACACCATATCTAATGTAATAGGGTAAGAGCTTACCTCAAGTGGTAACAAGTGTCTTCTACGCGACACTGGCGGAAACGAATCTTGCGTGAGTTTCCCTCCTGGTGTGTCTGTAGTGGACACGACCTGTGTGCAAAACATAATGCACAGTTGTAATAATCACCTATTCTATAGTCATTCAAATAAAAAATATATAATGGGCCGGTGCTGGCTCCAAAAATTAAAGGCGTGTTTAAAATGAACATGCTGATCTATCCATGTGTGTGCACCCAATCAAGCTAGCGTGCACTTTAGAGTGGCTAAAGCACGGCGGAAAAACCAGTAAAACAGTAAAACAACAACTAATGTCCGCTGGATGGCTCAGTCGCTATGCGTGTGGAAAGCAGACTGATACTGTTGGAAGTACTAAGACTTGCACAAGCGCACGTGAATTTGCCAGTGTGTGCTCGACGAAGAGTTAACACACGTAGAACAAGGCAGAACTTACTTCCTAGGAGTTGCTACGACTCGCGTAGAATGGCGTCTCCTCTGCAATGGTAACGGTGAAAGCGAAACCGTAGTCACGGTGACCACGGGTCACCACGGGTAATCAAACCCGTGGGTCGCACTGATTGGCCACGCGGTGGCGCGCCCCTGGTTGCGCGTCATCGACCAAGTAGCCAATCAAGGTGGGTCGTGCTGATCCGGGGGGAGGTGCCCTCCGTGGAGGTGCACCCTGCACTACAGGCACGTAGTGCTAAACCGCCCGAGTAAAGTGTTAGACACGGAGCAACCAAAAGAACATAGTGTGTGGTTGCCGTGTAAACACAGTTAAAAACCATCACGTACACATGGATCGGCCCAGATTATGGAATACACATGTTGACCCACTGTGCTACCCATCTACCGTAAGGTATGTCACTACGCCGACTCAGACGTACAACACAAGCCGGGGCGGAATTGAGAAACCGGTGTGGGTATAAGGGTTGTATTAGACCCGAGCTATGATTCACCACACATGTGCTGATGAAGGTGCCCCCTGTGGAAAAGCCACATACTCGCTCCAAGGCGTGTTGAATATTGACTGAAGAAAATGAATAAAATGAAAACTCAGTGTCGTACGAGTATCCACAGTAATACACATATCCATAGGGACGTAAATGTCAGAACACATAGAAATCTTACTTGGCTGTATGTACATAAGACATATGGACATTCATTGGTGATACATTACAGTCTACAGAGAATAATACAGTCAACATAAGGGACCTAGAGATTATTACGAACACTCAAAGCAACCGTGAGTAATCAACCCACTTATGGGCAAATGTCGCTAGACAGGTGTAGTTGGGGATAATAAAGAAGAGGAATCCACCCAAACTAGCTATCTGTAGGAACTCAATTGGCGTAAAAATGTTTCCATTCCACAGATCTATTGAAACCTGTTTTGACAGTGTCAAGTTTGTGCACCAACTGTTGTTCCAGTCTAGTTAGTGCTTTGTCCCTTTCTCCACCTCTTTTCTGTGGGGACAGTTGCTGTATGATGGTCCACGATAAGTCTTCGTTTGTATGACCCATCCGGTTGAAATGCTCGACCAAAGGCTTATCCGGTAAATTGTTTTTAATGCAAGAGCGATGCTCCGAGATCCGCTGTTTGATCGGTCTGGAGGTTTTGCCAATGTATAATAACAGACAGGGACAGCGTATTCCATAAATAACCCACTTGCTGTTACAATCAGTGAGAGTGTTTAGAATGCAATGAAAGTCCTTGTGATCAAAAGTCTTCATAGGGGTGGTGTAGCGACATGCCACACAATTCCCACACGGGTCATGTCCCACCACACTTGGTAAATCCCACAGTGTATTTGGAGTCTTGATCGCCTCAATGTATGTGTGCACCAAAGTGTCCCTTAGGCTCTGTTTTTTTTTTTAAAGGCAAAAATAGGCTTCTTTTCCAGGGTGCCCTTGTTTTTTATCATGTTTGGGTGGATTCCTCTTTATTATCCCCAACTACACCTGTCTAGCGACATTTTCCCATAAGTGGGTTGATTACTCACGGTTGCTTTGAGTGTTCGTAATAATCTCTAGGTCCCTTATGTTGATGGTATTATTCTCTGTAGACTGCAATGTATCACCAATGAATGTCCATATGTCTTATGTACATACAGCCAAGTAAGATTTCTATGTGTTCTGACATTTACGTCCCTATGGACATGTGTATAACTGTTGATACTCTTATAACACTAAAGGTTACATTTTCTTCTGTTAATACACAATACGCAATGTAGCGAGTATGCGGCATCTGCCCATAAGTGGGATGATTACTCATAGGGGCTTTGAGTGCTCGTTATAATCTCGTGGACCCTTAGGTTGATTATGTTATCCTCTGTAGACTGTAATCTATCACCAATGAACGTCCACATGTCAAATGTACATACAGCCAAGCAATATTTCCATTTGTTTTGACATTTAAGGCCGTCCCTATGGATATGTGTATTACTGTGGATACTCGTACGACACTGAGTTTTCATTTTATTCATTTTCTTCAGTCAATATTCAACACGCCTTGGAGCGAGTATGTGGCTTTTCCACAGGGGGCACCTTCATCAGCACATGGGTGGTGAATCATAGTTCGGGTCTAATACAACCCTTATACCCACACCGGTTTCTCAATTCCGCCCCGGGTTGTGTTGTACGTCTGAGTCAGCGTAGTGACACACCTTACAGTAGATGGGTAGCACAGTGGGTCAACATGTGTATTCCATAATCTGGGCCGATCCATGTGTACGTGATGTTTTTACCTGTGTTTACACGGCAACCACACACTATGTTCTTTTGGTTGCTCCGTGTCTAACACTTTACTCAGGCGGTTTAGCACTACGTGCCTGTAGTGCAGGGTGCACCTCCACGGAGGGCACCTCCCCCCCAGATCAGCACAACCCACCTTGATTGGCTACTTGGTCGATGACGCGCAACCAGGGGCGCGCCACCGCATGGCCAATCAGTGCGACACATGGGTTTGATTTCTCGTCGTCACCGTGGCTACGGTTTCGCTTTCACCGTTACCATTGCAGAGGAGACGCCATTCTACGCGAGTCGTAGCAACTCCTAGGAAGTAAGTTCTGCCTTGTTCTACGTGTGTTAACTCTTCGTCGAGCACACACTGGCAAATTCACGTGCGCTTGTGCACGTCTTAGTACTTCCAACAGTATCAGTCTGCTTTCCACACGCATAGCGACTGAGCCATCCAGCGGCCATTAGTTGTTGTTTTACTGGTTTTTCCGCCATGCTTTAGCCACTCTAAAGTGCACGCTAGCTTGATTGGGTGCACACGCATGGAGAGATCAGCATGTTCATTTTAAACACGCCTTTAATGTTTGGAGCCGGCACATTATATATTTTTTATTTGAATGACTATAGAATAGGTGATTATTACAACTTTGCATTATATGTTTTGCACACAGGTCGTGTCCACTACAGACACACCAGGAGGGAAACTCACGCAAGATTCGTTTCCGCCAGTGTCGCGTAGAAGACACTCGTTACCACTTGAGGTAAGCTCTTACCCTATTACATTAGATATGGTGTTAGATACCATGACCTGGATGGCACTCTTACAGTGTCCTATGTGTTTTTCCAGGCTCCACAGATACATACTGGTTGGTTCTTTACGGCGCAGCAAAATGGCCGCTGGGCTCCTGTACTCAGAATGGACCCGTCTTACCTTGGCAGTGGATTAACCCTTGGTAAGACACAAGCCTCTCCACCAGAGAGCTTGGTTGTATTTTTTTAGCATCCATAGAGAGCTTTTTTGAATCATCATTTTAACGTTGAGGTCCTCCTCCACTCACTGTACCCCATTTGTTTTTCATAGATAGATACCCCGGGACTACTATCATTTCACCACACGTCCTGATGAAGGCCTGCTCACCTAGCTGCACTTTACAGCTTTTCTAGGCCGAAACACTGTTGTGTCGACGACTAAACATCACATGAACAGTGTACAGCTCAAACACTGTTATTGTGACTTCTTTCTGTTATGTCAATGATTGTTGATTTCTGTCATTGCACAACTGCACCGACAATCTTTTGCTGTTGTATGTTTTGTACATTAAGATCCTCTCTTGTTACGGATCATACCCATTTGTACTGTTTCTCCAGAATACCCCTAGGTACTCTATCTGAAGATTATTAAAATACACCAATGTGAAAGAATGTATGTGTAGTGACATGTATACATTTTGATATTTGGGAGTTGAGGGACCTCTCACCCTGAAAAATTGTGTTTTTTGTTCAATCAAATATTTCCCGGAGGGACACCTTAGTGCGTAAATTATGTTTTTACTGTCGCAGTTGGTGAAGTCACCAAGTTTAATCTTTCTACCTGAATTCGGGTGTAAGATAATATCTCCCTTGATAACACTTGAACAGAATGTCCCAGATTTTTGCTTTTGCAGGACTATTTGGATAGAGTGTTTAGGGCGTTCAGCTTTGACCAATGAGTCCTTCAAGTTCCTACCTCTCCTGTAGCCATCATGGGTGGTTCAGGGTATAGTCGATTAAGTTTAGTATCAAGGCTTATTAGATTCCACATTTTTTTTGATGATTTTTGCTATTTGATCGCTTTGTGTGGAATATTTCAATGTGTGTATAAGCCTGTTCCTCTTTTCTTATATATGACCCTTTTCTTATGTATGACATCCATGATTGTTTGGCTCTTTTGATGAGCCCGTGATAGAGTGCAGGGGACGGGAGTTCCCTCATCTTTGGGAACTTGTTTACGTTTCTCTATTCCATTTGATTCTAGGTTTAGGTCTGGTCATATCTAGTGACATCCAACAGGTTGAATTTGTAACTAGTCATGAAACAGATAGGTTCTTTCTACACATCTCTTCAGATGTGGTAAAGCAGGTAATCATTGAGGCGAGTCCACACCTCTGCTTCTTGAGTTATGTGATATTCGAGGTTTCAGATTGGGAAATGCAGCAGGTAAAATGTCCCCCAATACCGCATTTTGTGGAGATCGTAGATTAGGAAGTCCAACGGATAAAAAGCTCCCAAGCGACACATTCTGCAGAACACAGGTAGTCTACTGGCTGTGTTCCACTAAGAAGAACCTGCTTGTGGGAGAATCAGCAGACCCCGAGACATATAGAAATATTGCGAACTCAAGAGGAATATGGAAAAGCTGAAGACTGGGCTTGGCTACCAGGGGCTTTGGTATCATGTGGAGGTAGTAACTAGCCAAAAAGGAAAACTGGGCTAGTGCACATACTAATGGGAAGCTGGAATACTAGGGGTCATAGACATCTTCTCCGAATTTGTTACAATCCCCTGCGGCACCTAGATGTTGTTACGCTCACCTGGTATCCACGGGGACGCCACCCAGCTGCGGGACTCTGGTGCCCTTCTCAGCCGCTCCCTGGTATAATCAGCGGGAAAGTTCTGCCTGGAAAACAGGTGAGCAATGTTCAAGACTGGGCAACTGGGGTAAGAGCCTCCCAACACCCCGTATGCCCTCAGCCCCTCTCTGGACCTTTCCTCACCTTGTTATGGAGTTTGGCGAACTCTCCGTCCTGCCTTCTAGGCAGGGGCGCGTTGTCCTTTGTGGGCGAGTGCGATCTAGTAACTTCACTGATGCTGCCCTTTAGAGTCTTTCAGGTAGGTCTTATTACTGTATACTGTAAGCCTTTCTTGGATTCAATAATGTCTTTTCTCTCTTCTTAGGTGTGCCGATGTTCAACGTGGAACGATGGCTGAATTTGGACTCATCGGCAGGTGATGGTGTTTCGAGAGCGCCTTGATGCGGTAAGTAGGTGCTATGCGCAGGGCTATGATGCCTTGCCTTTGCTAACCTATTGTCTTTTGTTCCCGTAGGTTGCGGTGCTCACCCGGAGCAAGAAGCCTCAAGGCGGTGCTGGTCGATGGGCGACGAGAGGTAAGCTGCCGGCACAATTGTAAATGTCTAATGTTTTGTTTCTCTCGTTTTGCAGATCCGACGGTCCGGGAGACTCGCTGTTCCTTGGATGCTGTTTGCAGGAGCAGAGGGCAGCTAGCGGTGGAATCACAGGTAAGCTGCTGCCAATAACGATGTTCCT